>NC_140300.1:47180419-48380419 GCF_964211825.1 Aythya ferina | reverse complement strand
AGGCATAAACCTAAATCCTTTTATGATATTCATTTCTGCTGAATTAAAATGAGAAAGATTTGGATAATTATCTGAATAACAATGAGAACTGGATTAAGCTGATATTCTCAAGAAAGCTGAAGAACTGTATGGAGTGAATTAAAAAATGTGAGACGTACTATCTAGTGATATTTAGTCTTTTTCTTCATAGTGAAAGTTTTAACTGGATAGATATGCTCAAAGTAATGTTTATCTTTTATCCTATGTCACTTGGAGAAAACAAACACTTTTCCAACTAATCAGATAAATATTTTTAGACATTTCATTTGATGCACTCTAAATTAAAATCATGAGAACACTGACGAATAAAATTTATAAAATGCTTAATATCTGAAATATCTGAAGCTGAGATATACATGCATATTAGTACAGTGCTGCACATATTAACTCATTCACTTTGTTACATTGGCTTCCCACATTTGTACATAATGCATACAATAACTCTGACTTTGATTTTGTGCTTCTCCTTCCAGGTTTGGATTTATTCTGCATAAGGATGAGGCTGTGCTCCAGAAAATTGATCTTGAAACTATGTCATACATCAAGACAATTAGTTTAAAGGATTATAATTGCATTCCTCAGTCACTGGCTTATACACATCTTGGAGGATTTATTTTTATCCATTGTAAGCCTGACACTACTGGGGCTGTCCTACCACAGCTTATAGTGGATAGCGTTACTGATTCTGTGATTGGATATAACGGCGATGTAACAGGCACACCACATGTCTCTCCAGATGGACACTACCTTGTCAGCATTGATGACACAAAGGGTCTTATGAGGTTCCAGTACATAACAATGAGAGGAGAAATACAGGATGCATTTGACATTCATACAAATTTGCACATATCTGATGTAGCTTTTCAGCCATCATTCACTGAAGCTCATCAATACAATGTCTATTGTAGCTCCAGTACACAAACTGATGTTCTCTTCGTGGAGCTCTCCTCTGGCAAGGTTAAGATGGTAAAGAGTCTTAAGGAGCCTGTAAAGGCAGGTGAATGGCCTTGGAACAGTAAGAACCGTCTTATAAAAGACAGTGGCCTTTTTGGTCAGTATCTCCTGACCCCTTCCAAGGAATCTCTGTTTATCCTGGATGGACGCCTCAATAAGTTAAATTGCGAAATCACTGAAGTTGAGAGAGGCAACACAGTAATTTGGGTTGGAGAAGCATAAGGATGTGTGTTGGATATTTACTGAATTAATAGTTTTACAGCACTTAAATTATACCATTCTTTAAACCTAGACATTTCATTTGAAATTGTTAGGTCCTTCTATACATGTTATTTCTTTGACTTAAACACAATTTGAGACAATTTCCACATAAAAGTTACTAAAACAACAGCTATATGATAATGGTACTCCTTATAGACTATCAGCCAAGATTGTATTGGTTGAGTGGAATTGCTGAATATTGAAATTGATGATAAACATTGTGCATTATCTTAAAGAAAGTAGTAAAAAACATAAAGATTCAGGGAATTTAACGTGATACTTTGAATTTGTAAATGGAAGAATCATATGTAAATATGATTCAAATTTTGGTTTGGTTTGCTTCAGACACAAAATAAGAGCTGTTGTACAACCTTTGATTCGTTAAACAGAAATATTATGTCCTGTTTTGTCCAGTCCACTGTTTTATCTTTTCGTGCCTTGAAGCGAAAGTCTCACAAGAAAGGTAAAGCATAGAAATTGTATAATTTATTCCCATTGTGTCTACAGGATTGCTTGTCATTGGAGAGAAACCTTTAGTATCAAATTTCTAGTCTCAAGCTTTGGAACATACAAAGAGAAAAAAAAGAAAAAAGGAGAAGTTATATTTGCAGTGCACAGTTTTCTGATTGCTGCTGTTTGTGGAGTTTATTTTTATGGTGATTCTTAGTTGAGAAAGCTGCTTGCAGAGGCTTTCTATTTTTTTTTTAATAGGTATTAATTTTTTCAGCTATCACAGGGATTCATCAGTGAGGAGTTTGAGTTCTGCTACAGAGAAACATTGCACTTAACTCTTCAGGGTAATCCACATTTTGAAAACATGGCATCATGAAGCTTCACCTTTACCAACAACAAAAAAAAATAAGGTATTAAAAACAAAAACAAACACACATTTAGGAAGCTGGAAACTCAGAGAACTGAACTCAACAACCTATAGGTAATACTTTTGCTTATGCATTGTACCATTGAACCATATTTGTTAAACTATTTGGTTAACTCAACAGACCTTCAATTTCATGCATCCAATTGGATTAGTGAAAAAAAAAAAAAAGAATAAAAAACAAAAACTTTGTATTTTTTTATAGTTTCATAACTTGGAATTCTAATTTTAATGATGAGCAAACATCTAAATGGGACAAATGAGATTCTCAGAAGAATAACAGTAGTTAGTAGGATAAGAAAGCCAGCAGTAAACAATGATCCAGACTTAGAGCGATGACTTAAAAGTTTGGGAGTATGTTTATTTTTATTACGTTTTTGCTAAGGAATGCTTATAAACTCTTAAACTGACCTCCTTTTACTGAAGGCAATCAATACAACAAACAACACCTTTTGTAAAACAAAATTTTACTCCAATCTAGATTGTGTAAAATTATTTAGAAATCTGGAATTTTCTAGCATTGTAATCTTGTGTGCATTTAGCATCCTGCCCTGTGTGATACAGTAGATCTCTCTTTAGCTTGAGCAAGCCCCCTGGTAGGTAGATTTAACTAAATTAAGAGTCTGCTTACATCTCTAGTTACTGAATCTGTTTTCCTTTTTAACAAGTTTTTTCCATTGTGAACAAACAAGAATCATGTAATCAGTCTGTTACTCACTTATTTGCAGTAGTCTGTTTCATGCATTTTTCTTCTGTAACTTACACCACGTGAATGTTCTGTATGTAGAAAATGCTTGACAAAAGGAGAATAAACCCCATAAATTTTAAACTGACCTGACTTTGGTGAATGCTCCACATGAAGCGGTATGTAACATAGATTTTATCTGAAAGCAGGGTAGAAGGAATTTAATCTGCCTTTTATATCTATAAAACGTGTATAAAATAAATTATATCCAGTGTGGAAAGAAAACTTTTTAAAAGAGTTTAACTATGTGGAAAATTTCCTTTGGCTGCTACAGAGAAAAGCTTATCTACTAATCACTTAGGTACAGAGTAATTAGAGTATAGACATGTTTATTCCGTTGCCAGGCTTCTGGACCCAAAGACCTCTAGTCTAGAAGCTGTGTAAATTTAAAAGCCTAAACCAAGAAGCATGGCACTAAACAGCTGAACAGCTCACTGTCCAATGTGCTCGGCATAGGTGGAATGTACTTTGCCTTCTCCTTGCATAAGCATTAACAGTAAAATATAAGAATTATATCTTATGACAATTATGAGATCCTGTTCATAGGACCGTAGAGCGGTTTTGGTTGGAAGGGACCTTAAAGACAATCTAGTTCCAACACCCCCGCCAACACCTTCCACTAGACCAGGTTGCCCATCCATCCTGGTCTTGAACACCTCCAGGGATGGAGCATCCACAGCTTCTTTGTTCCAGAGCCCCACTGCACTTTGAGTAAAGAGTTTCTTCCTAATGTCTAATCTAAATCCACCCTTTTTCAGTTTAACAACATTGCCCTTTTTCCTATCGCTATGCTCCCTGATGAAGAGTCCCTCTCCATCTTTCCTGTGGGCCCCCTTTAGGTACTGGAAGGCCTTGGAGACTTCTCTTCTCTTTCTTTGACAATGAAAGATGTGTTGCATGACCCCATACAATCTTTATTAAAATCCAAGCTAGCTGTCAGTTTTGGTAGTGTCTTTATTCTTTTGTATCAGCAGCATATGGCAATTGGAAAAGCTTTAAAATATAAACAAAATATTACCTGTTTATGGAAAAGAAGACCAAAATCTGTACTCGTGTACCTGACAGATTTGATTGTCAATAATATTACAGTTGTTTGTATTGTATAGAATTTGTCCAAATCACTTTAGGTCTAGTCCTAGCTCAAAGACCACAGTTTGTTTCTTTCCCATTGTTATGGAATTGAAAGATTTTCGGTGTCCATTTATTACATGATTCATGTAATAAATGAGATGTGAAACACTGTCCTCAGTGTTTCAAATTTCCCTTAATACAAACCTAGATGTACCAGTAGGTGGTTTAAAATCCTGTCTTTTCTGATTGTCTCTTTAAGCAGAGGCAATGAATGCCTTTGGTTAATTTGTGGTAAACACACACAATTTATTTCACAAGCTGTTATAAATATTTAAGGTTTAAAATTTCATTACAGAAATAGATTAGAGAAAAGAAGTGGAAGATAAAATAAATGTAATGGAGGAAGCTAAGTTCTCTTACAGCTGCCGAAAGTTTCCTCTATGTTCCTGAATGCAAATGAATTTGAGAGAAGTGCATGTGAGGACGAGACAGTGCCCTTCAGCAGGGATTGCAGTGAAGGAGTTGCTTTTGGTAAGGTAAAGTTCATAAGTCCAACATTAAAATGTCTTTTCAAATATGTACAAAACATATCTTGTATAAGTATGTCTTTAAGAAATTCAGTGGCAAAAATGAGGAAATAAGTATCAAAGAACTCTACATATTGTTGTCAATTATATCAATTACATTAAAAGTGTCAGTCTGAGTTTTTTATTGAGCCTCTTGCTCACACCATATCATTAAGTAAGTCTGTCTATTGAATACAGGTTGAAGGGTATCTGAATATTTAAGCCTGTCATTGTATTATTTAGATTTTAAATAGCAATCTTCATGGACAGTTTCAGTTTCTTTGAAATAACAGAATCTTCCGAGATTGAATATGGGATTCCTTTGTGTTACTGAACAACTGTTTTGTTACACTGCTGTAGTATCAGAATTTCAGTGAGGAATTAAATATTCCTAAATATAGATTGCAGAATAGTGGTGTTACAAATTATAAAGTTTGTATTAATGTAATAATATACTTATTAAACTATTTTGTTTAGTTACCTCAAAATACTCAGTTTGATTTAAACTGAAAGATTATTGTCAGCTTAATTTAGGACATTTGTTTTTACCTGGTAAAAGAACAGTAGCAGGGTTGTTTGCAGGATATTTGGTAAATACATTGGTAGGTCTCGATTCTGGGAAAAAAATTACCAATCATCCGTACATATATCTTTCCCCTTTTATGGTATTTTGAAGAGAACACCTGTAATGCGTTTCAAGATCTTCTGGAAAAATGAGTCAGTTAGTTGCTATGGTAACCTTTCTAATGAATATTTTAAGAATTTAAAATTGCATTAACTACCATTTTCACTTATTCTCCTTATTCTTCTAATCATTCACTCAAGCAACTTTAGGGAAAACCAATGCAGGTGCAAAAGCTTTGTAGAATATTTTATAGGTCAATAGATTCCAGTTTTGCCTGGTTGAATTTTATTGTGTAAATGTGTGTGTTTGAAATAGGTTGTATCTTAGACAGGTGCTCCTGTCTAAGAGGTTGTATTTTAGACAGGTGCTCCTAATCCTGCTGGATTAGGGTACAAAAAGAAGGAAACCTTCTCCTGCTTGTCCTTCATCTTCCTGCAGAGAAAAGAAAGGCCACATCTTTTGTCTCCAAAGACTATAGATGGCAATTTTCAGCTTTCTGAACTCAGATATGAAACAGCAGGAGATCTGGTCGAGCTGAGCAGTAACAACCTGGAGTCATAGCAGGGTCCTACACCCTGCATCAATTCCATTAGCTGCCTCTAGATCGTCTTTTTCATCCTCTGCCTCTCTCAGCTCTGAGCTACCCAATGTTTTCCATTGACACAGAGGACTCCAAACAATGAGCCCAGAATACACTCTGAAAGCTACTTAGCAGCAATACCTAAGCCTAAGGCACTTGTGACTCTCAGTCAGCCCTAAGTATTCAAGCAGCATGTGTCATCTAGCAGCAAAGTAACCTGATGGTACCCTGGTTATGGCAGGTTGGGGCCAATTTCAGTGCTTCAGTGGAGGTAAGCCCAGTATAAAGAGGATTATGGATGAAGAGAATATTTAATAAATAAATAACCTTCCTTGCTCACAGTAGTAAAAAGAAAAATGCTTAAAATGGGGGCCAGTATACAAGCAATAGTTTTGTTTCCTTTAAAATCTATAGTTTAAAGGAATACGAATGACAAAATATTAGACCTTATAGAACTGTTGTCACAAAATTACTTTCCAGATGTTTTGATTTATTTATACATGTAAAATCCTTGTAACCTTACCAGTTCTGTTAAATCAGTGAAACATACATTTATTCATGACAATGCCATTTGTTGTGATATTATTCTTTGTCTTCAATAATACTACTGCTACTTTGATAATATTTTTCCAGACCGCATGTGTAAACAATTATCACAACTTCTCATCATTTTTTGGTGAAGCTAGGCAAATACTTGATCACCAGGGCCATCTTCGCACCTGCTCCAGTTGAAGTTCAGCTTTCTTGAATAGAGATGTCCAGACTGAGATCACTGTTCTGAGGGGAAGACCTGGGACCCCAGTTTCTATTTTTTACTCACAGCCCTACAAGGAGGAGCTGAGGGGCTTTTTCAGCCTGGAGAGGAGACAGCTTCAGGGAGACCTAATACTTGCCAGTACCTACAAGGAGGCTACCAAAAAGACAGAGCTGATTCTTCACGGTGGTTCATGTTAACAAGACAAGACACAGCCAAAAAAACTGCAACAAGAGTTTCAGACTGGATATAAGGACAAGGTTTTTCACAATAGCCAAGCATTGAAGTGGGCTGCCTGGAGAGGCTGTGCAGTCTCTCTCCTTGGAGGTTTTCAAGACCCTGCTGGATTACACCTGGAGCATCCTTGTCTATCATCTAGCTGAACTGGCTTTGAGCAGCGTGTTGGACTGAGGATCTAAAAGTCCTGTTAAAAGCTTGCAACCAGAATTATCACATAATTCTGTGATTCTGACTTGGGGACAGAAATAACACTAGTCAATTTATTTCAGTTGTTTAAGTTTCTGGCAGAACTTGCACGGCAGGTACTTAAACGCAGATTTGTAAATGCAAAACCCTAGCATTAAGGTTGAAATGAAATATTGTCCTCCTGTACTCGGCTCTGGTGAGGCCGCACCTCGAGTACTGTGTTCAGTTTTGGGCCCCTTGCTACAAGAAAAACATGAAGGTGCCCAAGAGAGTCCAGAGAAGGGCGTCGAAGCTGGTGAGGGGTCTGGAGAACAAGTCCTACAAGGAGCGGCTGAGGGAGCTGGGTTTGTTCAGCCTGGACAAGAGGAGGCTCAGGGGAGACCTTATTGCTCTTTATAGGTACCTTAAAGGAGGCTGTAGCTAGGTGGGGGTTGGTCTGTTCTCCCATGTGCCTGGTGATAGGATGAGGGGGAACGGGCTTAAGTTGTGCCAGGGGAGTTTTAGGTTGGATGTTAGGAGAAACTTCTTTACCGAAAGGGTTGTTAGGCATTGGAATGGGCTGCCCAGGGAAGTGGTGGAGTCACCATCCCTGGAGGTTTTTAAAAGATGCTTAGTGATATGGTTTAGTGAAGGACTTGTTAGTGTTAGGTCAGAGGTTGGACTAGGTAATCTTGAAGGTCTCTTCCAACCTAGGCGATTCTGTGATTCTATGGCCTAAGCAAGCCTGAGAGAGTGATGTGTTTTGTCGTTTGTAATCCTTAGCTCTGAACATCTCATTTTCAAACAAGGGTATTGTCATTTTGAAATCTGCAGTATGTTTCTTGGCTTCCAGGAGATCCCAGGCTGATAATAGAACTTGCACAAGATGAAATACATGTAGGTAAATGCTCCTTTCTAAATATTTGAGAAGTAACTATAGCATGGGAAGAAGATACTTGAGGACAGCATTGTAGACAAGGTCTCTAACACTTTAAGGCAACATATGTCCAAATGTGAATGCTGTCACCTAAATGTGTCCTCGGTCACAGCTCCCCAGATTCAACAGATTATATATCTGGTATCATACTAGAGTGGAGAAAAAAAAAAAAAAAAAAAAAAAAAAAAAAAGTGAATTTAATGGGATCACAAAAATAATGAAATTTGGAAGTAATGTAAAGAAAAATCTTAATTATGTTGATATTAGGAGTCCTTTCATAGTGAGCACCATATTAAGTATACCACAGTAAAGGCAAAAAGACAGTTTGATAATTTGGTGAGCTGTGTCATCCTTATATTGGAGAAGGAAAAGAGTATGATGGTTCTGTAAAATAAAAAGTAAAACTTAGTGTTTTACACTTGCAAGGAGGAGATGTTTACATTTCTTGATAGAGGTAATTAAAATCAACACTTTTTTATAGTAATGTGGAAATAAATGTTTAGCTAACTACTAACATGGCTATGTGCTCAGAAGAAAAATCTATTGGCATAAATTTTATATATTTTTATACACTGGTTATTATTCTTTATATTTCACTTGAATCTATCCTATCTGTCACCTCTTAATGGGTTAAAAGCCATGTTTGATATGCCACTACCTTAAAAAAGATTTTAAAACCATCTTCGGTAAGCTATACTTCACAAAGTATGACAAATTCAGTTACAGGTAAAGGACTGAATGATACTGAAATTGCCTTTTTCTATTTAGAAGTAATGCATGAAAAATCACTTCTTCTAGCTTATGAATATTAAAATTCTTATTTTAATTTACTAGATGAAAAAATAGTTTCTTGCTATTAGTCATAATGTTAATGTTCTTATTTTTAATCTTCATGAGATAGTGTGTCCTTTATCTTTTCACAAGGCTGGATCATAGTTCTTTTATTTTGTTATACTTTTAAAATATTTTTCTCTTGTAATTAAAACTTAGGTATATGCTTTGCTTTTAATTAAATGTGTATTAAACCTATAGCAAAATAATGTTTTTGCCTGATTATATTTTTCAGTGCTTTTTCCTTTTGAAGGAAAAAAAAAAAAAAAAAAAGGAACCACAATTCCCAGCAAATCTCCCAGCAAATCCTTGGAGTCTTCAACAAGAAGACTCCCTTCCCCCAGCTGGCTCTCTGTTTTCCTTTATTCATGCCTTGCTCCATTTTCCTTATGCAAGCTTTTTTTTATCTTCTCTTAGAACAAATTTGCAGCTTAGCCTACAACTATTATGTTATAAATACATGTATAAACATATGTTAATGGCAAACAAATTATGCATAAAATTTTTCACAGTTTTCATTGTGTTATAATTAAAGATATTCTTTTATTTCTATGAAATGTCACCTTTTTTTTAAAAAAAAAAAAAAAAAAAAAAAAAAAGATTTTTCCCTAGCTTCTTGTGCAAGGTGTGCAATGCAAATTATTAATGTGAACACTCCCTTTGAGAGGTAATACAAGCTGCAAATGTAATTATAGAGAACAAAAAGAATAATCATCGTTATTATTATTGCTTCAGTAGACCTATGCCAAACTATTGTTAATGATGCAGCCATAAACAGTGAAGAAGTAGAAGCAACTTTATATTTATGTTGGGGATTGCATAAGGAGAAATTATTGCATAAATAAGGAAAGAAGAGGAACTAAGTCTCCAAATTAGTACAGATTTAGTTTTGAGGTGTCTTAAAATAAACATTTTAAATAAATAATCATTTTCTCTGTAATTATGCAAATATTAGCTAACAGGATATGCTTGCACACTGTACTTAGATGCTCTTTCCAAATAGTTTTCTTCTGATACTTCTTTGAAAGCAGAACTACACTGTTTAATCTGTTCAGTCTGGACTGTTAGACCTTCATATGTTCTCCTCCACTATTTGGTGGCTTCTGGCTCCTTTGTATTTCCAGTTAAGTGGGTTGCTGGGTTGGCATTCCTGCTGTCTCGCCCTCTTTTCACCTGTAAACTTAGAGACAAAATCCAGCACTGCTGTGGTAGCAGTGAACATATTTCCCACCAGATCAGCATGACCATTCCAGTTGTATCTTATGCCCAGAGTACATATGGCTGAAACGATTAGTCATTTTCTCTCAAATGATGTTAAACTGTGAAACCCTTACTTTCTTAATAGTACTTCCACAATGTACAGCTTTTACTCTTCTTGCCTTGTTAAACTGTATTTACTTTGACTAACTTCAGTCTTCTATTGAAGAGACATTTTTCAATCTCTTTGTTTCACCCAAAGAAAGCATCTTTCCTTAAGTTCACTAAAATGAGGTATCATGCTCCATTTTTATTTTTTTTTGCATGTTTTTATTTACTTTGAATAAGAATGGGTATCTTGTAGTGCTAGTCCTTCATGCCCTCTTTCAGCAGTACTTGCAGTGAGCACTGAGGAGGAAAGATGTGAAAGAGAGGCATTGGCACATCAGTCAAGACCTGTGTAGCAGTGCTACAATACTTTCATCCCTTGTTTGCTTCCTTCTATTTCACATGCTGGGGATGCTGAGAATTACACTGAGATAGAGTAATGGATGTTGCTCTTGTTTGTGAACATCTTGACTGTGGCTAGGAGCAAGCAGGTGGAATACTAACTTGATTTCAGCACTGGAAACTACAGTGTTTTTGGACTCAGTTAAGTGGTGAAAGCAAATGTTGGTTCCAGATTGCAAACCAGACTTTGTACACAGCCCTTCAAAGCATGGGGTCTGACAGAATTCCAGTTAGTGTTAGGGCACTGCTGTTTGGGCTGAGGAAATTTTCTCAAAGAATCTAAAAATCCTTACATTTGCTTTACTTTTTTATTATCATTATGTTTTTATTTATCACTTTTATAATTAATACTGTTTTTAGCATTTATAGCCTATTGTTTTGTAACAGAAATGCTGCTACTTTTATGTTGTTGGCTATATACCAATAGAAGAAATGATTGCGTGTCCCTGTTCCTCCTGCCAGCAAGCACTCTGTTTATGGACATAAGTAATTATGCACAAGACACAATAAAGTGGTGATGGTCTAAGGGTGGAAGAATGGCTTTGGAATCATATATAAAATACTTGCAGCAAAGTATATCATGGATAAGTACATTGCAGAATATGGTTTGTTTTCCTCTGGCTTTTTAAAAGATATATCAGTGGATATAAAAGAAGTGCAAACTAATATTCTATTGGCTGCGTTTGGGATGAACAGAATCCTCATAACATTTTCCTTTCCTTATTGCTGTTCGGAAGAGCACACTGTCAGAAGAGTGTTGGTATATAGTGCTGTACCTGTAAAGAAGCCTGGGCATTTGAATCACAGAAGAGAGCTGGAGACTTAGTTTACTTTTTCTGTTTCTCAACTTCGTGCAATCCAAGACAGACTTTTAATTGAAAGCTTGAAAGTGAAAATGAGAAAACATAACTGAGTGGAGCAAAGCCACACATTACAGAGCCATTACAAAGAAGAAACACAATGGTTTCATCAAAAGTAGGTATGACTAGAGGTTGTTCATTCTTTTAATATGGAGAGTTCTCTCCAAATAAATTGAATTGGGCAAATATATGTTCCGTCTTGCTGAAGGGTAAAATTTGTTACCAGACTTAACTGTCATTTCAGTATTTAGATGTGCTTAATATAGTTTGAATGTTTCTGTAAAGAAGCAAAGGTGCTAGAGGGCTGGACTGAAACAGAACTAACTGTTGCAATACTAAATCTGGGGAAGAAGTGGCATTCACAGCCCCCAGCTGAAATCCTCATTCCTCTGACACAGCAAAAGAGAGACACAGCAAGGGAGAGTTGATGTGAAGGAAGAAGATTTGTAGAAGCCATCAGGCTGGATGGCTTTCCTCATGTTGTCTCTCCCAACAGAAACGAATTAGGTGGCAGTTTCTTGGATTGTAAGGAGGTACTTTTAGATATGTGTGCACTGGATGTTGTGGACACGTATTTTTTCAATTGATCTGTGCACTGGACTGAAAAACTTTCGGTTACTTACATTAGGATGGTGGCAAGCCAGGTTGAGGGCACTGCACAATAGGACCCTATTCACTGCTGATGTTTAGGTCTGAAAGAAATCCCCAAATTGCGTAGTTAAAATATAGTGAGATCTTGACGTGCCTTGAATGAGACACTTTGTCTTCTGGAAGATGTATTGCAGCAAACTGATGTGCATAGGATAATTTAGGGGCCCAAGTTCTGGAATTAGATAAGTACAGGTTTTATGTATCCAAATTTTGTACTCAGGACTTGTATGTTTCGTACATCTAGCATATAAGACAGCCTGTGGAACTGACAACACACAGATGAAAGTTTTGTGAGAAACCACAAGTGGTTTAAGCACTGATATCTCTTGTGTTTCACTAATCCAAGATGCAGTCACATGTAAACTTTTTTTCCAAATAAAATGTGTACAATGTCTAGCTAATATAGCCAGACATTGCTAGTACAAGCACCATCTAAGCAAATGTTTTCTTGTCTGTGGGATACCTACGTACAGGGAGGGAACTGTTTTGGAATCACAGTTATTCTTAGCCAGTCCTTGCAGGATTGCAGGGTTTGGGGTTTGTCTAAAGGCAGTTCAAGCAAATCCTGACCCCTTAAGATCCATCGGGTTTAAAACACCAAATGAAAAAGAAGTATGGGGAGAAATGGCCATGTACCAGGAAACTAGCTCACTTTTTGTTTTCATTTTGTTAAGGAATATAAACAAGTAACAATATGAAAAAAGCTGAAAGATCTCTGTACTAATCCATTGCAATAGCAGCCACACAGTTTCCACACTTGTGCAGATGATTACCAAGTGCTAGAGTTGTTGAGAATTGCTCCTCCACTGCACAAATTATTGTGGCTTGCCTCTTATCTCTGGAAAAATATGTAAACAAGGCCTGCAGGTAGGAAAAATAGGGCTTCCTCAGTTTGATATATTCATACTTTTAGACTCCAGTTAAAAAAATTGATATGACTAGAACAAAAATGTCTCTAATCAGCTTAATCTAATCAGTCACAATAGTAGCAACATGCTCACTGTTAGCATTTCTTTGTTTCATAACATATGAAAGATAAAGTTTTTCCTCCACAATAATCTCTAATCCCAATACTGTGTGCCGTAGGGTCATGTTTTTATGCTGAGCAGAAACATAGTGTGATATTTTGAAGAAAGCACCTTTATCCTGGAACCCTACAAGGACTTTGGTGTCCACAGGCTCACTCAGCACAGGATGCCAAATTGTGTCTGAATTTGGCAGCACTTTTGTCTTAGGCAAGAGACTACCCATAGGTAAGGTGTCAGGATCCCATCAGCAGGATCTCTCTGGTGGCTCCTGCTATATTTTTTATTTATTTGCCCCCTTCAACTCCCCACGCAGGAGGTATTACCTAACTGGAAATGAAAACTGACACTTGTACAGGGGGCTGACCCTGTATCTGCAGAATTTGTCATGAAACAGGAGTTCTGCCTGCACAGACTCTGCCAAACGTAGCTTGCTTCCATAGAGACATCTGCTCTCAGCTTTTGCAGAATTTGGAATATCCCCATCCCCATTTTCTTATTTTGCTCATCCACATCTGAGAAAGCAGGATTCTGTATGTATTTTCATGAGGATTAAAATATCTTCTATTAATCAGTGATGTCTAAAAGCTCATCTATTGCTGAAAAAAAAAAAAAAAAAAAAAAAAAAAAGTTGCATGGACATTTACTCCTTTAATTATGCTTCATACAATTTCTTCCATGAATCTAAAACACTGATCTTATATATGTAACTTCAAAGCTGGAGCTTGCTGTCTGGGACCAATTGCCAGCTACCCTGGGGAGCGCAGAGACTAAATTATAATTATGCCTGGACACTTCTGTTACAGGCCCAGAGAGAGACATTACATTCTGCTTTGAAAGTGGCACCAAATGAAAAAGAGTCTTACAGTGGATATGCTTCCCTCTCACCAAGGAGGCAATCACCTGTTAAGTGGGACAGACAGGTTTAGTTCCCATCCTCTGTTCAAATATGTCCAAAGGGCCCCTGCTGCCCCAGCTGCTGGGTTTCTAAGCACCATACATAAATTGTATGCTGTTCCTCTTCATACTGTTTCTGCTGTCATTGTACTATCCATGTATTTCGTGTACAAACCTTTAATGGAGAATTCTAATGGATTGAGCTTTCCAGGAAAGCTGCATGAGGGAACTGCTGTTTTCTGGATCTAGATTGCACTGTCATGATTGAAACATAAAAAGCTTTTCATCAATATCAAAGCTGAGGTACCCAAGCACAAAAGCAGAAATGCAATTTATTTAGATGTGCATGTAGAATTTTTTTTGAACACACTTTTTTTGAACACTTTGCATACAAGGCTGCATGTGATCAGTATGTGAATTTCTAGCATAACTCGCTTTTTTATTGAACATACTAAATATGAAATACATTCAACAGCACCCTAGCTTCCATTTTTGTATCTAGTCTAATATTGTATAGAAACTCCTGCTTTATCATAGCAAGTCCTTTATTTTTTTTTTTTTTTTTCTAGACGTGCATTATTTCCATTTAGTCATGAACACAGAGATACATTATTGCTGAGTAAGACATTTATTTCTCAAGAAGCTGTTTTCACAGCAGATGTCGAAGAGGATATGCTCTAATAAACAACACGGCCATCTAGTGGTGAAGCTAGCTGTAACCCTGAAACCTGACTTTTGTTTGTTTGTTTGTTTGTTTGTTTATGGCTGGGCATGATTTAAACACACAAGAAGATAAATCTCTTGGATTAGGAACTTGGAATTGACCATTATGAAAGCAAATCCCACATCTATCGAAGTCTACAGTGACCCACATACTCAAGAGAAAAAAGAAAGTTCTTGTTCCATTACAATACACTTAAGGCATTAAAACTTGACGTTCAGTTCATGGAAATTTTTGGTAATGTTATCCATTTTGAGTAGCTTTTTATTAATTTCTTTATTGACAGTGCTTCATCTGCTTCCACCTAAAAAGTGTTTTAAAATGCTGTAATATATTTTTATCTACATCTTTGACCTCACAGTTTTACTCTTTTTTCAGATCCTTCCATTTTTCATTGAATTTTAGGCTCTGTTCAGTTCATTTTCTCTTTTCAAGCTGTAATGACTGAGCAGTCAAAAATCTGTAAATACATAATCTTCAAGTGCATGTTGCTCCACTTGACCATTATTGAATATTTTCCATACCTGTAGCTCTGCAATTATGACCATTGCCATTACCAGTAAAAAGCCGTAAGTTTTATATTGCCTTGGCCTGAGCTGATTTTAATAATTCTCTGGTGCTGTAATGACTATTGCCTAACTTGTTTTAGTTCAGGTACTGTGAATAACCTTTACAGTAAAAGTCTGACAGACCTGGGGATTCTTTCATTCTCTGAGGAACGATAGCCTTTTACAGCAATTAAGCTGAGGAAGTTAACGGTGCAGCTTTCATGCTTCATTTGACAACAAGGGGAAGAAGCAGGTTGATAAGAAAACATGTAAAAATAGTCCCAAATGAATGCCAGTATCGAGGCAGAAGGGACTTCCCACACAAACCTAAGCTGAAAGTCCTGGTAGAAAAAAAGCTCAGGATGATGATGACCTGTTGCAACTCTGTTACCCCCATACTCACCCCACCTCTCTGCTTGATGGATTTTAACACCGTTAACCTTGTATTTTCTTGTATATAATTGATTGACATCACTGGTGAGTCTTTTCAGTATGATTTGGACTATGTGTTAATATTACTGCAGTTACAATAATCAGTTGGTTGTATTTTAATTAGACTGTTAATATCTTTATTAAGTTTTAAATAAATTATTGGCTCCATATATCGTGTTGCGTTTGCCATAAAGATTCATTGAGTATAACGTGCCCATGTCTTTTTCTTTTTCATACTGCCATCTCTAAATCAGGATTGAGATCTATTTTACATTTCATTTCATTTCATTTCATTTCATTTCATTTCATTTCATTTCATTCTTCTGATTTATCTTGAAGACACAGTTAGTCTGCATGTCTTGGCAATACTAACTTTAACCTTCTGAATAATTAAAATGTACTATGCAACACGTCTATACTAAAGGATAAAATATTGGAAGAACATTTTGGACTGTAAAGCACTTTCCTCAGTTTATGAACTCCTTGAAAAAAGCCTAAAATATCTTGTATGAGATCTGTAATGATCAACCTCTCTCCCATTTGATATAATTTTTCATCATAAGCATCATTTACAACTTCTACCAATTGGAGGCATAAATGATAAAACTTACTTGCACCTAAAAATCAACTAGTGATCTACCTGAACTATATCTTAGGGCTATGTAATTATATGGATCCCAACTATTCTATTTGGGGTACAAAATGACTGTGATGACTCTCCAAAAATCTCACCCTTTGTGTGAAAAGCAACGTTTGTTATTAATTTCACAGATGTATAAACTGTGTTGTTATATCTTTATTTCAGATGTTTAACTGTTCTAGCATCTGAAAATAGGTGAAGTACATAAATGAAATGAAACTTTCAAAACATGAAAATCTCTATATTTTCCATGAGGAGGAAAAAAGTTAAGGCATAATTATTGTCAAGTGTGTTCCAAGAATTTAGAGTATGAAAGGCAGTGCCATCATTATTGCAGCCTACAGAAACATGAAAACCAGCATATGTAGTGCTTGTGAATATTAAGATATTTTCTTAATGTTTTCTTAATGTCTTAGTACTTTTAAAATTCTTGAGGGTATCTGCTGTTGGGTTCTGAAGGCAAGTAGCATGGATTCAATCCAATATTTTAAGAATGAGCTATTAACAAGCAATGTGTCATTCACGGTAACCTCTTTGCCAGAGCTTTCCTTTGCATTTTCAGTTGCTGTCATAATGAATAATGTGCTTCCTCCTCCTCCTCCCCCCCCCCCCCCCCCCCCCCGCAAACAATAGATATTGTCAAGTTCTGCTGTTTCTGAAACTGATTGCCTTCTTTTAGGACTTCCTACTCATAGACAGATTAGTCTGTCTTTTAGTCTGAATGTACAAAAAAGAGCTGGCTATGCTGGTAGCCCACAAAAGCTATTTAAAGAGGATTTTTTTCCAAAAATGGTTATGACATCATCCTTACTACTGTATTTTGTTCTTGGTCAAAATTATAGGAAAGAATTGGTCAAAAAAATCTAAGTCCCTTTTCACAGAATAGCAATTAGGTTTCTAAAATCTGTTGGAAAGCATATGACTGCAGATTCATAATGATGAAGCCACATACAAAAAGTGCCAGTGTGTCTAAATACACTGACATACCACATCAAAGATTTGGTTCTAGGTGCATGCACTTTGCTGGTGAACTGTCATAAAATCCTCAGCATTGTAGCACAACCACAGACAGTAATTTAATTTTCATTACAGTAATTATCTACCTATGTAGTTTTTGTGCTTGTCTCTGAAAGCAGAGGGCTAGGAAAGAGATGGAGAAAAGTGGGGTGGGGAATGACCCCAGACCTTTTAATGATGCTGAAAATACTGTTGTGCCACTACTTTTCCTTTCCAGATAATGTAGTCCAAACCCCTCCTTTTGTTGGTTGAAGTAAATTTTCTTCTTCTGATCCAGTATTAGCAGTTACTACCTGTTAGAGGAAAATATATATTCAAGCTTGAAAGCATATTTATTTGGACAAGTGACAGGTGGGAAATTTGTTTAACAGAAGCTGCCTAAATTCTAAAAAAAACCCTCTAGGACCTGAGAAGTGTCAAAGAGAAGGACTAAGTCAGGGCATTCAGATGATGAAACATGCTGCAGATGCTGGCTCTAATGACAACCTGCAAATCTGTCCGTTAGATGATTCCTTTAGATAAAACTAGAATGTATATATTAGAGTGACATTTGTAACAGCCTCTTCTTCTTGTTTGAAATAACATATTTTATTCTGAATGATCTTAATTTCTCTCTTTCTCCAACTGTCTTCAGAGGCTTCTGTTTCACTAGCAATTTTCCAGACTACTTTCTCTAAAAAAAAATATATATATATATAAAAAATAGATGCATTGGAAAGTGTGACTTGTTTGACAAATACTCAAGAAGATAACCAAGTTGGTTAATCTTCCTTTCATGAAAATGATTCTAGATAATTTCAGAACCAGAAGACTTTTTATTAAGAGCAGAATGTTCCTTTATGTTCTTATTCAGACGTTAAGGGAGTCCCAATTTTTCAATTACTATTAAAAATAAAACTCCAGATAGAATCTCAAAATCATGAAATCCCTAAATCCTTATCAGAAAATGGAAAGACCATTCTCTACTTTCCCTCTTTCTAATATGTTTCCTAAACAACGGCTACTAAGTTCTGCTAAATTGGAAGGAATTGCAGGAATCTTTGGTATGACTCCATGTAAGTTCTTACAATTAACAGGACAAAAGATAAACTGGATACAGTCTTTTAACATTATTTGGATAATCAGAATTGGTTTGTAGTCCAAACATATGAGCTCTGTCATATCAGTGATAAGAAGATCCTATCCACCTTTATGTTACCAAGGTCATCCTATATTAGAGCAAACAAATATTTTAATTTTGGCTAAGAAGAGCCCAGTGAGCAAAGTACTTGCTAGTCTTTGCTCACTGTCAGTGCAGCAGGAAGGGGAAGAGTCAGGTCTGATTGCTTATAAGACCCTGTCTTTTCTTAGGCTATTACTTAGAAATTACTTCCAAGCAATAAGGCTTGTGTTGCAGCCTTATTCAGCATGACTGAAGTATCAACATCACCCTTGTCGTTGTCCATAACAAACCAGAGCAAAGTTGTACTCTCTCATTTACTGACTTTTATTATTTAGAACAAGCCTTATTGCCCTGTTGGGATGTCAGTGAAATACTTCATAAATTTCCTTAATGATTCCCCTTCCCATCATTATGATTAGTAGTGCCAGTTGTTAAGGATATTTTCTTCCTTTAAAGCTAATGCAAATAATATGCTCCTTAGGAGTAATTTCTCAATAATGTTGCTAGAGCAGGGCAAAGCCAAAAAATATGTTCAACCAAGGGAATTTTTCAAGAGTTTGATATTTTTCAGAAGACACACCACCAAAAAGACATTTTCTTAAACTACCTAAGAAAATGTTCTCTATTACATCTTCATATGTTTGCACTTGCAGGTTGAGAGCACTCATTTTTACCCTAGTATCAGGTGTGTGTTCTGACGGTGAAGGGAGGGGATTCTCGTTTGGCCAGCTGAGAATAGAATGGAGCAGCTGCTAAACTGGTACATGAGTAATTGTAACAGGGACTGCCCAGAACAACAGCTCCCAGCCCTATTCAGAACTAAGAAAAAGCAAAAATTTGAACTATTGACTTCTCTAGATAAACTGAAACCGTTGCCTATTTGTTTTATCTTTTTTGATTATTAATCTGTTATCTAGAACCAAGAAAAGTTTGTGCTACTGAAACCAATGAATGTCTCCTGAAAGTTTGATTCTGATTGACAGTTTTATATGTATATATATATAAGTTTGCTTTATTTTAGCCATTTTTCAGAAGAAACAGTGTTATTGTATGGTTCTAGAACTTGCTTGTTACTGACAAATAGCTAGATTTCTGTCCATTATGTTTAAGGATTACATAAATAATTTGGATTTGAGAATTAATTTGTTTTATCTTGTATTTTCCCCTTGGGTAAACAGGGAAAAAACAAACAAACAAAAAAAAACTTAAAGGAATTTAAGGATCAGCTGGGGCTGCAAACTCTTCTTTGAAAATTGCCTGGCCCACACCTGTGAAGTTGTGATGTGAGTTTCTTGTGGGGGAGTGTGTGCACAGCTGAGACTCAGCTTTTTAAAATCATTTTTATTATTTAAATAAAGCAGGGATACTTTTTTCTGTGTTTTTTCTCCCTTTCTCCCTCTCTCTTCTTTTCCTTCCTTCAAAATTTTGCCTGCCCCAGAGTAGGGTGGACTAATCTTGTTCTGTTTGGTGTTATATAAGAAATATCGTATGCAACTATCAACAAACTATGAAGATATGTTTTATTGCAGCTGGATGCTAAGGTAATTATGCAATGAATCTCAAGTATTTTCTTATAAATTGCTATATTATTGTTTAGCTAGAATTAGAAATTTTGGGAGCCTTTGAAATATATTGTGAGGTCTGTAGCGAGGGGTAGATCTTTACGTGTGTTTGATAGGAGCTACTGACTTTAAGGATGTAAAGGATTCCTGTTCTGAAAACAAAATAGAGACAAGGTAGTGTGAAATGGGATTAATAGGGGTTTACACTAACTTTTTCTGCCTTTGAGTTTGCGTGTGGCATGGGAATTTCAGGGTGCTTATTTTGCTTCCTTATAGCTTAGTGTGGCAGGGGTGCAATGCGTTCTGAAAAGGTTGTGGTTAGAAGTCTTTCTGTTTCTGAGTGCTCTGTTTTATGTGTACAACAACCTCTTAAAAATAAAGTGGTGCCTCTGTTGGCAGCTTGGTGCTTTAGGGCAGAGTCTCTGAGTGGAGCTGGCAATCTTCTTCCTGCAAGTAGTGGGAGACAAAAGAAAGGAATGATGGGGGAAAAAGTCATAATGATGATGTGTGTTGCTAAGCCAAATTTGTTCAAAAAAGAAAAAGGAAAAAAAAAAAAAAAAAAAAAAGAAATAAACAACCAACACTTTAGAGCTCCTGGATGTTATTTCTGTGTAGAGGCTGTAGGAAGGGAGTCAGATGAGTGCTTTGTTATAGAGGATATATAGCCATTTGGCTTGTCATGGTCATCTGAGAAACCAAATGCATTGAAAAGGTTTTCTTTTGCCATCTATATATTCGTCTTACTTTAGTGATGGATTATATTGCTTGGCTGAATTTATCTCTGAGATGTTTTCTATTAAAATACTAATTCTGCTAAGAAAAAAAATCTGAGAACGTTTGGTATGGAGTAGTCTGATTAAAGCTTCATGTGATGTGGAGTATTTCAAATATCAGTTAACAATCATAAACCTGTGTCTAATATACTATCTGATAAGCCTCAGAAAGAAGAAACTCTGAGAGTAGACTGCAGAACAAATCTCTTAAAACCTCTGTTGGAGACATCTCCTTTGTGGGTACATCTGCTGGGATACTTGCTAAATGCCTTGGATAAGCAAAAATACATTAGCTAAGATGGTGCCTGCTGCAAGATGTACTAAAACTGTAGGCAATTTACAGAGATAACTAAAATGAGAGTGGAATCTCCAAATGCAATATGGCTGTCCGTAAAACAGGTGTCTGAAGTAGCATGTGCGACCATTGAGGTGGTCTGTTTCAGGGAACTGTAGAGCTCTGTGTTGCCGGTGTGAGGAGTTGTTGGTGATGTGGACTGGTCCTTAATAAACTAAACCGTGTCCTGACAGTAGCTGTAATTACATGGATTAAGGATTTATAGTATAAAGAATAAACAAGATGCCTACATACGTATTCTGTTAAGAGGAAAAAAAGCGGAGAAAAAAGCACCCAATTCTTCACAAAGATAAAATGAGAATGAGGAAAGATGTAAATGTGAGAACTGGGGTCAGGATTACAGAAAATCTGGATCAAGTGTCTGTTTCCTCCTTTAATCCCCCCCTTCATTCCAGAATCTTCTGTAGCCATGCCTGTGGTCAAGGAAAGAAAGATAACTGAGTTCTTTTCATTTGCTTCTTTGCTTTGAAAGTCTCTGAATAGGCCATATTTCAGTGTGACCTACTGAAAACACTGAGGTGTTTATACTAAGAGTGGTCTCTCTTTACAGAATATTGATATTCTTTCTTTTGTGAGAGGAGGCTGTAATGTTTCTTGTTTCTAAAGAACATATTTCAATTTCGCAGATGAGATGCATAATTCCAAAAGACTCTTGCAGCACTCTCTGGTACATAATGGGAATTCTAAAGAATGCTCATTGAAGTTGGCCCCTTAAAAGCAGGAGGCCAAAAATAGTCATAAAGCTGCTATTCAAATGACTGGGGGGGGGGGGGGGGGGGGGGCGGGGGGAGAGAATCACATATGAAAGTGAATTGCAGGGCTGCTATGTACCAAGCATATATTCTATGCAGAGAAGCACTCCAGCTCCCACTTCTCCATGAGAGCCTCAAACTATAATGTTACATAAAGCATGCAGTTCAGACCAGTATCTCCTCATTTTAAAAGTTTGCACAAGTGATGATAATGTTCATAATGTTGTATTAGCTTAACTGAAAGACTTTTAAAGTACAATGCATCTTATCAAAGAAATTTGAATAGGATTGCATTAATTTAAAAGTACATAACCTAAAAGATACTTTGAATAGTTTTAGAAACAAAGTAGGGAAACTCTTGATGTTTCTGTGCCTAGTTTTTTCATTGATTTTTTTCATGTGCCTAGGCTTTTCATGGAATCCATTTTGTGGATTAAAAATGAAAAGTAAAGTGTTAAAGGCATTCACTGGCTAAAAGGAATATGAATGAAAAACAAATGGTCAGATTCTGATTTCTAGTGAAGGGGGTTCTTTTCCCCTTTTTGAATACTTTTATCCATTAGTTCTCATGGCTGTATATCTACTGACTGTGGTGATGGTTTAGAAGCCTGGCCATGTAAATACCTAACTTTGGGAGATGTGATCTCCAAATGGATCTCTTCATGAGAGACAGTGCTGAAGGAACTTGTAATGATTTAAGCCAGTAGATACTGCTGATATCATGCGTTAAATTCATGTTTAACAGAACCATTTAAAAACACATTTATGTTCAAGCACTACTGAATGCTTTGAAAGTATCAGTATGAAAAAAAAATTATAAATATTCTGACATTCCTTCATTTCAAAGTGATGCTTCAATTGGAGGATAGGAAGAAAAAATGTAACAAGTAGATGGCAAGATTGAAAGGTTAATGTTTTTGTTTGTTTGTTTACTTTTTTACCATTAAAAATAAACTTATACTTTAAAATGCACTCCACTTATGACAGACACTTGAAAACTATCTTGAGTTCTTTAATTGTTCTTTAAATGCACACAAAGAACAGGTTGAACATCAGAGTGGCTTACAGTTACGCCCTGTGGTGTCTGTTTAATGCTGATTCACAGCAGAAGCTACTACCAACTGGATAACTGCTGTTTCATAGGCAGCAGTTATCAAATGTCTTGTACAGCAAGAGACAGCATGTAGCTTTTCAAATTTAAAACTGAGGGACAACTGCAGAGGCACTCAGCTAGCTATCAGCAGCAAAATAGGGTGGGCCAAAATTGTGCTTGCTAATCTCTGAGTTGTACTGAAAGTCTTTTCCTCTCAGAAGAATACTAAATCAGGAAAAACATCTGTTTTACTGGAAGGTTTAATATTTTATAAAAACTGCTGTTTGGGAAAGGCTGAATGAAAGGTGGGATATGCAGAAGTCAGTCATTTACTTGGACAACAAGAAATAGGTCCAAATTGCACTTGTGTGACTTTTTCAGCAGGCACATGCTCCTGAGCCCTCAATGCTCCAGATGGGTGCTCAAACCCATAATGTGGATGGCAAACTGGGCTATAAATATAGCGTTGGGTTTTTTTGTTTGTTTGTTTGTTTTTGTGTTTTTTTTTTTTTTTCTTATGCTTTTTCCAGAGGTCTTCAAGGATATCATTTTTGTTCTAATGCAGGATGAAAGCTTTGATATTTTCTCATGAAACTGTGTTCCTGTTCTCTAGGCAGCCCTGGAGGACTGTGAATGATAGGTATCTCAAAACCTTCAAAATACCTCACATTGTTTCTGACAGCCCTGACAAACAGAATGCTATTAGTAGAGTCCCAAAGGACAGGTTAGCAGACCATCTAATCCCCTACTGTGAACATATTTATTGTCTTCATTGTTTTCAAGATTATGAAATTGACAGTTCCAGAGGCCGTGAGTTCTGCTGATGTGAAACACAAGTTCCAGCAGTAATGCAGCTCTAGTTTAGTTGCCCACTTACACAAAGCATAAACATCCATGTTGTGTCTGAATAGTTTAAATTTTGTTATAGAAATGTCATGATGTTGCTTAGAAAAAAATAAAAATGTCTTGCAAATTTCTTTCAAATCCTCAGACAAGCCAATGGAGATTTCTCATTTTACCTGATTGTTTTTGTTGTTTCTTTGCTTTTATCCCTGGCTCCAGGTTAACTAGTCACTCTTTTGCTGTCTAACATGATTCAAGAACAGTTGAATTTCAAGAAATTTCTTCTCTCCAACTTTCAGCTGTTACTAAATATTTTTTTATTATTGTTAGTGGGTCAAATTCTGCGTGGCTTGGCTTTTGACACTTGTTTTGCTTGAACAGAGTGAAGAATTTTATTTGAGGTTGCACGCTTTCACTCTAATTGTAACGTATGTTACAGAGAGAACTAGTTTCTGAATAGCCAAAATCTGTTGTAGCATTTCCAGCTAAAATCACAGAATAAAGATCATTAGGTCAATGGATGAGCAGAGATTACTATGTGAAACAATTCAAGCCTAAATGCACCCACACCCCCAGGAGGTGGGGGGAGTTATTCAAGTCTGATTTTCTTAGAGTTGAACAGCAGCACACACACTTAGAAATTTACTGAGGATTATAAAAGCATTTGAAGCATTTGTCCTTTCAATCTAATCCGTTTATTCAAGCTCTAAAATGTTAACAGGTATTTTTCTCCTAGGACTTTAACTGAGCTATGTCACAGTTCAGTGTTAAAATACTGTGTGCTTTGGCTGAAAGAAGGCCACAAAATATTAATGTTTCAGGAGTAGTTATCAAAATACCATCCTTGGACTGCTTGTGAACTTAGCAATAACAAACATGAGACAGCAATCTCTAACAACTTGTTTCTATGGAGCTGTAGCTTTTTCCTTCTGACTCTCCCATTTTATATGACAAATTGATTTATGAGTTGCTAATACATATTTAACTTTGTCCCTTCAGCCACTGGGGGAGCTAAACAATCTTTCTCTATATAAACATAATTTTAATATGTGGTTCATACAAATGCCGTTAAGGTGACTTTTTTGTAGGGTGGGGTTGTTGCAACTTTATAAAGGCCTATTTGAGTATTATATTCTATTTCTGAAGTAATTATAAGTGGATTGCAGTTACTGGTCATGTTTCATAATAAAATATAATTGTACAATGATATAGAATTATTTTAATGAACATGTTTCATGCTATTCTAGATGTGGATAAAATCTGAAACATAACATAAGAGACCTCAACTAGGGCATCATTCAGTGTAAAGAGCCTCCTCCATGCTGCC
Source organism: Aythya ferina (assembly GCF_964211825.1). Classification (NCBI taxonomy): domain Eukaryota; kingdom Metazoa; phylum Chordata; class Aves; order Anseriformes; family Anatidae; genus Aythya; species Aythya ferina. Next base: position 48,355,409 of record NC_140300.1, on the reverse strand, counting down.
CTATTTTCATCATTCTGCCTTTGAATCCTGGCATCAGAGCCATCCTCCTTTTAGTTGAGTAAGAACAGATGGGTCTCCCATTGCAGCCTGTCTCTCTTATCCCACCAGAAGGCTCACTTTTAAGTTGCATGAGGCAAGAGGTAGTCTCTCTCCTTGTGAAGTTAAGCAAGCTGTCAATCTCTGCCCCTGCTGACTGAGGAGCAGGGAAGTGAGATCACAATGATGGGAGGAAGCCACACTTCTGACGTGCTCAGGTGCTGGGAAGAGATTCATTAGAACTAAAATGCTGTTCTTAAAAGTGAGTAGGCACTTTTGTTCTCTGCTAGCCTTGTGTCTCCACTCCTCAGGATAGCTAGACCACATATCCAACAGCAAAAAGGACCTAGCCATCAAACATAGGCCTTGCAAGGATGAATTTAAAAAAAATAAATGGTTCAACAATAATTTCGTGACATCTCTTTATCTGAGTGAGACTAGAAATAATGTGCTGATGCTCACCAGTGAATTGGTCATGGTGAATTTTAATAGATTCTCAGTTTTCTTGAGTACCAGTGTTTCTCACAGCTTTCAGTGCTCAGTTAACTATAGGAGGTATAATGAAGAGTCTCTTCTCAGTTTCCTTTTCACTGTTGAAATACTCAAAATCATAATCTAGCTTCTAAGCTATGTTCATGTCATTGAAAATAATAATAAAATGGAGTATAGCTGTTTTTGAGAATTTACAGAGCACAAGTAAGCTGTTTGACTGTCTATTCACTTCTACAGGACTTTAGTAGGATAGGTTTCCATACTAAGATTTAATATTATGCACTCCTACATGCCAAAATGAAGCAGCCACACCACAGAAAATCTTAAATTCATTTCGTACCTGTGGAAACTACCTATTAGGTAGTTTTGTTTTAATCTGTGGAGCATTGAAGTGTCTTTTAATCCTGCTTTAAACCAGCTAGTATTAACTGTGTATAAGGAATGGATATTCAAGTCACGGTTGTGCAATGTGAATTCAAGACTCTAATTTCCCGTATCGCACTCTATAAAGTCAGGATAATGGCCTTCCACAGAGATGGCATAAAGATAAATACGTTATTGATTGTGCACCTAGGTAATGGGCATTTATGAATATCTAAAACGGATTGATAAGTTCTGTGGTAAACTCCACAAACTTTTCATGCTAGTTTTGCATGGCTTGTAGCTGAGGAAAATTCAAACTGCAAATAGTATCCTTACCCTGCATACCAGGGAATTGCTGATTCTGCTGTACCCACAGTTGCAAAACAGGAATATATTAAATAAGGTTATGATTGTGCCTAAGCACAAAGAGCCTCTAGTTTACTTGTAAAGAGGGTGGAACAAGCTTGCGGCAGTTTTGGGAACAGTGTCTTGGGAAAAACAGGAGTATGAAGAGCTATTTGCTGGCAGGCTGAAGCTGTTCAAACACAGCTGCCTCCACTGGAGATCTGAAAGGGGTGTTACACCTGTGAGTTGTAAAACTTGCTGTTGCTGTCAAGACACCTGCTCAGGCATACAAATAATTGTGAATAAATCAACCCTGGAATTTGATATTCTCTACTGTCATCTGGTTGTTTCTTTCTTAATGAACTAATTGCAACACCTGGAATCAATTCTTTCCCATCCACTGGGAAACTACAGCGATATCATTCTCCTGAATTTACTACTTTTATATTGTGAGTATTGTGTTCAATATCTTTTCTTCATACTGTGATTATGACTGTACACTTTATGCATCTTTTTGCACATGTTGTGTGCATCTGAGTTCTGAGACGGAATTAGGAAAACCTACTGTGTACTGTTTGCTACCAAAAAATCCTTCAACACCTGAAGGAACATGATAAGAACCCCAGGAAGGAAAATATCAGTCTAATTCTTTGAAGGCTTTTCACTAGCTAATGTCTAACCAGCTTTGGGCAGTTCTCTTCCTGTCCTTACGTGTAACTCCATTTTTATTTTCATGTGGACAATCTTAACCTGCTCTACAAAGATGACTGCTTGACTATCACTGTACTCCTTTGTTTTAGGGCTTACAATCAGCAGTTGCTGTTCTCCAAAATGCTGGTGATGGCCACTGATGAATATATTTCTAGTTTATCTCAAGAGGTGGGTTAAAGATTTTATTAAGAAATCTTATGCATAGCACTGAGCTTCATGCACTTAGGGTAAACAGAAAATTTCAAGAGTTGTTTTCTGTGGTATGACTTCTAGAGTCTATGAGTATGAAAGACATTGGGGCTATGTCATTGCTGCAGGATCATTTATCAATCATAAAACAATCTTTGTTTAGACAGCTCTGGAAGGCTGCTTCAGAATCTTTTGTGGCTTTACAATGTGTGTCCTAAATGTACAATATTCATAAATAATTTATCCTGAGTTGTATGAGACTTTTCTCTAACTGCTTTTTCTTGTGAGTTTTTGCCCTGAGGAGTATTAAAGTGAACTGGGGAATACATACATGACCTGGTGTTTGATATCCACAGTTAGATACTTTTTTAAAGAAAGCTTGTCTTGCTTTTTCCCAATTCACAAAAAAAAAAAAAAAAAAAAAAGCTTCATACAAATTAATTTTAAACTTTACTGAAATATCACTGACAAACTGCTTTGATTAAAAACTGAATCAACTGTAACCTTAGTAAGTAATGTATACCTCATTAAAAGTAAGGTGTAGGCTTTCCTTAGGTTACAACAGTGTACTTAAAAAAAAAAAAAAAAAGTGATCGTTCTCAACTTTTATGAGCTGTTAAAGCAAAGCTATTAAACTTCTGGCCATGGTGCTATAATGACATGTACTAAGGTTATGATTTTTCTTTTAGCTACAAAAATAGATAAATTCCATGACTTCGTAGTGTTCAGAAAAACATTCTGTAATAGGAGGAAGAAATGATTTGAAGCTCTGAAATGTTTTAAAACTGCATCAGCTATAAACATTTTGAAAATTCAGTATACTTCCTGTTAGAAACAGTGCTTAAAATCAGAGTATATTTTTACTATTACACTCATGCATCGGCACTCGTTAGAACAACAACATGTCACTACCAATTGCTCAGGAATAATGGAAGCTTTACGAAGCTTTTAAGCATATTAGCAGAAAATCTCACCAGTTATGACAGACATAGATTGCTAAAAGTATTTGCAGTTGGAAACTGAAGGTCACCAGCCATTTCACTGATAGCTTTGGAGTTTTACAATAGATTTCCTTCCGTAAAATAATCTTTTTAAAGATATGCATCAGTTCATTGTCCCAGTTAGGAGTGACTGCTTTAATGTGATTTGTTGATTCTATTAGAGTAGCTGTGCCGTTTCACTGAATATTGACACAGATGCCCATGCAGTTGCACTACAGCATGAAGCAGTCCTTCCTTTGCATTGTTGCAGACAACTCACCCTGTGACACTTCTGCATGGACTGTCTTTTATTAATTAGTACTATTCCCCAGGTTTTACTTCACCACTCTAATGAGCTTGTTGAGCAGATATTTATAAAACTCTGAAGCATTACTTGACAACAGAGAATTGACTAAAATTATCTGGTACTTGTTAGTTGTTTTAATTATTACGGGAAATATTGTGAAGTCTCATCCTTATAGGAAAATCTCTTGTTTATTGTCAGTTTATCAATGCCAAAACTTAAATTCTCCTTTGCATGTATTACCACAATAACTTTATGCCATGAAGCTTTTTTTTATTATTATAATTATTATTTTATTTTACTTTTTCCGGGTCTGAGACATTGCTCTGAAGAAAAGCTTTGAGTTTTGGAGGAAAATAAATGTTTCCTTCTTGGTTTCATCACCACTATGTCTAAATCTTCCAGCAAACTTTGCTGCAGCTTATGTGCTAACTTATGCATCACCCAACTGCTGTTTGACCAAGGACTGAATACCAAGTGGGGCATTTATACTCAGGTCTTCCATTTGGCAACAAGTGCACATTACTAACAGAAACACAGAATTACCTGCAAAGAAAGATGATCATCCTCTTACAGTTTTGAATTTTGGCTAGGAGTGAGTTAATAAAATGCTTCATGTGGGCCCCAGAACAGTTCTTTTACACAGGCTATATCCTCTTCTGGTGACAGTGTATGACTAACAAAAGCTACTAATTGTTGTTATGGGATCTCCATGGTGATGTACATGTATGACAACATAAGTTATGACAGTGATGACAGTGACAGCTATGACAATACATGCAAGACCAGCTGAAAGTAAGACTTCCTTGGACTTGCTCCAGGAGCTTTCCACTAAAAGGGAAAAGTAATGCTATTTCTTTTTTTTTTTTCTGATTTCTCACCAGTTTAAGTGCAAAGCTCGTAGTCTGCAAATGAACTATGGATGATGTGCCTCAGCTGTTGCCTTTTATTGTCTTTTAGTCAGTCTATCCTGTGATCACCTGATCTGCCTCTATGATTAGATTCCAGCTTCATGCAAGTTGACTTTGGTTACTTCTTTTACTGTTGTCACTCACCACACATCATGCCATTCCTTCCTGTTGATAGTTTTGCTCGTGCGAGGCAGGACAGCATCAGGGCCTCTCTCTGCCTTGAGACAGGTTCTTTTTGCAGACTGAGTGCAAGGAGGTGAAAAAGTGAAAATAATACATCTGTAAAGGCAAAGATGAAAAGAGAAAAATAAGTCATTACCTGGAATATTGCAGCATGTGATTTCATTTAGGAACTTTTCCAGTACAACCTCAAAACCAGGCTTCAGTGCCCTTAGCTCTTTTCAAAGCAGCATCAGAACAAGTTCATGAAATAAAAATATATTTTTAAAAAGGCTTTTTCTGTACTAAAATAAAGCCTTCAAATATTTTCCAGGTCACCAGAAAAGTCTAATACAATTCGCCTGAAAATGTATTCTTTCCTAATGCAAAGAAAATACAACCTGAAAAAAAAGTCAGTCTTTGAAGCTACTGGATCCTTTATGGAAAACCGTCTCTTTAATAACTGGCATGAACAAGATAACATTCAAGAAGTGTCTATAGAAAAGAATTCTCCCCATTGGATGTCACAACATATCATAAGCCTTGGAAAAGCTCTTATATTAGTTATAAAACGTGACTGACGGAATGCATTTGTAGGTTTGTGCACTTTATAGATTTAAAGGCTCTTACAGGTAAGCCAAATCCTCCTCTCATGGTTGCAGAGGTTACTACACCTAGAATAGCAGAAGGAGATGTCTTAAGAGTTAACAGGCTGCATAATACCTTAATCTGTTAAATCTTGCCTTTTCTGTTTACTTCCTTGGATGTTCAGAAAAATACCGAACTCTTCTTACATATTTGTTTTGCAAGCTTTCAGAGTTCTCAATAGTTTGCAAATACTGCAATTTGTGTAGACTACTTGTGCTCTGACCGGGGGTTGTATGTTGGTACAGTTTATTTGGTTTATTTTACACTCACTAAATAAAATAGTGAGTATACTGGATATTGTTACATTAGAAGAAGAGAAGATAGAATTGTAGTATATGCCTGATAGAAAGCAAAATTGTTTTGTTCAGATATCCAGACTACTTGGTAATATAAGGAACGTGAAGGTGTTCTTTATTTCTGTAAACACATGTGAAAGCATAAGTTCCCGCTTTTTTTTTTTTTTTTTTTTTTTTCCCCCACCTCTCCTCTTCCCCACCCTCAGGGGTGCAATTGGAGGAGGGGGAAGGACAGTGTGTGTGTGTGTGTGTGTGGGGAGAGGGCAGATGAGGAATCTGAATTGTCTGTTGCAATCAAGTGGTTTTGCTTCTCCGTGTGTTCTTTGCTATGCTGCATGACTGCAAATTGAAATAAGAACATACTTTAATGTTTTATCAGTCTCAGTACAAAATGGTCCAACCAGTTTTCAGTGTAATACATCTTGCTATGATGGACACAATGTGGTCAGTAATGATTCTTTCTTTTATTCAACAGTTCTTTAAGGCCAACTGTTTAAAATGCAGACCTAAAGTGAAGTGTTTCAATTGAAATACACAAAGGTTGTTTTTTTTTTTTTTTTTTTTTTTTTTTTTTTTTTTTTTTAATACATAGAGTCATTGCTGAGATCAAGCAACATTCTGTTTCTTTAGGTTTGATTATTCTTGAGAGTACAAGGAGCAGGTGGGCAGTAATGTGCTGGGTAAGCAGTAAATATAACTTCATGACTAGTGGATGTGGCAAGAAAACTAAATACTATAGAAGTAAAATCACATTAGTTTTGAATAAATTCACAAGATAAGCCCAATATTTTAAATTATACTACAATTACTCTCAAGAAGCTTTAATTTAAAAATGTGACAAAGTGAATACCAGAAACAAACCAACTCTTCCATACCTTGGAGGGAGATAGTCTAGAAAGTGTGATGTAGGAGAATTTTTTTCTGTCTTAAGCATGTTTTTGGAGCAATCAACCTGGCACCAAATAGAACACAAAATGGATTACCTAAAATCCTGTAAAGGAATATATTGCTGTTCATTTGAATCTCGCTACTGGCTACTATGTAAGCACTGCCCAGGGCATGCATTCAGGTTTCTATGTGATCAGAGCAAATTGTTGCACCGTGTTTGAAAGACTGCTCACCAGTCGGTATTTTTAGGTGGTGATGTTAATGCTACAGTTACTGGGGAAAGACAGTTTATTGTAGCCGTCTTCTGTGTTCTAAAAACACATTCAGAATGTGCCCTTCAGCTGTGGATTTTTGAGCTCTTGTACTGCAACTTCTGAACCTTTTTTAGATCCGCTTAATTTTTGAGATTCAAATAGCTTCATTGTGGGCTCTGTCAAGGCTCAACACCTTTCATCATACTTTTTAAATTTATTTTGTCCATTGTAATGCTTAATTTATTTTTTTTTTTTTTCTCCAGAACTACTATTTTAGGTCTAACTTGCTATTTTTAGTAGTGGTAAGCCCGTTGCGATGTGTAGAGGGTTGTGGTTTTTTATTCCTTACCTGATACTTGTATTCAATTTCTTCTGCCAATTTATTATCCAGTTTTGTGAAATCTTATGTCTGTCTTTGCAGTCAACCTTAAGCTCTTCTATTTGGAACAACATAATTTCATCAACTGTCACTTTGTTTATTTCCTTTTTCATGTAACTTGTAATGTTGAACGGTGTGTAACCCAGCACATGTAATCTTTCACAGCCTTTCTCTGCTATGAAACTCCACTTTACCCAATCTTTTAACAAATTCTGTGTTCACCTGAGGACCTTCCTTTTATCCAATGACTACTTAGTTTCTTTAAGAAGTTTTGGCAACTAATCGTGTTGAAAGTCTTGTAGCTGACTATCAGCTGGATCTCCCTTATCTGTGACCTAGTTAACTGTTTTAAATGTCAATTCCTAAACCTAATGGTGCTCTTTCACTCTTGAAAAGTCAACTGTCAATTTGACTATCTGATATACTTAACAGTGTTCCTTTTAATGTGGCGTTTTGTGTGTGTGTGTGTTTGTTTGTTTTTTCCTCCCCCCTTTACGGTAGTTTCTTCTACCTTTCCTGGTGCAAATGTCAAGCTTAAAGTGTTTATTTTGTAAGATTTTTATCTGGAACCCATTTTACAAAAGTTAATGTCACTTTCTGTTTTTATCTTCAAATACAGTAAATGCAGTTAAAACTTATCTGTGTGTACAAAACCTCATTTAAAATTGGCCACCTGGATACTGCCAAACAACTATTTTGGCAGCATGTAGCTCAGCATGTTGTACTGCAAAAGTATTGGGATAAGTACTGACATAGTTGCACTTCAACAGTAATTGCCTCTGTGCTTTTGAAATTGGTTCATAGATCCAAATGAGGGAGTTGCTGTTGCATCTTGATTGCAGTGTAAAAATACTTCGGTGCTTCCCTGAAGAAGAGAGATGACTTAATCTTCAACTTTTTAGAGAAGTATTCTAGTTGTTTGGCTAGTTTAAGCAAGAAGCCATTCTTGGTGCTGCTGCCTTTGGGGGTTGCATGTAGTTGAAGAATATTCTTAGAATCATGCCTAGATAAACTGATAAGGGAATGTTTTCTGATGAGTCTGATCCATGATTTTTCTTTTTATCATATGCGTGGTCAGAAAAGGAGCGGTACCTCAGTGGAAATGCAAAAGGGATTTCTTTCAGGATTAGGCACCAGTTGAAAATACTGATTATGCTTATATAATGGATAGGTTATTAGATATCTTTAAGAGTGGGAATATACTTAGTAACTTTGAAAAGTATTGTGAAAATGCACAAGTTCACACTGATTGTATAAATGAGAGTTACACTAGAGAGCTTATTCAGATTTGTCAGCAGGATAGTGACTATTACATCAAACAAAATGAACAATATGCCCATAAGAGGTATATTAGAACTTTTTTCTTCTGTTAAGAGGTCATAGCTGGTTGCTCAGCTGTCCCAGTAGTGATGATCTATGCTGTATGGTTTCCTTTGGATGATGAAGTAGAGAGCTATGGAAGCTGAGAAGGCAGACTTCTCTGAGAATCAGCAGTGAACAAAAAAAAAATCTATGCTCTGTGCACTTCTGTGGATGTCAGTGCAGAACTTGACCTTTATTCCATTCATGAAGTAGAATGCCCTTAGTGCATCAAGGGAAACACTTGGATGTAGTTCCTGATAAAAAGGAAAAATTTGGCAGAGTCTAAATGGAAAGTCACAGTTCTCTTTAGGCTATCAGTAAAGCAAAACTGTTCTGTTCTCTTTATATGTCAGTTGTGCTGCGAGATATTATCATGGTTCCTTTTTTTCCTGTCATGTTAGGCCAGTGAAAACTAAAATTTACTTTTCTCGGTATTTTTACCCTCCAAAGACTAGAAGACATAAACATAAAAGTACAATCTCTGTCACAATGATAATGAAAAATTTTAGTCTATGAAATAAGTGAATGCTTACATTGTTGTTGCTTAGTGTTTATTGATAAAAAGCCAAGATACCAACTTAGACTGTGCTGCTCATTATGCTAAGGAATTGATTCATCAAAGCTTCTTATATTACAATTCAGTTGTGGTTTTACTTCTGTCCAGAATTGCAATGTTCTAGTTAAAACTCCAAAACAAATTGCAACAACACAGCAGTTTTTGAACTATTATTTCAAAATAGGATTAATTACTGAAGTTTAAAGTTCACTGTACCAGGTCTTGGTCTCTTTTGGTATTTTCTTATGACATGAAATGAAAGCATGACAAAAAGGGAAATTGAGAAACTGAAATGCTTTCAGGTAGAAATTAATTTGTACCTTGGGTTTAACTACCGTTCTATTGTTGTCGACGGAAGGAAGACACAGATGCTCAATATGAGTGAACAGTGAACTTCAACTTTAATGGATAGCTCAGTCGCCTTTTATCTAGTTCGAACATAATCAACTCATACATATTGCAAAAACTAAGCTCAGGATTGGCTAACACTTCCCGCTCTTTTCAGGTAGTTCCTCCTTCTTTTAGCTACCGTCCCGCCTTAGGGACTTTCCCCATCGCTCAAGGGCATCGTGTCCTTGAGCCTGATTGGCTCTCAGCCAGCTGCGTATGTGCCCAGACTCATGTGAGTTGAGTACGGTACTTCACTAGCCCATTGCCTCCTAACTGCCCAACATCCACGTCTTATTTCACTTAACCATTCCTCCACATTCTATTTGCTAGCTGAAAGACTACTAACATCTTTGTCTTCTGAGAGCTTTTTTAAAATAAATACCTTTTGAAAGGAAGAATTTAGATGCTTAAATCCAGTAGAGGATTTAGGGATGTGTGTCCCTAGTTAAGAGTGGCATTGCTCTACAACCCAGTTTAATATGTGTGGGCACTAGAGAATGACGTTTAAGACTGTTATATATAGAGTGGTGTTACATACGGAGTGGTAATTCGTATCGAGAAAATGGTTGATATTAATAAAGAAGGGGGAGATTTGAGAGTGTGGCCATGGGGGTCGGAAAGCCCCGTGGTTAATAACATTAGACTCTTAACGATGAGGCCATCAGGAATGTAAAAGAGTTTAGAGGGAACAAAGAAGGGTGATTCAGGAGACTCCATGCAGTCTCAGGTTTCTTGTTCTCCAGCCGTTAAGGCATGGGAGCTTCTGGGTGTTTGCTGTTGGTGTTATATGCAAAGTTGTTTGACCAATGAAAAGTTGTTTTGAAAAGAACTGCTGTGGGGTGAAGGGTATAAGAGGGGAACCTGCCCTTAAGATTAAAAAAAAAAAAAAAAAAAAGGCAACACGATGTGATGAAGTTATGTCATCAATAAAGAAATAAAGAAGCAGAAAGAAGGAATGAAAAGGAACAGGCTAGCGGAACGGAGGCTAGGACGGGAACAGGCACATTGATCGCCTCATGAAGATAGGTTCGGCCAAACTCAGCAAACCGCTCAGAGAAGCTCATACAGAAAGTCACTGGAAATGGGCACACTGGAGCTGGGAAGAAGCTGAAGCTGAGAGAGGCGGACCCGCACACGCAGCTGCCCCTCGCTGGTAAGCAGCTGCGCATTATGGGGAATCATACGTTCTTAGGAACAAAGACCGTCCTGGTAACCTTACAGCTTATTGTCCTTATTAACAATCGGACAGTTTATGAGCCTGAAACATGGAACTAAATTGATGTCAAGGTGTGGGACTCTGCAATTAAAAACGACAAAGTTGCAGTAGGATTGCTCGGCACCTGGCGAGCAGTCTCTGAGGCCTTAAAGAGCCATATGGGACCACAGGCAGAAACATGTGGTTTGCCAGACAGTGAGGGAGCTGCGGGCTCCTTTAGTGTTCCGACTGCTACGCCATGGGCCCCTCTGCTGCTACAGCCATCGAAGGCTTTTGCTGTTACACCCCCTGCTGACCTGGATGTGCCTATTGGCCTTGAAGAGGAGATCACAGAATCACAGAATTTCTAGGTTGGAAGAGACCTCAAGGTCATCGAGTCCAACCTCTGACCTAACACTAACAGTCCCCACTAAACCATTTCCCTAAGCTCTACATCTAAACGTCTTTTAAAGACCTCCAGGGATGGTGACTCCACCACTTCCCTGGGCAGCCTGTTCCAGTGCCTCACAACCCTTTCAGTGAAGAAGTTCTTCCTAACATCTAACCTAAAACTCCCCTGGCTCAACTTAAGCCCATTCCCCCTCGTCCTGTCACCAGGCACGTGGGAGAACAGGCCAACCCCCACCTCGCTACAGCCTCCCTTGAGGTACCTATAAAGAGCGATAAGGTCGCCCCTGAGCCTCCTCTTGTCCAGGCTGAACAAGCCCAGCTCCCTCAGCCGCTCCTCGTAGGACTTGTTCTCCAGGCCCCTCACCAGCTTCGTTGCCCTTCTCTGCACCCGCTCAAGCACCTCCATGTCCTTCTTGTAGCGAGGGGCCCAAAACTGAACACAGTACTTGAGGTGCGGCCTCACCAGAGCTGAGTACAGGGGGACGATCACCTCCCTGGCCCTGCTGGTCACACTGTTCCTGATACAAGCCAGGATGCCGTTGGCCTTCTTGGCCACCTGAGCACACTGCTGGCTCATATTCAGCCGACTATCCACCATCACTCCCAGGTCCTTCTCTGCCTGGCAGCTCTCCAACCATTCCTCTCCCAGCCTGTAGCTCTGCTTGGGGTTATTGCGCCCCAGGTGCAGGACCCGGCACTTGGCCTTGTTGAACTTCATGCAGTTGACCTCAGCCCATCGGTGCAGCCTATCCAGGTCCTCCTGCAGAGCTTTCCTACCCTCAAGCAGATCGACACGCACCTAACTTGGTGTCATCTGCAAACTTACTGAGGGTGCACTCGATGCCCTCGTCCAGATCATCGATGAAGATATTAAAGATGGATGTGCTTTTCTTCGATCTGGGAAGAATGGGGTACATACGGCCCGAAGACCGAGTTGCTTGACAACTTAAAGCGAGACATTGTTCAAAAGGAATGGAAAACGGAGACTTGTTTGTAATCGAGAAAAGGAATGGAAAATGGAGACTGTTAAGTCATGGAACTTAAAGGATTGTTTGTTACCTTTTCTGATTGTACGTGTGTATAGGCATACTTGGGTTTAGTATGTAAAGCAATGTTCTATATGTTTAGAATGTTTGATGTTCGTGTGTGCGTGTTGGTGGAGTGTAGACTCCCTGCACACCCAGCGCTGTTTACTTGCGTTTTATACCTTTTATACTTTTTATGAATATTCCTTTTACAAATATTACTAAATTCAGATTAAGTTGAGACTTCATTTATAACAAGACTTCACCTTCCTGAAAGTTGGTTCAAGGTTTTTCAGTAGTGTAAGCCAAATCTGAAATTCAGTATTCTCCCAATTCCCCAAAAGGTGGAGGTATGTGTGTGGAGAAAGCAGAGATGATTTTGAAGTTGACAATGCTGTCAGGGACTGATATGAGTTTGGAGGTAGGAAAGGGGCTATCAAATATCTCTATTGTTTGAGGAAACTTGGAAACCTTGGTGGTCTGACAGTGTAAGTAACCCTCCCCACCTGAATTATTCACTTAAACCTACACAGTTCCTCTCCCACAATGTTGCTTAGTTCACTGGTTCATCAAAAGCTCACCCAAAAGTAAACCTGCTATAGAAGTGTGTGTGTGTGTGTGTGGGGGTACTGTCTACTGACAAATGTGTCAAATGTAAGTTTCTGTCTTTACCAGTGCTCTGTTTTGTGGAACTCTAATTGTTGTGGTGTATGTGTTTTGTTACTACCCCCAGCAGAAGGAAATGGTAAGGTATATTTCATCTTACAGTGAGTCAATATAAAAGGTATTCAGCTGGTGAATTGCCTGATCTGCTTAAAATTCTTACTGTAAGGGCCAAGCATTTGGTAGCATAAAGACTTCACTAGTTGCAATCCACAACCGCTGAAAACATAGGTGGACGTCAACAGCAGAATCCTGAGTATATGGGCTTAGTGTTAGGCAACACCTGAATGGTGCCCTGGTATTTACATGTTAGAATTTCTCAATCCTTATTTAGATCTGTTTTTATTCTTTGTGTTTTAGAGGTTTGATTTCTTTTAATTGTGATGAGAAATAAAGATCGGGTAATAGAGAACTTGTAGAACAACTGGAATCAATCAGAAAAATAGAACCCTACAACTCTGGTATTTGTAAGGAAGTTATAATCAGAGTTGTCTGGTGGATGATGTATGTATGTGACATGACAGTCCTCGAGAAAAATGTTGATGAGAATCCAAAACAAAATCTGTTCTAAACAAGTCTGTGCTCACTTTGATTTATCAGCCCTGTGCAGTAGAACTCACCTGTTCTAAATAAAGTATGACCTGAGGTGATTTCCAAGCAGTTTAGCTAATGAGGTTGAGGCGGACAGTGGTGAAAACATGACCTTAGAAAGGTGGTAAAGTAACCACCATGCATATAGGATTTTCTCAGCAGCATTTAACTCAATTTAGGTCTGAAAAGCAAGCAGAGTTCTACATGTGACTGGAGTCACTAGAGCTAGGGAACTTTTAGAACTTTTTGTGAACCATTTTTGATCTTACTTCCGCAGGGATAAAGTAAAATATTAAACTTTGTAGTTTTTCCCCTGGCAGACATGGTAGGTGAAATAAAAATATAACCATATTGATTTGAGTTAAGATCACAAACTTAAAAATAATGAACCGATAAAGATCACAAACTTAAAAATAATGAACCGATATTAGATGTTTTATTACAGAATAATAGAGAAATAAACAGGTTTTCACACTGACAGCTTATTCATAAAGTGCATGGGTGGGGGAAGGATTCTGAACATCAAAACTCATGAAAGGGAAGGACTTCCCAATTTGATGACTTCTATAATTTTTACTATTATATGAGTATTTAGGAAGATGAATGTATTTGGAAGAGGTCCAATCACATTGCTAGGAAGTCAGTTTAGTTAAGTAGTTAGAGGAGGTCACCTGCTTCTTTATGAAGAACATGTGGCTTTAACATGGTCTTGGAAATCTTGAGCTGAAGATTTTAACATTAACAGTATGGCCAGGATGTTTCTGAACATCATTTTTTCTTAATTTCAGAGTTAATATGCTATTAACTTTAACCATTATCTGCAGCTCCAGACATTTTATCAATGTTTTCCAACTTCTGATATGCATTCTTTACATCTTATTTATTCACTCTGCTAATCTTTGATATCAGTCAACTGGTTATTCTTGAGTAGAATAAAAGATGTGTAGTAGGGACAAAATGTCTTGAATTAAAGCTGTACCACCTCAAACTCTTCAAATGGTGTTAATATTTTTAGGATCAAGCTGTTAATCAGCTGGATCTTATGTGTGTGGGAGCTCTTCAGTCAGAATGCTCTGTAAAACTGGCTGTTTAGGTTAATCTTATGGGTATTATGGTTGACAGAACCCATGGAGTTTTACCTGTGGGAGAATTAACCCTGTTAAAGATAAAAAGCCAAATCGGAGTTGTATCCTTTATTGCAGTGCAGATATAAATTATGTTCCCTGAAATCTAAGGATATTCTTTAAGTCTAGAAGCAAGCACAATAACTAAACTTGGATGAAAAATTTGGAATTCAGATCTAAGTCACTATGCTTATCCAAGATTGTATTATTATTACTTTTACTTTTGAAGTTAAAAAAAAAAAAAAAAAAGAAAAGAAATCATGATTACACTTGGTGTGTTTTAAACAAATTCAGGAAGAATATTATATAGAGTCTGTAGCTTGAAGAACAGGCTTTTTTTTTTTTTTTTTTTTTTTTTTGCAAATAGTTGCACAGCAAAAAGAAAAGGTTTTATTAGGTTATTAAGTAAAGGTTTTGTTTGTATCATGCATCATTATCTAAAACAGAACATTAAGTTAACAGTTCTATACTTACGATTATTTCAAACTTAATGCTTGTAGTATTTTTCAAAAACTATCATTATTTTTAACCTTTATTAGTTCAGCAATTCTACTTCTAGTTGTCTCTAGTCTGATCTTGTTGGATGCCCCTTGCTGATCTTGTAAGTGGGTCTCACATGACTTTTTTTTTTTTTTTTTTTTAACTGTATTAGCATCTTGAAGAAATGGTAGAATTGTTTAGTGATGATATCCCGAATAAAGGAATAAGACACCTTAAATCCATACCTTCTACGTCCATTTTCAGATGTCTTCTGATATTTTGGTCATATGGGTCTTAACAGTTTTCCTGGCAGCTGATAAGTTTTGTTGCATTTTTATATGCACTTGCTATTCTAGTTGATAAACTTTTTAAGCACTGTATGAACAGTGATGCTTGTATGCAGCAGAACCTGCATACTGTAGTGCAGTTTTTTGTATGCCCATATCCAATAGTCACTTGAAGTGACTTCTTGGATCATTAACTGCAGTCCCCTACTGAGGCAAACCATTAGATCACATGATTATTCACCCCTATTATTCATCTCTAATTTTTTTTGCCCTATGTGGAATAAGGAGAGTTCCATTAGAGGTAGTGATAGAAGAAGTTTAGAGTCTCTACCTTTTCATTTTCACTTTGACAGACACTTCCACACTCTGAAGAGAGGATCTTTGAAATTTATATAGGTAAATATACTGAGATGTTAACGGTAGAAATTGGAATTCAGTAATGCTTTTGTTTGCCCTGTTGTATTAAGGATAAGATATCTCCAAAGGATTTTATCACTAAAACCTTGAGGAATGCTTGGCAGATCAGATCATGTTACGTACTTTTCAATTAAACTGTCCTACTTAAGTTATATGGTAAGTAGTGCATGCATGTGACTCCTGAGTATTTCTGCTCAACAATGCTCTGAATGCCTCCTGTTTTTTTTCCTCCCATTGTGGCATGCTATCATATCACATTTACCACCTGGGGAAACTCAAGACCAAAACCGTAACTTTAAGAGTTTGATTTTGGCATTTCCACTTAATTAAAATACTCATATGAAGCCCAAGAGTTCTTATTTCATTTGAAGGCATTTCTGTGCTTCAGTGGAATAAATCTTCCTCAGAAATGCACATTCTGTTTTGTAGCTACCTGCTCCCTCTGGGGTTTTTAATGCTGTTTTGCTATCTTGCATGCTGTTTTCAGGTCAAAAATAAATATTTTATATAAATTGCCTCTTCATTGGTTGGAGGACACCTTGTTTTAAAAAGTTTTTGAAGGACTTAAGCAAGGCTAGAGGAGCAGTTTCATACAACTTGTGTGGAGGAAAAAGTGAGGGGAGAGGCAGAAACCTTCTCCATGTTTCTACAGTATTTTGAAAAGCACTTTTTAACACATACAATAATACAGTTTAACAATAATACAGCCAAGGCTGAAGATATTTAAGATATGAAACTCAATTGATTAAAAATGTGCATTTTGCTTTTCACAAAGCTGCTAAAGTAACATTCAAAGTTTCAGGAAGACCCTCTGTCCTTCAGTGTCTTAGCTGCCAGCTTCCAACCTGGTGAATTAAGGTAATCAAGCCTTTTTGTTCTTTCAGGTACTCGGCACTTGAATTAGTTCAAAATAGTAGCAGAAATGCCAAATTAAGTGCAGTATGAAAGAACAAAGACAAAAAGATGTCTTCAATTTTCCAACATTCCCTTTTAAATAAATATTTTTAAAATACACATCTTCAAGTAAAAAGTCAGTCTAAGGATAAGAACGGTAGTTTGTTTTCCACACTTGATACAGTTTCTTATCTTCTGATTAATGATAGCCTGTTATTGCACATCATCTTTTTTTATTTGTTAGGGGATTACACTGAGTTGTATATCCCCCAGTGGATATCTGATTGCACAGTTCTCTCTTTCCCTGGAAGGACTAGTTGACTTTTTTTTTTTTTATTTGAAGCTTTTAAACAGTGTGCATTCATTATGCAGCTCAGCTGACCACAAATTTCATAAACGTCATTTTTTCTCCAATGTATTGGATTTGTATTATGTGCATGCGATACATTCTACTGCTTTTTAGCTTGTACTCATTTTTCATGAGAATGTTTCACTGGAAATTAATTACTTCATATTCTCAGAGCAAAATGGAACATGTAATGTGAAGCTGTATTTTTAAATTAAATTCCCACATTTGTGCAAATTCATAGTTTTACAGTACTTTACTCTGTGTGTGTGTATATAGATATATTACTGTATGTTCAGAATATACTTTGAAATTTTCCATGAAAACAAACACACTCCCCCTTTTGTTTTACTTAGTGTATTTTGCAGAGAAGCTGTCAATAAACTAGACTTGTATATGAGGAGGCAAAACAAGTATGCTGGTGTGGAAAACCATACTGAGGACTGCAATGGAAGGGAAAATGTTTCTTCAACAAAGGAAAGTGGAATTGAATGAAATGGAGGAAAATTACATGAGAGGGAAATTTGTGAGAGACAAACATTGAGAAAACGCAGGTGTATGTCACATCTGGCAGCCTTCTCTTTCACCTCTGTTTCCCCTCTTACCACATTTATTTCAGTTGAGCAGCCTGGTCTAATTGGAGATGCTCCTGCCCATGGCAGGGGGGCTGGAATTAGATCATCTTTAAGGTCCCTTCCAAACCAAACCATTCTAAGATAATTAAAAAGCTTTTCTAGATCCTCTGTCAGACTTGAAATTCTAAGAAGACTTTTGAGTTTAATATTTGCTCTTAACTTTGAAAATAGTGCGTTTATGGGAATTTTCCCTGGGAAACATTAGTAAAAAAAAATATTTAATGAAAAGAGTAGCTTCATGATTGTATTTACAACTGAAACACATCCATGTGATTATTTCTTAGGTTTATGCTTTTCCATATTTTTTTCTGTCACTTGATCTGTAACAACACCCTACACCTGCATTGGCTTTAATTGATCTGTTACACTGTATGATGCTAACTTGTCTTAGGCAGGATTTCTTGCAACTATAACATAATGTAGATTTGGAACATAGATTTAAATTTGTAGATTTAAATAAAATAACAAAATAGATAACTATCATTTTCTTAGCTATAAATTAATATTCCTACACTTCCTTTTCCATTTGGGGAAAAGCTTGGATTTTTTTCACCTGAACATCAATACATGGGATTTTTTTTTTTTTTCCACCTGTGCTTCTTTTGTGTTCTACATACTCAAACGAAAAAGCAAACAAAACCGAATGCATTCACTTGTTTTCAATAACCTGTACTTAGTCCTTTAGCAACCTGGCCTTTGGATTACTACAAACTAGAAGCTTGTATTGTAGGATCACAGAATATCCAGAGTTGGAAGGGACCCACAAGGATTATGGAGTCCACCTCATGCACAGGACCACACAAAAATCAGGCTGAGAGTTCAAATGCTTCTTGAACTCTGGCAGGCTTGGGGCCGTGACCACTGCCCTGGGAAGCCTATTCCAGCACTGACCACCCTCTTGGTGAAGAACCTTGCCCTCACGCCCCACCTGACTCTCCCCTGTCCCAGCTCCAGGCCATTCCCTCAGGTCTTTTCACTGTCTCCAGAGAGTAGATCTCAACACCTGTCCCTCTGTTCTGCTTGTGAGGAAGCTGCAGGCTTCCCTCAGCCTGCTCTCTTCTGGGCTGAACATTAGGCCCTTCATCATCTTATTAGCAGAGAGTGTCCAAAGGAGGGCTAATGTCCTTCTTATACCCGGTGTGCCCCAAACTGCCCTCATTACCTTAAGGTGAGGCTACACCAGAGCAGACTGATCTGGGGGCTTGAACTGCGGAGTCAGTTGAGTTTAAACTGCTCAGTATCTATAACATTGTAGCACAGTGGGGGGAAAAAAAAAAAAAAAAAAAAAAACACAAACATAATCCATGATTACAGTAGTGGTTAAAAACAGGAGAGATATGTATACTGGTTATCACCCTGTATATTATTGTGCTCTCAATCTCTTGATTAATTTCAAATCTAGGAAAGTCACACATCTGTGCAGATGACACGTTTAAGTTAAATCTTCACAAGATTTAAAGTTAAAGCTTCACAAGCTTCTTCAATGTACACTTTTTGAATAACTTCTCTTACTAATTTTCATATGTAACATCACTGCAACAAGTGAATAGAAATGTTAGATTATTTGAAACTAACAGTATTTATTTATATATCGTGGGACTAAATATCATGGGACTGAGTAATTGTTGGGAAACAGAGCTTTGATCTTCATGATGAGCGCTTCACTGATAGAAGCAGAAAATTAATTGTGCAAATCTGCTGACCAGTTGTTGACAATGGGCCATACCAATTGTGGGTAGATGTAGAATTCCTTTGTAAGGCAAACAGGATGTTGCCTTGGAATAATAGCAGCTGAAACCTCACTGTTGAATTTTGTAGTGAAGTTACTGGCAGAATCTCCTGCCTTTGTAGTGGAAATATTTTTCTTGTTCTTTCATAGAATGGTTCTGATATCATCCTATTTCTTTCCCTGATAACTTTGTGTAAGGTGTTCATTCATTTGCCATACTTTAGGAAAGGGAAATAGATAACTGGTTCTGCCATAGATGTAGATTAGTTCTGGTCTTTCTACATAAGCTCTCATAGTACTCTGCCTTCCCCATCAGTACATGGTATATCTTCATCCCATTTGCTCTCTATGATATCCAAGGAAGTACAGGATTCAGCCCATCAAGCTACCCCCCTTTACAACAGGCTGCTATGCATGGGCTCATCATTTTTTTTTTCAGTGGCTTAGATTCAACAGGCTTCAGTCTATTGCATAATTACATATACAAAAAGCAAGCTGGTAAATCCTTAGTTTAAATCTTTTATTAAAATTGAGGTAAAGATTAGAGAGGGGGGAAAAAGAACAAACTTTTCTTTGGCAAGAAAAGCCAAAATGAATAATGTTTTGACATATGGAAATGCTTTAATTAAGAGGCATTTCCTTGAAATTTTGCAATTCATTATTTTTAATGTTTTCATTAAGTAGATAGCTGAACAATAGGTGCATTATTTTTTATATAACATTAAGTGGACCTCTCCATTGTCAAAAGTTATGCTTGAATACTTTAAATGAAATGGATAATGAATTTAAATTGGATTTCACTTCAAACAGTTTTTGTTGTCTTTTTAATTAAATGTTGTTATAAAAAAAAAAAAATCTTTCCTTAAATTTGAATCTTTTAATATGATTGTGAAGTTAGCTCATTTATCAGAAGTAGGCCTTTTATGCACATTTCTGAAACAGGAAAAAACTGCCAAGAAATAAAACAAATTGTTGGTTTGTCATTCCCTCTGCCCTTTCTCACTCTCCCCTCCCCCCCCCCCCCCCCTTTTTTTTTTTTTTTTGGTAAATCAGTGATTTTTTTTCTTCACAAGACCAATGGGATCTAATCTACTTCAGATTGCACAGCGCTGAGAAAACCTGGTGTGATGTAAATTGAGCCAACAGCTGCTGAATGTTGAATTCTAACAATGCTTTAAACAGATGAAATAGACTTCTTTTCTTCTGGGACATTAATATTAAAAACTGCAAGTAGAATAATATTCTACAGGACTTGACTACTGATTTTTTAAAAGGAATTTGAGGTAACTTAGAATTACTGAATAACTTAGTTTTTAAAGTTGTACACACAATTCATGCCAAAATAAGGCCAGACCATGGTGAAACTTAACACTAGGGCATGCGTAGAAGGGATAATTACTTCCATAATACTGTTGTTTTTCTCACATTTCTTCTTTAGAAACATGACAGCTGCTAGATTTATTACTTAAATTTATTAACTTTAATATAAATATACTAAGCATTGGGTTTGTGCTGAGTGAAACTAATACTAGACACTCAAAAATGTGAAGAGAACGATTCAAACATGCTTGTCCATAACTGGTGGCTACTTTTTTTCCTATACGGGTCTGATTCTGGCATTTAGGGTTGCAGAAAATAGGAGGGGAGAGGGAAGTAGAACATGTGGGAACATTCCCCACGTATAGGTGTTTTCTTGGAATATTACATAAACCTGGGAACATTGGTTATGAGTTGAAATGACTTGCCTGTTGCCTCAATAGTTACAAGTGTTATCCTGGCAGCAGAATATATATATATATATACAGCAGAATATATATATATATACACACACACACATATATATATATATGTATATATATGGAGCATAGTACAAGCAGTTCATAAATTGTGAGTGTTAAAGCAGTGTAGCATAGAAGAAACTAAGATATAATGAATATTCACTCTGGCTGTAAACATATAACTAAGGTGAAGTCACTTTATTTGTATTACTATAAAATTTTCAAACTAAAAGTCTTCTCAGGATTGATGCATGTTAATACTAAAACAAGACTTTAAAAAAAAAAGTCTGAAATTTACTACAAAAATTTTAATATATTTAAAATTTGTTTCACTTTAAATATCCTGTATTTGAAGAAAGATTCTGAAATATTTGGCTGAAGTAAGGAAACTTAAGGCAAAAAAAAAAATCTTTTCATAATGGGGAGAAATGTTTTTCAGACAGTTTTATCTGACACGCTACCTGTAATTCTTTATATACTGTGAGTGAGACAAAAAATATCTGACAAATGTTAAACATTATTAAAAATTGAATGAAGTATACACTGAGTAGTGAATTAATCAGGGCTTCTGCTAGCTGTTGAGAGTGGGTCTTTGAGTTGATTTTGTTTATAAAAGATATCAAAGAAAGTATGTGTTTGGGAGTATGTAGGAGGACTACAGTGCTTGGAAGCAACTTTCCTGGGTTAAGCAACAAATAATCAGTGTTTCCAGTACAGTGCTCAGTGACAGGAAAAATGTTGTCTATCTAATGAAAAAAATAATGTTGCAGTTATTTGTGGAATAAACTATAGGGCACTTAAAGCTATTTCTGTAGGCTCTATCTAATTAAATCTTCAATCTTGCAGGCCCTCCAGCTTTTCATATTCATCTTTATTTGAAATTAAATGTAGATGTGTTTAGTTGATATTTTCTTGGTAAGGAAGCATCAAATTCTACCTTGCTATTAAGACATCTCTGTTCCCAGGGGTAGTCTGGATCTTTTAAATACCTGTTTTACTTAGAAGAAGAAATTTGTTAGTTAAATTGGTTGAAATCCATATGAGGATGAAGCATCAAATGTAAATGTCACCAGATGCAGATACTTTTGTTGCAATAGTTAACAGAACCATTTACTAGTACCAACTCTTTATCATTTTACATCTGTACACTTATGTTGATCTCCTTATCTAGAAAGAAGACAAGGAGCCATATGGAAAACAAAAAGGCTGAGGGTGCAAAGAGGAGTGACTTGGGAAATATTTCAGAGCATTTCTTACCTATGTGATCTAGTAGATACAACTTATCTATCTATATTTTTAGCTTCCCGAGCACCATTCCAGCTACCACTGTATTCTGTGTGAGAATAGCATTTCTGGTAGTATTTACTTTGTGACGTTACAAGCTGGGTTAGGAAAGACAGACACACTTTTCTCTGAGTGACAGTTCCCACAATGCCCAGTATTACTCTATCCAAGTAAGATGTCAGATCTCTTAAGGCTTCCATTAAACATTCTTCACAGACCAATCCTATTTGTAATTATTTGTAATTTACTAATTACATCTTGTGAGATAATAGATTGAAAAACCAGCTCTGTTTGTTTTTTTGTTGTTGTTGTTTTTTTTTTTTTTTTTTATACAAAAGTCCACATTTCTTAACTTTCTCTCCTACAGATCTCCTGTCCTGTTCGTCTTTTACCATGCATAAGATCTGTTCAGTGCGGGCAGACAGACAGTAAAATACAATGGCTGTAAAATTCTATGAAACTTGATTTAACAACAGAAATTAACAACAGAGTTGGGGATGTTATGAATAAAAATAAATTAGTAATTTTAATTTATGGACACTTTATACCCTAAGGTACTTTTTAATTGCATTTTAATTTTTTGTAATTACAGGTGTAGAGGGGTCCATTTTAAGCTTGCATCCTGTGTAGAATATTTTGTGAGACTGGTAACATGGAAATGCTTAAAATTCAGGACTGTACTTTTGTGTCTTTCGTGCAAGGAGCTGAAATCATACAGCTGACCTCAGTGGAATTCAGATGAACATCTATATTTGTAACTGAGAGATGTCAGCATATTCAAAGCAAAAAATTAGTTCTGCCACTGGTAATTATTTTGTAATTGACTTAAAGAAATAAGCAAAAGAAGTGCTTGGAATTTCCTCTTTACATATTCTCATATTCTTGTGGCTTACACACAAGTACAAAATGGATTGTGAAAGTTGCAATGCTTGCCTTTTGGATAGTTCTCATAAGCAAATGAGTGTTCTCACAGAAACAATTGTCACTTTCTTCCCTAGCTCATCAGCAGGAAAGTTGAGGCTTAGAACATGGAGCTGATTTTTTTTTTTTTTTTTTTTTCCTGTCCCCTAAAGATCAAAGGCCAGGGCGGAACAGTAACCAGACTTTCATAAATTTACTTCAGTGCTTCATAAAATGAAAGGAGTGCCCTGTGTAGAAAGACTAACTGGAGCCTTTACATGACTGTAAGTGTTTTTCTCTGCCTTGAGCATTTCAGGGTCCACCAACAGACTTCTTTAATCCTCTAGCTTTCTTATTTCTCTCAAATTCCCAAAGCAAAAACATTTTTTCTATTCAATTATATGAGGCTACTTTAATTCTCGTGTATCTCCAGCTAAGGTAGTATCTCAGCTACTTCTTTTAGGTACAAGTACCTACTGTCCCCTTGGAAAGTCTATGTATAGAATCATTAACGTGTGGAAAAGTTACCAAGTCCTTGTTTGAAGATTCTTGTCTCTTCTTCAGTGAACGTCTTTCTATAAGAAGAGCATATTTCTTTCATTTATGTGTACAACTGTCACTGGCACACTACCCACAGATGGTAATGGTTTTAAGTGAAACTGAAGTATGAAATGTTGTCTGAATGACAGAGAGGGCTACAGTTCGCCTGTTGTCTACCTTCCATCATAAAGAGCATTTCTTCGTGTACAGAGAATCTGAGATGACATCACAGCATTTTTTTATACTCCTTCAACACATCTCAGCTACAAGAAGCCAAGCCATAACAAGAAAGGTCAAAAGAAAAGCCAGAAAATCAGACGCTTAGCAGGTATTATGTTGAATACCAGCACTAGGTCTTACTCAAAGTACTTTAGAAGTTTCCTGCAAGTTATTTAGTGAGGGTAATTTCTCTCTGATGTCAGAGATTTCCTTAAGGAACTGAGCTGGTCAGGGATGTGTGTTGTGGCTGCCTGTCATGGAGAGTCTTGGTCCTGATATTGACAGCCATTTTGGGTGCAGCCTTCACTGCCCAGATTGCTTTGGATGCTTTTTGCCATCTGTGCAGAAAGAATGCAAATGAACTATAAAAGGTAAAATTGCAAAGCATTTAGGCTTTGGTAAATGTGTATGATATCACGAGGCTAAGCATTAATATGTTTGCAGTGACACCAAATATTTGGCCGAATTTTTGCCAGTCAGATATGGAAGGGTTAGTCTGTATTGTTGCTTTGAAGGGGCTGATCTTCCTTGTTACTGGATTGACATCTTCAAAATTTCTGTATTTTATTGAAAACTGTACATTTGCATACCAGTGGTTTCCTGTTTAATTCCTGAGATGCTGTTAAGCTTATCTTTGATTGCAGTTGTACCTTTCCTCTCTCACTTGGCTCTAGTCTACGTGTTTTTTCACAAATTATCCTAGATTTGAAAATATGAAGAATGCTCTGCAGATGTATCTGTGTCCTCTCAAAGCTAGAGCTCAAAACTAGACATCTGAAGTCTGGAAGGGAAGTGAGGTTTACACAGGCATTTCAGTTGTGTGATTTTTAATTAATTAATTAATTAATTTGGTGGGAAGGAAGGAGATGTAAGGTAGAAGGCAAAGACAGCAGACCAGGGTTCCTTTCAACTTCATAATATTCTTTCAACTTCATAATGTTTGCAGAGCTATAATTGTGAAGTTCAGCAGCATTGCCTCTGTACTGTAATGAACCTGGTTGCAATAAAATTTAGTCAATGCCAATAGCAAACCTTCACTTTTGTGACAGAAGTTCTTTATAACCAAATATTAGAACAATTTTTTCAAGTAAGCCTCCAAATGTTATACATATCATCTTTATCATGGTCAGAAACTTTACTGTCCACGTATTTGAATTGCCCCAGTAGTTCCTTTAAGTTCTCCAACATTAAGACCAACTGGCCAAAAATGTAACACGTAAGAGGTGGAAAATACCAACAGCAATGAAGAATAGTCTGTAGGATTTGGCATTAAGCAATGAATGTTCTATATTGAAGAAGGCTTATGGACATAAGAATTTGAATAGAAGTCTTTTAAATTGATTAATGTTATTGGAGGGTGTATGTAAAAGTCAGCAGCACCAACCTATTTGCCATTCATTTCTCTACCATTTATAAAGTTATTACCGTCTTAGAATATTACTCACTTCATGTGATCATAAAAATTTATGATGTATACCTTTCAAATGCCCATGGCGGGGGGGGAGGGGCGGAAATCACGTAAAACAATAAAATAAGATTTGTGAAGAGAGTAGAAGCTGCATCTTCATTTTTAATGATCTCTTTTCTTTTTGTTGAAGGTTATATGATATTGAGGTAAATTGTCTGCCTCATTTTAAGAATACACATTCTATTACTTAGCTTTCTCTCTTGGTATCTGCCTAATGAATGAACTATAATGTATCCAAAGGTATGGTGTAGACCAACATCAGACTTTTCAGAGAATATTAATTACTTGATAGTGATTTTTTTTGTTTGCTTTATTTCAATGAAGAAGTTCTGTTTTTCTCTATGGAAAAAGTACTATAGTGGTGTTTATTGGCCATCTATACAGAGACCTGTATTTTTAAGAAGCAAAACTTGGATTTTGGCATTAGTCTGCCTATAGTAGCTTATTCTACAAGTGTTCTAGGCCCTTTGGAAGACAAATGATGATGATAAAATATAGATAGTGTTAATGTACCTTTAATAGGTACAGGTAGATAATAAAGTATTCAGACAACTTAACTGAACCTGAATATATTCCTGGAAGAAACTTTTCAACGATACTCATACCCCACAAAATTATTTTAGTTTCAAAAGCAGAGGAAGGGGATGACTGCTTAATTCTGAAGGTATTGTTCTGTGACTCTTAAATAAAGGCCTGATGCTGAGGTTGGTAAGTAAAAAAAACAACCCTTCCACACAATCTAAAGGAAAAAATAAACAATTTAGTTTATCTCCAATTTCTACACAGCCAAAATTTCTGCAACCATTAAGTCTTGAATTAATTAAAACTTTACTAGTTGAATTTCCATAATGATAGCATAAAAATGCTTTTTAAAACACCATTACAGGTACTCCTATCAATTGGCTAATCTATTTATATTTTTCCTTGCCATATCACTGTACTGTGACACTTCCTTTAAAAACATTTAACTAGGTTAAACTTCCTAACAAGAACAGTAAGAAGCTTGTTTACAATAGAACTCATTGCTACCTTCCATGTTAAAAATGGGGAACTAAAGAATATTCCTCCTCTTACCTGTTGTGTAATTATTTCATATAACAGCTAATATATCATTCTAAGTTACTTCATCAGCTATATTTGTAAATGCATGGTTTGATTCCTATTGATTGTAGTGAATTGCTTTTAATATACCTTCCTAAAAAATCAAGGTGAACATCGACTTGACTTCTTACAGAGGATCCTGTTGCAGAATTGCAAAACACAGTTGCAAAATGATATCCATATTGGGATTGTGGCCTTTGAGCAGCTTGTGTATGTTGTTTTCCTCTCCTGCATAACTGAGTTTAGGAAACTGTGTAGAAATGAATGGAAACTTGCCTTTTACATTTTACATTGGTGGTTGATCTTTAATTTGAATAAGGAATACTTAAAAATTAAGCACAATCTGGTAAAGACGTTGCATTTCCCTTAAAATAAACTATGTGATATGATGTTAAAGCCACATCTGCTTTTTTCTTTCAACAACCAGGTTTATTACCTCTGTATAATTTACAAATGTAGTAATCCAGAAGTCTTGTCTATTGGCTCTGACAACTAGTCTCCATCGAGTAATATTGTTACATAGATTTTGTCTCAGAGCTTACACAGCAAAAATAATACTCTCAAAATTCAGGTGATGATGGTTTTCCTCCCTCCGGATACTTCTAGTGTGTAGCCAAGAGCTGGAATGAAAGCATTGACAGTAGTGTGATATAAAGGATACAGGGCTGATGCAAACCCTATGAGCTGGTGTGTAACTTTAGAAAGGTCAAAAACAACAACACAACAAGAGCAAAAAACCAAACCCACATTTCAAAAGTAAAAATTGAAAGGTCTTCATAAAATGTAGTATGTGGCAACTTCTGATACAGATCATTTAAGCAGATTTCAGTGATATACCAATAGCTTTCAACCTCAGCAATCCTCTCTTCAGACACAAATTATAAAATAAATGAGTATGTTTCATGAGGGACCTGTGTGAATAGATTGACATCTCTGGAAAGTATTAGCTTATCTTTTTCAGTAATTAAGTGAAATAAAATGAAAAATTCAAAGCAGTAGGTTCTCTTGGGATGCAGTACAGTGTAGTATTCTTCCTCTGCATTTTAGTAATACTAATAGCAATACTTTTAGTTTCTATTAAAGTAGCTAATCAACACTTATCAACACTTTCTGATATAAATTATAAAATGGGAGTGTGGTTTTTTTTTTCCCCAACATCTGAATACATGGTATTAGGAAACAGCAAAAATTAGATGCAATGGTAGAAGTTTTATGTGATGAAGAGGAAATCTGTATGCTTTCTGTGGTAATGAACATGAATAGCTGAATTTATGTGGCTTTGAGATTGTACACATCGGAGCTAAGGGAAATTTATCTCTCAACTCATGCTGTATGATTCAGTCCTATCCTGCATCATCATCCTATGAAAGCGCTGATGAAGTGACAGACAAAAGAATGCCAGCCCCCAAACTAGAGATTTTGTGAATGAAGCAATAGGGCTACCATTTCCTATGCTTTTGTAGCTCCATACTAGCATAGTTTTGGCTGAGACAGTGAATTTTCTTTATTAGAGGCTCACACAATGCTGTGTTTTGGACTTCTGAAGAAAATAGTGATGACAGCATGTGGATGTTCAGCTGTTGCAGAGCAGCGCTGGCCCATAGATGAGGCCTTCCCAGCTCCTCGTGCTGCCCTGCCAATGAGGGGCCGGGGGCATTCCAGGAGCTGGAGGGGACCCGGCCAGGACAGCTGGCCCAGGCTGCACAAAGGGATGTCCCATGCTGCTCGTTGTCATGCGCAGCAATAAGAGCTGGGGCTGAGTAGGAGGAAAGGGGATGTTGGGAGTGACACCATTTGTCTCCCCGAGAAGCTGCCCCTCGTGAGGAGCCCTGCTGGCCTGCAGCGGCTGGCACATGCCTGTTGGTGGGAAGCAGCCAGTGGGGCCCAGTCGGGCTTCGCTTCGCACAGCTTCTGCCTTCCCCACTGAGCTGTCCGTGCCCCAGCCCCTGAGCTCTTGCACTGTTACCTCTCCCTTTCTCTCCCCATCCCACCTGGGGAGGGTGGGTGAGCATTTGGGGCTGCTGAGCTGCCTGATGGGGCTGCACCACAACATAGGCCCATCACCTACTGTCTTATGAAGGCTTTCTTCCTACAAGTTCTGTGTCACTGGAGATTTTTAGTCTGTTCTAATCATGCTGAAACAGTAAAAAGTTACTGGAGTTGAAGATATCCAGTTCAGAGTTTAATATCAAAGACTACCAGAGCAAATAGAAAAGTAAACAACATGAGATCAGACTTTTCAGCTGCAAATCAATCTATGAAGAAAATGGGAAAAGCATGGAAAACCAACTGCCTGTGAATCAATAACTATCAGAGTTATGGAAAATCAATGTGTTTTTTTTAGGAATGATTGTGAGAGAAAATAATTGGCAGAGCAAGTCAAATCACAGTGTCCCCTACTATTTAAATTAAGTAATTTTATTTTACCTTCTCACAAGTAGCATAGTCTCTCAATCATAAATAGCAAAAGTGGATGTGTCTTGACAGGTAATGTGGTAATGAACTGTGTACTGCTGCTGAAACACTGCAGTGTGAGAAGTAAAACAGTGAAGCAGTGTGCTCTCCCACCTGTCAGGGGCTTAGTTCTGTGTTAATAAAACATTTGGGACATTGATGCCTATTGCATAACAGCAGGATAAAAAAGTTGGGGGATATCAGAAACAGCTAAGCTCTTATCCCTCAATCATTCCAGCTGCCTCTGTATTCTAAAATATGCAGAAATGACTTTCACTTTCTTGAACTGTGCTATAATTATAGTACTTCAGTTTTCACAGTCTTCTTCCTTAACTTTGTTTCATTTTAACTTTGCTCCATCAACACATTACTATATTTCCTTCTGCTTGTTTCTGTTACTGTAATTTTGAATTGTATTTTGATTTGGGGCAAGATCTCACAGAATGCTTTTTCTTAAATTGAGGTTGTGGCATTTCATTCATAGATAGAAATAGAGTAGCGGCTTTAGTTCTTATGTTTGTATTTAAAGGCAAGCTATGGAGAACTAATTTAGAAAAGGTTATTTTACAGACTGTTGATATTGCTGAAGTTGACAGTCAACAGTTGTTTCCTACAAATTAGTACTGTACTGAAGATCAGCATAACTTTTCTTCTATGAATTGTTCTTGGATTTCACTTTTGTTTATGTGAGAAGTTGTCGTGGTTTAACCCGGCCGGCAGCTAAACACCACACAGCCATTCACTCCCCCTCCCCCCTCCCTCTCTGGGACGGGGGAGAGAAATGGAAAGTAAGGCCCGTGAGTTGAGATAAAGACAGTTTAATAAGACAGGAAAATAATAATAACAATAATAATAATAATACAATGATGATAATAGTACTACTAATAATAATGTGTACAAACAAGTGATGCACAATGCAATTGCTCACCACCTGCTGACTGATGCCCAGCCTAACCCCGAGCAGTCCGGCCCCCCTCCCCCGGCTAGCCACCCCTATATATTGTTTAGCATGACATCAGATGGTATGGAATACCCCTTTGGCTAGTTTGGGTCAGCTGTCCTGGGTCTGTCCCCTCCCAGCTCTTGCTGCACCCCCAGCCTGCCCGTTGGCAGGACAGAGCAAGAAGCTGAGATGTCCTTGGCTTGGTATAAGCACTGCTCTGCAACAATTAAAACATCGGGGTGTTATCAGCACTCTTCTCATCCTAAGCCAAAACATAGCATTCTACCAGCTACTAGGAAGAAAATTAACTCTGTTCTAACTGAAACCAGGACAGAAGTGAAGGGTTTTCTTTGTTAGCTTATTAATTGGCATTGAAGGTCTTATTTAATAGAGGTCTGTTTTCTGAAGTTGGTATAAAACCAAGTATTTGCTTAAGGAGGGATAGGAAAACTAGCATTCACCTTACATATTATTCTAAATAATCGTGTGTAGTCTATTTTCATTAAGTTTGTTCTGAATAGCTAACAGTGAAGAGGTATGTTACGTTACGGAAAATGTAAACTCAATATTCTTTGACCAATTCCCATGTTTATTTTCCAAATATGTTAAACAGAAAAAACTCAAGATTTTTTTAATAACTCTTGTAGAATGACACACTTAAATATTTTTACTTTGAATTAAGTTTGTTAGTTGTTAAATTGTTATGTTGTTAGCTAATAATAAAACAACAACAAAATAAATCAGAATGTTTGGGACAACTGTCAGTCTTCACTCCCTGAGGATGTTGACTCAATTATTCTTGTCTCTAGAAATACTATTTCTTCCGGGTCAGGATTGAAGTGTGGTAGTGCAGCACAAGGCAGAGTTACTAGTAGAATTATTAAGATTTTGTCCCTAGAGTTTCATTACTAAGAAAAAAATAATCCAGAGTTTTAGCATCAAATAGGAAGGTAAACTCATATGAGAAAGAAATGTTTACCAGCAAATATTTATTATGTAGAAAACTCATTTTCCTAGGCTTTTCCAGTTCACATCTTGAAATTAGTCACATTGGTTCAAGTAGTAGTTTCAATGTCTCATTTGGTTAGCAAATAATTTCAGCTGAAGATCCATTTTTGTAGGGGAGAAAAGTAGTCAATTTTTAAGCTTATATGTTCTATTCCATTGTTCTGATCCCTTTAGGTATCTAAACACATCTTTATATAGTATTAAAACTGAATTATGTTAGCAATTATAGTACAATGATAAAACCCCAGGCTATTGATCCTTGTGATATTTGTACTTATCTTTTATTCAGAGCACCGTTTGAAAGTGATTTATTATTGCTTCGGGCCATCCAAAATGTTTTATTTTGATAAAAATGAAAGCTCTGAACTTCCAATTTCCATTGAAACCTTTAGTGGTCCACAGGAGTCTGTCAGCCGTCTCTGCCCTGAGTCACACATATTAATGAATGTAACAGGAAAGACATTTGACTTTACTTTTAAGAATTAAGTGCAGAACAGTAATTTCTTTGTCTCTGTTTATGTAGTAAAGGATGATACTTTACTACTGAAACTTCCTAAAATAGATAAAAAAAAAAAAAAAAAAAAAAAGTGTAGGAAGTAGCAAATTAAAAAAAAAAAAAGAATCTTTATTTGCTAAAGACGAGGCGTGTTATGCTGGTGTTGAATTATTGGCATTCATTAGGTTCTACATCCTTATATGGAAAAGATAATTCTGGAGCAACTCTCTTCTTTCTTGATTCCCATTCTCATAAGGACTGTAACTGTCTTGCAGTTTTTCTTATTTGTTTTGTATTTTCTTCATATTTAGGCTTTTTCACATATGCTGGTTATGTTCTTGTATTATATTCTGTAAAAGGAGTTCTACACAGTGCTAATGATTACTTTCCTTTAATCGCCCATATTTATTCTTCTTGGTTTGTTTTCACTCTTGGAAGTCTCTGTTGGTATTCTGAGCTTCTATTGTTAGGGATTTCTGCTGAACTAGTATTACTCTTGTAAGTCTTACCGCTCAGTGAATAACAAGCTATGTTTACATTTACTGGCAGTTACAGTATGCTCTTTCTCATCTTTTGTTGCCCTATTGCTTTATTTCCCCACTGCCTGCCCCAGACCCACTATTGACAAACACTGAATGCTGGAAGTAATTCTGGCAATTAGAAGAAATTTTAAAGATCCATCCAAAAAAGTACTTAGGAGAGTGTTAGGAGAGTGTCATAGCAATGCTATTGCTCATGACAACAAACTTCTTGTCTGTATTCCAGAACATCACTGACATACAACAGAGCCTGTGATATATGAACACTACTTCAGTAGTACACTGGAGAGGAATAGGACATCTTTAAGATAAACTAAAAATATGGCTTGTGCATAACTAACAACTTCAGTCATTTACATAGGTGTGAAACACAGTCACCTTGACTATTAAAATCAGTATTATCTCCTCCATTATTTTGCTATTTTATTTTGAACGGTTTTCAGTTGCAGTTAATAAGAAAGCAATAGTTCCCAGAGTATTAACATTGCTTCATACTAGGTTCTTTCTGCAGTAATTTATTTTTTGAAGCTTGATAAAAATCCCTGACAAGTAGCAAAATGCATTTGCAGAACTAAATCCCTGTATTAGCATAACTGTAACAAGAATTTAACAATGTCTGTGGAATCATAGACAAAAAATGAAAAAAGTTTTCTGGGTACTTTTTTCACATCTCTACTGAATTTAAGGTATTAAAGGTAGCAGGGGTGGAGGGGAATTGCTTGCACGACTGGTAGAACAAAGTGCTCTGTATGACCCTAATCAGTCTTAGTGAACCTTATTGTACTGTGCCTGATCTCAAGCAGAGTGGATGAAATATTCATTAGATGCACATTATCCACATTATTTAATGCATAACCATTGGGAAGAAGTAGGCACAGAAGTAGAAATAGTGTTTTCCTACATCAATTTAAACAGTTTTATTGGACTTATAAATGAAATAGAAAATATAAGATTTCCAGGAAAGACCTGGATTTTATCTGGGCTATACCGGATGAGTTCCTGATGATTGCTATAATCCATGTGATTTTAAAGTAGTTCCTCGTCATGATACAAATGTTACACTATCATATTACTAAGTTATAGAACCTTTCTCTTATTCTTTGAAATCAGTCTAATTATACTGTGATCTTTAATTCATTAGGTTGACTGCTACATAGATTAACTGCATGCTTAAGCATATCAAAGACTAAGAGCTGAAATAGGCTTCCAGAGCCTCCTGTTTTTCTTCCACCGTCAAGACAGTTAATCATGTAATTCAACATGGGGATAGTCCTTAGGTGGATGTCACTGTCACATTTAATGATCCACAGTTTGCTTTTTTCCTGGGTGCATAAACCTGAATTTGGGAAGATTAGTTGTGTTACTGCACAAATTGGTTTGTAAAAGCAATGCTGCCTAGAAAGAGCAACACCAGAGAAGTCTGCTTTTCGTTGGTTCATGACCAGTCTGCACTCAAGGCAGAGCTCTGGGAATGAATGGCTGCTTGGAGGAGATGCCTATCACTTCTCTGGGGCAGACATGGATATATGTGTGCAATGGAAACAAGGCACTTTTTTATTAATGTGGCTATTTTTGATGGATTTTTCATGGGAAAGCTTAGTGATGAAGTTCCAACATCTTCCAGCAATGTTCACATGTCAAAAAAAGGACACTGACATTCAGGAGACTTATCATTGTCAGACAGCTCTACAGGGCCATGTTGCTGTACAAAATATTGTGTTGTCAGCTGTGTTGAGCTAGGGTAAATTTCCCATGTAATTTTAGCCACACCAGTAAAAGCCATTAGGTGTAATTCTTTACTCCCCTGGACTTTGCATCTAGATACTGGTGCTGCAGTAAATAGTTAATCTGTACTGGAGCTCTCTCTGACTCCAAGCAGTGGAATTTAACATGATCACTAATAGTCTAGTATCCTGAATATTAAAATTTTCCATGGACAGGAAGAATATGGAAATATCTGTAGGGAAGTATACTATCTTTACAAGTGGGAAAATGAATAAAAAACAAAAGAACCTAGCTTTCCAATAAAACATATTGTTAGGGATGATGAGATCCTATTGATAATATACATATATATTAACAAATATATAAAGAAGAACATTTAGTAATATGAACTTCGATATCAAAGCATGTTTCTTTTCCATAATGGCAAAACTAATTATTCCAATATAAGAAAGCTACTGAAGTTAGTGTCAAAAAATATAGCACATTTGGCATTTGTTAATAACTTAAAATGCAAAATGCTCAATAAATTAAGTCAGTCATTCCTAGAATATGTTTCAGTTGAGTGGATTTAATTAACAGTTGTTATTATAGCAAAGTAATGTCAGACGTCTGTGAAACATCACTATAAAGAATTTGCATAGTTGTCTGTTTACACTCCAGTGTTCTGATCACTCAGTAACAATATCCCAACAGTTATATTTCCAAAATCTGATACATATTTAATCCTAGCTTTCAACATCATTCAGGTAAACCACGAAATACCCAAACCTGCTGATTTTGCAGGTTTATTTTAATTAAGAAAAAAATAAATATGAAACAGATTATATCAATTTTGTACAGCTAAACAAAGCTTTAGTACTGCTTTGCAGTAGGCCAACCTGACTCCTTATTGACAGGGTTACATTGGGTTTAGGTGGCAAGGTTTTGATAGCAGAGGCCTGTGAGGGTGGCCTCAGTGAGAAGAATCTAGCAGCTGCCTCATGTTGGATAAGGGCCAGCTCCAGCTGGCTCCAAAAGGCACCTGCT
This sequence comes from Aythya ferina, assembly GCF_964211825.1. Classification (NCBI taxonomy): domain Eukaryota; kingdom Metazoa; phylum Chordata; class Aves; order Anseriformes; family Anatidae; genus Aythya; species Aythya ferina. Next base: position 48,320,868 of record NC_140300.1, on the reverse strand, counting down.
GCTGCCCAGAGCAGAGCCAATAAGCAATGCTGGTTGGGCTTCTGTGGGAGCATATTTAAGAAAGGGTTAACAAACAAAGGTGCTGCAACACAGCAGCTTGGAGAGAGGAGCGAGTGCAGCAGGAGGTGCTCCAGGCACACAGCAGCAGTTCCCCTGCAGCCTATGGAGAGGCCCCTGGTGGAGCAGGCTGTCCCCCTGCAGCCCGTGGGTCCCACATGGAGCAGATCTCCATGCTGCAGCCCGTGGAGGAGCCCCCAGTGGAGCAGGTGGATGTGGCCTGAAGGAGGCTTTGACTATATTAGCAAAGTAGTTTATGATTTAGTAGTTTTAGAGGAATCCAAACTTTCATCCAGAATAATTTGAGGCAGAAGGTCCAGAATTGTGTATTTTGGATATCCTCTTCTATTACATGGATATGCATGTTTAGGCTTCTGTTTCTGGGTGAGGAGAAAAAAAAAAAAAAAAAAAAAAAAAAAAGAAAAGAAAAAAGGGAAAAAAAATGAAACAGATGAGGTATTAGATGAAACTCTTTTTTTGGTTATCTTTACCTCTTGTACATCTCACTGTTTCTAGTAAAACAGAAGTGATTTGTGCAATAATCCTGCTCAAAGAAAACAGGGAAAAACTCTTAACCTCTTAATCACTTTGAATAACTTCAATGTCTATTTGAAATAGGAGAACTAAGAAATAAATGTTCCCAACAAAGTGGCCTGCAGATGATTCTGCTGTGGAAGCTGTGGAGTCTGAGTTGTGCGGTTTTCAGCAAGTGAGTTTTCTGTGAAGTAATTACAGCTATGGCTATAGTTCAGTTCTCTGTTAGGGCCATGTTGCTAAATCATGAATTTTAGAAAGCTTGTTTTTTCCACTTATGTGATTAGGTGAGTAAAACCATGGTCTTGAGAGCAAAGTGAGTTCATGCCATGCAAAAAACACTACTGTTAGATCAAAGCACTCTGTTTTATACTGTTCCATTTGCGTCCTCTGTGAAATGGGAAAGCATTCAGTTAGAAACAAGTAGATTGTTTTAAGATTCAATTCACTAACTTTGGTGTGAGACAAGGCCAAACATCTCCACACAAGAAAAAAAATATACACTGTCCCTCTATCAGTATGATATAAAAGTAGCAGAATAGAGATAGTTGCTTGCCTGGGATTAAAAACATTCACTCTGACTTGCCATCACAGAAACCTGGATACTCTCTGCCTTTAATATGTGGCAATGACCACCTTTTAAGTTGCTGGGATTCTGCTCAAGTGTACAAAGTAGTCTTAAATTCTGTACTCTGGAGGTAATACAGCCTTAGGCTTTCCATGAAGTCTCTATAAATTTTCATACTGAGTATGCACAAGACAGCTGAAAAGTTAAATAAGGTTCTGTGACTTCTCCAAATCTCATGGGGAACTTAATTATAACCTTGTTAAATAGTAGAACTGTGTGGAGAGTATTCTCAAATATAAGACTTGTGAGTGGGAGGAAGGATGTGACACATCACCACCCCACCCTAACAAAAACGCTCCCATCCAGCCAACCGACCAAAGCTTGCTGAATGGATGAGATGGTATCACCACATAGCTATTAAAAATGACTCTCACCACAAGGACTAAAAGGCATTGGAAATGATACTAAAAAAATTGTATGAAAAAATTATTTATTTGCACTGGGATAACCACACAAATCTTGTACCATGCATTTCTGTGTGTATGTATATATTTTGTTGCTATGTTTTTTTTTTTTTTTTTTTTTTTTTTTTTTTTCCTGATGTTGGTTTATTTGTTAATTTATTTATTAACTTATTTCAGAATGCCCTCAGGTAGAAGAGACTGCCTCAGAGCACTCTTTTACTCTTTTACCACTAACCATTGTTAACAGGCAAAAATTACACAATTACTTTGACTTATAGAAATAACTCTCTTGATTTTACAGAAAATACTATTGTTGTAATAAGTACAGGATAACTTCAGACAGGTGAAGCAAAGGGGGTTCCTCTGTCCTCAATCTTTGTCACTCTGCTCTGATGTTGTCCCACCAAGACTTGCTTGCTTCTGTCATGTGAAAGTAGTCTTTTGCTACACCTGCATTTGGGGCTTGGTATTTAGGTCCTGTGGCACTACAAGGAGTTGGAAGAAGTAGGAAGGGAGAGTGAAAGAAGAAGGATGGTGCAAAGGTGGTGGCAAATGCATTTATCTTTCTTTGATGTAACAGATGGCTCATAGAGCTGCAGCCACTTTGGCATCTATGAACTTGATTGGGAGTGTGTGTGAGAGAGAGAGAAGGTGGCAGCAGATGCATCCACCACATATTTTCTTCTCATATTTCTTTGATATAATGTAGGGCTGCATCCACTCCAGCAACTGTGAACTGGACTGAGTAGCTACCTGCTGTGGGTGGGACAGGCCTTTGTCAGATTCAATGCAGTGTGAAAATCTTCCCACGGTTCATTCATTCTAGATGCTTTCGAACTGTTAAGACATGTCCCAAATCCTCTACAGTAAGTCCAGTCATGCAACAGAAGGCTCCTGGAATTATACCAGTGTATTTTTGATCACTTCACACATACTGATACTCATACTCTCTTGAATTATTAAGATGTTATTATTTTAAATAACATATAGGTCTAATGCCATCACAAGAGCCTGCCATTCAAATAATCTGTGCTTAACCCGCTACCAGGAAAAAAGCCCAGAACATGTTTTCCCTTGGCTTAACATGGTTTCCCTTTCCCATTTCCAGAACTTATCTTCCTCCATCACTCATGAGCCTAAATAACATGCAACAGGTCACGTTAAGCCTCTGTGTGAGGGAGGGAAAGGAGAGCAAAGCATACATTTCCCAGTTTAGTTTTGTGAAGACTTTTGTACTAGCCAGTGTGGTGTTGCTGTAATGTTGTCTCACATCCCTTCATGGGACATCATTATGCATGTGCTTCAAAGTCACCTGTGTTTAGTGATGTATGATGAAATGGAGAAGACATGTAAACAGATACAGATGTATGAGTGTACATGTATATAGATAGAGTAATGAATGAATTTCTCTTTAAGTTGAGGACAACTTTTTGGGGAACTGCCTAATCACAAGTAATTGTGGCTCAGTTCATGACAGGCTGTACTTATTGTAATTTACCAGCATATAACATATGGATTTCAACATTATGGAATACTTCACCTTTAAAAGTCTAAGGCCACTGATCTCATCTGTTGAGGAAGGGAAGCATTTGTTGAAAGCAGGCTGCAAAGCAATAAATCCATCAGAAGCCAAGAAATGCTTGGTGCAAGGAACAAAACTGAGGACCTCATTTAGAATAAGTAGCAATAGGGGGGTGTTTTTACCTGCAGGAAGATTACATCCTTTAAATCAACTTTAGTTCTTAAGGGTATTTTCCTCTTTGCTAAGAAGCAGGATTCATTCTAGACCGTATGAGACCCCTTCCTGCTGTTTTGATGTAAAGCCTTCCTGAGCTTATAAATCACAAATAACTTTGCTGTTTCACTTCATAGCTCCCACATCTGCAGTTCCATGTATTCAGTATGTCATTCAAGGTGGATAGAGTTTCATCAATCTTCAAAATGTGCAATGGGATAAATTCCCAGTGTTTAATTTTTCACTGTCTCAAAACTTCAGTCACAGAAGAAGAAAAGCAAAAACAAAAAACCAAACCCTGCTTACAGAATATAAAGAAATATCTTTACTCAGAAAGAAATAAAATTCTAACAGTAAAATACATATCCATCTTGTATTTCATTTCAACACAGTGCTTTAAAAGGGGAAGTCCAGATACTTATTTGTGTTTAAAAAAAAAAAAAAAATCAGCATTTTTTTCTAATTGTTTTGAAGATTCTTGTTGCATTTCTATTCAGAGACAAGCTGTTTGAATGTTTATTTCTTTTTCTGTTTACTGTTAACGGTTGTTTTTATCATTTAAGCACCCTTCAGGCTTTAAAAATAGATGTTATGATCAATGATAAAACAATATTATGTGTACAATAATTATTAATTTTAAACTGAAGTTGTTAAATGATGATTAACAGGGAACTGGCCTGTGTCCCCAAAAATCTTTACCAGTTTCTGTAGAAATGTATGCTTCATTGTCTCTAATACTTTGAAATACATTATGTAACTCCGGACCTGTTTGTTAGCAAAGTAACTCACTGGATAATATAATAATCATGTCTTATGTTTAGATGTGTTAATAAAGCAGCTTGTGGCTGCCACAGGGTAGCATGTGTTCTGATCTTCCTTATATCTTTTATTCTTTATTACATGGTGCTGTAGTGTTCATCTTAGTATTATCATCCCATAACTTAAAAATTATAATAATAAGTCATAATTTATTACTGGCTAATACATCCTGATTGATTTAATGTTTGCATATAAAAACAATGTTGGTCACTTATTTTTTTATTTATTATGGAAATAAATGCAACACTTTCCCCCAATATCCTTCTAATTATGATGCCAGAAAATGATTTGAGTTTGAAAATAAATGAAGTAAATAAAGTGAAGTTCAATTTAATATACTTCTTTGCAGCCAACTGCATAGTAAGAGGGAAAATAACATACCAAAAAGGTTGCTATGGGTTTTTCTAAAGGTGTATTGCTTTACAATGTGTCAGCCATATGTTGTCGTCATGGGAGACACAAAAACAAACAACAACAAAAAAAAAAAGAAAAATACTTGCTGAAAAGACTACACTTCCAGTAGACAGGGATTTCTTCTCATCAGCTCTACGACTAGTGACTGATGTGACTATTTGCATTTTGTACAGGTTGGTTGTCCTCTAATCCCATGATTTCTTCCTTGTTTATGTTGCTCCTGAGCAATTGTGTGCTGCTAAGTGAAGTTGTATGCAGCTGGGAAAAGAAAAAAGAAAATGCAAAATTTACTCTTTCAAAAATATCTTTTTTTTTAAAGTATTTTTTAAAAGATAATCTCTTCCATGCTCTGTCACAAGCTTCAGAGATGGAAAATCTTTTATAAAAGCTTATGCAAATTGTTGTCACGCCATACCGATAGGGCTGTGTTATGCTTGTTTGCCTGAAGGATTCAAAAACTACTTAATATGTTCTGCACCCCTTTCTGCCTCCTTCTTTCCATTTAAAAGAAAGGAAACAACCCATTAAAGACATTTTTTCCTCTTTGGCTGTGATGTAGTTGTCTGTACAAAAGGTAACATTGCTAATTTCTGTACTGGCACAAAGGAAAAGATATGATCTTTCTTCCCTCCTCTTTGTATGCGTGGCTGCTGATATTGGTTATTAAAGTTACAATACCTATTTTTCAGAAAATCATAGAACAAGTATGATCTTCATAAAGTGCTGTAGCTAATGCCCATTTTATAGCAGTAGTTTGGCCTTTCCATTCTCTTTTACCGGAAACATAATCTCATAAACCACTATACTACTTAACTCTCTTGATATTTTTAGTTTCCATCTAAAATATTTTTATTTTTTACAGTAAAAATATGGATTATTTAGGAACTATATACATGTTCCTATCTGTGTTCTGTCGTACACTCAAACATCAGAGATTATTATTTTAGTCACACAACCAAGACATCAGATCCAGTACAGCAGCAGTTGGTGGTATAATCTATTATCTCTATTAATCCCTATGATAAAAAACATTCTCATAACATCCATTTGCTCTCTCAGTCATCCGTATATATTTAAATGCTTGTAACAAGTGAAATCTCATTACAAGGATCAGAACAAGTTTTGAACACAGACTTTAAAATAAAAACCAGACATGAGCAAACTTTTAGAATCATTAGTTCTCCAAATACAAGATATTTCAAGATACTCAGTTGTGAAAATTTTCTAGGTCAGGAGAAAGCAATACCAAGCACAGTCCTCCTCCTATAACATGCTGATGAAAGAAAATAGGCAGAAGGCATGTTCTTTGAGTGCTCAACCTAGTTCTTGATTCACAGGACTAAGCATCCAGGGAGGACCACATGTGCTACTGCGGTTCTAGGACTGCTCTGCTTTTGCAACAGAAATTAAATTAAAATTAAAAATAAAATTCAGATTTTTCTGAATTTGATGTTAGAGCATAGAGAAATTCAGCTTGTAGACTGTGTGGGATGGTTCGTGGTTTTTATTCATTTTTATTTTTTTAAATGTGCATAAAATTAGTTCGTATTTAATGATAGGGAACAAGTTTTAACAGCTCACATTTTAACTGATGTAAGCTAAGAACTTCATAGTATAATAGTACTGCTAGTTGTAACAGTTGTTTTTGAATTTACTTCAAGTTTTTTTCAAATTAAGCTTTCATTTTTATTTTTTTTTTCTCACTTGGTGCTAGACACTTCCTGGCAGATACAAAACCTAGCAGTCTCTGATACAGATAAACAACTTTAATTATTGTTCTGTTTTCAATATATTGCATTTTTTTCTTGCAATAAAATCAGTTTGACTTGAGTTAAAAACATCAGAAAATAACATCAAATATATCTTCCCTTTCATTTCTCTTCTTTAAAAACAAACAGAAAAACTATTTCACCCTCCTCCCTGCTCCTCCTCCTTCCCCCCCCCCCCCCCCCCCCCCCACCCCCCCCACAGAAAATTAAGGTCTGAAAGAACTATTGGGTTATCTGGTCAGGATTTATGTGCACCAGAAGCCATTGTCTCTTTTCCTCTACTGGGTCAAATATCCTATAAATGTGTAAACAGAAAGAAAAGATCAGATGCCATTCTGAAAATTACTTTGCATTACAATTTCTGTAAAACCACCTAAGATTTCAAAAGGGTGCTAATCCAGTATTATTCTGATAGTTTGCTCTCATCATGAGCCAAGTTTAATTTCAAAATTCTAGCTGAGCTAAGAATTCTGAGCTTAGTTTACTTAATTTTTGGCTCTTTTGTATAAGAAGAAAAATATACTCAAATCCGATAACAGGTCTTTCCCCTCAGAAATTATCAGAGTTCACTTCAAGACCTGAAAGCCAAACATTCTGATATTTATTATGGTTGTAACTGCTTCTAGAAGTTCTTTACATCAGTCGAGAATCAGGTGATGTCAGTAAAATTCAGTTTGGGGTTACAATGATAAAGCAATTATTACCTGTGCCATGACCAGTGTAAACATTTATTCTCTTATTTGTATATCTTTTCAAAGATACCGGCTTCCTAGTATGCGATTGCTTAATCCTGAAGCTGTTGCATGTGAGTGTAATGTGATACTGAGTATGTCTTTTGTGTTTGAAAACAGGTACTTTAAACAATTATAAAATGGCTAGTCTAAATACAGTTAGTTAGAGATTGTACATTTCCTAAATGAAAGTGCTTGCTGCCACCACAGCTCTAAAATCTGCACATTACCCAGAAATAGTTGCATAATATATCATGTTCTCTTAATGTGTTTTGATAGTCTCCAGGAGGTATTATCTTTGCTTATGTTGTTTACCACCTTTTGGTGACTTTAGTACTGGCAACACACAGTACTACTTTTTAACATTTTACTCAGCTCTTTCTTCTCAGAAAGTTAGCTAGAGGTTTTAACTTCTGTTCTGCAGATCATCCATCCCCTTTCAAGTATTAGCAATCAAACATTAAACCAGTACTGAGTTTTTTTATTTTTATTTGTTGCCTATTATCCCATTATTAACTACTGGTACTTTTGAACTAAACCAAAATCCATTCAAATTCACTAAGACCTCCTTCAATGACACCAGCGTGACTTTTAACTTGGCCTTTGAGAAACATTGAAATATTGGAGTTGGTAACCGCATAGCATATGAGCGTGTTTTTGAGGAGAAAAAAATTTTAAGCAAGTTAAGATTCCTGGGGATCCTGTTATACAAACTAGGCTGTGTAAGCCTGAGCATGGAGAATGGCTCTCAGCACAGGTTACTGATAGAAACTCGAAACAAGTTAATGGTATACTGAGAATTCCTTGGAGGCAGGAAAGAAGCTATACAACCTATCAATGAATTTCAAAAGTAAATAGGGGACTGTATTTTTGTAAACATTTAAATGCATAGGTTTTTATCACTGTTTCACACAGAAGATCTGGAAGGAAAAAAATAAAAATAACTATCGTTAATAAAATTCAAAATCATTCAGAAAAAAACTGTCTTGGATTTTTCCTCAGAATTGCTGTTTTTTTATGAACATTTTAATGAGTTAAAAGGAAACAAACATTTGGTAATGAATGTTTCTTAAGGATTGTGCTAATGAAGCTAGTAAGTCATGTGGTGTTAAATTCAACGTGCATTCTATTGCATAGTACGGGTAAAACTTAATATTTTCAAAGATTTCTCATTTTCCAGATCATTTAGTTATTCTTTGCAGAGTATAAAGTAATTAGGTTCATTTGTAAAGGTCTCTTGTTTCCTAATATACAAAAACCTTCTTTGTGCTGCGCTCCAGGTTCCCTGCTGGTACTTACCTTGACAGCTACAGAGTTCTGTGAGCTGTCAAAAAATCCATTTGGCCAGTGAAGTGAATCACGAACTATGAGTATAGTATTTGGAGCTACTAGCAAAAAACCATGTACTTATTTTTGGGGAAAAAAAAAAAAAAGATTTTTGGTGACTTTAGTACTGACAACACACGGTACTACTTTCTAACTCTTTTACTCAGCTCTTCTCAGAAAGTTAGCTAGAGATTTTAACTTCTGTTCTGCTTTTCTTCGTAACAAAAATATATATATTTTTTTCCAAATTTTTCCTCAAAGATGCAGCTTCCAAGAAAGGGACGATAAGGGAAACACTTCAATTGCTTGAATATATTTCTTGAATACACTGTAGATCTTGGATCATCTGAATATTTGGTTTGTATTTGTTAGGCAGTATTTGTGTAATATATATATGAGTAATGCATAATACTTGTTGAATGAATATAAAAGGGGTATATACACATCACTAATGTATGTTGAAATACATTGTGTGCACATACTCCCCAAAAATATTTCTGTAGTTTTGCCAATTATACCCTCAAGAAATTAACCTGTGAAAACAATCATCTATATTTTAAGGTATTGTAGAAACAACCTTCTTTAGCTAAAGGGAAAAAGTAGCCACAGTAATGTGACAGATCATGTTACTGCAATTGCAGTTTCCAGTGCCCACTCTAGCTTGCATATTGATAGTTCAGTTATTCTTCAATACTTTCTCATAACCTCAGTGCAGTTATCTGGATTTTTCAGACCTTCAGAACCTGTGTATTCGTGTCACACTCCCCCTTGCCCTGAACATTGTTAGTGCATAAATATCTGTGTATATTTATGTATAGCAGATATGTTTTCATGAAAAGACAGAGCACTCCTCGTATTCTGGGGGAGGTTATTTATTTCTCTCATGCTTGACTTCACTGAATAACAAAGTGCATGTCTTCTCTCCAGTGAACCAATTCTCTCTTCTGATGGGATAAAATCCTGGTTATAGGTTTTAAAGTAAATTATCTGATGTTCCTTTCCTATTTATCTACTTATATCATTTTTTTGTTGTTGTTTGTTTGTTTGTTTGTTTTCACTGTAAGAATATCCAGGTGCAAAGGCAAAAGAATAGCATGCAAAGTTTAGAAGAGGCTCTAGTCTTCAGTGAAGACTGCAGTCTGAATTTCTGAGGCTCTAGTAGTTTGAAACGTTCAATAGTACAGAATCACTTTATGGAGTAGAAGTCCACCTAGCCCTTGTGTGTCTTTAGGAGTTGCTAAAACTGCATAACTCAGGAAAAGTGTAAGACCAAGGCAACCATGTATTTCAACTGATGCTCCCAGCTTTCTTGAAGAAAGAGATTTGTAGTTATTTAGTAATCATAGACTGCTTTGATTGTCTGATCAAGAAAAGACTTGAGATGAATTCTGGAGCTCTGAAAACTGAGACCCTGGATACAATTTTGATGTTGCTTTGCCGTGAGCTGGATAGTCTGGCTAACAATAATGTAGACCACCAGACAACCTTAACTCAGTTCTTCCAAAGCACGTATTTTTAGCTGGAGGAACGTAGAGAACCTTAGCGCTTCCTAGCCCTGGTTTTGTCTGACCTTAGCTTAGCCTGGTACCCAGGCTTCTTCTCATCCTTGGATTTCTGAAAGAGGAAAAGTTCAGGCACAAAACAAAGTGGATGTTCCAGGCAGGTTCCCAGTCAGAGTGAATGGTGAACTAAAACACATTCCAATTTATACCTGCTTATATGGTCTTGCATGCGAAGTCCATTTGCAGGGCTAATTGCAAACCACTTCCATACTGCAAGCTTGAATTTCACACTGGATTGTAGACGTAGCTGCTGTGATGAACAGACTCACTTTTTGGTTCTTGTCATGAGAGTCATCTATTTCAATATGTAGTATCAGAAATAGTGTAGTATAAGAAATAGCTTTCTTACAAGGAAGCGAAAATATAAAAAAGTTTCCCAAAGAAGGCTATTTTTCAGTGTTCTTAATTATTAAATGGTAATGTATAGGTTGTTCATAAACAGTTCATTCAGTGTGTTTTCTCCTGATGTGTGAAATTTTGGTTGTTTTGATCAATAATATAAATAACGAAATACAGTTCATGTTTGCTGGATAGCTGAATATATCTTAGGATCCAAATTGTGTCTCAGGTGTTCATCACTTTAAATATGAGATTCATTTATCATAACTGTTTTGCAAAACTTATTTAAAATATGCTGTTCTCATGAATTTTATTGTTTATTATTAGTCAGTCCTTCAAATGTCCTCCTGCACAGGTGGGGTAAAGAAAAAAAAAAAAAGAAAAAAAAAAAGCAACACACTTAAAACAAATTGAACAGTTAATATAATTACAAAATGCTATATTTGGAAATGAACTCCTAATGATAAAACCCCAATTTATATAAATTCTGAAGAAATAATTACAAATGGGAGACTTGGGAATTTTTACATATATTGGACTAAACTGCCCTTTTGGCAGCAAAATGTTGAAAGGATAAATTATATTGCAATATATTTTGTAAGGACGTGTTTTACATGCAGAGTTTATTTGATTGTATATTATAAATAACTATATTCTGAAATGTAAAGTTTGACTAAACAAGGCAATGGCTGTAAATGTATAAGTAACATGCTAGATGTAAATGTATTTAAACTTTTTTTTTTTTTTTTTGATGAGAGGGGTACAAAGAACAGACTGTGAAGTACTTTTTCCTGTAGTTCTCATACTCCTAACCTAAAAAAGAGAAACATCTGCAACAAAACAATAATACAAGCAAATGCTTCCTAAGAACGTTTCTACATCTCAACCTGTGATGACAATGCACAAAAAGAAAAAAAAAAAAAAAAGCGGGGGGGGGAGGAGGGGGGAGGAAGGAGAGGGACAGCATCTAAAACATTTAAGATAGTAACGATTGTTTAAGAGGATGAGGGGAAAAAAAGTGTTTTCCGTGACTTAAATGTGAACAAGAGTAGATTTTCTTCTCGGAATACGTTTAATTGTTGTATTCTTGTATCGCCTAGGTGATAACCTCTGTTTGTTCTTTTTTTATTTTTATTCTCCATTGTAATTCGATATGTTTGAGAAATGAAACTTGCTTGTGTGAATCTGATACAAAATTTCCAAAGAAGTATCTTGGCAATATTAAAACTAGTTTCAATTTTGGATGTCAAAACTTGCCTTGTTTTGGCTTTGGGGCCCCCTTGTGCTGCCTTTGACTTCAGAAGCAGTATAGAAGAGGCAATTAGGTGTAAGCTGGAAAGATCCTGAGCTTTTCAAGAAATCCCACACTGCAGGGAAAAAATCTGAAATTTCTGTGTCTGGAGTTCTTTCCACTCCATAAAGATGAGGACCCTGGAAACTGTAGGTCTGGAAAGCTAGATCTGAAAGAGCCTCAGCTTGAGAGATGGCTGCCTGCACGTCCAAGCTCCTGGTTACAGAGACCAAGCCCAGATCACTCTTGGGCTCCACTTCAGGGTGCTGCAATTGCTTTTAGTTATCTAATTTGCCTCACAGTGGGGGACTGATACCTGCTGATCCAGAAGGCTCATTTCAGTTAAATTGCACATATGTGAGGTTCAGCAAAATGAAATAGTGCACTTAATTCCATTCCAAACACCTGTCAGTGTTGCAGCCCACTTCAAAATGTTGTTTTCTTAACTGGTAAATACACATAAACAAATTGTTCAAAGGCCCTGCTCCTTTGAAAATTCATGCTTGCACATAGCTTCAGATAATTAGTGGTCTTGCTGAAATCAATGGGACTGCACTCAGTTTTTCATCTTGGTTCTGCTGAAGATAACTTCAAATTTTCCACTTACTTGAATATGGCCAGAATGTTCTCAAATTGAGCATATGCTGGGCAATAATAATAATAATAATAATAATAATTATTATTATTATAAAACAAAAGGAAAGAAACTATGCTTGGGAAACTAAATATACTTCTGTGATAAAAAAACTATTTTTTTTCCCTGAGATTCTATAATGTCATGTAACATTCAAGTCAACCTAATTCTTAGTCCAAATTCCATTTTTTTCATTTAATAACTCATACTGCACCTTGCTATTTATTTATTTATTTATTTTGCTGTTGGCTTTTTGTACAAGCATTTTATGTCTGCTTTCCCCTCTGGTAAAATACATTTTCTAGCTAGGGAGATGACTCTGACCTTGTGTTATTTCCCAATAGTCCAATAATCCAAATTTGTCAAGACAAATTTCTTCTTCTTGCTTACACCATTTTTTTGGGAGGGGGGTTTACTGAAGTGGGCAGCTGAGCTCCATCGCAACCATTCTCTCACTCCCCCCCTCACCCCCCCCTCAAAGGGAAAGGGCTGAAAGGCTGAGATAAGGGCAGGGAGATCACTCAGCAGTTATCATCGCAGGAAAAGCAGACTCAGCATAGGTAGATTCATATATTTATATATTTAACCTATTTCTAGTAAGCTAGAGCAGTGAGAAACCACAAACAAACTAAAAACACCTTTCCCCCACCCACCCTCTTCACCTCAACTTCTTCCCCTGAGCAGCGCAGGGGAACGGGGAATGGGGGCTGCGGTCATTCCCTAACACTTCATCTCTGCCGCTCCTTCACGGTCACTCTCTGCCCCTGATTCACGTGGGGTCCCTCCCACGGGATGCCGTCCTTCCCAAACTGAGACTGTGGGGGCTGCCCACAGGCAGCAGCTCTTCAAGAACTGCTCCCACATGGTTCTGTACTATGGGGTCCATCCCCCAGGAGCAAACTGCTCCAGCACAGGTCCCCCACGGGTGGGCGGCAGCTCCCCCCAGACCCTCTGCTCCTGCAGGGGCTCCTCTCCACACGTTGCAGCTCCGGCCCAGGGCCTGCTCATGTGGGGGCTCTCCATGGGCCACAGCCTGCTCCAGGCCACGTCCACCTGCTCCACCGGGGGCTCCTTCACAGGCTGCAGTGTGGAGATCTGCTGCATGTGGGACCCATGGGCTGCAGGGGGACAGCCTGCTCCACCAGGCCGCAGGGGAATTTCTGCTGCTGCGTGCCTGGAGCACCTCCTGCCCTCCTGCTGCACTGACCTTGTTCGGGGCGGCTGCAGGGCTGCTTCTCACTCCTCTCTCAGCTGCTGTTGAGCAGCAGATTTTTTTTTTCCCCGCTTTCTTAAATCTGCTTTCACAGAGGCCCAACTTGTGTCACTTTTTGTCTCGGTTCTGCGCAGCGGTGGGCCCCTTTTGGAACCAGCTGGAGCTGGCCCTTATCTAACATGGGGCAGCTTCTGGATTCTTCTCAAGGAGGCCACCCCTGCAACCATCCACTACCAAAACCTAGCTACGTAAATCAATACACCTCTTCAGTCAGCCTAGTAGGTAAGGCTTTGTCTAAGTTCTTCTAGATTTGGAATGTACGTCATTTGTTGAAGTTTAGTCCATGGGTCTGAGTTCGCCAAAAAAAAAAAAAAAACACAAACCAATAAAGCAAGATAATTTTTTTGATTAAGAGGCTGGAAACCAGATTATGAGCAGAAAAAAAAAAAAAAAAAAAGGTTAAATAATCAGCATATAACTAGACTAATTATTTTTAGCTTGAGTATCTCTCACTTACTATTACTGAGACCTGTCCTAAACAAACTTTTTTATATTTAGGGATATTTGTCCTTCAGAACTGAGCCCTGATATTTTCTTGAACAATTTTGAGTAGTTTCCCTTTAACCTCAGCCTGTCTACCCAAGTGGGCCATGGTTTGTGTTCTCTTTCACCACTCATTTTTCAAGAAGTATTTATTCTTCCACTGATCTCATGCTTTGTATCCATGGTGTTCAGTTGCTATGAATATAGTCCTGGTGGTTCTTCCCTGCCCCACCCTCCTGACCCATCCCAACCCACCAGCAAGGGTGGATGTATGCTGAGCTGCTTCATTAACAGAAATAGAGAATTCAGGGCTTATGTGAAAGGAGTTACTTTTCTAGAATATTCTTAAGACAAAAATAATATCATGTATACATGCTTTACACATAATATGTAATAATATGCATAAAAAGTACAGTCTTTTCAAGCCACTGATTTCCAGCATCATCCTAGCTCTTGGTAGAAATCACAGGGGAAAAAAAAAAAAAAAAAAAAGGAAAAAAAAACTTACTTTGCTTTAATTATCTCCTCTAAATTTTCAAATTTTTAAAGGCTGCTGCAGTAGCAGCTGTATTATCTATAGTCAACTCAAAATGAAGTGCTACTTTCAAATTTATTCCAAGGAGTTGATTGTTGCAGATGGTCACAGTGGGCAGCAGTAATGTATCTGGGATTTTTAAAGTATCTGTCCACAATGACAAACATTAACAAGCAGATTAATCCATGGTTTAATTGTAAGAGGTTGCCCAGATAACATGCTTTCAGAGCTGTCTTTCCAGGCACAGCCTACTGTAGAACAATTTTGGCCAGCATGCAGGAGGAACTGAAGGCTTCATCTAATTTGTTATGCTGGGATCAGTCTGTGGTGATCCTACAACCCTTGCTAAATTAATCCCACTTTGGCTTTAGACTTGCATCTCTGTTTGACACAGCAAATACAGCTGTGCTCTGAATGTTACTGGAAGCAGACACAACTACATGCAATGCGCTTAGTTCTTCCTACTGAATATTTATTCTTTTGACTCATTTCATAGTTAATATGTGCAGGCACTTGTGACAGGTTACTGCTTGCTGACTGATTGGCACAATTAATTTCCATGTTCTAGCTGAGCTACAATTGTGAAGTACAATTTGCTCGTTATGGGCTACTACTTATAAAAGTAAAAAAAAAGAAAATAAAAAAAATCTCTCATTTGAAAACTGACCTTTCCATCAGAAACTGTCAGAGTCCTCTGGCTGAGATTTTAACATATTCAGATGGCTGCCTACTTGTTAGTTCGGTAGCATTTATGAGAAACAAATCCATACCCTCAGTAGGAACTAAGTACACAGCACAATTCAGATAAATGATTTTGGAGATCCAGACCCCAGACTTGCTAAACATACAGAGAATTCCAGTCTACTTTTTTTTTTTTTTTTTTGGTCCAGTTTCCTGTTGTGCTGCACTGTGGCTCTAAGCAGGATTTATTACTTCAAATACAATTTTGTGCCAGTGCAGCTATCTGACTTCTAGACAAACTAGTTAATTTCTGTTTGACTTAGAGCACAGACAGGGCTTATTGTATCTCTTCTTACATGATCTTCATTTCCAGACCTTACAAAGGAATAGTATTGCTGTTTTTCAACTACAGGATTTGAGGTGGACTTCCTTACTGAAAACAAGAATGAAATACTGGAAGACAGAAAACAAGAAAATATTTAACATGTGCTCTTTGCTTACTGCTTCTGAAATCAAGCATCGCTTGGGTTTAGGAATTAGATGGCAGACAAGTAACTATCAAATAATATACCTGCTATTGAACTTCTGAAACCTTGATATCGTTAACTTTTTTCTTTTGCTGTCTGTTTTATACTCTACTGGAGATTCAATTGAACTATGTACTTTTTGGACAGGCAATGCAAACAAGGAACTAAAATGTTTTTAATGGACTTTGCAGAGAATATGATTTACCTATTTTTTAATTTACCTCACTGAAGAGTGTCTACTCCTGCTCACTATGTGACAGAAACAGCCTCAGAATTATAAAAGTTACATAAACAAAAAGTTCTAGTTTCCATCTTGGCCACTGAAAACGAGTTTACGTGCCATATTTTGTTACTAAACTTACTTAAAGGAATATTCTGAGAAATTTTCCTTTTTGGTCACTTGAAATAGTTAATTATCTTATTACTTAGTTAAAATATTATTTTTTATTAATCTAAATTTCTCTTAATTAATATAAAGGAGAGTTACACAGAAAATATAATAGGTTGTGTAAACAGAAAATTATACCTGTTAGATGGAAGTTAAATCAAGATCAAGTGAAACATAGATCAATTTCATTTTTAAAATAAAAATGTCATCTTAATGTAGCATAATTGTAATCCCTCATTGCAACATAACGCAGAGAAATGATTAAGCAAAAATAAATAAGGAATTACCCTTTTGTATTAAGCGTGTATTTTACTGCAGACCTCTAGGATAGAAATAAAGAGCTTAATTTATTAATGAGATGCAGGAAACCATTTGGCTTTAAAACAGAACAAATTATTACAGAGAATGTTATACCCAATAAGAAGTACTATAGAGCAAATAAAAATAACTGTGCTATCAGTTAAATAACAATTCTTCCAATCTCATGTAATAGGACCTGTGTAAGATGATGACTTAGATGTGTCAATACAAGTAAATTTATGTGATTATTTCACTCTGTAAGCTAAAAGAATCTCAGTGGATAGCAGTGTTCTATAATGACAAGTGTAGCCTGTATCCATATGAAAATCTCATAATTTCTTTTTGTTAGAATTTTATATTTAATATATAATTATATGTCCCAAGGATATAATTACTGCGTTTTTACTTTACTGTTGGCTTTTTTTTTTTTTTTTCTACTAGAGGTAAAGTAGAATAGGAAATTCCTAGAACTGAAACAGCCTATTTATTCCTAGTTCTCCTCTTCTGAAAAATATATATCTCAGTTTCAAGGTAGCATGATACCAGCCTTAACTATCTGAGGTATTCTATGGCTTTATAGTGCTTCCAAGTCTTAGCAAACTAGTCATTCTTCCTAAATTTAACTGGGCTATGGGTTGAAGTTGCAGTTGTTACTATTGGTCATTTTAAATGACAGTGATATCTCTGTTGCCAAACCCATGAATTTGGCCAAGAAAGTAGTAATAAATATTTTGAAAGAAAACGGCTAAAGGATGGATCAGTTTGAGGTAGGGTAACAACATGGGAAGACTGCTAGCACATATCCTTGTAAACCTTTTCTCCCATTGTGTATTTCAGTTAGTAATTCCTGACATCTTACAGGGCTGGGACTCCTAATGTGAGGGTGCTATTTCCACCAGCTGTTTTTCACAGTAGCTCAAAAAAGAGAGATATCTTGTTGTTAAAATAAATAAATAAGTAAATAGATAAATAAGGTATTAGACTGCAAAGTGACCAGTGAGTTGAAAGGCTAAAGTTAAGTTAGAAATAAACTGAAACATATGCTTAAGGGATAGTGAGAAGCATGAAGAGCAGATTGCCACCTCTTGACAGTTTTCTCCAGTGAAAACTGAAAAGGATTCATGCAATGCTAGAAACTATTGTTAGTTAGTGGAACAGGAAAAGTTATAATTTTGGGACCCAATATCTGCAATTTGTTATAGAAATCACACTGTGCGAATCTCTGAAGTGAGCACTGTGGTAGTGTCTTGCTTAAAAGCTATCCTATGTACAAAAAATCTACTGGAGGTGTTTCATGCTAAGCCCGAGGGAGTTTTCCAGTGTTGGAGAACAGCAAATAGGACAGCAGATAAGTGAAGTAATTCAAACTTCCGAATGCAAATGCAGGGCATGCTGAATGCAAATTGATTGGTCTTAACGGTGTCTTGTAATTAAAAAACTAAATGTAAATATTTAAATGTGCATATGATCATAACTGTTATCCAAACTTTTTAATATGTTCTGGAAAGGAACACGTGGGGATTGCACTCTTTATAAATTTCTGACATGAATAACTTGGAATTTACTTCGTGTTATTTTGTTTACTGTTGATCAGTTAGAAGGTAGGCAGTCTGAACTTCTTCATAACCTCTTCCAAGTTGCTAGAGGTTATGCACAGTTTCTGACCATACTCTCATTAAAAACATTTATTAGGTATTACGATTTACATTAACATGATGATATATACTATGTAGGAACTCCTAAAATACAGTTTGTGGAGCACTAATTTACAACTATCTTTCCCATTAAAGCACCAATCTGAATCAAGACAATCTCAGATCTTAACAAAAATTGACGTTGAATCAGTTTTTGTGGAATCTTATGAAATAATGATACAGCCCAGCAGACAAATATTTGGTCCTTCCTTTTAGAAAAGTTATAGCTGTCAGTAATGATACGCTGACTCAATTTACAAGATACAAATCCTCATGGTACAAAATACTCACTTTAATAGTTCTATAAAGCTTTACTTGCAGTCTTGCCCCACTACGACTATGTCCTTTTCTTTGCGACAGCAGTAGCTACAATATGTTTACAGAAACATCTTTCAGACTGGCTATGGTCTTCCATTTTTAAACTTGTCTGTTGTTTTCTTGCAGTCCCATTCTGTCAGTTTTCTCTCATTTTCAAGATAAGATTAAACTTCTTCCCTTTAGTGCTTACTAGTGCAGATAATATTGGTATTTTCTAAAAATAGGTATTTTCATTGTGATGTAACTTTGAGGTTTGCATGGTCTCACTTATGTCTGGGATTTATTGGAAGACATCTCTCAGAAGTCTGAAATCTTTTGTAATTTTGTTGTACTAGCATGACAGTGGCAGAGGGTTTTTTTTTTCTGCTTTCTTAAATTCACTGAAATCTTTTGACATTAAGAATAAATATATTGAGTTCAGAAAAAAAAAAAAAAAAAAAAAAAAAGAAACTGTAACAGCAACAACAAAAAGAATAGAAGCTATGACGGTCTATAGCCAGGGCTGAAGGCATTCACATATGGTATATTACACGTATTTGAGTATTTCTGTTGGAATTCTACAATTTCTTGGTACTACAGTGTGTTTGGATCAAGTCACGTTTTATTTAAATTGAAGATTTTATACCATCTTGACGCATTCCTGTTTTATTGATTATAAAAGGTTAAGAGGTTAATTATCTGTTCCTTATTTGCTGCCCCATATTGGGCCACAGCAAGTATCTGTAAATAAATAAATAAATAAATAAAAATCACTTTTTGGGCAATCCTCACTTTAATTCTTCTGAATTCATGACGTTATAAGAAATACTGTGTTTAGTTTAGCTTTCAAAGCTGTTCTGTGTGGTACCATACTAATGTCAGGTATATGTATATTGCTCAAATATACAAAATTGATATTGCAGAGGTCAAGATAATCTTTTTTTGCAAACTATATTGTATGTTTGGTAAGGTTTTTACCATAGAAAATAGGCTGCCTAGTAATATTTTAAATTGTTAGATACTTCCTGACCCATAGAATATTTGTAACCATGAAGATACGGTGTTCTTTTGTTGTTTGTGTTGTGTTCAATTATCAATCTGGGAGAGTTGAGTGTATTGTTTTCCACTTTCTTTGGTCATCTAAATATGATAATCTTTGAATCTACACAACAAAAATACCAAGCAGACATAAAACATGCATTTGCTAAAGCAAAACTGCAAGCAGTAGATAACAAAGATAAGGATGAAATTAACCTAGGGTGGCAAGGCATCCTTTTGCTGGTTACTAAACTTATTCTGTTCTGTAATCCATTTTTCACCTTCCTCCTTTTCACAGGAGGAAAAAAAAATTAAAAAAATAAATATATATATATATCATGTTACCAAAATAAAATATGCCCTTTTATATATAAATCATGAGATATGAAGAACTAGAAAGTTACATGCTATATTTGATATTGCTGAACACTGTGGAAGCCACTCAAATCGCAAATTTCTGTCCTCCTCAAACAAAGCTGTAGTAAATGTATTTTGGAAGACTTTTACCTCTAAGTTTTCATAGGGTTTGCTTGTCTAAAACTTTAAATGCAATTTAAATACTCTAAACAAATTAAGGGAGGACTGAAATGAGGCTAATGGGGGCCTGTTCCTTTTGCTCTCGAGAGAGGTGTTAATCCTTTGCACAACTACAAGACAGGGTTTTGCAGGTGAGATGAAATTCTGTCCTAACTAAGTTATGTAGCTGAGCTTCAACCAAGTGGAATGTTCAATATAAGAGGCATTTTTCTTAAAGTTACCTCAAACTTTATTATTATTTGCAGACTTTTGACCTAGAATAGAAAGTCTTACCCCCAAAGTACACAACTATGTGGTATGGTTTATATTAACTAGGGTACACAGTGTCTCATAAGTATAACAATACAGTAGACTTATCAAGTCCAATTTATAGTCTATTAAAAGTGAGATAATTTTTAAACTCTTTCTTTAACTATTGTCATTGACAACCCAGAGCCAAATAAATAGTTCTAGTAAATAAAATGGTGAATACAGAAAATATGATAATTTGAACAAAAAAATAACCTGGTCAAGAAAGATACAAAATCCTTCATTGAAGTTTCTACTTACTTTGTACTTAATTAGACTTGAGTGCCAATTACTGCAGTTTTCTTCTCATTTCCTCAGAGCAAAATCTTACCATTATACAATTATTTCTGAATGCATGGTTTCCGGGTACACATTATCAGTCATGTGTAAAGGGTTATCTATTCCTAATTTGCCCTTTGAGTTGTGTATATGAAATAAGGCACTTAAGGAATAGAGTGAAGACATGATAAAAAATAAACAGCTGATTAATTTGTTGACTTTTGCTTTGAGGATGTCTCTGTATACACAAAACATCTGTTTTAATAATTCTGATTTCCTTTTTTTTTTTTTTTTTTCCCTTCTTTTTTTTCCCTTCCTATGGTCTGAGGGATTCTACAGAAAATGCTTCCTTGTGCATGAAATCCATTTTGTCTTTACTCTGACTATGTCAGATCACCATTCTTAGCTTGCACTTACATTTTCTGCTGTGTGGGAATAACAGAGAAATTATCACACTTACGAAAGTTATTCAGTGGTGGCAAATTCTGTTGATAAGATTGATTGAAGTTACTCTGAAAAGAGCTTTATTGAGCTTATTGTGTTGTATTTCATTTTTATGAATCATAATCATCTTTTTCACAGCAGTATTTTACATGCTGATTCCTCTAGCTAAGTTCAGTGTAGCAGGGCTTATAGGAATTAAAAGAAGATGCTATAGATATTTTTATCTGTCAAGGTGTCATATTGCTATTTAAGTTATACATTTGTAGCTTTGCTAAAAATAGCTAAGTCCAAACGTCTTCTAATTTACTCTCTCTCTTTACTTAAAAAAGGAATATTTCAAAGGCAATTGGAAGGCTCATATCTAAATCCAGTAGTTTCATAATGTTTCCTCTCCCTTTCTAAGAATAATTTTTTCTTAGTCTTTCAAAATTGTTCTTCAGGAGAACGCAAGAGGTGGTTTTGCCCAGCTTCCATAAAAATTGACTGTAATTTTCTGTATGTTACAGGGTGTTTGCCTTTGAGATTTGACATTGCTGCTTGTTACCTTGATACAAAATTGCATTTTGAATAGAATAAACACAAGGTTGAAAACAATGCAGTATATTATCCCAGGAGATGCATTTATCATTAAATTAAAATGGAACATTGTCAGAATTTCATTGTAAAAGGACCCTAGGAAATTCTGTAAATTAACTGATCAATAGCCATGGCAGCTTTTTATCAATTATTTGATCAATGTGTATCAAAGCTGTGTTGCTTTTGTTTGAGTAAATAATAATAATAATAATAATAATAAAAAAAAATCAACAGAAAAGAGAGTGCAGAGTGGGAGTATGAAATTACATTGATACAGATGACCTAGAAATAACCCATTTGATAGGGAAAAAGGGGGGGTGGAGGGATGGAATAAAGAATGACATGAGTCAAGAATGAAAC
Source organism: Aythya ferina (assembly GCF_964211825.1). NCBI lineage: Eukaryota > Metazoa > Chordata > Aves > Anseriformes > Anatidae > Aythya > Aythya ferina. Next base: position 48,298,925 of record NC_140300.1, on the reverse strand, counting down.
TTCAAAATTATAGCAGAAAAACATATAATTAAAACAACAGAAATAATATTATATCATTAGAAATAATATCCCATTGTTATTCACTCACACTTCACACATACAAGCTTTTGGGGATCACTTGAGTGTGAAAGATTTGGATACGTATTTGCAGTCTGTCATAGCGAACATACTATATAATTTAAGCACAGTTAAGATCTTTGCTGTCATGTCAAAGAGACATTTTAAAGGTTTTTTGGAAATTATATTTCATTAACAAAAAAAAAAATTATGTTCTACTACTTTGAACAATATTATCCAAATCAATTTTATTTCTAAATTCCAAATTGGCTTTTTGTTTGTTACAGAGCAGAAATACTTTTGTGTATATGAGTAATTGTTTTCAGTGGCCAAGAAATTACAAGTGTTGGTTTTTTTTTTTTTTTGTTTTGTTTTTTTTTTTTGTTTGTTTGTTTGTTTTTTTTTTTTTTTTTTTGTTTTGTTTTTTCTTTTTTTCTATGTGTGTATGTGGTGGTGGTGTTTTTTGTTTGTTTGCCTAGAGGACATACACAATGATGCTAATGTACTGACTCAATTTATAGCAGGCTAAAACTGTCCACAAAAAGAATTCATGTGAAATAGTAATGCATTCTAAAATTGCATACTTTCCTGTTTCAACATTTTCCCTAATACCTTATATACCAGAAAAAGTGGCAGGTAACTATCAATGTTTTAAAGCTCTGACTCTTGGAGTTGTAGCCAAGGAGGTAGGACATTTATGGACTTCATTCTGTAGCTTGAAATGGGCAAATAGTCCTCTAAATAGGATCCATACTAGTTCAGTTTTTTTGTTTTTGTTTTGTTTTGTTTTTGTTTTTTTTTGTTTTTTTTGAACAAGTTGTCTTAAAGAAGTTGTCTTAAAACCCTCATCTATATCTCTTGCCCCAGATGCAAGAGAGGAGGAAAGAACACACTTCTGCACAAAAGTTCTACCGAAGCCTCAACTACAGAAATACAGTACTGGAACAGCATCTCTGGCACAGACCCCTCCATCAACCAACTGAACATTTATTCTCTTGGATTTAATATCTTTTAGTTATTAGTCTGTGGGAGAGACTTTTGCCTTAGATTGGGGAAGCATGGCTCCTTCAAGAATCTTTGTGAAGTAACCTTGCTGAAAGCTTTCTTGACTTTCTTGAAATCCAAGTGAGTTATATCAATTAATCAATGCTCATTAACTTTTTCAAAGTAAGCTGATAGATTCTGTGGGACTTCTTCATATAAAAGCAATCCAGAATTTTACCAAATATTTCACCTCTAACTGTGAATCAATTACTCCTGTTCTCTGTTTTCCTACCTGTTTTCCTGGTAGGGTGGCCACTTTACTAGTCTGTAGTCCCCTCAGTCATACAACTCTTGGGGAAGGAGTCATGATCTCTTCAGTTCAGTCTTTTATTCTTGCCACAATGACTGATTTAAGTAATAGTTCATATACCATAGTTTGTAACTCTTTGTGTTGAAGTTTGCAACTTCATACTGCAATTCTTTTGCTCTTGCACAAATTGCTTAGTCATGACAATTGTTACTGCTTGATTTATTAATTTGTGCTAAAACCTCTTCTATTGACACTTCTTTAATAGCTTCTCCATCTCATCTCTTGTGAAGAAGGTAACCTTCCCTGACCTCCATAGTGAACGCTAATGAAAGGATTCACTTATCTCTTCTGTAGTGGTCTCACCTTTTTTAGTGTTTCTTTTTTATACCGATAATTTACTGGCCCCACTGACTCTTCAGTCATCCCACTTCTCTGTTTGACAACATCTTTATTTTTAGCTTTTATATGTTCTACAAGTTTCATTTTAGTATTACCTGGCTTGCTTTGTTTTGGTTTTACCTTTAAATTGCCATCTCTTTTTATCATTTGAACATGAATTATTTTATCTTTTTGTTCCTTTAATATGCTGTTTTTTATTCTTTTGGATATTTTTTATTATTGAAAAAGTGTTTATTTAAAGACTTCAGCATACCATAATCACCAGTGCTCACAGTCACTCTTAGTTATCTGAAAGATGTATAGCTGCACTCTGCATTCTATAAAATGAGGGGGAAAAAAGAAAAAAAATAAAAAGGAAGTACTAAAAAGCTGATAGCAATCCCACATCTTACTTCTGGTTGTGGAGAAGCATGGAATTGGAGCTTTTATGTTTTTGTTGAATTTGAAACACAAGATGGACATTGAGCAAAGCTATTTCAGGATTGTACTTTCAGGCAGTTTTAATGTGAATGCTTTTTTCCTTTTGGTTTAGTTTATCCTCAATCCCTAATTCAGTCTTCCTTGGTACCATTTTTATCCTTATGATAAGGCATATCCATAATTCTTGCTGCGTATGGCTAGTTGTTCATATCATTGTACATGATAAAGTTTGACATGACTTCATCTAATCTGTTTCTGTGGTATGTAGCTTCAGTGACATTCTAAATTCCATCTCTTTTCAGTACATATACCGTTAAGCACATTAGTGAAAATTTATATAGGAATAGAAATTACAAGCAGTTTAAAATTCCTGTGGATTTTGCATGGATTTTCAACATTTTTTTTTTTCTAATAATATTCTGTCTGCATGTTTTTAATGTTTTTTATACATATTCCCAGTTTGCCTGAAGATGTCATTACATAGTGTTTCTACAGTCATCTTTCTTCCTAAAGCAAATGATCATTGTAAAAAAATAAAAAAACTTGGCAGTATAACATGGAAACCACCATTGTAACTGAAGGTGAAAATAGTTTAGTGCAAGTATACCTCATTGACAATTCAGTGTACATTTTTTTTTCATATTTTCATTATGTAGCTAAACTAAATTGATTCAGTTGCTATGAAAAACTGATTCACTTTTTTGTCCTTTTTGAGTACCAAGATGTAAAAGTTGCATCTTGGAGGAAAATACTGTCACTGCTATGAATCACTTGTTTAGATTTATGACTAAGCAAAGAAAAGTACCTATCATGTTCTTTAGGCATCATTGTAAAATTTATTTCAGGAAATAAAAAAGTTTAGCACTCTTCAGTTCTACACCCCAACCAAGGACAGTCAAAACTGTTGTTTGATAATAATTGCTCATAATGATACTTTTGTTTGTAGGACCAGGAATATCAATTATGTCATACAGCTCTGGCTTCTTGCATCCCTCTCTTATTCTTGTGTTTCTTAGAGTAGAATTTCAAAATGACCCCAGTGCTTATCTTGAAAATGGACTTCTCTCAATTACTGAAATTTTTAATGAACTAGGAAGAATGAGTCAGAGCAAATGGAGTCTTAGAAAGTGACATTGGAATCTTAAGGACAAAAGAAAGAATAAAGTATGAACTATAAAATGAAAATCTTGAATACAGTACAGAGTGGATAGATTTGAGTTGGTATTTGTAGAAACACTTGTGAATTTGGCCTGTGGTTATGCCATGTATGAATTATTGACTCATTCTTCACTTGTGAAGTAAAAATCATTTTATATTGTGACATTTTCTATATAAGTAAAACTACAGGCTGTCATGAATACCTTCTTACAGTCCCATACAAGAATAAATATGCAATTAAGAGTAATTCATATATATAAAAAATCCCCTGTGGGACTGAAAGAGAAACGTTTTACTTCTCAAGAACACGGTACATTTCTTGGACTAAAGGTAAAGCTCTGCAAAAGTGAAGTCTGCAAGAAATCTCTCATTTGATTTCAGTTCACTTCTAATCCAGCCCCAGACAGTTACTATTCTCTGACCAATATTCTTGGGCTAAGACCAACATTGATTTACATTTTCTGCATTTTCATCATCTGTGTGGGGAGTGCTCCAGGTAAAAAATCTGCACTGAATTTCATCATTCAGTGTAACTTTTCTTATGGGCTAGATATAACATGGTCCCGTTCTCTCATATCACAAGCTTGAAGTAAAAAATATTTGGGGGATGTTGCCATGTAGAAATATATATACACATCTAGCCTTGAGGTGAGAAAGTAATCTTTTCTACTTCTCATAGATATTGCTTCCTACCCTCCTGTGCAGTTTATTTTCCTAGCCAGAAAATATTGCTGGGGATGCGATCTATTAATTTAAAACAGCACTCAGAAAACCAAAAACTGCCCAAAACCTAGTTTAATTTTTGGCTTGACCAAAATTAATATTATATAAAGGACAGGTTTTGGACCTGGTACTTGATAAGATTCCCACCCCCCAACCTCTGGAAAAATGTTGTGATTAGAATGACCTGAACTGATTCATGGCAATTTAGCATGAGACAAATATTTAAGCTGGTATGGGAAACTTTCCTTTCAGGCACATATGAAAATGTAACCATTTTATGTTTTGATGGTTTATGACAATCAAAAAGAGAAGGAGCAAAATAGCAGCAAAAAGCAAAATATCTTCAGGTCTAATCTTTGAGATGTGCTGAATCAATAGGAGTTTTAAAAACATTAAAAGACTCAGTTTTTACAATTTGCAACTTCTAGCTGAAAAAGTCTTTTGGGGAAGAATGATAGTAAAATCATTAACGTTGTTCAATTTTTTAATACCATTTTGTCATTTCTCCTTCCCAAAAATGGTCTTCTGTGAAATAGTTGCTAGTTCTGTGATGAAAGGCCAAATGTAAGCACACAAAGTCCTCAGGCAGTGGGATTCAGTTATTTTTACCATCATATTGGAATGGTGCCAGGTAAGAAACAATGATGAACTGCTGCTGAAGGGCACTTGTTTGGTATCATACTGTTTTGTCAGCATTGATTTGCCTTGGATAACAATGCATTTTGAAACCCAAGGGGAAATTTAAGGGTGTAAATGAAGGAGAAAAAGTTATGCAGAGAAGAAAAATAAGTTGTCAATGCATAAACTCTATTATGCAGTGAGTAGATGTGGCTTGTATTTGCTGTTTTTTTTTACATACCTGTTACATTGAGTTATTACTAGCTTGACCAGAATAATTAGAGAACTAAGTTTCACCTTGTCTTTCCTGCCTGCAGTGCATAGCTTTCAGCTGGTATATGTGAAGGGAAAATCAGTCTCTGCGGTTTAAAGTATCCACTTTATAGAATGGTAACTGGTTACAGAATAGCTGTGGGTGGCAAGTGGGCAGAAACATGGGGTATTTATTGTTCAAGGCATTGTAGCTAGCTGTTTCTTTGTGCCAAATAGTCCCTGAACACTAAGAAGGAGAATGAATGTGCACATAACCCTTATGATTTCTGAAAATGTTTATGCCCTCTCAAGGAAAAATATAGCATCATTTGTATATAAAGCAATAAATCTATTTCGTAAATGTATTGATGGAAGCCCTTAATGTGTACATATTTTAGTGATGTCTGGTATAATTACTCAGATGATTAAGAAAGAAGGATTATCATAGCTATTTTATAACACACTAGATAGGACTTATTTGTATCTCTGAGCAACATGTCTTTTTTGGGGAGAAAAAAAAAAAAGAAAGCCATCACATCAGATATTATTAGCAATGACAGTGATAGGGAATCCACTGAAATACTTGATAAATTGCTCCTGTGATTAATTCTTGTTTAAAAAAGAAACAAACAAAACCACTGTGTTGCTACTCTGAATTTATATAGCTTTGTTTTCTTGCTCTTACATCTTTGTTGTATATTTATGTGTTAGACTGGAGAACTCATTACCAAAGCTTTGTTCCTGCTGTAGATACTCACAAACTGAGATTGATTCACTCCTTAACCTTCTGTTTGGTAATCTGAATAGTCTGACCCCCTTCATTCTTTCATTGTATGGCATATTTTCCAGATCTTTTTGTATAGGTTGTTTTTCATTCAGTTGAGGTAACTGAATCTTCCTAGAGAAGGAAAGGAAATAGATAACTGCTTTAAAATGGGAAGTCTAATCTACCTTTCCCTTTGCTCTCCCTCATCTCTTCTCACTTCTGTGGAAAATAACAATGAATGTTTTGTTTGTTAGAATAAAGCCAAGCTATTTTTTCCCCAGATGATTTTAATTAGTAGCCGATCTATGGCTCATTTCATTGTAAGTTTAGACAAATATATTATAATGTCAGGATAAAATATGCAATATTTTCAAAGTACTCTCTCTTCTTGGGAATCCTGGTATTTCAAGTATTACCCCAGTTAAAATATGGTCATACTAGTACCTTTTGTTATTACAATATATACATATATATCCTCTATTAATATATATATATGTATATATATATCTTTTGTTGTTGTTTGTTTGAATGTAAGATCCTAATTTAAGGAAGTATTTCCTGATTTTTCCTCATTACTGATCCCAAATAATAAGAGATTTCATATTATTCTGATACAGTTGCTTGAACTCAGACATGCAATGTCTTCCATATTCTCCATAGACCATCGCTACCCACCTGATGTAAGGAGCTACACACCTAAGGACACTGACTTTAGGTGGCTTCTGGCCTACTGAGATCAGTTGGGGTCACTCCCTGTATTGGGAGTCTGCTTGGTATCTAGTACAGGTTTCCATTTTTTTTTACTGAGTGCATTTATCCCAGAAACATGTTTACAAAGCTTCTGTTGGACTTCTGAGGTTGTAAGACATCCTGGTGCAGCTGCATAGCCTGAAAATCTCAATTGAAAAATGAACTTGCAGCCCAAAGCTGAAATGCCTTATTCAGAGTTCTGATGATTACAAGATCTACTTCCTCAAAACAGTGCTCTACGAGGGGAATTGATACATTTCAAAAGCTTTCAGTTTCTTTTTATTTTTCATAGATGTTAGAATTTTGTTCAGCCATTACTAAAAGCGTGACTGAAAACACAAATTTATCAAATGGATAACTGCCCTCTAGCATGCTTTGTGGAAAGAAAATAGAAGGACATTCCTTTCATATCTTTCTAAAAACTTTTTGTAACACTGTCATTTTGGCAGCATTCTAATATTCTAATTCTAATTCATTTGGCCGCACCTCGAGTACTGTGTTCAGTTTTGGGCCCCTCGCTACAAGAAGGACATGGAGGTGCTTGCGCGGGTCCAGAGAAGGGCAACGAAGCTGATGAGGGGCCTGGAGAACAAGTCCTACGAGGAGCGGCTGAGGGAGCTGGGAGAAAAGGAGGCTCAGGGGCGACCTTATTGCTCTTTACAGATACCTTAAAGGAGGCTGTAGAGAGGTGGGGGTTGGCCTGTTCTCCCACATGCCTGGTGACAGGACGAGGGGGAATGGGCTAAAGTTGCGCCAGGGGAGTTTTAGGCTGGATGTTAGGAAGAACTTCTTTACCGAAAGGGTTGTTAGGCATTGGAACAGGCTGCCCAGGGAGGTGGTGGAGTCACCATCCCTGGAAGTCTTTAAAAGACGTTTAGATGTAGAGCTTAGGGATATGGTTTAGTGGGGACTGTTAGCGTTAGGTCAGAGGTTGGACTCGATGATCTTGAGGTCTCTTCCAACCTAGAAATTCTGTGATTCTGTGATTCTATATCATAAACCCCAAATCCAAGGAAGACTGCCTGATGGCTGGTGTTAATGAATAAACTCCAGGAGTATCTATGCAATTAGCAGCTTTACTTAATCTATTGCAGAATGAACAACAAGTGATGAACTCTATTTTAAACATCTTTCTTGCATGTTTTTGAGTGTACAATGATAAGAACTAAAATGTTCAACTTCTGTCATTCTAAGTGACAGACTAAAAGCCAGTCTATTAAATAAGACCTTTTGACACAATGCTAGTAAGACAAAGTTAAAAACTATTTTATTAGACTTTTTATGGATGAGTTAAAGTTCTCAAACTGAGCAAGTACTTAATTTTGTTGTTTCTTCTTTAGAAAAATGGTTTTCTTATCTTTTTCCCCTCCCTCTTTTGACAGCAAAAGTCTGACTCCAAACAAGAAAACCAAGTATGTTTGTATAGCAGTAAAATATGATGATGCAGCAAATTTACACCTAGAGTTTGTTCTACAATGGTGTGCTTTCAGAGTAAAATGTTGTCAAGAGAATTAAAGCTGTATATACACACATACATATATTTGTATAAAGAGCAACACTGCATTAAAAAAAAAGATGTCGTGCATTCTAGGAGAGAGTTTTATAGCTAGGATTTCAATAGTTTGCCTACAGGCAATTCTACTCATCCCTTCACAGGAAGATGTTACAATCACTGACACTCCTAAATACAAAACAAACTTTGTATCAAAACAGGATTTAAAATGTGTATCATTTCAAACTTCAAAATAGATTTAGAAACCTCACAGAATGCTCTTAGTTGAAAATTGATAGTGAATTCCAAACTGGCCTTAATTACCCTAGATATATTAGAGGGAGTATTTTTTTTTTTATTTATTTATTTTAAATCTTAATAAAATGTGGAGCTTTAAAGATTCCTTTTTCTATAAATAACTTAAGAATCTTCTAGTTATATTTTTGGCTCCCATGCTTAGTGCTTATTTACATAGTGCCACAAAAATCAGAAACAAAAACAGCTAATGGCAGATGTTAAATTGGAGAGAAACACCAATGTGCAAAGCCAACCATCAATCTGCTTTAGCCTTCTTCAGAAAGAAACAAGAGGAAGATTAAAAGCAGAAGAATTCTGGCTAGTAAGCAGAATTCATTGTCCATTAGTCTTCATATTCATTTTGGATCTTTATTGAAATATATATGTGTATGTATATATATATATATATATATACATATATATACATATATATATATATATAAAAGACAGAATCTAGTCCAGGTAAGCAGAAAACTACTGGAAATAAACCATTTCCCTTGCAGATCTTGGGGGGAAAAAGGATCCCAGGTTGCAAATTATGTCATAATATTTTTGGTTGAGGGCTGCAAGGGATTGCAGATAGCATAAAATTAGATTGATTGAGAATCAGCCTTTGGCATGAATGGCACAAAATGAATTTATGCTTTAAATTCTTTGTGGTAAGATGAAAAAGACCTGTTGAGAATGAAGCAGGAAGAAGTATGTGTGTTCAATTAGTGGGAAAAATGGAGTGATTGAGATGGGAAAAAGAGGGTTAAAGAGGATTGTCAGAATTTGTTGTTTGACCCTGACAGCAGAGCACTCTGAGTGGCCTGTCACATGGCTTTTGATTTGAAACATTTTATTACTAGTATAATTTTAGGAGGCAATCAGTGATTTTCAGCTTTTTGTTGGATCTCAGTTCCCAAGGTTTTTAATTTGAAGTTAAAAAAAAACAAAAAACAAAAAACAAAAAAAAAAAAACACAAAACAAACAACAACAACAAAAAAACAACAAACAAACCAGAAAATAAGTAGTCTTGGTTAACTTTAAGTATTTCCATGTATGGTAAGTTTAAGGACTACAGATATGAAGAAGGGGTAACAGGTAACTGAAAACGTCTATGTGAAAAAGGTAGGACACTGCAGTAAGCAGCCAAAATGCAGAAGGGAAGGCTCAGAAGGTATAGACATCAGCTGATGTTGGTGCTTCCTGGAATTATTTTATGTTGGCATTCTGGTAATTGCAGATTCTGAGCTGGTTCTTCTTTGCAATTCCTTTCCCAAATCTACAGTCTTCCTTTCCTCATAGCATCTACAGACAGCCTGTGTCCAGTTTCCAATACAAAAGAGATGTCACCAATGTCACCAATACAAAAGAGATGTTAAACCAGAGGAAGAACAGTAGACATGCAAAGAGAAACCAAAGGAACTCTGTTCATTTAGCCTGGAAAAAGGAAAGCTGTTGGAAAGGGAGAAATCTAATTGTAGTCTGTTACAACATAGAGAAGGGTTACAGAGGAGAGGGAGCCAGACTCTTCTCAGACATTCACAATGGAGGTGACAGTCACAGTCTGCAATAGAATGTAAGGATGTAAGGAAAAGATAAATCTTTCCTGTGAACTTGTCCTGTTGGACAAGTTACTCTGAGATGCTATGAAGGGTTTCAAAACTTAGTGTGAGGCTCTGAGAAACCTGGTTTACCTGTGAGGCAGTCCCCATTTGCAGAAGAAGCCTGCACTGGATTACAGCCAGAATCCCCTCAAAAAGTTTTGCTATGATTATAAGATTCCAAATAGCTCCAGGATGTAGTTGTTCCTTAGGTTATGATTAGGAAGGACTGCTGAAAAAAGATATCAGGTGGCAGATATAATAACCTGGAGGGCAGAATTCTGTTGGGTGGTTGAGCTTATGTAGAGAGAAAGACTTGAACAGAAGAGAAATTTTCTTTTGTTCTGTTAAACTTACTGTTTTGAACGTTTTTCTCTTAAAAACGGGCTAATGGGAAAGTTAGTTACAACTAGCATAACAAGCAGAATTCCAAAGAATGATAACTTCTTTTGTTTTTGTCCTATAGTGGAAATCAGCAAAGTTTAATGTTTGTTCCAGAAGATAAAATCGGCTTTTGAGATAAATAAAAGTTGTATATTTTGATAAGAAAAAATCAGAAGTACTTGGGGGCAAAAAGCAAATCCCATTCTTTCTGTTTTATAATGAATAGTGATAACATTGGTATGTAGGAACATTTGGAGTGAGAAGCATTATACCATTGTGAGGGAGATTGCTGATGCCCTTTGACCAAGGATTTGCAGAGGTGGTTTGTGGCATATTGCTGTTACAGGAGTGAACAGTACAGAACCTCGGCTTAGTCTGTCAGAGATTGTTCTCACATAAATGACTTTGGCTGTCATGGTAAACCAGCAGCTCTCTATTCTTAACTCTAAGAACAGATTGAATTTTGGTGTTTAAGCTATTGAAAATATATACTTGAAAAGCCAACCAATGTTCATAGCAGGCACAGAGAGCATCCACAAATCTATGCTAAACCCTGTACAACTTGCTCCAGATACAGCTTAAATAATTTTTGAAAGTTTTATCAATCCCTCAAAACACTTGAAAACTATAGATGTTGACTAGTATACAGTCTTAATTGCAAATTGCATTTTCTTAATTAAGAATACAGATAAACATTCTTGGCCATAATATTATAATCATAATATTACTGTGAGTCAGAAAAAAATAAAATAAATGAGGTAACATTAAAAACTAAGAAATTTAGTATCCAGATGCTTACTTTTCATCTCAAATTCTTAGGAAAATCAATCTGAAGAGATGTCATCAAATTCGGGAAAGGATTTAATGAAGATATTTTCTCTCATACTGAAAATATAGAAATGTCTGACAGTTTTGAATTATTTTCATGAAGCTGTTTATAGAAGCTGTTTTGACAGGTTCTATTTACAAGTATCTGTGTGTTCTTGTCATGCTGTGTAGCTTGGATTTACTTATGGCAGCTTATAGCCATCAGTTGAGTGAATCAGGAGTTCCCAGGTTTCATGCAGCCACAAATGTCTTCTGGTAATGTGTTGTTTGTTTTTTTTTTTTTTTTTTTTTTTCTTTCTCCTCATCACCCTGGGTTTCCAGACCACTTTGTATGTCTGTATGTGTATATGCATGACAGTGGTTGCATGCCATCATAGGTCATATTTTCTGATAGCCAGTATGAAATGCGTATGTTGTGAATACACCGGGCTTCTGTATTCTGTTTGTTCCAGAGGCTGGGATCTGCTCTAGCTAGTAAGGATATGTAGAAACACCTCCATGATACCATTGACTATGAATACAGTCTAGTCCTCTGGGGTATTTGTGAGTGAAAACCATGCTTTTATATGTCCCAGTGTAAACGAGTAGTCCTTTGGAACACTGGATATTTCAAGCATGCAGCCTGAAAAGCTTCAATGTCCACGATAACCTGCTTTCATCAGCTGAGTTATTTAAAAATTAACATAAGACTTGCTAGCTTTTGGAACTAGTGTCTCTATATAGCAATTGCAACTAAATTTGTTTGCATCATTGTTTATAACAATTGATGTCCATCACTTACTACATCTGTACTTTATTTTACATCCATAATTTATTGTAATTGAAGAACTTCCTTTGACATCAGCTGACTGCCTCAAGCAACCATGAAGTACTTGTGCATAAGTGAATTAATTCCAGCAACTGAGACACTGCACATAAAGATTTTTTTTTCTTTTATGAATCCATTTTTCTTAAAGTGATTACATAACTACATTACTTAGACGTAAACTGATAGTGGTAATTCTCTTCAATGCTTTTTGAAATAAGGCTTTACTTTCTATGTTCTGTAAACACTTATCTTTTTACATTTTAAACAGTTAAATTGAGCTTATGTGAGAGATGAAAAAGTTTATTTGAATTTATTGGAGCATGCATAACTGTATGACAAATAGTAGTTATTGTTATAAGGTTTTGTTTGTTTCAAATTTGTAACTAATCTTTGGACATTTCTGTAATCTTTCTTGCCTGTGGCTTCTCCAGATGTAGAGAAACTAAAAGTAAATTTATTTATTTATTTATTACCTCTAACAAAAATTTTCCATGTACAAGAAATTCAGTCAGCTAGATGAAGATCAAATGCTCTAAATGTAAATACATTTTGGACGCTGACAAGCTATAGGATATTTTGAATAAATTTTTCTAACATAACGCAGATTTTATATAGAAGTGAAGTCATGCTATTTCTCTGTAGTACAAAAAGGGTAGTAAGGCTGAATGGATCCTTACTCCATTATTACATGTCAAAAGGAGAGCAAACAACCCACAGGAGCCTGTCCCAATATCAGATCTGATATTAGTTCTGTTTGGACTGTTTGTTTTTGTGTGTTTCAAGCTATGAGTTTTTATCCTAGTGCAAACATGGTTCATTCTGGAAATATTTATTGAAAAATTATTTTTGTACTATCTTCTATTCTTTGCAAGTTAGTTATAAAGCAAACGGGAATCTAAATAATGTAGTAAGCTGACTAAACCCTAGTTCAGTTTGATAAGCACTTGATGTTTTACAGTACAAGATTAGGAGTTCTCTTCTTTCAACATTTCTTTCTTCATCTTCTGTGTCCATCTTATACGGATGCAAGGATGAACAAAAGTTCGCAATACCTTAACCCTTCTGGTGAAATAAGGTCTAAGTCAGCAAAGTAAAGGCTAGCAGTCTCTTCCATTCACTGTTTTGCTTTTTGAAACTCCAGATAAGAAACACTGTGATCTATAGAAAAGGGTAATTGGATGTTCTTCTCTGAATAAAATTACAAAATGTATATACAAAGGTAATTTGGAAAAAAAAAAAAAATACCTTTTGTTCTTCTAAGACCTTATTGTCCTAATTGCAGAGCCCTGAAAACTTCCTGTATCCTTCTTTCTTGCAAATTGTAGCTTATCGTTAGGACAAAATGATATGTTGCCTGTGTTAGCCAAAGCACCCTGTTTAACAATGCTTTAGCATGATTAGCAGCCTTCATTCTGCCTTCGTGTTACAGAATAGTATCCAAGAGGAAAAGGTGAATGTGATATTTTTGTTGCTTTCTCATACCTGGATTAATAGTAAGATAGAATTTAGCTTAGAGTGTTTAGAAATGTTCTGCAAGAGATAGATGGGTCTATGAAGATCCAAGCAGCTGCAGCATTATGAAGGAGCCAAGACTTTAGAGGCAGAAATGTCATCAGATCTAATTTATGCCCTGTCATTTGCTGCGGCAGTCCTGTTGAAGTTAACTGCAGCAGTAAGCTGCTGCAGAACTCCCAACTGACATTTATTTCTCTGTTAGGGTGAGTGGTACTACTAGCAAATATTGCTGGAACATGAGGAAACAGCTTTGAATGTGCATAAGCAGATCATACCAGAATAGCAATAGATGGAGGCATTATGTATGATCTTCCTCTCAAGAAAGTGAAAAATGAAGTTTCTTTGTTCCCTGTGAAAAATCAGGCTTGATTCAAACAGTTTAGGCAAAACTGAAAAGCAATTTAAAATAAATAATAATAATTGTACAGTTCTGACTTAGGCCAAAATTTTGCAATATCCTTTTTATTTTTTACTTTTTTTTTTCTCTTTTTTTTGGGGGGGGGTAAGGGGGTGGAGGGGAAGGTCCTGCTATTCCTAACCTGTGCATAAGATAATCGTAAACTCTAAGTATCCAGTAATACAGTACACTTATGCTTTAGTTTTAATAGTCTTTTATGCTGGCATTTCATATGAGGTAATTGCCCATTCAATCTCAACAATACAGGTACCTGTACAGTGGCATTTAGGATTTCCTTGCTGATTATGTAGATGGACAAAACTAAAAGAAACACAGCACATCTGCTGTAGGGTAGTATGTCAAGAGAAAAGAATTGTTCTGAGACGAAGATGACCTCCAGAGCAAGCAGGTTCAGAATAGAAAAAGTGATAGAGCCTTGTATACTGTAAAGTGAACAGCATTCTTATGATATATTCTATCCTTCTTTGATACCTCCACTTTTATTTCCCCTTCCTACATACATAATTTATTACTTTCTACCAGGTGAAAGTGTGATGTTGCATAATTTGTTTATGTTCTCCAGGGGACTAATAAAATAGATTTCCTTTTGTTTTATGGACAAATACTGATTTATGTTTTTAACAGAATCTGAGCGACATGTTGTGAATGATGTATGATCCCCAGATAGCGCAAAAAGACCCATAAACAGCGCTTGAAAACTAGCATCCCATTCTTGTTTGCAAGATTATATGCCTGCTGCAGTGCAAAGCCATCAGTTGATTTGTAGCAGGGTTTGCAACTAGGCCCATTTCTGAGGCATGAAGAGCACGAGTCCTGCTGTGAGTAGCAAGCAGTGATGCCTCTATAACAGCTGTCCTGAAGATGTTGCCTGCTTAGGACAACATCTTAATACAGTGCTGGACTACCTCAGATACTTCAGGAGGTTTGTTCTTAATGAAGATGAACACAGATAGGTGCTTGTTTATGTTTGAACCATTGGTCACAAGCCTCAACAAGTATAATTCAATGCAGCATGTTAAAGTAACTTGGCTCCTGAGTTTGAAAAGTCCTTGTTGTGAAAAACCTTTTTAGCAACTCAAAACTACTCATCTTTTCCAAAAGTTTGGACTTTTCAGGTAACTGATAGTCATGACTTACCATAGAGTAATATGTTACATCAAATTAATTCTGAACAGTACATGCATATATGCACTGGGAAAGCCTTGAGAAGCCTTCCATTGCTTTATGTGAGGAAATGCGTATCAGGAAGAAAATGCAAGGCATTAAACTTCAATCAGCTTCAAAAATGATGATTGCCTGTCTTAAACGGAAACTAGACTCAGTCACTGTTTCGATCATCAAGTTGCTCTTCCAGTCTACTGACTACAGTAGCAGCACTCTGTCTTTGATATTCTCACTTTATTGAGGGTGTGTGCAAGTGTTTTGGATTAAAGCTTTCCTACACTTTTGCACTTTTCATCTCATTTTTGCATAATTTTTCCAGCTGCATGCATGAGGTTGACCTACAGCTAAACACCTTTCCCACACTCCTGTGAAGTCTCCATTTCTCTTGAAAACCTTATGTATGCTATGCAGTTTGTGCTGCTTGGTTCACAAACTGACAGGTTGTTGCAGAGGAAAGAAAAGGAATCTTTGCTTTATTTCACAAATGTAACAGTTCTTGTGGGTAAATTTATGTATTCGGAAGAATACAGGGGGAATTTTCCCCCTGTACTCAGCTCTGGTGAGGCCGCACCTCGAGTACTGTGTTCAGTTTTGGGCCCCTCGCTACAAGAAGGACATGGAGGTGCTTGAGCGGGTGCAGAGAAGGGCAACGAAGCTGGTGAGGGGCCTGGAGAACAAGTCCTACGAGGAGCGGCTGAGGGAGCTGGGCTTGTTCAGCCTGGAGAAAAGGAGGCTCAGGGGTGACCTTATCGCTCTCTGTAGGTACCTCAAGGGAGGCTGTAGCAAGGTGGGGGTTGGCCTGTTCTCCCACGTGCCTGGTGACAGGACGAGGGGGAATGGGCTTAAGTTGAGCCAGGGGAGTTTTAGGCTGGATGTTAGGAAGAACTTCTTTACTGAAAGGGTTGTTAGGCATTGGAACAGGCTGCCCAGGGAGGTGGTGGAGTCACCATCCCTGGAAGTCTTCAAAAGACGTTAAGATGTAGAGCTTAGGGATATGGTTTAGTGGGGACTGTTAGTGTTAGGTCAGAGGTTGGACTCGATGATCTTGAGGTCTCTTCCAACCTAGAAATTCTGTGATTCTGTGAAGACAACTGAACTTCGTTTTCAAAGCACTCTTTTTTACAGCAAGATCACAAAACCAAGCAGTTCAGTAGGACTGGAGAATATGTCTAGATGAATATTTTCCATTAACGTCTGAGTTCAGGTCATTAAATTTTATGAGTGGAAGTTGTCCCAATATTTGGTCAGTCTTCATGAATCTTTGGATTTTAGAGGAAACACTTGGAGTTTTACCTGGGGAAAACAAGCCATAAAGCATCAGTATGTTAAATATTATTATTAATAATAATAATAATTTTAAAAAATAGAGTAAAACATCTTATATTTTCCCTTTCAGAAACTGTTATTAAGCAGGTGTCTTAAACTCAGCATGACTTAAAGTTTTCTGATTCTTTTCTTAATATATTCTTTTAAATATTTATTTTTCTTACACTATGTTGACATGCTTATGTAGTGTCTGATGCAGCTTCTATTCTGAACTTTAAGGACAAAACTTGGATTGTTTTGACATTAATCTTAACTAGGACAGCATTAACAGCAACTTGCTATTTAGGGGAGGGGAAAAGATCACACTTTTGAGTGATTTTACAAATGCCTTGAAGGAAGAAGAAAAAAATTTCAGTAGTCCCTTGGGGTGTCAAACATCAGTTCCCTCACTCATGGGTGTACTGTGTCATTTCTGCCTTTAATCGCAGTTGCAAATATTTCACACCTTGTTAGTGGTTTTGAAATTAAAACTGCATACTGATCAGTGAGGTGTAACTCATAGCAGTTGTGAACAAACAATTTGGGGCTCAGAGTTCTTAACACACCGTTTACCTCATCTGTTTTCTTTAAAAAGGGAAACTTTATCTTCAATGCATGTGAGGAAAATGAGAGTTAGGGCTTTTCCACTACCAGATTCAAGGGGGATGGAGACATTCTGTGTTGAATCATAGAATGGTTTGGATTAGAAGAGACTTTAAAGATAATCTGTTTCTACTCCATCTACCATGAGCAGAGACACTCTTCGCTACACCAGGTTGCCCAAAGCCCCATCCAGCTTGGCCTCGAACACTTTCAGGGGTGGGGTGTGCACAGATTCTGTGGGCAGCCTGTTCCAGTGCCTCACCACCCTCATAGGAAAAATTTCTTCTTAGTATCTAATTGAAATCTAGGGTTTTATATCAGTGTTGCTGACCTATCTTCTGTATTTGCAGGAGAGTTTTTATCCTGTTTTTATACATTCGTTTTCTGCTAGATTTTTTTTTTTTTTTTTTTTTTTTTTTTTTTTTTTTTTTGCCAGCTACCGAGTCTATTGGAAAAATAGATTAAGCTGAATAAATGTTCCATGCACTCATATGCCTAAAAGCTAGTCCATGCCTGTAAAAGGATTTCAGGGGGAAAACTGAAACGATTATTTGTCCTGATTTCTTCCCTTGCTGTCATCCTGTGAACCCAGAAAAGGATATAGCTAGTCTTTGTCACTTTCCCTACTACACCTATAAGCAAATGAACTCATTTCTGGAAGCAGGAGGTAGTATAGCCTCTTAGAACTTTGAACTTATTATATCCTGTAGAGGATTGCTGACCATATGCGTGGAAAAAGAAACCTGAAGAAGGAAATGTGCTTGTAGGAAATGTGATCATAAATTTAATACAGGCTGTGATTGAGATCGTTTTAGTATTTCAGAATGGAGAGTTCTGTTTTATGTGTTTTGTTTTTTGTTTGTTTGTTTGTTTGCTTGTTTTTTCTTCAGGAATTTTAATTTATTAGTCCTTGATGTCAGTTATTTTTTTTGCTGTAAGCAGAATGACTCTTGGGACTAAAATATGTATGTGTGTGCTTATACAATTATATACTTATTATCTTAGAACAAAAATAATACAAATATAATCCTACCTCTGAAAATAAAAAATAGGATTAGTAGTATTTATTTTCTCTTGCCATGGCACACAGCTGTAAGACACCTACTGATAAATTTAGTGCGTTTTGTTACTGATCCCCTTGGGTCTCTATGCACAACTTAGATAGATCCTCAATCTCCAGCACTGTCTATCTATGCCTCTGCTTATACCTTGTATTCCACAGTTTTCCTAGTCCCATGGTGATAACTACTGTTGCTTTGGAAAGAAGGGAAAGACCTTTCAAGAGATTGTAGAAGCAGGTCGAATGTTTTAATGTTTTTAGAAGCTATACTCAGCTAACTTCATTACGCATGCACTGTCCTCAAAGATTGTCTAATACATGGAGAGCATACAAATAAATCTTCCCTTATTAAATCATGTGTTTTGAAAAAAAAATACTAGAATTGATTGTTTTTTTGTCTTCCCCCTTGAAACTTTAAATGCTACATTGCCCAGGTAGAGAAGAATTAGTCGTGAAAGATTAAACACAGAAGTTAAAAAGCTTTGATGGAAACACAGTGGAAGTTTTCTCTGTGCCAAAATGATTCAGTCATTGGTTTTGTTGTTGTTTGGTAGAGTTTTTAACCTTCCCTAATGGAAGTAATCTTTTATATGTCTTTTCCTTTTAAAGTTTGTATGGATTTTGTACGTGCATTGCAGTAGGGAAGGTCAATAGGTAAGAAATAAACAATCTATCTGTGTGTTGTTGGATTGTCTGAGAAAAGCATGTGTTTAGGTTTAATGCTAAAAGATTGAGCATCAGGTATTAATTTTGATTTTGTAAGCTTGGAGATCCTACATTTGCGCCAGCAAATTTTGCAATTGTAACACAAAACCACTACAACCAATATTATAATGATACTTTACTACACATTTATAAATGCTCAGGGGTTTTGATAAATGCATTTCACAAACATAAAGTAGGTTGAAAAAAGGTGTCTTTAGATAATACTATAGAGTGAAGTATATGGGACTTCTAGGAGAGATGCTCAGCTGCAGCTTCTGTCAGCCAAAGTTGCTGATAATAAATGAGAAGAATGTGAATGACTGATTTGCTTTACAAGAGGAACTGTTGTAGACAGGTAGGGTGCTTTGCAAAATTATAGACACTACGTCTGTAATAGATCAGAGGTAGGTTGTGATAACAGGTAATGAGCTGTGGAATCACCAATGTCAACTGTCAAGCGCTTAGCAGGTAACAGAGGAGAAGAGAGAGCACTTTACTTTTTAGCCACAGGGGAAAAATATATATATATATGTAGATACATCTTTAAGTATAAAAAAAAAGTCACAGAGCACTGATAATTCCTTGAGCAAATTACACAATTTGTGATTCAACACAGAGTAGTGTTTCTGTTAGAATCTGGTCTATGTTGGCATTAGTTCTGAGGTTTGTTTAACAGAAAGCCTTAGAGAAGTGAAAGGTATTTGTCGTTAAGCCAACAAAAAAATTATGTTGTGATCTTAAACTTACATGTAACCTTTTGAGCTTGTAATATGAAATGAAATGCATTCTAAATTACTTTTGCCTCTGAACAGATTTGATAAGGTGCTGCAAAGCAGATGTTCGATAGCATAAGATATGTGAGTCACCAACTTTAAAGATCCAAAGAAAGATGAATATGATGCCAGGATAAGATAGGATGTACCTGGCACAGTACTGAAATTGAGCTCAAGATGATGTTTTGGATTTAAGCCACCTGAAGCAATTTGTGGCATGCAGGATTCTTGCATAGTTTCCCTTGCATTGTCTGAGAATAAGTAAGAGTTAAAAAGAACTCACAAAACTTGCCAAGTGTGTATATCATGTTCTCTAATATTTGTTTTTCGTACTAGATAGTTTATCTGAACGGTAACCCAAACAGGTGCTTTTCTCTACAGACCTTTGGAGCTTTCTTCTGCTCTTTCCAACTTTGATGCTTAAGACCTTTGGAATTAAAAAATGAAGGAAGGTCAATATTTTCTTTTAAAAACAAGAAGAAAATGCATCCTCACAAATCTTTCCCAATCATACTGTGGTCAGAACAACACCACTGATGAAGTGGGCAAACAAATGGGCAGGAAAGGAAAGGGAAGGCTGGAGGAAAGCTCTGGTGAAATGAAGCAGCTAATTTAATGCTAAGCATTCGGTTGTTAATATCTGTATTTGATGTTGACTTTATCATATGCTTTTTTGCTGTTGCAGATGGGATATGGCTCTTGGTAACAAGGACAGAACAATGATAGATCTCTGCCACTATGGAAATTGCTTGTGTTATATGTTAGAATAAGAGGGAGATTTTTCTTTCGTTAGGAAGTGTTTTTCTTTTTGCAGAAGATTCATGCTCCATGATAATGAAATAAATGAGAGAGGGGAAAGGCCAGGAAAGCAAGAATGGAGAGGAGGAAGGGGAAGGGTTTTTCATAAGACAAGAAACATTTAGTAGATGAAGAGTAAAAAAAATACAAAAACACTTGACATAAATTATATAGTGCTTCAGTTGTGCTCCCAACAGTATTATCGATATATAGAGCATTCTTTTTTACATTTTGATTCTCAGAACTGGAAGTTCTTAAGGAAATGAGGTGCTACTCACTGACAAAAACAGGACTAGAAGAAAAATAAATTTCTTTTCTTAAATTAAGATGGAGTTCAAAGCATGTTTATCTTTTGGCAGTGTAAAAACATAATTGGATTCAGCCTTCCAGCTCAAGAAAATCTCCAAGAGAAGACTTTTAGTCGCATGCAATTCAAAATGCATTTATCTTTTAGCCACATACAAACTGCTCAATCTAGCTTTTTGCACTTAGTGACCTTCTTCAGGGAATTAGGAACACTGTAGAGCAGAAGCAGCATTTTAAATGACTCTCATTGCAAAGTGGGTCAAAAGCCAGTCCATTGTCAGCAAGATTCCCCATAGCTGAGGACAGAGGCAGTCACACTTTGAAGCATACAAGTCTTTCTTGATGAGAGAAATGTTTTTCACATTGAGAAAACTGCTAGGAATGAAAATTAAAAGTACTGTGTAGTAAAAGAAACAAATCATGGATTAATTTGTGTTACAGAGAAAATACATTGAAAAGCATTATATTTGAAATTAGGTTGAATAAGGAAGGAGAAAATCAGTTTATATATTGGAAATAGTATTACAGTAAATATGAAAATGATTGAAATTAATGATTTATTTAATCCGTGGCTCATTCTGTGTTTTACTAATAAAATATGCTCAATGTAGGGATTGGCTTTTTTTTTTTTTTTCTTTTTTTAGTTTTCAATAACAGCTCTTTGCATTACAGTATCATGGGAGGCACGCAGAACAACTGTGCATTGTTCTGACTGCTCTGGATCTTAGGACAAAGTAATGGTCCTTTCTCTGAAAGCTCTTAGCTGAAGACAACAGATGGGTGTACATAGTACAGAGTTAAAGGGAAGTAATAAGGACAAATTAGTAGATTACAAAATTTATTTTATTTTATTTTATTTTATTTTATTTTATTTTATTTTATTTTATTTTATTTTATTTTATTTTATTTTATTTTATTTTATTTTATTTTATTTTATTTTATTTTATTTTATTTAAGGAGTATTTTCTCACTATTAAATTCCAAAACATAACAGTGACTAGGTTGCTGGTAAACTTAATTTATCAGTTTGGCTCTTCAGGGAAGTCAAATAGCTTTTCAAAAGCTTTTATATTCTGCCTTTTTGTTCAAAGGAACGAAACAACTGCTAATGTTGTTATATCCACCCTTCCTGATGGGCTAGGTTTTATCAGGTGCAGAGAATGACTGTTACACATATCATCTGTACTGAGAAGATGCTCAGCCACCAGTGAAACTTTGCAACTATTTTAATAAAACAGCAAATTATTAAAAAATTCTCATTATTTACTGAAACAAAACAAAACAGTCCAAACAACCATATTCAAGAGTATTCCATCTTAATGTATTTTTTTTTTCTTTGTGGATTTGTGGTCTGAATCTTCTGAGCATCAAACTTAAATTAATGCTTAACATTTATATGGTGTTCTCTTCCCCAGACCTTAGGAGTCCAGTGTAGAAAAACAGTCAAGAGCTACTTTACCTGGTATGTTTTTAATGGTGGAATAGTTGCAGCTGTTAACTCTCTCCTGTAGGATTTCTTGTTCCTTTGGTAGAAAATAACTATTTGTTTTAAAGGTCAAACGTACTTATGGTAGGGATTATAACATGTGTCTTTCACCTGTGTTGGAGGTACTTTATAAACCTGAAAGTACATTCATTTCTGTTTTATCTCCAGTGCAATAGATTTTCATTACTATCTGCAGGAATCGGAATGCCCCTTGTTTTGGTTCAACTGAAGGAAATGTGGAAAATGTCTCATTATCTCCAATTTCTAGTGATGAATCTGATTATCCTCTACTGTTTTAGAACTCAAGCCTAAGAGTCTGTCTACAGAGATGAGTAGAAATTTATATACTCTTGTGTCTTTCACTTCTTGGAACTACAATGTCCCCCCCCCCAACTTCTATTTCCTTTATTCCAGTTATTTGAATGACATCTTACATGAAACCTCTTTCTACACCCCATTTATTCTTCTGCTTTGAGGCAGAACAGTTTTTATGTACAATTTCAGTTTCTGTATGAACTTACTTTCATGTATCTCATATTGATATTGTTTCCATTTGCCCACAACAAGATCTGTCACATCTCATAGTACTTTAGTCACTTTTTTTTAATGAGCCCTCCTCCTTCAAGATGCCTCTTTTGTTCTTTCCATCTGGCATAGTTTGTTTCTATGAGCCTTAATACTTCCATCTCATTCACAGTCTTCAAGTGGAGTAATTTATTTAGGTTTTGATATATTTCATGAATCCTCAAGTGCATCCTTTTTGCAGTTGCCCAGAAGGCTTCTGACTTTTTGTTCAGCAAGCAAAAAGGGAGGGCAGGCATAGTATTGGCATATTATTTTTTTATTATTTATTTCCATCTTTTCAATTGAAGCTGCATTTTTTCACTTATTTCTCTCTACATTATATTATATTACATTACATTACATTATATTTTTTGTTATACAGTAGGTTCTACATGCAGTAGTTGCAGTGCACATTCATTCTCTTGTTCTCGGCAGTTTTACTTACTGTCTCAGATGGATGATATATCGAAGATAGGATTAGGTCTAATATATGAATGTATTATTCACATATAGCGTACTGATGGAGAAACTGTTATTTGTCTTCCCTTTCCTTATCATATATGAGTTATCATCGATCCCCTTTACCTTACAGGGTTTTTTCTAAATCTGACTCCTCATTATGCTGCTCCCTATATACTACCATCTGTACTTCTTTGCTGTTGTTTCTATTATTTAGAATTATTGTGTCAAATACAGCTTTAAGGCAAAAGTTGAAGAAAACCATACTTTTGAAAGTATAGCCTCTGTGTTTCCTGATATGCAGCTGTAAATCTTATACATGTATAACATTTCCATCTTCAATAACTTCTGTAATCCTTATTCTGCTTGTATGACAAAATAGGAACTGCCAGCATTATTTGTTTAACTTGGTTATTGTCATGTTAGCCAGACTGTGAATGCACCATTACTTTCTGAAGGTGTACTATATGTAAGTGTAAGATAAAACATTGTTTCACTGCCTTAAATATCCAAAGCACCAAAGTTTCTCAAACAGTTTTTAGATGTTTGTTTTGGCTGATGGTTCTTAGGTCAGTACTGTATTGTCTCTAGAGTTCTGGTAAGGATGAGATAGATTTATTTCAAAAAAAGGATTCATAGAATTGGAAGTATTGAACCAGAATGTGCCTGTTGCCCAATTCCATCCTTGAAGAAGCCAGTTGAAGCTCAGATCTAATTTAATTGCATGGAGAGATATTTGAAGGTGTTTTTATTCAACTGATGTTTTCTCTAGGCTAGAGAGATGTGTGGCATTTCTTAGATTTTTTTTTTCAGTCTTTTTCAACAAGAAAATATGGAGATAGGAAGAAATCAATTACTAACTCTTTGAGTTAGAGATGTATTCACACAATAATATAAATTAGTGCAAAAAATAGAGTTATTTCTATATATTAACTTTCATAATAGCTACCAATGGCTTGGCACTTCATCCCCTTATCATCCATGCTGTTTCATATTCTCTGAGGGAGATGAACTGCAGAGAAGTTCTGGTTTCAGGACAACAGTAAAACAACTTCAAAATTATAGAATCATAGAATAGCCTGAGTTGGAATGGTCCCATAAGGATCATCGAGTCCAACTCCTGGCACCACACAGGTCTAGCCAAAAATTCAGGCCATGTGGACTAAGTGCACAGTCCAAATGCTTAAACTCCAACAGGCTTAGTGCAGTGACTACTTTCTGGGGGGCCTGTTCCAGTGTGTGACCACCACCGCTTCATCACCAGTGAAGAACCTCTTTCTGATGTTTAGCCTAAAACTCCTCTGCCTTAGCTTGACACCATTTCTGCTGGTCCTATCACTGGGGACTGAAGAGAATAGAATGGTGCCTGTCCCTCTACTCCCCCTTATGAGGAAGCTGTAGACCTCAATGAGGTCTCCCCTCAGCCTCCTCTTTTCCAGGCTGAACAGGCCCAGTGACCTCAGCCGCTCCTCATACATCTTCCCCTCTAGGCCCTTCGCCATCTTTGTAGCCCAGTGTCTTACTGACTTGAAGAAAGAGGCTTTAATCTATCCTGGTTTGTTTACTAACGAAGGAGCACAAAAGAGACACTTGTCCTTGTCTCTGAAGAGGAGGTGAAAGAGCCGCTAGTGCAAGGAGCACAGAAATCAGTTGTGCCAGACTAGTATGTGGTTGTATCTGAGCTTGGAGACTGCAACCCTCTTCAAACTTCTAGATCTAGAGGAACACTTTGTCTGCAGCCTAAAAGCCACGTGTACATAAGCTCCCCCAAGCCAGCCAATCTTCTTCCCATGACCTGCCAGGAAACAGCAATGTGGGCATGTAATCAAGTCAAAGCCCAAACCTTCAGCCCAGCCTTTGACCTGAATAGTGAGTGAGGATCCGGATCCTGGCATTTATACATGATAGTTTATACGCAGCCGAAGTGAATATTGTAGTCAGAGGTCACGGGGCTAGGTTTTGAAAAGTCCTACATAAAGAAGACATCTCAGAAAAGCAGATTTAAATAACATTAATGTCAAGAAAAGTAGTTCTGATTGCCATATTCTTTATCTGTCATGACTAGACAGATGAAAATCTATGATAGCAATTTTGCCTTTAGGGTAATTTTCTTTTTTCTTTCCTTTTATTTATTCATTTGTTTATTTTAACAGGCTCTGTACTAATTTTCCTCACAGAATGATTAATAGAAATATGACCCTTGTGAGCCTTTTGTAGTTAATTCTTTAGGTCAGCTCTAACCACTAAGCCCCTTGTTGGGTTATTTCCATTAGTGATAAGGAGCAATTGACCTTAAAAGACTGAAACCAGGTAGATGAGCCTATTCCACAAGTTCTCTTGGCTCTACCCTTGTTAAGTGAAATCTGCCAGGTGAAGATCATTTGACCTTTGCTATATAGGAAACATGAGGACTTATGAGAGGAATTGCCTCCCTAGGGGAGTTTGAGGCTCAGGTTATCAAGAGTGCTTTTTTACTGTCCTGGTGAAATGGACTCAGTGTTCCCCAGTAGGCTACTTTTTCTTCATGTTTTCTACCATCTCTGTGAAATAGGTTCAGAGACCCTGTGAGCTAGTTACGTTGGTGGTTCCTTCTCAGAACAGGAAAACCCTAGTGGTGCTTCTTCCCTGTGAAGTAGTTTGGCAGTGACTCAAGTTCAGAAGCTGGCAGTAAGTCTTCCTGGGTTCTACAGGTGTTTTGTGGTTGGGGAGTTTGAGTACTTCCTTCACCTTGTCTGTTTTCAGTGAAGTTGCTTACATGGATTCTAGGCTTCCTTCACAGCACTAAAAAAAAAAAAAAGAAACAATAATAATTAAAAAAACAAACAAACAAAAAAACAACCTCAGAAGCTCAAGTGCATGCAGGTAAGGCTGACTTTCAAGAATGTTTTTAAGTATTTGTGAAGACTGTACAGCAGGCTGTATGAAAAAGGTGCCTTACTGTGAATTCAAATCTTGCTTTGCAGTAAGAAGAAATAGATTTGGGTAGATACTGGTGGCGTTCTCATTACTTTTATGAAGTGTCAATTGTGAGAATGGGCTGTAGGTAAAAGAAATGCTGTTTTCACAATATGTAAGTCAAAATCCTTTAGATTACCGGAAGTTGTAGCTTCACGGAAATAACTTTAAAGAAAGAAACTATTGCTGGACATTTCCCCCTGACCCTTTTGTAGATTGGCTACCTGAAGAAAAGACATGAGAGTTATAATTGTTTGTAGTTTCTGAGGTAGGGTTGTTGATGGTGTTTTTTCCTACTTGTTCACTCTCCCTTTCTTTTCCTCTAGGAGTGTTATGGTAGCTTTCCAAAACTTTGACTATCCTTGGGATGTTCAGACCAGCATGTTCTTATTATTATGTCTCCTGAATGCACTTTGTGTTTTGTCTAAGGTGAAACAAATACTTAAGACTGTCGTCCAGAGATCTGTTCTGAGGCAGGATAGTTAGGAGTGGCAGGGAGAGTGGGAGGATATGGGCAGGCATCTACAGCAGGGAGCACCTCCACTGCAGTGGATGAATTGGCTAAACAAC
The DNA here is from genome assembly GCF_964211825.1 of Aythya ferina. Taxonomy (NCBI): domain Eukaryota; kingdom Metazoa; phylum Chordata; class Aves; order Anseriformes; family Anatidae; genus Aythya; species Aythya ferina. The sequence continues at coordinate 48,272,408 of NC_140300.1, read as the reverse complement.
TCTGGCAGTACAAAGAAAGTCTCTCCTCTTCCCTACAAGCCTCTGTCTCAGCTTTGGAGAAACTTTTGAAAGAGGTCCACCAGCTTAGAGAATTTATCTTCCTCCCCACCTGTAATAACCATTCTCTGAGGTATCAGGGGCTAAGCGTCCTTCTGTGCAAGGAAGATGACAGAGTGGGTACACAGCCTGTGCTACCCTGTAATTCTGATTGCTATATTCTAACATACTTATACATTATACACAATTTGAGTGCTTCTGACAAATGTACAAGAAACCAAAGGGGCCCATTGTTCTTCAGCATGATTCACAGCACAAAAAGAAAAACAAAAGAAAATAATGATAGCATAATATAATATTATGAATATTATATTTTTGTGTGTGTGTTTTATGGCTCAGACTTACCAAGTTGCCTAAAACTATTGCAATGTATATATCCTTCTATGTCCCTTCTGCCCCCTCCTCGTTGTCTTAAATCATTATGCAAGCCTAAAATATTGAGGGTGACTTCGGGTAGCAGTCTAGCTGTACAGCACAGATGGGCAAACCTGCTTGAGAACTGGCAATTAGCAGGTGTTGATTTATGCTGAATTAGTATCACAGACCATCCTGAGTTGGAAGGGACCCACAAGGATCATAGAATGGTTTGGGTTGGAAGGGACCTTAAAGATCATCTAATTCAACAATTTTGTCACGTTCCTACTGCTGTAGTTACGTTTCAGGTTTACTTATATGAAAATATTTGCCTGTTCTCTTGTCAGTAGGGCTTTTCAAGATCTGTTGGCTGCATGGTCTCCAGTGATTTTGGTAGGAGTAAGCATGAGCTAATGCTATGCTTTCCTAAACACAGAGACCTTTCCTGGAGATTATATAGGCTGAACAGAACACCTTGAATAAAAGCGTTGGAGAAAGCAGTGTGTTCCACTCTCTGCAACTCTACATGCTCTGTACTTCCTTCCATCTGTGCAATGGCTTACTGGAGGTACTGCAGATGTTTAGTATAGCTTTGTACGGCACAGTATCAAGGAATTAGTGAAATACAGACTCTTCTGGACCAGAAATGCTGTATTTACTTGTGATACTTTACTGTATATCAGCTGCCTTCTTTATTATATCTGGAGGGAAAAAAAAAAAAAGTATGCAATGCACTTGGCTCATTAGTCTGAGAGCCTTTCTCCCTTTCTGTCCCTTAAAGTCTGTATTTTTCCTTCACAAAATTAATGTAATTGTCTTCTGCTCAAATATGTGGTGTGAAATCTCAGCTGTTACCTAGTAAGGGATGGAAGGGATTTTGGGTGGGGTTCAAGACTGGCAACTAACGCTTACTGGTGTTCCATCCTCATATGGCAATAGTAATTAGACTCTTAGCACATATGTGGACTCCTAACTGAAGTCATTCTAGTACTGGACGCAGTTCCATCCAAGAACTTTCTCCCTGTTTACAACCATTTTTATATGCAGCTTGCATTATGACTCATGAATCTGGTCCACTCAGCACTGATGACGTGAATTTGGGTATAACCTTCAAATTGTACAACTTGTCTAGGTTTTGGCTTACCGAAGAAGAAATATTTTATCATTTTCCTATTATATCATTGCAATATGTGAAAATGCAGTGTCAAAGTCACTTCCTACTCAGCTGCAATAAGAATTCCTATCCTGTTTTCACCACTTGGAAGAAAAGAAGTCTTAATATGCTCTCACTTCTGTTTTGATCCTCCAGTCATTGAGATGACTTTGGTTTGAAAGACCAAAATGGACACTGAAGGTTAAAGATCTAAATGGAAATGAACTGAGTCTCCTAAATGCTGTTTCAAAACTGATAATAAATCTAGCTTGATATGAAATGGAAAAACACTTCAAATGCCTTACAAATTTCATTGTGTATTAAGTATAACCATTGCTGTGAGAAATGCTAAAACGTGACTTGTTTTGAGAATGCATGTTTTTAAGCAAGTTGTAGGATAATTAGAAAAGTTAATACACATTTTTTGAGAAGTTATATATATATATATATATGTACTAACTCCTTTCTATTAAGCAACTCCACATAAAAATTGATTAACTGTGAAGTTCACAGTTCATTCAGATTTTCCACGTATATAAAATAGGGAGACATGTTAAAGTTACTTTTTTACAGCTGTTTGGAACAAAATGTCATCCAAATTTTTATAATATCCACTGGACAGATTTTATGCGGTGGGATTTTATATATTTTTGTAATCTCTTAGAAATGTGACCAGTCTTGAATGTGACTAATCTACATATAGATAGTATAAATTAACATACTTAAAAGATCTAAGAGCAGGTTTCAAAGGAATCTCTCCAGAGCTAAGTATCCATCTTTCAATCATTTTCAGAGGCTTATTTAAAAACTCAAATGATACATTTTTCTTTTAGATTATATTAAAAAAAATAAAGAAGGCAGACTTCTCCCATGGCAAATAGCTACTGTGCATAACAGTATTTCTCAGGTACTCCTTCTTTCTACACAAGCCTGTGAGACAGCATGACCTTAAGTTCCTAATTAATAAATCAAAACTGCTTTTAGATATCATATGCATTGTGACATTTAGAAAAGGTGGTAAGATTAGGAATGATTTCTTTGTATTGTTTCTATACTTACCAAAATGTCTTCCCCTAGCAAGCAAGAAAGATTACTTATTTCTGTTGTAGACTTCAGTTCTCTGATCATCCTAATTTCAGTCATGAGAAGGGCAGAATGATGATGTCTGTTTCAAAGTCCCAATTACCCTCATTTATATCAATGGTAAGTTTAACTCCCATTGAGGCTTCCTTTTGTTTTAGATCACTGAAACACAATCCAAGCACTTAAATCTATGGAAGCAAAGCCTGTTCACCTTTGAGGTTGATGACATATTGTGTTTCGCTCTGAATACAGCCCAAAGGTTTGACCTTTCTTAGCAAGGTACTATATTGTACAGACTTGTCTGTGTCTTTCCCACTGGGAGCTTTAAATAGGAGCCAACTAATTATCGTTTTCCACTTTTAATTATTCCACACTGCAAGTTGGATTCTTGTGACATAATATCAATTAGGTGGAAAAAAGTGAACTGCAAACTTTTGACACTACAAAATTTTGTCCTCTGTCTTTTGAGAGTTGGTAAGCATTGTAAAAGAAAAAAGATTCTTTTTGTTTTGCCTGTGCTATTTTTCTTCAGCATAGACTTAAGCTGGGAGAAGTCTGTGGCTTCATTTTAATAGAGAGGGAAGATAATGGAATACGGGAAGTTTAATTTTTCTTTGAACTATTCTGCCGCACTTTTCACAGAATCACAGAATGGTTGAGGTAAAAAGGGACGTTCTGAGATGATCTGGTTTAACTCCCCTATTCAGGCAGGGCCAGCTTGACCAGGCCACCCAGGATTGTGTCCAGGCAGGTTTTGAGTATATCCATGTTTCTCAGTGAACTGGTATCTAGAAGTGTGATAACAGTTATCAGTCACAGAAGAAATTAGAAATGTTTCTTGACAGTGTAAATAAAATTCTTGACTGCATTGTGTTTTATACTGCAAAGGAGAAAAACTGAGGAATTTTCATGTCACATGAAACTTTAGGCTCAAAAATAAGTACAGAAAGTAATGAACATAACTTTTGGTAAGAAGAAAAAAAAACAAAAAGTATTTTGGTGTTTTTTTTTTTTTTTTTTTTTTTTTCCCCTTTTCTTCATTTGAAACGCAATGACCAGAATCTTTTACTGCTTGGACCCCAGGACATTTAATGGGATCTGTAAGACTTTTTTCTCTCTCTCTGTCTCATACCCTTTTATGTTGTCTAAAATGTTATCCTGTTCATTTAAAAAAAAAAAATAAAAAAAATTCTTAGTTACTTTAAGTCAAAATACATATTCTTTCAGAATGATCTGCTTTCAACCAAGTCATGTTAGATAACTGTGGAAAAGTATATAATTAAGAAATAATTACCATTCAATTAGCAATGTTTTTTTCAGTTTGGCAACATTCAGTTAGTATTTCTAGTAAGCGACTGGAAATAATTTCTTAGATTTATGTTGTTGTGGGACAATTGGATCATGTGCAATATATATTACATAGAACTTTTGTGAAAGCTCTAGGGGGACTAGAACAGCTAGAAAACAACTGAAGTGAGCATTGTACAGCTTTGACATCAGTATTCTGTTCATGAGTATCTGTTTGTTCTGCTCAGATTCATAACACTTCATTGTGCAATGTGCCAACAGCCTTAGTTTCCATTTTATATCTGAAAATACATCTTTTGAATTACACTCAATAAAAGTAGGTTTGGGGAAGAAAATACTTTTTTTTGTTGTTGTTGTTCTTATTTTTATGTTGGTTCTTTGCTCCTTCAGGGAGAGTTTTTGAGGTACAGTGTTTATACGCCTGAGAAACACAAAGGTGAACATTAACACAGCTATTTGAGTAAGGTTTGTGGGATTAAGTTTTGTTGTCCTTGAGCTGGTACAACAGAAAAAATGAAATGTTACATTTGATGGGAGAGTTATGTCCACATAAAGGACTGTCTTATTTTGTGCTCTTCTAAGCAATTACAAATATATGTATTTTAATGTGTGACATGTCAAGTATGGGTAATAAAAGTTGCTAAATGGCCTAGTTCTTTACCTTACACCAGCATAGAATTAAGCCTACAATAATGGCTGTGTTTCAGATTACCTTTGATAAATAATTGTTGCTCTGTACCCTTCAAAATAAGTGCAAACTGTTAATGCTGATCAGAGTTTTAGTAAACAGACATTTGTTGATGTTGCAATAACAAAATATTGAAAATCTACAGTAGTATTAGAAATCCATAATTTCCATAGTATGTTCACTTTTACTCTAAACGCTTTTTAATGAATATAACATGATACCCTTCTGTCCATTATTAAAGGCCTTTTTCCTCTGCATACCCATGCATTTGCAGTACACATGTATATCTAAAAGGCAACAGTAGCTGTGAATAGTTGGTGTCACATGATCACCATGTAGTGTATGAATGATAAATATATTTAAAATGTTAGTGACGCCTTCAAGTAGTTCTCAGATATTTTTTTGAATATTCATGTTCCGTCTTTCCATATTGTATTTTTCCATAATTTTGTGTGGGTTTTTCCTTTTGGATGATTGTGAATATAAGGAAAAATTTACAAATCATACTAACTCCACACCCCTTTTTCCACTTCATAAAGTGATTGTATTTACAACCTTTTTCCACATAAGTACCATAAAGACTACAGGAAAACATACAAATGTGTATCTTGTGAAATAGTTCATACTTCTTGAGGGTATGAATGAAATCATAAAGAATATTAAAAAGTCTTTAATGTTTATATGAAATAAAATATGAAAGGAATGGTAAATTTAATTTATGGGTTAAAATCTCATTACTGTAAGGGAGTGTTTGCTATTGCTATTCATGGGGTCAAAAATTATCTGCTCCAATTTTAGGCAGTGAATAAAGAGTAGGGATGGAGCAACAGAAGACTTGGTTTTGATGTTATCAATCATCATTATTTTCAATTTGGCTAAATAGTGTGATCAGGTGACCTAGTTTTGAGTTGAAAATGCACAAAGAAGAATGCTTCTCCTATCTTTCAATATAGCAATGATGCAAAAATAATTGTTCTGGAGCCAGACACTTTTTTTAAGATTTAGGAGGAAAAAAAAAAGAAAGGAATTTTTTTTTTTGGAAATTCAAGTGAAAGGAGTACAATATCTCCTTCATTGCAGAGTTAATGAGGTTAATATCTTTGGCTGAGTCATAGATGTCAGTATTTCTGCTTTGTTAAGAATGTCACAATAAGATAACCACAGCAATTATTTTGTGCTGATATATTCCGTACTTCAAAATAGTGATATAATAATGTGAATCAAACGTAAGTGCATTAGCCAATAATTGTTTTGACATTCCAGAGATTACATTTGAAGGCACCATATATAGTTACTTGGCTTTCTATTTTCATTGTATATCAATAGTGAGCTAGTAAGCTAGGGAACAAAAGCATTCCTTTTGTAATTTAAACATATATTGCATTATGTTTGATAGAAAATAGCAGTAAATTTCCAGCAAAGAAATGCGAAGTGAGACTACTATACAATTTTCCACATAACTGCTCAAGTTCAATATGTAAAATAGACTAAAAATTGAATATTGATTATATGGCTACATGCATTACCTGCTAAAAAATATAGTAATATTTGTATTGGTGTGTTTATATAAATAACTGGTTGTGTGTTTTTTTTTTTTTTTTTTAATTTTGATTTGTATTTAAAAGTGTAGTTATAGTCAGTCTGCTATCATAAGGGGATGTTTTTTCTCTAGCTTGGTGAAAAAGTTCCATTAATTTTCGTGAAGCAAAATGTTAAGATTAAGATGCTAATTAACTTTAATTCCCTGTCTCACTCACTGTAAATGTTACCTGAGAGTTATTGTCAAAAGCAGAGGCAGCAGAAGATAACATGCTTCAGCGTGATTATTTATAGAATACTCAAAAGATAGAAAAGTGTTTTATACTCATTTTTCTACATATAGTGGATAAAATTTAGGCTTAAGATTTACTGTATGATTAGTTGCAATTTCATTACTGTAAGAGTCAATGTTTCTCATCTGTCAGAGTTCTAGGCAAATATTTACTCAAAGATGAGTTAACATTTAAGTCACAACAGACTTTCATTTTGCTTCCTTATCTACCTATTTTCTTAGATGTTCTCCCATACTACAGAAGCTAGCACCTTTCAAAGTACCAAGACCAATTGAAAGTGAATGAACCGTGCCAGTATGGTTTAGTTTTACTTTGAAGCTCTGAAACTCAGAAACTTAGAATTTCCATCTGTGACTCAGTTCTGGAGCCAGAGCAAATACAGGTCATTCAACATTATAAAGTATCAAGCATTTTTAATTAGTCCTGTACTTTGGTGGTAGTAAAAATTTCCAGAAATAATGTAACCTGTAAAAACTGCTTCTGTACATTTTGAAAAAGTAAAACTGTAAATAAATAACACTAAGACACAAGTACAAGCTGATTAGCTAAATGTAAATGAGGAAAGTTGCAACTACAAAGTACAAACAGCTGTATTAACATACACAGTACAGCGTCCTAGATATATATGTACATTGTCTACTGATCACAGCTAATATTGAAGTGTATGACATTTTCTAAATAGCATTCTACTCTGTTTGAAGGGAATCCCTAATCTATTTTGATAAAATAGACAATGCTTATTTAAGCAAAATACCAGATATTTGGTAAACTAAGTTTTGACTGAAATAGGTTAATGCACAATTACTTGAGAATTTTAGGCAGCAAAATCACCAGGAACAATTGTTTGTGGTAGAAGGGTAACAGCAATCAGCTGGGTTCAGGCTGGAGGTAGTTGACAGGAAACGTACATGTATTATCATGTTATAGCTGGACATGCAAGTTACGGTTTTTCTTTCAACTTCTTTTTCTTCTTTAACATTGCTTGCAGGGATATAAGTTATTTGATCTAACCTCTACTTCAGTTTTTTCTAGGTGTAACTTGCTATTACTTGCATAGATTTTTTTCTTCCTTGCTTTTTTTTTTGTTTGTTTTGTTTGGTTGTGTTTAAAAGAAAATACTATGTTATCTTAACAATGCCACAAGATTTTAAATTTTTTATAGGAGTGGTTGTACAATTTTCATGATAAAAGGAAATACGATTGTGCTTTACTTTTTAGTAGTAGTTTGACTATTTTCTTCTTTGCATGTTAAATGTGTGGCTAATGCATTATATTGGGTATTAATCTTAAATAAGGTGTTTGGATGAACAATTTCATATGAGAAACGATGCATTCCCACAGAGTAGATAGATGAACAGGTCCTGAGATCATGATGTATGTAATGTTTCTGTATTTAATATTTACTTGACTCTAATAAACAATTCTGATTTTTTTTTTTGAGGTTGTCTATACAGTGAAGTGTGTGGATTATCCTAAGTATATCTTTCCTTTTTTTCTTCCCCTTCTATTCCCAGACTCCTTATTCTGTATTGTAGAAAAAAAATCCTTTGTAGATAACACAATAGATAACAAAACTTGCATGTGTTCTCCAGGAGTTGCTAGTACCTGAAGAGTCATTAAAATATAAAGTCTAAGATACATCAGTAATTCTAGTGTTCTCTCTGAGTAACCAAAGGTCATCAAACCAGCAAGAGACAAAAAAAAAAAAAAAAAAAAAAAAAAAAAGCTAGAGGATTATATTTGCTCATTTTTGAGGCTGGACAAAAGGCTGTATAACTGAGGTAGTAGTAAAGTATGAAGTCAAATGAGACAGATGTTTATTGTTATCAAATAAAAGATGTATTAGGACAGTTCTTCTTGTAGATGTTTGAAAGGAAAAGAAAGTAAGAAATTCAAATCTAATCTTACTTAATATACGTTAAAGTGCACTAGACCTAGTCTTACACTAGAAACGGTCAGAGCAAATAAAACTCCCCTGTGTTTACAGTCACATTTTCTAGATTCAAGGTGACACTTAAATGAGTTGTATCCAGATTGCTTGCCAGATGAAAATTAAGTTATAGTCACTCCATCCGCTTTCTTTCCATTTTCCTAACTGGATTAAGACCTAAGGTGAAAAAATGACATACAGTGTATGTTGTGTAGGTTCCTGAGGAGTTTTGAACTTTGGTGTACTACCAGACTCCAAAATAAAATGTTGGTATAGGTCCACTCATTAAAACAAGGAACAAGACAAAAGTGCAGTCAGTCTCATATGACAGTCTAAGTCTTGAGAAGCAATCCATACAAATTCAGATCTGAGTGGACCTAAAACTGGATTTGTTACTGATGGTTTTCTATAAAAGTACAAAAGTTTTTGTCCTCTGATGTCAAGACTATAAAAAGGAAATTCAGCTTTTCCTATGTATAATTTTACACTTCTATAACTGAGAAGAAAATCTGGCTCCAATACCAGATTTTATATTCCTTAGATAAGAACATTTTCCAGATACTCCAAGCTGATGCACATTTTGTTTTGCCCTGAATAGCAACGCTTATGGCCATCTGGTTAGGCTGGCAAAAATTGTAATGCCAGCTTTAAAATGGCACGGAGTACCAATTGACATAAAGAAGCATTTTCAATCTTTTTGTCCTCCTGTAATAGCCTTCATCAGATATCTAAACTTTACCTTTTTTTTTTTTTTTTAAAAAAGTATGTCTAGTTAACAACAAAGCTAATCACAGAGAATTAATTGCCTGTGCACCTATTTAACTGTCATTAATCTTAGACCTCTGCTAATTTAATTTTTGTCAGATTGTATGAGATTTACAAAAGCCATGTTCCAAAAAGAGGATGAAACTTAAAAAAAATACAAAATAAAATAAGGTGAACATCAGCAAAAGCATAGAAAAGAACATGAAATACTATTTTAATGGCTCAAGATGTGGGGAAAAAAATCACTGTTTTTAATGAATTAATAAATGAATAATTCATCTTCCAATAACTTAATTTACAGGAATACAGAAGCTTTAAATGATTATTAAAGTTTCTAAAAGAGTTTACTTCTCTGTGATTATCTGGAAAGAGTTACGATAACAAATTTTCTTGAAGGTTATCTTCAAGGTTTTATTCTTGACCTGCAGCCTTTCAGCACTTCAGCTTTCAAGCTTTTGTATATTTTAAACACTTCCAGAAATTGTTATTGTTATTTCTTAATGTGGGAATCCTTCAAATGATCATATACTGTATACAGTGCTAAAAAATATCAGCTAGGCATCCATTGCCTGCCATCTGGCTTAGCATTTCAAGTAACACATGTCTATTACTGTCATAGTATGGTCTCGGACTACAGACAGACTGTTACATTTAATTCTTGCATGCTTGGACACACCATCAAAGAAACTTGAATGCAGATATCGAAGGAACTGTTGGGAATGCAACCAAACAATGGGTAATGATTGTTACTGAAGCAATAATTCAGTTATTAAAAATGCTTCTACTATAAGAAGCTCCAGAAAACTACAGCACCTCTCTTATCTTTAGCTATTACTAATTTAAGGCATATTCTGTGGAATTTAGTAGTACCAAATGTTTATTTTGAGACTAATTCACAGCTTTGTCTTCAATTAACTATATGCTCTTGCTAGTTGCTTTATGCAGGACCCAGTTATGCTCCAAATTAACTACTCTAATTGAAGAATTTTGCTTTCAGTTACGTTTCCTGTCTTTTGGGAAAGCCTTTATTTTAAGCTGTTATGGTTTCCTGGTTTTATTTTTACAGGGAACTGTTTAGCATTCTTAGAAGTTTCACTGTCAGACCATTATGTTTGTTCATTAATGTTTTTAATGTCCCTTGCTGAATTGCTGTTACACTTCTACTGTCTAACATTCATCAAGCTCGCAGCTTGGAATTTATCTCACTGTAATGAAAATTTGTGTCTGTGACCTAAATTGTAATGATACAAACCATGCTCATGTTACATTCTGATACACACTGGAGTTAATTGATTGGTTTGTTGGAATTTCTCTAATTGCTTGAATTCTGTAATTATGACAGGTCTTGTGAAATAACATTGGGATAAACAGGCCTGTTAGGCAAAGAATCCTGTTCCGAATTAAATCAGGAAATAAAATCCACCCACAGGATACTCTGTAGTGTATCATTCCTAAAAGGAAACAAAAACTTGCTCACTACAATGAGCTATGCCACTGGTTAATGCATAATAATTAAGCAGTTGTCCATTAATAACTTTGAATGTCTTTAAGCAAGATTATTTTTTTTCCAAGCAAAGAGTTCTTCAGGAGAACTCTTTTAATATTTATTTGAAATATGTCTTCTCTATTTCTCTTTAGCTGTCTTAATAATTTATTTCAAAATATGAGTGATAGTGATCTTCCAACAGGAAGAAATAGTAATTTTGTATCATTTAGATGAGAATGGTTAAACAAGTGATATTTGCCATGACAAGAGGGTCAAAAGTGAAGAATGAAGGATGGATTGGAGAGGAAGTCATCACCAAGGTTAATATAATTGTTTTCAGTGGAAAAGGTTTGTGTAACCTGGCAGACAGACTAGTACACGACTTAGCTGATAGGACAAATACTGAAGTTAGACACAAATTTAACTGGTATGGAGATAACAAAATACTGATACATGTTGGAATGTCTGTCTGTGATGAGAGAACAGATTCATATTTCCAGGATAATAATGGATTGAGGACCTCAGTCGAATGTAAAGGACTGGTTATTCTTGTAGTCTGTGCTTACACAACAGCATAAATGTTCGTTCACGGTTTAAAGGAGTTAATGACGATGTTCAGCTTCTCATAGCAAGATATATGCTAATCTAACATGACTTCTACAAAAAGATAAATGCTTTGGAAGGGCAGTATAGCTCTTCTGTGAACTCTTTAAAAAAAAATATATATATTATATATATCAGAAGAACATTAGAAGTAGGTATCTGGTGGAGTGACAAATTGTCAAAATGGGTTGTAGTACTTGTTTAAGAAGTAAACTCTGGCAGAAAGTAATTTGGAACAGTTTGTATAAATGGAAAGGGATAGCTGTAAGTAGTGCACATGTAATGTATCTGAACAATACTCGATGCAGAGGAGCTATGTTCCTCAATGGTAGCTTGAAACTGAGCATGAATAACTAGTTGGTGGTCTTACATTCCTAATGTAAACTTTGATCACTACTGGTGTTTTTTTCCTACAGATGAGGAACCATTACAGCCAGTGGTCCGGAATTGTTTCTATCTCACCTTCGGTCAGTGAGCAAGTGTTTTCCAGCCATTCCTTCCCAGTTACTAGAAGACAGAAATATTTACATTGAATTTCCTATTTTATCTCTTTTTATTTTTCAGTTCTGAAAGATTGAAGGGCTTTCAGGTGTTCAGTTATTATATTTATGGCAAAAATCATCTCTATATGCATAGGCAGTCTGTGCAGGGAAAAAAGATGATGAATCTAATCTTACTACAGTGAATGATTACACCATCTGCATCTAATTATACAGACAAAAACCCACCACCACCACCAAGTCAGTGTTTCCTCTATCTTGTATGTATAACATATACACGTGTACATTTATATGATCATCAGAATAGAAGTGAACTAAAGCAGTTTCTTTTTATGTGACCAAGACCAGGAACAGATGATGCATATTTTTAGTCTTCATCTCCCTCATAGAAAAGACAAGCATATAGTGAGTTGAGCTTGGCTCTCATATCTGTATCCTCAGACATCTAAGGTCTAAGGGAAAACAACCCACTAATCACTGCCCCCCTAACTCGGCTCGCCCTCGGCAGCATCGTGGCAGGAATACTACTCACCTCCTTCATCACGCCAGCCAAAACACCCCCAATAACTATACCCCTCATCACTAAAACTGCTGCCATCCTAGTAACAATCCTAGGGGTCATCCTAGCCCTTGAACTCTCAAACAAAACACACACCTTCACCCACCCCAAACCAAACCACCTCATAAACTTTTCCTCCCTATTAGGATACTTTAACCCCTTAGTCCACCGATTCTGCTCCAAAGCTCTACTAGAAAAGGGCCAAAACATTGCCTTACACCTAATCGACCTCTCCTGACTCAAAAAAATAGGACCAGAGGGCCTTGCTGAACTGCAAGTAGCCGCAAGCAAAGCCGCAACCCTAGCACACACAGGGCTTATCAAAACCTACTTAGGGTCCTTCGCCCTATCTATTTTAGTAATGATCTTAACCACACAGACTCTCTAATGGCCCCCAACATCCGCAAATCCCACCCCCTACTAAAAATAATCAACAACTCCCTGATCGACCTGCCCGCACCCTCTAACATCTCTGCCTGATGGAACTTCGGGTCCCTACTCGCCATCTGCCTAGCCACACAAATTCTAACAGGCCTCCTGCTAGCCATACACTATACTGCAGACACCTCCCTCGCCTTCTCCTCAGTTGCCAACACATGCCGGAACGTCCAATACGGCTGACTCATCCGCAACCTACATGCCAACGGCGCCTCATTCTTCTTCATCTGCATCTACTTGCACATCGGACGAGGCTTCTACTGTGGCTCCTACCTATACAAAGAAACCTGAAACACAGGGGTGATCCTCCTACTCACTCTTATAGCAACTGCCTTCGTAGGCTACGTCCTACCATGAGGGCAGATATCATTCTGAGGGGCCACCGTAATCACCAACCTATTCTCAGCCCTCCCATACATCGGGCAAACTCTAGTCGAATGGGCCTGAGGGGGATTCTCGGTAGACAACCCGACCCTAACCTGATTCTTCGCCATCCACTTCCTACTGCCCTTTCTAATCGCAGGGATCACCCTAGTCCACCTAACCTTCCTGCACGAATCAGGCTCAAACAACCCCCTAGGCATTGTATCAGACTGCGACAAAATCCCATTCCACCCCTACTTCTCCTTCAAAGACATCCTAGGGTTTATCCTCATGCTCACCCCCCTAATAGCACTAGCCCTATTCTCACCAAACCTCCTAGGAGACCCAGAAAACTTTACCCCAGCGAACCCACTAGTAACCCCACCCCACATCAAACCAGAATGATACTTCCTATTCGCCTACGCCATCCTGCGATCAATCCCGAACAAACTAGGGGGCGTCCTAGCATTAGCCGCCTCAGTACTAATCCTGTTCTTAATTCCCTTCCTCCACAAGTCGAAGCAGCGAACAATAACGTTCCGACCACTTTCCCAACTCCTATTCTGAACCCTAGTAGCCAATCTCCTAATGCTCACATGAGTGGGAAGCCAACCTGTTGAACACCCATTCATCATCATCGGACAACTTGCATCAATCACCTACTTCACCATCCTCCTGTTCCTCTTTCCCGCTGTAAGCGCCCTAGAAAATAAAATACTTAACTGCTAAATACTCTAATAGTTTATAAAAACATTGGTCTTGTAAACCAAAGACTGAAGACTTACCCCTTCTTAGAGTATCCTTACGCCTCAGAAAAAAAAGGACTTAAACCTTTATCTCCAGCTCCCAAAGCTGGTATTTTATAATAAACTATTCTCTGATCCTGACCCCTAAACTGCCCGAATAGCCCCCCGAGACAACCCCCGCACAAGCTCCAACACAACAAACAAAGTTAACAACAGCCCCCAACCTGCAACCAAGAACATCCCAACCCCTCATGAATAAAGCATCGCAACCCCACTAAAATCCAGCCGTACAGTAAACATCCCAACACTATCAACAGTAACAACCCCAAACCCCCAAGACCCAACAAACCCCCCTAACATCAACCCTGCTAAAACTACCGCTGCAAGCGCCGCCACATACCCAGCTACACGTCAGTCGCCCCAAGCCTCAGGAAAAGGCTCCGCCGCCAAAGCCACAGAATAAACAAACACCACCAACATACCTCCCAAATACACCATGAACAGCACCAGAGCTACAAACGAAACTCCAAGGCTCAATAGTCAACCACACCCCGCCACATATGCCAGAACCAAACCAACAACCCCATAATACGGCGAAGGATTTGATGCTACACCCAAAACACCAACCACAAAGCAGACCCCTAGAAAAAATACAAAATTTGATACAAGGTATCAAAGGTTTCTAAGAGTACTTAAAAAAAAAAAAAAAGGCAATTGAAGTGTAAGATTACTACTTCTGTATGTATTACTGAATATTAAATCTGGTTATGCAGAGGAAAGAAAAAATCTCAGAATACCCAATTACAGCCAAAATTGCTGAAATACAATCTTATCAACAATTGTTAATAGAAGAAAAACAGTAATTACTGGATTATTTATGTCAAGAAAATAACTATGGCAGCAGGAGGGTAAAAAACTCAAAATTCATTTATGAATGAATATTACTTTCCTTAGTAGTGACTATGTCAATTTAACAAACTCAGAACATCCCCTCAGGATTCAGTGTTTATGTAATTCTGCTTCTGGGTAGCTGATTGCTAAATTGCTCCTTTTTTTTCTTCTTCCATTTTTTTCCCTTCCTTCTTCCTTGCATTTGTCTGGCATATCTCTGTGTGTTAGTATTCTTGGCTATTTTGCTGTTGCTTATGTGTATTTGTTTTAACCCTAGAGTAAAATACAGAGTGACCAATTTCTTCCTCTCCATTCAGCGTGAATGATAATGCTTGTGAAGGGTAATATTTGAGAACATGTAGCATACCATATATATTCAGGTATTAAAAAAATCTGCCTTGCAACCATGACATAACTATTGAATGGGAAATCTGGCAAATATTTGCCAAAAAATCCACAGATTTTATAGTTCTATGTATGTCTAATATATTGTATTTTAAGAAACTAAGCATACTAGATAGTTGTCAGATACTTTTGGTGGACTTTGTTGTGTTGAAACTGGGAAAATATTTATCTTATTTATTGTATTGAGCTTCAATGAATCTGTAAAGTGGTAGATGTTTGCATGATGCTGAAAATGAAATGTTTCCTTTAAACATCTGTTTTTCAAGAGGCAAGCTAGTGATTTTCCAGATTAATTCCCCTTTCCAGCTAGCAAATATAAAGGTGTCAGCTTCCCCTCTGTTTTTAATGCAAACTTATAGAAATTAGTGTCAAAGTTAAAAATCCCAAATGAGACATAAGTTCTGTGGGTCTGTACTAAAAGTGTGTTTGGATATAAATCCAGGTGGGAGGTAAGCAAGGCGTTTGTTCCTTCAAATCTGACCCAGGTTTCATGACAACTTTACATCTTCAATTTTAGTTTTGAAATGAGTGTCACATTACTATCTGTCTCCTTTATGCAGTACTTTTCTGCAATAACTGGAAGAAAAATGAATTCAGCATTTAGATAGTTTCTCTTATCAACCAAACAGACTTTATTATGAGATATCCCTGTTTATTTAACTTCTTTCTGTATGTACTTTCTGAATGCAATGTCAGCCTGATCTGGTTTATTATGGCTACAATAGCCTGGGAGAAAACCTCTTCTCAGAAGTAGCAACTTTTTTATACACACACATTCGCTATATATAACTATACAAACTAATATAATTTATGCCAAATATATTAAAAATACTTCTGAACATCCTCAAAGGAGGGAGTAGAAAAATAAAATTTTACAAGGGCCTTATCAGGGATTAAACTTTATTCTAAAATTTTACTTTTTTCCAACTAAGGAAAGACAGGGTGGTTTTTCTTCTCTCCCAGACTTATACCTCCTGTACTCACCCTCTCTAGACATGCTGTGGCCAGCACTTTGCAGAAGTGTCAAAAAAGCCAGGGCCATCTCAGTTGTTTTATGTTTCAGCTCAGCTTCATGTGACATATAGGGTTGATAGTGATATAGTTAAGTTTATTTTGCTTTCCCAAAAGGTGTTAGAAATCCGTATTTGCTGTAAAACTAAGTCACTCTGGCCTAAAAGAAGCCTCTGAACATAGGTTTTGTTATCATGGTGTTATACCAGAATTAGCACACAATGAAGTGAATAATAGATATAAATGTTGTTTGTGTCAGTTCAAACAAAATTTCTGTCATGAAAATATGCTTTAGTTTGTTATGGAACTACTCTGCCAAGTATCCAAAACCTAGTGCGGAGTCTGTACTGTGAGAGCCACAGGACAAGGCTGCTGCTCTCGGTGAGGCTGGTGGTAGCTATACAGAGGAAGGCCTTGACCAAGGGCCTGCTGTTTGTCCTGGCATTTCTTCCCCCAAGTTCTCATCATCACACTTCTGAAGTCCCTGGGTTTTCCATGGCAAGGTTTGTCATTGCGCTGGGATACTTGTTCCCATTCAGCTCTATTCCTTGCTTTTTCTCTTGCTCATAGCTATGCTATTTCAGTTTTGCAGCAGCTGTGGAGGAGTAAGAGAGGAGGAGGATAAGAGGGAGCATATATTTGACTATGTGCGTTGTTGACCTTTGCTCTTTGTGATTTGTGAGTCCTTCAGGAGGCTGGTGTGTTCCTGTAGGACTAAATCAGTTGTACTCCACAGGTAAACAGAGAAAGAAATGTTCTCTTCATACATGGTGACAGAAGAATTGTAACGAATTCATTCTTATAACGAATACTGAAAAGATATATTCTTAAGCACTTACTTATTGGGGTTTTAGCAAAGTACATAAGCTCTGTAAACATATAGTATATTTTAGAAAAACAAACAGGTGTTGATATGTTTTTTGCGTGTGCGTGTTTTTATTTTTCCTAAAGTTTTGATTCCATTGATATCAAAAAGAAAAGCCTGCACTAGAGTGAAAAAAAATGTAGGAAGATTGAGAGTTTTTTGAGAGAGAAGCATCATTTTCATCATTTCTGAGGATCACATGAACCACAAATTGTTCTGATGCTATAATCCTATTTTTGCTTTGGAAAGCTATGTAAAAAGAAATGTCATATTATGCATTTAAGTAGTGAGTCATTATAAAAAGGAACAATGACAGCCTGAACAATTCCTATTTGTTTTCCTGTACACATGCTAAAAATGACTGAAGGTACATTTCCCAGCATTCTCAATGAGGCATTTGAACACTAGTGGAGATAAACAAATGTCATTATTGCTACATTTAAAAAAAAAAAAAAAAAAAAAAAAAAAAAAAGGGACTAAGATTGTATTCCTTAGTGTAATGCAAGCTTTTGAAATGCATTGAGTATATGGAACCATGGAATTTCCATTCTTGATGTTTTTGCCATTACAACTTACAAAGAAATGTAATTAGATGTTTCAGATTTTCAAAGAAATTTCAAGAGGACTTTTTTTTTTTAAAGAAAAAATATATCGAAGTGTAGGATTAACTATGCAACAAATCTTTCACAGATTATGAAATGTAACATATTAATCAGCATGTCAAGAGAAAAAAAGCCTGTAATATTACGTAACTAAATTCTGTTTTCACTGCTGAAGAATGTAGAAAAATAGGCAGGTCCTATCATATATGTGATTTTTCTGAGTGATAGAAAACAAAAACATTTGTTTTAGTATTATACATCCAAAGAAGTTGAAGAAAGAAAAAAGGAACCAGGTGAAGGTTTATTCTTAATAGTATGTTTAAGCTAAAGCATACATTTCAAGTAACTGTAAAAAAACCTTTTTGTAGATGAATTAAAGACTTCTTTCTTCAAGGTGGTGGTTCAACCAGCTCTCAGTGACAACTAGTGATGGACTAAATGTGAGCTAAATTGAAAAGGAATGGACCTGTTAGATAGCTACTTTACATTCATTAATGAGAAATGATCCTAATGAAATATGATAAATAGAAATGATCATAATGAAATATGATCAATAATTCAGTTGGAAAGGACCTTAAAAGACCATGAAGTCCAACTGCTTGACCACTTTAGGACTAACCAAAAATTAAAGCATGTTGTTGAGGGTATTGCACAAACGCCCCTTGAATGCTGACAGGCATGGGACTTCAACCACCTCTCTAGGAAACCTACAGGTATTACAGTGTTTGACCACCCTCACAGTAAAGACATTTTTCCTGATGTCCAGTGTGAACTTCCCCTTCCCCCATTCCCTTGTGCTGTACCCATGTGTCCTGTCATTAGTGACCAGGGAACAGAGATGGGCACCCTCCCTCTCCACTTCCCTGCAGGAAGCTGCAGAGAGCAGTGAGGTCACTTCTTAATCTCTTTTTCACCAAACTAGACAACCCAGGTGTTCTCACCCTCTCCTTATAGGACATGCCTTCCAGCAATTTTATCTTCTATGTTGCTCTCTTCTGGACTATTTTAAGGACCTTAACATCCTTTTCATATTGTGCAGACCAGAACCAAATTTTGGTGATGTTGCACCAATACTAAATGTAGCAGGAGAATCACCTCTTTTGTCCAGGTTGCTATTTTGTGTTTAATGCACACCAAAATGTGGTTTGCTCATTTGGCTACACACTGCTGACTTATATTGAGCCTGCTGTCAAGCAGCACCCCTAGACCCCTTTCTTCTGTGGCTCTCTAGCCACTCTTAATATTATCTCATTATATAATATTATCACTCATTATCATTAGACAATTTATAATTAGACAAATTATAATTATTATCAATCATTATTATTGTAGACAAAGAAATGAATAAAGTTATTTATGTGAAATGTATCATGAATATCATCCTGTTCCCACTGCTGTAAAAGGATCTGAACCCAATGCTGTCTTTCTCACTCTTCTGCCACTTCTTTTAGAATGTAAAAGTTTTGTGGCAGACACCAGATTTGTTTTTATTTTTGAAGGGCAGCTAAGTATTAGTAAGGACTAGGATTAAGTTCTGAGACTGTACTGTAAGGCAAATGCTTTATTCCATATTTCAATTTATTACATGAGTCATTCATACAGAATTTTACAGATGGATATTTCATTTTTAACAATAAAGCAGAGTTTATTTCTGCCTAATTTATGTAGCAGTAATGTTTTTCAGTCATACTCATGCTGTAAGAGCAGTGGTGCTCTGGTTAAAACCTGTTTACATGCCTGAAGACCTAACAATAACAACCCGTATTTAGTTAGTCAGAAGGACGTAGGAATTGTGTTGAATATTCTCCAGCTTCACTAAAGCATCATAAACTGAGGAGTACTGGGTTTTGCTTTGGCATGAGAACCGCAGTGCTGCAATGGTTCCTATGCTTTACTTTTGATCACAAAGGTGATACAAGGGGCAAGAAGGTCCTTTTTGATTTCTGCTAATGTGTTTCTTCTTTCATAACCTGAATCATACATGTAGCAGTTTTATAATACTGTACTAGCTATGATAGTTTGGTGTTTGGCCAATATAGCGTTGGATCTCACCACCTTACGAAGAATAATGCTGAAGAGTTGATTTTGCAACGATGTTCAGCTGAAAGACCACTGAAACAGTTATCTATCTGTATGGCAGGAGGGGACAGTTCAGAACATCAGGCCTGTCACTTCAGATACAATCCTGAAAAAATGTAGAGCCAACATTTTCATAGAAATTGGTCAGATTACCTGGCAAGATGGTACAACATGTGACTAAATGCTGCTTTCTAGTCAGCAACGCATTGGAATAGCCATGTTCTGCCCTGTTGAAGAGAACTTCTGAGGCCTTTGGTTTCAAAATGTCCTGGGTTTATTTTTTTAGCTGCCCAAAATTACATTGAAAATCAGGTTTGCTACAAACAATCTAAAATATTGAGAGGTAAAACAAATTTTAACCAATATCTTTCTGTCCTTTTTCCTACTCCTTCACTTCACTGGAAAGAGCTTTGGTTGAAGATCTGGATCAGCTGACCTATAAGGGAAGCAGCAAACAGAAAAAAAATATCAAAAGGGAGTTAGTATAGTCAAGTAATTAAAAAAATATATATATATGATGAGGAAAAGTGCAATTTATTTGCCCTGAAACAAGCACTGTCATGCATAAAAATGAAGGAAGATTGAAGAGGAAACAAAAAAATATTTTTACATTGGGGGTAACTATTGGGAGCAATCAGGAGGAAAGCTTGTCATGGGTTACCTTTAATAAGTGTTTATAAATTTGGAGGTGATGGGTTAAATAATACAGTTTACCCTCAATAAAAAAAAATAATAAAATTCTGATATTTGACTGAGGCTGCTTCTTTTTAAACGTTTTCCTTATATTATGTGACATTGAAAAAACAAAGATCTTTTGACAAATGTTAAATTAGTTCAATCTTGAAAGGTAACACAAGAGTTTGTATGTGTGTATTTCAGCAGAAATACTATTTGTAAATTATAGATATATTGGCATTCAGTCTCCATTATAGGTTCCAAAACGCTATCAGCAACCCTTTGTGATAGTTCTGAAAGGTCTCACTTCCAAAAAGCCCTGAAGTGTGAAGCAAAACAAAAATATTTAATTGTAATAGTTAACTCACTAGTTAGACATTCTTTTAGTCTTTGCAGGGTGATAAAAAAAAGATCAAGCCTTCAAAATATAATTTGCGTGTTTATGAGAAAGTCACTGTCTATGTCTGTTATAGAAAAATAAGTAACTATGCTAGCTCATGTACTATTTTTGAGAACCTAGTAATGTAGTGCCAAAGAGGTTTAAATTGCATGATCTTATTTGCATATTAGACAAAAATCCAAAACATTCTGAATACTAATGTGAAATCTTCACATTATCCCTTCCATCCAAAGATGACAACAATATGTAAGCATCCTCTCAGTTCACTAGCTATTGAATTAGCTCCCTTTCGTTATGGACAAATGTGCAAATCATAGAACGCTTTTTTTTTTTAATCACTTGGGAATAATTGCCAAGAGTCTTGAAACACAAACTGGGTTTATGATGCTGTGTTTTCATCTCTTACTCATGATAGGTACCCATTACAACCAAAGAGATGACTGACTGAGATACAAGATTAGGATAGCTGCAAAACATATAATTTCATAGGAGCAGCAAAATTTCAAGGGGGTGTGTGACTGACTGCCTTGTGCTGCCTTCTTTCCACCTGCATGCAAGACCACTCCTGCTGTGCTCTGGATACTTACACATGTTCATAGAATCATAGAATAGTTTGGGTTGGAAGGGACCTTACAGTCTGGCTGCAGTACAGAAAAACCTATTGACTGTGCAAGGCTGTGGTAAGCAAAGCCAAATGATGGGACTGTTTTTTAGAAAGCTGTTTTGATTGAATGACCATTCTGAAGTAGCTTCTTTGCCAGCCATGATAATCGGAGGACTGACTGCAGTAATGTTACCTCCAGATAGCTAATTCTAATTCCATCTTTTATACTAAGAGGTCCAGCAGAACTTTTGTAATCAAAATAACATTAAAATCATTATGTTGATGACTAAATAAAGTAGACAGAACCAGTAAAATATGACTATTCTTTGCAAAAGATTTTGAGAAATTACATTTATTTTAAACTAAGAAATTAAATACTGTTATCTGTCATAACAGAATCTAATGTTAGACTACATGTAAGAGAACGTGCTATCTCACTGTATTTAAATCTTGACCCCAAATCCCTGGAGAAGCTCATGATGAAATGTAAAACACATGAAATAATTCTGCTAAATTGCAAATATTTGTATTTAGAGTGAAGGAAGAGTTACAGAGACCATTCACCTACTTGAACTAGATGTCAGTCCTAATATTTTCCTAGAATCCTAGGCTGAGGTAGGAAAAGACCTTTGGTCCAACCTAGAGCTTGTTGCTCAAGACCATGTCCAGATGACTTTCGAAGATCTCCGAGGAGGGAGGCTCCACAGCCTCTCTGGGCAGCCGTTCCTGTGCTCATTTTTTTCTTACTAACCCTTTTTTGTTGTTTTATTATCTGTAAGGGTAGTGGTTGCATTCTTAAGGAAATAATAATACTAGTAGTAATAAATAATAATAACTAAAAAGGATACCTTTGCCCATTTTAGAGTTGTCAGTGTAAAGTAAGTAACTTGTCCAAATTCATGTACTTAAAAGCAAACTGTAATAAATGGGGTTTGGCTGGAACAGTGAGTGTTTGAACATGAGCCTTCACCATCATCTTTCATCTAGCTGCATTTTGATGCTATTGTACTTGAGCTGTCCTCCAGTGAGACTCCTACCATAGTTCTCCCTCAAAACCACAGCCAAAGTTTCTTTGAGCAGGCTCCGAACTTGCCATTTTAAGCAGATACATTTTTCTTATTTTGGATGTTGGAAACGCTCCTTCTTGCAGACACTACTTTCTGCGAAGGAGCTCAAAAACCATTTACATTAATATTGTGTGGAGAACGACAGTTAATCCCAATAGCTTCAAAGTAATTTCTGGCATGAGAATAAAAGAGGCCTGTATAATATGAAATTCCAAAAGTGGAATTGGTGAATGTATATTAATTTCACTACACTAATACACAGTGGTAATGTTATTAGTAGATACAAATGTGATAGTGTTACATAGACTTAACCCACAAGGAATGCAAGAGAAAGTTTTAATGACTGTTGAGAAATCAAGTATTTCAGGGAAAGCAAGCTTATTCAAAACACAATTATTGATTTTCTCTTTTTGATTATATTGTATGAGGCTTGCCTACAACTTTTCGGTTTGTAAATGAATTGTAGATATATCAAAGCTAAACTCATATTTAAATAGATCAACAAAAATATGTTTATTTACTGACAAGCGGGATTTTTTCCTTAAAGTACATGGTAAAAGGAGTGTGGAGTAATCGTAATTTCCATTTTGATGTAGCAATAGGGAAATGGGATTATTGTTGTTTTTGTCCTTTGTGTTTCCCTAACAATATTACATAAGGGTAATCTTTCACCCTAAAACATGATGTACACAAGAATTCATTTGACACCTGCTACAACTATCCCTCCAAATGTGTGATATCTTTTATTAGAATCATGGGAAATTTCCAGGGCTGGCTTTGCTGTAGCAAATTCATACATAACTGTGGCCAATACTCCCAGGATTTTTGACTGATAAAAGATGATATTTCACTTCTCATTTCATACTATGTATGATGTTTTAAATATTTTGTTTTCTAGATACATATTTTCAAATTATTATTATTATTATTTTTAGACTTTAGTTTCTGGAGTGAAACAGGTAACGTGTGCACATCTTTTCTATTTAGAGACAACTCAATTATGAGCAGTAACATTACTACTCAAGTATCAGGTATTACTTGTGTATCACTTGTGCTGCTCATCAGGTATCACTGATGTATCAAGCATCAGTCTGGTATATGAAACATGAAATTGGGTTTATATATACATGTAAGTAATTTTGTTTGGTTGATTTCTAAACAGTTGGCCAGAATAACTTTTCCTTTCATTTTGTCCTAATTCTAGTTTGAAATAGCTTATTTGTTTCTCCCCTCTCCTGGCATTTTCGCATTTCACAATAGGAATATTGGAGAAAAGAAAGAGGCATGGTTTGTTTGTTTTGCAATAAGTATTTCATCAGGTTTAACCGACATGCATCCGGGATAAGAAAACATTTTACTTTATTAGAGATTATCTACTAATCAAAGGGGATATTTAAAATGCACAAGGGAATTTATTTGATTTTGGCCTAGTGGTACAGAAATGAAGTGACTCATAAGAAGTAACTTATTGATTTGATCAGTTGCGTAGCTATAATTGTATAGAAAATATTAAATCATAAAATATACAGAGAAGAAATTGCATTGGAATTTCTGAACAGGTAAGAAGAATTCATTAGAAATAATGGTCAATTTTCTCCAAAACTCTAACTCTTCTGATTAGTTTTTCTGCTTTCCATTTATTGGTACTGCCTCAAAGTTATGAATTACTGGAGCTTCATAACAGATAGAATTCAGGTTTTTATAGCTTGTAATCAAAAATTCTTATCTTCTGCAGTCTGGCATGGCTGTGAATAAAAAACATTGAATTCTCTATATAAAGCTTCAAAAGGATACTTAAAAAGTACTAACTGATTCATTAGTAGCAAAAATCTGTACATTTTAAAAACATACTTGCAGAGTTTTCAGGATTCTTATTTTGTTTATTATATGAACACCCAATAATGTTGGACATTGTGATATGGTACTGCCAGCAACCTGAAGATAATGTTGTAAGATATGTTGATGCACTAGTAGTAGTATCATTTGCCACTCTAGAAGTGAGTGCTAGTAGAGTGCTGCATTTAAGGAGAAAAGATTTCTTGAGTTAGAGCTACAGGAAAACTTCTCGTTTTTAGAAAGGAGATTGTTTCAGCATGAGCTTTTCCTAACCTCTCCTGACCTATTTATAATCTTTAGAGACCAAAATAAATAAATAAATAAAATCGTAATTCTCAATTTTTCCATTATTTTTTGCTCAGTGTAACAAGGAATTTTTGAAGGTGGGAGGTGAGAGTTGGTTTTGTTTTCTGTCAGAAATATTGATAAATATGTCAGTTATCTTTAATTCTAGGACATGTTTGGACAAGTGGAAAATGCAAAGATATAAAAGATAAGGGTAGACTCACAATCTACCAATATAAATTGTAGCTTATTTCTAGCTAGAATTGGGCATCAATCTTTAACAAGTCCATTAGAGAATTAATATATTAATCTAAAAGTGCATTTTTTTTGCTCTTTTAGTTCATTCCAAAGTCATACATTAAGAAAAACAAAGACTGTCCAGGCTTTGCAATGGCATTATTTTGAGTAAAAGTGTATTTACCATCTTGTTGGAAAATCAATTATTAGAAAACAAAAGCAATTTTAATATAGAAAAAATGGAGGTCAACAAGAATTTATTTGGTATTTAGTAAATTGCTCTATCTCACAACTACAAGCAATTCCTAAAGAGATGTGAATTGACCTCTGTTTTTGTTTGCCTTTTTTTTTTTTTTTTTCTCTGAAAGGAAAGCTGATCTTTAAAAAAGAAAGATCCCTCTCCTTAAAAATTTAAGGAAAAGAAAAGCAGTTTAATTTCCGGTTGAAAAGATTTTTCCAAGCATTTTATGTATGAATTAAACTCCAGTAGAGGCATAATGAATTCCACTGTATATTGCAAAGAAGGTTTTAGCTAACCAAACAGAATAAGTTGATAATAAAATCATGCCTTTAATAGTTTGCCTAAATTATTCTGTATAATTTAATGTATTTCATAAAAGAAGCTGGTGAAGGAAGCCTCAACAATTAATCAGTAGCTAATGCAGATAAGGGCATAGTAGACAGTATCTGGCTCTCTGGGACTGCCTTGTCTTGCTTTCCTTGTCTACTTCACTGTTACTCCCTAATCTTTATTGGCATTTACTCATCCACTAGAGAAATGTACTTGTTTTTCCAGATCACAATAACCTTTTAGGGTCTGACATTCTAAATGTTTACTTTAGACATTAAACGAATTATTGGGAAGGTGTTTAGGAAGATGAACTCTGAGAGAGGAATGTTCAGTATGACATGTAATTCTGTATTTGTAGTTAGTTACTATCCTTTGGCTGTGAGAACATATTTGTGCTATTAAGTTCATGAATTATGTAGTTCATGGTATTGATGATCTTAAACTTAAATGTTTTTGTCTTTAAGAAACTCATTCAGGTTTGGGTGCAATGGTAATTTCCATAAGTAAATGTTAACCACATCTAGTTTCCATTCTGAAGATTTATCTGTATAAAAAGGACACTTGTAAGATAGGGCAGCAAAATCTGTCTCTACCCCGGCTGCTAATTCTAGCCTGAAATCACTGCCTGGATTCTGCTTCCTTTTCTTTTTAGAAACGATAGAAGATTCTGTGGAGACATTTTCTATGCAGATCAGATCAGTCTTTTTTTTTTTTTTTTTTTTTTTTTTTAAGACCAAGCCTTAAATGTAAAACAAACAAACAAACAAAGAAACCCCACCAAAACAGTCTCTTCATTTATAAACTTCTTAATCTTTAATTTGCAATCTTTTTATATGGTTCTGTACAGGATAAATAACAGTCTACACCCAGAAACATCTCCCCATGCATTTGCTTTACAGATAGATATCAGGTCACTTTCTGTTGGAAAGATAAATGGAGGGAAGACTGGTCTGAATACAAATCAATAATACTGTGAGTGCCTCTAGCACAAGCTTTGTGAGTCAATTTCCAAGTTCTAGCAGATCATGCTTTACTAAACAACTTTGTGATTGACAGTGTTGTTAAGACTGTGCAGATCAGCTAGTGCTGATCACTGTAAGTTTGGGCAGCCAAAGAGAAATAAATATAGCTGGGAGTTTGAGTAGCTTTTGTCATTTCTCATTGAAATGAACCAGTGATTTTGTAGAACAGAATGAACAGTGTGTTACTTCTAGAATGTTTCAGACTTTTATAGGGAGGAAAGAAAACAAGACTAAATCCAGAAAACTGAGGACAAGGAAAAAGCCTAAAATCGTCTCTTCTCTTTTCTAGAGGGCTGCTATAGCAAGCTATGCTGGAGGCCTACTTTCTTCATGATGAGAAATACAGATATTTTATAGAGAATGGAACTGTATTTTGCCAAGTAAAACTACCTTGGCAGAATATCTCTACAGCCTGTTCAGGAAGAGTTCAAGATCTCCTTTTATTTGACTGTGAGAATACTCAATTCCTAAGAAATTACTTATTGTTTTGGTAGTTCTGTATATCTGGTCTCATACAGATTTCACCATCCATTTCTGTGAATACTTTTTTGGAGAAGCGAAATAATGCTTTTTAAAGAATAAACAATTTCCACATCAGATATTATAAAAAGGAGAGGCAGAAAAAAAGGAGGGGACTCTGAGTGCTTATCTTGTCTAGCCTATGAAGGGAATCTGTGAGAACAAGCCTTCAGGTGATATTTTTTTACTACAAAAATAGATAGTTGGGTAGTTGGAGGGAGTCTCTTCTACCTACAGCTCCTGTTCCTTGTCAGAATGGTCACTGCAGATGCAGTTCCACTGTCACCTGCCAGAGGTCATTTCATCCTCCCCTGACTTATTATTTCCTAATGTCGTGGTTTAACCTGACCGGCAGCTAAACACCACGCAGCCGTTCGCTCACCCTCCCCCCTCCCTCTCTGGGACGGGGGAGAGAAATGGAAAGTGAAGCCCGTGAGTTGAGATAAAGACAGTTTAATAAGACAGGAAAAAAAAAAAAAAAAAAAAATAATAATAATAACAATAATAATAATGATGATACAATGGTGATAATACGAAAGTAATAATAGTATGTACAAACAAGTGATGCACAATGCAATTGCTCACCACCCGCTGACCGATGCCCAGCCTAACCCCGAGCAGTCCGGCCCCCTCCCCCCGGCTAGCCACCCCTATATATTGTTTAGCATGACGTCAGATGGTATGGAATACCCCTTTGGCTAGTTTGGGTCACCTGTCCTGGGTCTGTCCCCTCCCAGCTCTTACTGCACCCCCCAGCCTGCCCGTTGGCAGGACAGAGCAAAGGCTGAGATGTCCTCGGCTTAGTATAAGCACTGCTCTGCAACAATTAAAGCATCGGGGTGTTATCAGCACTCTTCTCATTCTAAGCCAAAACACAGCGTTCCACCAGCTACTAGGAAGAAAATTAATTCTGTGCTAACTGAAACCAGGACACCTAATAAAAAATGAAGTCAAATAAACTGTTCATCAGTTTTCCATTCTTATATAAGTGAAATTGTAAAGGTTGCTAGGGAAGTTAGAATAGAATTCTGACTGTGTTGTATTGTGCCTGCTCTAATCTGGTGCTAAATATTGAAGTCTTTATGCTTGGAGTATTAGTGCAAGAGTCCACTATGTTCTTAAGACTGTGAAAGGTGAAGAGAGTCAGTGTTCTCCTTGTTGTTTTTGTTTTTCCACAGAGCTCAAAAAAGGTTTGTGTACTGGTGGAGTTCTTAGTGTGCTATTTATTTTTTAAGAAAGTTCTTAAAAATTGAACTGGAATTACCAGGATCAACAAAAATTAATAAACCTTTAGTGAAAGCAATCCTTGATAGAGCTCTGATCCTAGATATTGGGTGAAGGGTGAAAACCTTCAGTGAAAATTGAAAGTCCCCACAGGTGCATTTTGTAGTATGGTCAAGTTCCTGCCGTTTCCCTTCACAGTGAAAATAATAAAACTGTAGTACTATATGTGTTTTAAAAATACCTTTTTCTGTCTTAAGAAGCTTGACTACAAGTTTATACTTCATTTATTCCTTTTAGCAATGTATTGTTATTCCTAATGGAAGTATTTTAATTACAAAATAGAGAAAACATCCAAAGCAAGCTAATTGTTCTGGACATTTTTAATGGCAATTAACAATATACATATACAATATGTCTTTTTATTACTGCCACAGTGAAGGAAATAGTCTAGTTTTGCATATACTGACCCAAAGCTACTCAGTTCAAAAACTACCAGTGTTTTCAGAATACAAATCTTAAGTTATTTCTTCTGCTTTGCTTAGAAAAGGGAGTAAAACAATCTGGAGATCCCATTTTCAGAAATATTTGTGTTAATTCCTAATTTTAGGAGAATTTTCTGTAATGGATCTTTTGAATTGTTTGCCAGGTCTGCATCAACAAAGAATTGAGTCAAACTTGGAAACATAGTCAAAAAAAAATTCTGTGAGAGAACATACGGTATTCAGAATCAAAGAATTTTATTTTGTTTTGAATTTTAGAATACATGATATTTGCTATCATTATGTTTTTCTTAATTAAGTAGGAAGATATGTTTGGTGTAGAAATATCTTCTTTTAATTCAAAAACATACCTGTTTTTCTGGATGAAGGAAAATAAAAACAAAAAACAGATGTAGACATACTTAAAAGTGTATAGATTTTACACGTTTAGGGAGTTGCAGAGAAAACCAAAGCACCAAAAATTCTTTTGTTTAATTTCTTGTTTTCTTCTATTTTAAAGTACAACAGTGTAAAGGTCTATAACTTCTTTCTAGTGTATTATTGTTCTTAGGTTTGTATACAAAAAGGCTTGTCTAATGAGATCTCAGTTTAGAGATGAACATGAAAAGTTGGTACTGATTACATTCTTTTCTAGGCCTCTCTCTTACGTAAGCTTTTAGAAAGTTGCCTGGGAATTCATGTCATGAAGTATTAGCTCCACAGTCTGTGCAATGCTAATGAAATATCTTTTTGTGTGTGTGTGTGTGTTTTGTTTCTTTCTTTGTTTGGTTTGTTTGTTGTTGTTGTTGTTTTATCATAAGTAGGATTGCATCTGAAAAAAGTTCTAGTATCATAATGTAAAGGCAATAATATTTGCTATGTATTTCTCAGACTATTTTCTTCATGAAATGAGAAAGATAATGAACATATGAAATACTGGATATAATTCCACAGTAGAAACCTTTTGTTTACATTTTTTTCTCATTTCTTTGCAACTCCAGAGTTGATTCTGTTGACGGTTTTATAAACATGCCTGAATGCCATAGTGAATTGGTTCCATGTGTTCAGTACCATACTATCTATTATTTTCTACTATTACTACATATCATATAGTGATATTTGGAAACTGCTGAATATTGGTATAATTGCACCAGAAGTCTGCAAAACTGTTCTATCCTAATTGTTTAGGGGACCATTCCAAGTGAAGTTCACTAAAGAGTAATATGTGGCACAGAGATTTTTGCTACCATTGCTATTTTAGTTATTCATACTGCTTTTGATAAGCAAAACTGAAATTGCATCCTGGAATTTATATCCTTTATAATCTTCCTTATGTATTTATGGTTTTATGAGGTTTCTTCTATTTGTTTGCATTATATTTGACCATTTTATTCATTTTTATTACCAGGATTGAAAAGTATTATAATATATTCTAAAAATGTGACGTACTTGAAGCGTACTGATTTATAGATGCCATGAACATGTATTGCATCAGACGGATCTACACATACAAAGATTTATATGTACATGTGTAACAGATTTATAGGTCTTCAGTAGAAGTGGTCAGTTATCGGTCACATGACTGTATGTGTGTTCTAATTGAATAATTCCTTAACCACCATTTGTATGGTTAACCACCATACAAATCATTTGATTATTAGTTTCAACATTTTTTCTTTTCCACATGCCTAACTTTACTGGTTTAATTAACATGAATTTCACTAATTCATAATTTGAAGATTCAACTGGGCTTTTTCTGATATTGTCCTAGCTCTGTTATTTGGACAGTTTTAGGTAAATGAGTGACCTTGACACATTTCTACAGGGAAATATAGTTCAGAAAAGGTGTTTTTTTTGTTTGTTTATTTGTTTGTTTTAGAATAATACAATACAATACATACAATACATACTTTAAATAAGGACCCCACACAAACTGCAGTGTAACTTCATCCTTCCTGATCAGCATTAAGAGGCCACCAAAATACCTGATAAGTAGTGATAACTGCAGATCTTGGGAACTACTTTAGATAACTGTGAATCATTGTGTGCTGTAAGCTGAAATATCTTGCTGATTGCTTCACTTCTATGATGGTAGCTTGTCTGTTCAGTAAATATTTTCAGAAGTAAGGTATACATTGCTACAGTAAAATGGGTGAGCTACTTATAAGTTAAAAAGGGTTTCAATTTTGCTGTTGCTATGTAAGTGTATTAACAATGACGGGCCAATAACCAGTCAGCTAAGTCAGAGATGGTGCTCTAAAGGCAAAACAAGAGACTCAAGACCCAACGGTAGAAAGATCTGTGCTGGAAGAGAAATCTAGCGAATGTAACAAGATTGAGATTTATAGTCTTAAATATCTAATAATATCTATTTTCATGACTCAAACTGTCGCTTTTTCTTGTTGTTGCATGTTGTGATATGCAATTATTATGCTTATGCACTATAAAACAATGTGAAGTAAATACATGTTTTTAATTTGGAGATATTTTTAGTGGCCTAAAATCTGACTATGTACAAACTGAGAAAAAAAGCACTACACTACTTAATGAAGTTCAAATGTAACAGCAGCTCTCTTAGTTGTCTGTTTCATCTGAATAATTATTACTATTAGTTTATCTTTTCCACTTAATATATATTAGTAAAATAAACAAAACTATCATGTCTCATGCATGCAACCACATCTTCAATAGTCTGTTGAACTGGTTTTTGAACATAAATTCTCAACTAGATTTTTCCATCTAATACTTTTTAGGGGTAAGTGAAAGGGAATGGAGGTATGTAATAAACTTCTTGTATTCTTTGCACTAATATATAACACACATTGCTGATAAATGACTAGACTGTAACCTGCCAAATAATAACGAAAAGTTCTGTTTTTAAAATGTATTATATAGCATTCTATACATATATCTATATGTTTGCTTCAGAAGTATAGCTTGTGTTTAAATTGGGACATGGCAATAGATGGCAAAAGAAGCAAATGCTATTGTTTTTTGTTTGGTTGATTTTTGATAATGTCCATAGATTTCATACATGCCAAGATGTGTTCAACACACATGTTGAATTCCCAGGTTTGCAATAATTTCCTTTAAGGCAGGTGTTCTGCTGAATCAGAAAAAGGCTGCTGATGATCAGTGCAGCTCAGAGAGGACCATTATTTTATCATTTCAATATATTATGTGAGTCATTAAGGATTTAGAATTAAAATGCTTTCTTCTGGTATGGAGACCCAACTTTCTCATTAAACATGGCAACAAAAAAATCCATTTCAAAACAGAATAACAATTGTTCCTGTTATGAAATGATAACACACTGGTATAAATACAAACAGTCCTACTGGAACTAATAGCTATTCTAGATCTACACCAGTGAAATGGAGCTCAGACTCTGGACTGGTGCCTAGCATTAGCTCATTATCATAAATTCTTGCATGTGTATTGATAACAAAAGTCTCAAGTTGAGAAAGAACCAATCTGGAAAAATAAGCACTACTTTTTTAGGGATTTGCATGCACTTTAGAGTTGAAGTAGAGATAACATACAACCTGAATTGCTGCTAAAATTATCTTTTATCTTCTGGGATCTGTTATTCTCAAAGAAAGTTGGATGTTAGTGTTAGAACAAGGAAGGGTTTCATAGATATTTTGCTCTGTATATTAATTCAGGATTTTTTTTACTTACTTTCTTAATAAAAATAATTTAGAAGTGCTAGATACAATTTATCAATATGATTTTAGACAATGAACACACACACAGAATATTCAATTGGTTTAAAACACAGAGTCATTCCAAATTAAAAGAATCAGACATGGGCAATTTTGAATTCATTGCTCTATATGGAAATATTGCTGCTGTATAAATGTGGATTTTAAATTTTTGGCATGCTTCATAACTTATAAATACATTAATTATTATCTAAACACCTTAAAAGAGCCTAGGATTTGAATTATGAATCTAAGGTCCTGATTCAAAGAAGCCACTGAAGATGTGCTTTATCTCACTGGAGTTTAAACCTAAAATTAAGCCTCTGTTTGCATGCTTGTCAAACTGAAGCTTAAATGAACATGGCAGGTCCTCTTAAAGAAAGCAGAAGTGTGTTTGACTGCCACATACCAAAAAGGGAAGCTATTCTAGGAGTCAAAGCACAAAGGTAGGAGTAAGAGAAGAGGAAAATTGGATCACTGGAAAAAAATAAAAATAAAAGCCTGGCAGACGAAATAAGGTAGAGAGGAGAGGGGTAGGGATTATGGAAAACAAACAAACAAACAAACCAACCTTCAGAGATTCAGGGTACAAAGACCCACAGGCAGGAATATTACAAAAGCTTTGGAGATCATGATGGAGTTCTCTCTAAATTGAGCTTTAGGAGTAAGCAGCAAAATGTGTTCTGGTATCATGATTATCATCCTCCAGACCTTTCTATATATTCTGCCATCAGATTAATATTCCAGTATGAAACCCAAGTAAGGATTTATCTTCCCCACCCCCACTCTCCTCTTTTTTGATACCAACATTTCTCTGTTGCCGTATTACTTTATGTGTCCTACATTCTCACCGTTTGCTCTTTGAATTAGTTATATTATTTTTACAACCACTCTTTGCCTATGCATGCTTTCTGGAATGCTGGATATCTATATTGTGTTTAAAATAAAACATTGTATGGAAAAAGAATGCAAGGTAGTCTTATGGTTCATTGATATTTATTAGGAAAAAGTGGGCCGGGGAGGGGGGTGGTAGGAAAAGGGAAAGGAAAGGGAAGCTGCATTATTCGTGAGTGCAACTGTTGCTTTTTTAGCCAAAATGATTTGAAAGGATACTGTACTGGAAAGATTAAAGATTAAGAAATGCAGGCATGTCAAAGAAAGTTAGGTCTTCTACAAAGTAGTGGCCATTACTGCTGTTTTCCAACATACAAAAACTAAACATTCTGATCTTTCTTGTATTATCATGATAATGAATAATCTCGACTGTGTTTTGTGTTGTGCTTTTCTCTGAAAAGTCTGTTGTTACTATAGGCATGTGTGTGCCCACATGTGCACACATTCACACAGCTGCAATTTGTTGTCGTTGAAATCCCGTAAGTTTGAAGAGTAAAATTTAAGGCACTGGCTTGGAGTCACAGTCTGCCAGTGCAGCTGATGAAACAGCAGCCTCTTGCGGTAAAACAAAGGAGAAATGGCAGGTAAATCCTCGTGATGTGTGGCAAAGCCTTTTGTTTGCAGAATAACACCAAACTTTCTGATCTTCTTGTAGTGCAGGTGCAATGATTATCAAATAAAGGCAAACACAGGTTGTCTAATAGTTTCCAAAGGGAGTAAGATTCATTTGCTCATAGACCAGGATGACCTTTTAATTCCCAAGTGTGAATGTTAATAGGCTTCCTCATTAAAGAACCTCATTAATGTCAAAATCCCACTGAAAATCATTAACTATGATATGATAATGCTGAAGAGAAAAACTCATAGAGAAACAGTAAATATGTTTTGAATGTCCTCTTGATCATCTGAGATTAGCAAGTTGCCTCAGACCTCCAATGACAGCAGTAACATACTTAATACTCTACAAACAGAGTAGCATTAAAAAAAGAAAACCACACCTTGATATGCCTTCCTTTTGCAGTGGTCTTTTTGGAAAATTCTTTCACTCCTGCTCACCTGGATTTTTTTCACTAGAGATTTTTAGGCACATTGTGGTTTTGTTTGCATCAGCCATTTTACTAGTTTCATATATTGCAACAGGCAGGGTGTAACAGTGTATTGATGGATTACAAAAATGTGTGACAAGAAATTCAAGGTATAGAACACATAGAATCAGAGAAAAGCAAGAAAAAAGAAAACAAGGAATATTTGGCTTTGTTAAAGGCTGGCTACCAACTGAACCAATAACTTTATCATATGTAAATTTGGTCTTGCTCTTTTATTCCACCTTTGAAATTGTTCTGATGTAAAGCTTTGTTACTTTCCTTTTCTTCTGGGTGTCCTACCTCTCCAGTCACTTGATTTCCTCAAAGGAAGGTTTTGAGTCAGGGTATACAGTTTCCCTCTGTGGCCCTGATTTAGGTGGTTCATTCATGCTACTCAGTTCTGTGGAATATGATAAACCTTTGAATCAGGGAAGCCTCTTTCCTAGAGAGAAGCATGGACTTTGGAAGTGGCAATTGGTTGCCTGTGAGATCAGGCAAGGTGTTCCTTGTCATGAGTGATAGTACAGTGTCTGGGATGTATGGGCACGCAAAACATTCAGGTTTAGCATCTTTCTCTACGCATGTGCAAATCCAGTCATACTGTGGTCTACATTGTGCATTGCAAAAATCAACCTTAATTAAGATTAAATAATCTTATATTGTAGCTAATATTAATTCACTGCCCAGTGCTAGGAGATAAATCATGGCTGCAGTAGGTACATCAGTTGTACTAGTGGAGATGGAGCACGGGTTGTTAGCCAGGATGGTGCTCCACTTACCTGAAACAACAAACTTACTGCCAAGCAGATAAGCTTTACAGTGGAAGTTTCAGTACTTTTAAATAAACATGGCTCCCCCCAGCCCCCTAGTGGGAAGGAATATATTTAAGAGCTCTGGCAAAAATATGTGTTCATCTGTTTCTTTGGGACAGTTACAGGCTTTGTATCAGCACATGCTGGCTGACAAATTGCTACTGCCTGGATAAATGAAGGGAAAAAGATACCATACTCCTTTTCTGCTAAAGAAGATAGCATGATTTGGTGCCAGAATCTTACCATACTATTTTATATATAATCAGTTATCCTTTACACTGTACAACAGATGGAGAGAAAGTGTTTTGAGCTGGTGTATTGGAAAAGGCTCTGGCTACTTACGTGTACCGTTGTATAAGATTTTCTGGAGACTGACTTTTCAGTGCAATTAGATCACTTATGTATTTAGGATTAAATTCTTGATTAAAGACCTTGTTGGATTGAGATGTTGGACCTTTCATTGAGGATAAGCAGTGGTTTCTTGTTTGCCACATAATTCTATTTCCCTACTGCTAAAATAATTATTAAAGAAAACTTGCTGTGGCTGCTGTTATATTTTCTAATCCTGGTGGATGCGTTAGAAATTGACAACAGTAAGTCCTGCATTAGAAATGATCCCCATACTGAGTTACCATGCTGCTCACTAAAATGGTTTAATCTTCTGCCACAGCAGTTTTTGTAAGACTCTTATTGTGGCTGAGCTCATAAATTAGATGCAGAGTTCTCTTATACTTTTGTGGTTAATAATATGCCCCTCTCTGGGACATAATTGACATTGCTGTATTTTCAAACCAAGGAACAAAAAGCTTTTATTTGTTCCAAGTGGTTATTTCCTGAACTTTTTTTCAATCAACTCTTAAAAAAATATACAAACAATAAGGGAAACCAAGAAGCTTGTAACAACAATTTAAGTTCTATTCAAAAGAAACATTCTGTGAAGATAACTAAAGGGATAATAGGGCTCATTTTCTTTTGAGCCTGCCCAGAGAATCAAAGGGCCATTTATTCAGAAAACAGTCCTTCTCTAAGCTCATTTGAACTTGTCAGAAGATCCACAAGTCTATTACTGCTGCAAATGTAGTTCATGCATGTTCAGCTCACTAACACAAATGAGAAAATTAATATAAAGATGCAAATCAAATGAAAATTAGGGAAGGGATCAGGTGATAGAGCCACTGAAGAAAGCAACCATTACTCTGATAATACTTTTTTTTTTTTTTTTTTTTTTCAGAGGTATTATAAACATCACAGAGGTTACGATGTCTGTATTTTCAGAAGAGGACTCTTTCTCTCTTTCTCTTCCAAGGTTTTTTTCATTTAATGGCAATGGGAGCTGAAAGTAAATGCTGTTGTCATTTACGCTGCTGCAGTTGAATGTAGTATTTGGCCCACACAGAACTGAAATCTATCTTGTGCTATGTTATTGCACTTGGTCTTCAGATACAGGCTAATCAACCATAAGTCCTCAGATGTTTTTGGAGCTGTAAAACTTTTTGGTCAGTTGAATCCTAAACAAGCCACATCTCCTCAAAAGGAATAAATAGCAGTTACTCAAAGTTCTCGTACTGATTTCAAGACATTGCAGAAATATGAGAGAAAGAAGAATTTGGCTCATGGAAAGAGCTGTAGTATGGATGAATGCATTTAATACATTTTTCAAAGTTTATCCTAGGGCAGTAGCATATCGTTAATACAACTCTTGAAATTTAAAGAGCGATTTAAACACAGAATAATCAAAGGTAGAAGGGGATGACTCCTATTAGATCACTGAGTTCATCTCCTGTCACTGCACAAGTGTTCTCTATTGTTCATCTTGTAGTGTTTTGTCCAGAATTTTCTTAAATCATAAGCCACAGGGCTTCCACTGCTTGAAGAGGATTAAGATTTTCTGGCTAATCTCCCTCAGGACATTTTTCAGATATAGTCTTCCTTTTTCTTCTATAATTTAACTCATGTTGTCCTGATCTTTTGAGGAAACAGTGGGAGGTGTAATAAATAACCTTTATTGCCTGCTTTTTACTGATAGTCCATGAGGAAATGGTAGCTATAACCTCTGGAACAATGTAGTTTTTCCTAATCCAGCAGGGCTGCAGTGAAAATTCAGCCCCACCCTCAGAGACACTCAACGCAATCTAGCCCAAATCTTTTCCAGCACAGTGTCATACCCTCTGTTTTGCTTACTGGTTGTACTGCTACCTCAGTACAGAAGCTCTTTTAGCTTATCTCTTTCTTTCAAAGGCAGAAGCATTCATTTTCTTTCTTGCTTTTTTTGTGAGGGTGTCAAACCAAATAGTGAAGAACTCTCGAGTTTGTTCCATAACCAGACATTCCTGAGTTTTTGTTTCTTTACTCCTTCTCACACAGATAAATTGCATTCTCTGTCACTTTTCTTTCCTCAAGAGAAAGGAATGCTATCTTGGTCTTACTTGGCTAAGAGATAACGGTTGAGATATTGGATTAGAAGGTATCTCTTTAAATGAGTTGCCTTTTCTTTCAGACATCAACATTGACATTGACGTTAGTGTTGACTAACTTAGGTGGTTGGCTCTTAATTGTTTGTTTGTTTGTTTTTTCCCAGATTTTTACACACTTCATAAATGGAGTCCAGAAACTTAGCAATGAGTCTTGGGGGTTACATTATGTTCTGGAAAGCAAGTCACCTAAGATGAGTTCTGCCATATTTCTTACTGTGATATATAAATTAGTTGTAAATCTATACTTAGTTACTGCAAAGTTAACAATGATAAAAATTCTGAGCAGAACAGGTGGGGCCAAATCCTGTAGCAAGGAATAAGGGGGGGGGCGGTTAGTTAATGGCTGGGACAAGAACCCAAAAGTTGTGGTACATAAGGACTGGAATATATTGATGTGTGGAGATGTCCAAAAATTGATTGGCTAAAGTTTGGAAGAATGCCTGAAATGGGGAATTTGAGAAAGTGCATTTGTTCTGACAAAAATATGTTGTGTGTCTTGGTCAGTGAAGTCTCTGAAGGTGTAGATGATGAGCAATTTTTTCCAGTCTTCTCTATAGTACTTTGTTTCATATTTACTTGTAAGCCAAGTTCTGATATCAGAGACCATCATTTTTATGATATCCATTCTTTCTGTATTTTCCAAAACTATGATTGTATTTTCCCAAACAAATTATGTCTTTCCAAAACAATGATTGCTATTTTAAATAAAAGGACTAAAAGGAAGGAAAGAAATGGTTAATTTATGTTTAACATATCAAGAAAAAGTACCCTTTTTTTTTCTGAAGTATAAAGAGAGGAATACTCAATTTTCTGTGGTTATACTGTATTTCTTTGCATATGGTATGCTGCAGATTGTCATGTAGCTAAGTCTCAGAGTAAGACATAGGTTTCGTTACCAGCTTTCTAAAAACTATAATTAGGTAAAATATAAACAAATGTATATTTATGCTTTATAAATTAACATCCAAATATTCTGAAATGACCCCATAATCAGTTAGTGCAAGAATAAATAAAGGTACAAAAGTTTGACAACTGCAACGGACAACATGAAAAACACAAAGAAACTAATTACTTCCAACTTATATGACATAAGAAATGCTTTTATCTGATCTGAGAATATGAATATACAAGCTGATAGACATTTCATTAGGCATGCATTAGGCAAAACCTGGTTAAATCTGGAATAACTCTGTTACTATGCAGCACTTGGCTCACAGGGTATTAGTGCTCCAAGGCACCCTCAAACACTTATTGCCTCAGTGCACCCACGTATCCTCTGCCTTTGGTTCAGGAGCTTTCTTTAAGCTCAGGTCCTTGCCTGTGCTATGGAGTATGTAACCCTGTGCCCAACCCAGTCCTCTGCTAGCCCCCATGTTTTTGCTGGACTTGAAGGTTGACCTCATCCCTGACTGTCACTTCACACCTTTCTGATGATCACTGGGCTGCACTTGTTAAATCACCAGTCCTTGCTCCTGCGGGGCTGCACCGTTGTTGGTAAAGAACATCTTACAGTGAATTTGCTGGGTAGTCATATCTGGCATTTATAAGTTATTTCAACAGCTAGATCAGTAAATCTAGCAGATGAGAGTAGATAAAAGAAAGTTATTTGTCTTTTTTGCTTTATTTGATAGCACAACCAAATGCCCCACGGAGGTCAAGGAGGTTCTGACGAGTGGTTCTATGAGGACCATACATAAATGTGAATGACTAACCGTATCTCTGAAGATGGATTCCTGGCAAAGGTACTGTTTAAAATAATATTACATGAAGTATTCATTAAACACTAGAAAAAGGCAGACTCTGCCTAACCTCCTCCAAAGGATACATCTGAGAATAGTTTAGACCAGTGAATGTGGATGGCAGGTTGTACTCTGGACTTTTAAGTCTATGTGGTTTTAGTTCATTACCTGTTGCTAGTCTGAATTCTGCTTAAATCCAGCCAGAAACATTGTTTCCAGAAATATGAATTTTGTGTGTTGGATCTTGTTTCATTTGCTAAATGGACTTTAAATGGTTGGTAATCTCATAAGTGCCTTATCATATCGAACACATGGAAAAACAAAACTAGTATGACCTTTTTGTTCTGTAGGTGATTCACTGATACTTTAAAATTTGGGGGGAAGGAAAAAAAGGAAAAAGAAAAAAATTTTTTTCAAGTAAAAAAAAAAAGAATTAAAAGAGAAAACATATTTGAATAGCATCCAAATTCCTCCCTCCCTCCTATTATTTTCCTCTTTTTGTTTTTCATCTGAAATGCTATGCATCCAATGAAATCAAATGCAGAGGGGAAAAAAAAAGAATGCTGTTATTTTTGTTGCGGTTGTCTGTTCTTGTGTATATGCAAACTCAGGATATGAAAAAGTGTTTCCTTCTCTGTTACCTTTCACAGTTTGGTGTAGTTAAAAATATCCTGTTTACTTTCAGAAGTGTTATCTTTGTAGGTGTCATTTGTAGGAATGACTGGTGAGAGAACTCATCTGAAGGACAACTACATATTTAAGTGGTTACAAATCAAGTAAAAGGAAAATTTAGCAGTCATGTAGACAATTAGATTAATTAACCAGCCAAATAGTGAAGTCATTGCTGAGGAACCATTCTTCAAGGAATAGATGTGCATAAAGCAAGCTGCTTTTAAAAACAGAATGAGTTTTATTATTTTATCCATTTAATTTTATTTTAAAACCAGTTAAGCTACATGACTTTACTTTATCCATATATACAGAGTAATTTACTGTTTCATTTATCAGGTCATAAGGAGTTTGTGTGCATGTGTTACTTTTTTCAGAATTTAGACAGACAGATGACAAAGGGTAGTTATAATTAAAGCCTGCAGAGTGCTACAGACATGCCCAAAGTGATAGAAATGTGAAAAAAAAAAATGAGATTCTAAGGTATTGATTGAGATGACTCAGGAGTTTTGATTGAAGCATCCATGTAAGTGCTTTTCTGGATGTGTGCCAGTGCACTTAGCTGTTCCTTTACTGAGAGCTCTCTAGTAAAGCGGATCTCTCAGACTACAGTTGACACAAATCCTTGCTACAGTTTATCCTGGCAGCTAGAGCCGGGACTAAACCAAAGTTTTTGTTTCAAATATCAGTGAATCTGTGGAGAATTCAAAACTGGAATAAAATTTGAACTTAGCTACTTAGCTCATCTCTAATCCTGAGAGAACTGCTGTGAGCCCCTGATGGATTGATTCCAGGCAGTGCCTGTTGGTACCATCCAAATGGTGCAGAACAGCATGGGTTTCTTTGTCTTAGTGGAAGTGTGTAGAGTTTCGTTGCATGCAAGGTCAAGGTCCTGCACCCAAGCACAAATACAGACTGGGTGAAGAATGGATTGAGACCAGCTCTGAGGAGAAGGACCTGGGAGTGTTGCTTGATGAGAAGTTCATCATGAGCCAGCAATCTATGCTTGCAGCACAGAAAATCAATAGTATCCCAGGCTGCATCAAAAGCTTGGCCAGCAGGTTGAGGGAGGTGATTCTCCTTCTCTACTCTGCTCTCATGAGAGCCCACCTGGAGTACTGCGTTGAGCTCTGGGGCCCCCAGCACAAGAAGGACATGGACCTGTTAGAACAAGTCCAGAGGAAGGGCGCAAAGATGATCAGAGGGCTGGAGCACCTCTCCTATTGAGCTACTAGAAGATGAGGGAGTTGGGGTTGTTCCGACTGGAGAAGAGAAGGCTCTGGGAAAACCATATAGCGGCCTTCCAGTACCTAAACGGGCCTACAAGAATGCAAGAGAGGGACTTTTTGTCAGGGAGTGTAGTGATAGGAGAAGGAGGAATGGCCTCCTTCCCTAAAAAATCCCTAAAAGGGAGATTTAGATTAGATATTAGGACAAAATTATTTACTCAGAGGGTGGTGAGTCACCGGAACGTGTTGCCTAGAGAAGCTGTGGATGCCCCATCCCTGGCACTATTGAAATCCGGGTTGGATGGGGCCTTGGGCAACCTGGGTTGGTGGGAGGTGTCCCTGCTCATGGCAGAGGGGACGGGTACGGAATGGGAAGGATCTTTAATATCCCTTCTAAACTAAGCTATTCTATGCTTCTATGATATTTAAATGATTTTTATTTTACTTATGGTAAAACAGTCATCTTTACCTATAATACTTTCCCATTTATTGCCTATTTATTTATTTATTTTATGGCATGTAGATTTTCATTTAGGCAGTTAAGAAATATATGAAAATGTGTGTACTTCACTTTTGTTCAATTAGATGTGGAAAAGTAATAACAGTTTTTAATCAGAAACATTAAAAAAAAAGTTTCATTCAACATTATTTAAGGTAAGAAAGGTTATTGAACTTAAACCACGGAGCTTGAGTAGAAGCTTTAAAGACTGAAGCTGTGAGAACTTTCTGAGGAACTGAGGAAACTCTTAAACACTTGTTAAATGAAAGAAACAGAGACTACTTAACTGCAAGTATGACTGAAAGATTTTAGAGCTGATCTTTTCCTAAGATGAGAGTTAGGACTGTATATATGAGAATTTGTTTTTCATAATCAACATCTAATCAGGAACCAGGAAGATATTTTCCATAACTGTGTAGGGTTAGGTACATTATTTTCTGCAACCTTACTAATGTATGCTTGTCTGCTTTACTTTCACTTCATCTGTGTTACTTTTTTTGTGGTAGACTAAATGTAACATTCTTTATAAATTAGTAGATTACCAGAGTTTTAATCATAGCCATAGAAATTCTATACAAAATATCCATAAGTGATTTAGTGAAAAATGCTACTTGAAGAAATAGAAAATTTTTCAATATTGAATACCAAAATTATATAAAACTCTGGTTTTAAGTGAAGCATGCAGAAATGTGAATCACGGTAATAAATTATATGTATTAGAAAACTTTAAATACCCTAAAAATCTCTTGTTTCTAATAACAGTTTCTGTATGACCATGGAAAGAGGAAAAAATATATTTCTTATTAAAAATGTTTTTTGATTTAAAATATATTGTTATAACTTACATAATCAGTAACATTTTACTGAATTTAAATCTACTTGTTCTGAAGTAGTATTTTTGTTTGTTTTAGACTAGTCAGAAATTAGATCCATTGCTCCTGAACATTGCAAAAACTTTTTTAACATATTGCAGATATTAAATTTCCAAAGAATCTTTGAGTTGTATCATTTCCTAGGAAGTTATTAAATTAATTTGTATAGCTTATAGGTGAGATGACTGTTTCAGTATACCCAAGATAGTAGAAGTGATGAATCATTCATTCATTTTTAAATATTTTGCAAATTAGTATTGGAGAAGAAAAATCTTAACAAGATTTTTTTTATGTCTAAAGCTTGCTTCTTATTCTGAAAGATACTATTTTCTTTAG
This sequence comes from Aythya ferina, assembly GCF_964211825.1. Classification (NCBI taxonomy): domain Eukaryota; kingdom Metazoa; phylum Chordata; class Aves; order Anseriformes; family Anatidae; genus Aythya; species Aythya ferina. The sequence continues at coordinate 48,229,458 of NC_140300.1, read as the reverse complement.
CTGATATACAGTATAATTATTGTTGGAATTCATACAGTTTTAACAGGATATAATATTCATAAACCATCTTGAAATAAATATGCATATTCTGGTCTAGCCTGAATGTTATGAAATATTCAAGATGCTTCAAAATGCTTCAAAAGGTGTTCTGGCACTCTAGTAATTGGGTTCATGAATTGCTTCCAATAGAAATTTGAAAGTTGTTTTTCCTCTCCACAACTAATTTCATCTGTACTCATGGAAAAAAAAGAAATCTTTTAAAGATTGGTTAGGAAAATTTATCTGCTCATACATAAGTGAAAATAATGAATTTTTGACTGATTTTTTTTTTCTTTTCAATGAATAAGGTATTTAGTGACATATCTAATTTTGCAATATTAATCTAACAATATGTCCAGTATTTTAGGGCAAATGAGAGTACTCAGAGATATAGTACCAGTATTTGTCAAGAGAACTCCCATAACTATGTCTTTCTTCATCTATGGTAAAAAGAACCTGAGGATTTTTTGTCAGAGAAGTGGAGAAGATGCACAGGGAGTGATGCTGTCACTTCTTTTCTCCTGTAAATAAAATACTCTTTGCATAATTAATGAGAACAATAGTGCTATTTACTAGTGAATAACTATTAAATGCATCCTCTGGAAATATTCATGCTTTTGAGAAAAGTAATACTAATTTCTCAGATATTAAAGATGAGACACTACTAGGGTGTGAAGTATCAAAACTAGTTCTGTTACCAAATTACGAATTAAACAGCAGAATTTTCCAAACACAATCCCAGAGATTGATTAAAATGAGCTTCAGTGTTAGAGAATATTTTACCTATCCTTGAAAGAGGGACATAGGAGATCCTAGAAATCACAGATCTTCAGTACACAACTTGGTTGAAATAACAATTTAAAAATCAAATTATGAAACACAACAGATATTACAAGGAGATATTATAAGTATGATATTACAAGGAGATTAGTTTCTATAAGGGAAAAAAATGTGCCTGTAATTTAATGTAGTAGGGTTCCCCAAGGATGTCAATAAAACAGAGTGAAGGAGATAGGTAAGACATGTCTAAGCTTTCAAAATACATTTTGCAAAGTCTTTCACAAGAAGTCATTAAAATGAACAGCTGTAAGTGGAGAGCTAAAATTCTGTCACAGGTCAGAAGTGGGATGTAACATGGAAAACAAAGAGCCTGAAGAAGTCATCGTCTTTGAAGAGAGTGAAATGTTAACACTGGTGTGTTTGAATATCATAAGAGAACCACTCTGGTTTAATGTACTCTTAGCGTTAATGATTTGGAGGAGAGACAAAATGAGCAAAATACTGTCCATGACAGAACAGTTCCCAGTGCTGACGATACTAAAAATGTTCTTAAATATCTTTAGATCTATAATTAAGATACCCTTTCCCTAAAGAAAACAAACTGTTATGTATTTGTCAGTATCAGCTTAAAAAACAAACAAAGAAACAAAAAAAAAACACCCAACCAACCAACCAAAAAAAAAACAACCAACAAACGCATGTACCCATGTTTCAGAATGCAAGTGCACTATTCAAAGACAGCACCATGAAGTTACTTTAGGCTGACTCCTAAATTTAATGGTAGGCTTTGCAGCTGAATATATTTACATGTATATAAATATATACATACAACGTATATTAGTTGCAAAGTTAGAGATCACCGTGTCAGAAGCATTTAGAAAGCTGATCGACATTCATTAGTAACACACTAGTAATAATTTGAGTTAATAATTAGTTCTTACACATTACCAATCTTAATTATTGCTTATTTAAAGAAGTCGGTCCTTAACACTTCTGCCTTAAATTAGTATACAAACCACAAATCTGATATTACATGGTTAGTGTAGATGGCTATGGCCATTGATGCTCATAGCCATCAATGTGGCCAGGATTTAGAGCTCTTCTGTGAGGGCAGCTGGAACCAAACCAGGCATCTGCTTTTTCCTCCCCCAGCACTTTAGATCTTATCCTTTTATAAGGCAACTGAATTCACAGAGATTTTCCAACTCTTGGGCTTAGTCCCTGGGCTACACATTTTTGAGGATGTTGCTTTGGCATGTGCTTTATTCTTTTGCTCAGCTGTTATTTCACTTGTTCAACTGCTGCAGCTTAATGAAATATCTGTCCTGCCCCAGCTTTCAACATTGCACTTGAGGTTCAGAAAAAAATAATGTTAAGTTCTTCTCAGTCTGCTTAGTGCATTTCTACTTTTAGAGGAGAAAAAGGCTTCTGCTTTAGCTGCATGGGATCCATATTTGCTAAATAACTTTATTTTAAAGGTGAAGTCATACACTAGGTGGATGATAGGTCTGAGCTCAGGTAACTGTTAGAAGAGGGAATTATGCATTTTTTGTGAAAAGGCCATTGAGACAAAGATAAAAACCACTCTGACATTACAAGCTATTAATAAATTAATGAAAAAAAGTCTTACCTCGGTATATACAGTGATTACAAAAGTGATAGGGACTAGGACTTTCTGTGAAAGATGGAGCTTTCAGAAAGTTAACTTTTCTCCAAATCATCTGGTCCTGACTAACATATTGAACTCTGACGTAGCCATTTCTATGTTCTCACAGTGTTCTGTTTCACAAATAGTTATTGGTATCATTTTCTGCGCTACTTTTCACTGCTTTCACTTTGCTGTCACATTCATTTTACCATTTAAACCAATTCAGACCACATGTTATCAATTAGAGTTTAAGTCTCTGTTAAATACTAAACCTCTTTTGACAAATATGAATTTTGTCAGAAACATGGAAAAAATATTATTTTTTTATTTTATTTACAGTTATTATTTATTTACCATTTTATTTATTTTAAAATGTATTATATTTATTACAAAATCTTAAATTTCTCCTGTAAAAATCACATAGGTATCTGTCTTGAAATCCATGGTCATTTGGTGAATTCAATTTTTAGTCTTTCTCTGAAGAGTGTTTAACTTCATCTTTTTTGCAGGCAGGAAAAATGCACAACCAACATGAATATGTAAAAATGGTAGGAGGACAAGGCATGCAAAATCTTTCAGTTCATGTGATTTCTATATAGTGTCATAGGAACAATCTCAAGAAGAACACCCATGGGATAGTTGTTTTGAAAACTCACTGGAGTTTCAATTAAACTAATGAAAGTTATTTTCAGATTCCAAGTTAACTTTAAGCGTATTTAAATGAAATATTACTAGATCTATAGCTGTATGGCAAGGTGCGAGAAAATAATTCAGTGTATTAGTGTAATCCAGGAACTAAATGCCATATAAACAAAGTAGCAAAGTATATTCAGTACGGAAAAGTGAAAATTACTGTTTATATAGTGCTGGATGCTAACCCACTTGCATTCAGTTAGTATCTTGTTTAGCAGATAGGTCACTGAGTGATAGTTTGACACTAAACTCTGTGAAAAACAGTGGACAGTCTCCTCAACATCTGTAATGTCATCTGGAGGGAAGGCTTAGCTCATTATTCACCTGTAGGCAGCAAAGATGCAGTAATGTCTGCAGAGATCCTGCCAGCAGGAGAAAAGAAAACAGCAATATCAAAATTAGTTTATTCTGTTTGTAGGAAGAAATATATATATATAAACTAAAATACTTCTTACAAGTATTTTAGTTTGTCCAAACAGGACATTTTGCAGTGAAGGATTTAGGAGTTTAAACTTAATAGGTGAAATCCAACTCTTTTTTTTTTTTTTTTCCCCTTTTTGAATCTGTACTTTTAAAATGATTTCTGGTCTCCGTGTTTTTATATCCATAAATGTATGTGTATGATAATCATAGAGATGTTATACACATTTATGTTTGCATGTAAAATCATAGTTATATTATTTTGTAATTAAATAAGATATATGTTTAATAGATGTATAAAGTAAGCAACTTCATTGTGAATGTTTGGTATGTTTTAGCTAATAAGGAAAAGATGGAGTTCATATCTTTTAATCACTCAATCAAGATTATTTATTTATTTGTTCACTTTTGTAAACAGAGAAAGAGCTCTGGTGGTGTATATAATCATCTTTCTCTCTTCAGAATTATCATTTTCTCTCTGTCAGAACTACCTTCTCAGAGGTGGGTTTATTCCAGAAGTGGTACGTGTATCTGATCAGCAGTACCCAACAAAATACTGAAAATCATATCTTTCTTGAACAGTGAAACAATACATTTGCCATCATGCACACAGATGATCAGGTAAGAAATGCTGAAAAAAGTCTGGCTTGGGAGATGTCTCATTTTTAACTTGCCTTCAGGAAAGTACAAGGGAGATGTTTTGTTTGTTTGTTTTTATGCTTAAAGTGTTTTAACTTTTTTCCTCTAGTTTATTTTGACTTCAGCCTCTTGTGTTGCTCTGTGGTAACCTTGATGTTTCCTCTTATTTAAGATAAATATATTGTATTTAAAGAAGGTATTTTTCTCATTTCTGAGAGTTTGGTTTTTTTTTTTTTTTTCATTATTATTTATGGAGTAAACTTTTTACAGTAGCAGATACAGTATTTCTAAGAAGTGCAAGACATCTAACAAGTAAAACTTCAATATTGACAGGTGTTGATCTCTGAAGGCTGAAAAGACATGCTCTGCGGCTATTTCAGTGTACACATACAAGTATAAGGATTTAGCAATGTGTCATCACAGTATCCTGAAACAGACAAATTTTTTCAGCAAGAATATTAGTGTTTTGCCTCTAGCAAGTGCCAAAGTAAACAATATAGGTACAGACATAAAAGTAATCAATAACTCCCACCCCTCTAGTTCCACAGCCAAAATGAAAATAGAGAGGACATGAAACGCAGTTTGCCTCTTTCTCTAGCATCTGTTTATGGTGACATTTTGACTAATGCCTAATGCATGAGTAATGCTAAAGTTAGAGATCCAGCAGTTCACATCATTAGTGCAGCCAGTGTGCACAGGAACGAGAGAAGAGACACAAACATAAAAAAAAAATAAAAAAATCCAAGTCAAGATAATTTGGATGTATAACATTTCTCAGGTTGTTTCCACGAACTCAGACATCTTAGGTGACATTTTGAGAACAGTCCCCAGTTTCTTCAAACTGAAAGGATTCTGACATTTTGTCTAACTGAAAGGAGGAGCAAGTGTTTTTTTTTTTTTTCTTAATTAAATTTTAGTTTCTGTTAAAGTGCAGCTTTGATTAAACTGATGTAGAAAGAAGAACCATAGCTTTCTCATGTTGAACTCAGCCATTTTAGAGCATAGAAAGATTTAAGGGAGGCCTAAATGCCTTAAAAATTGTTAGAGCTGAAAGAAGGTTAGCGTTTCTCTCAATTAAACTTTTTCTTCTGTTAAGCCCTGACAGTTTGATCACTTTTTCTCTTCATTCGCAAAATAAGAAGAGCTCTTATTTTTTGGTTCTCCCTCAGGATCTGCCCTTTCATCTCATGAAATAATGACAGAGCTGTTTCACCCATCTTTCCACTTATGAAATATTTCTAACAGTAGGATTTTTTAACAGAGATGTTTCTGCCCATTTGAAGAATAAAGACCAGATAATCCTGTCACTTTTATCCCAACATCTGATGAGAAACATTTCCCTGCTCGTAAGGAAAACAGTAGCTCTATTTTTTAGTATTTCTTTTAGTAACACTTCCAGCAAATAATAAGTTGTAACTCTGATCAGCTGTTGGTAGAAGAGGTAGAGCTATCTGTGTATTACCTCATAAGAAACAAAACCAAACAATGGCATTTGGGAGTATTTCTCTCTCTCTCTCTCTCTCTCTCTTTTTTTTTTTTTTTCTTTTCTCCAAATAATGAATTTACCTTACCTTCCCCAGTCTTTTCCTTTTCAAAGGACATTAACAGTAAAATTTAGCTTTGTGTCTCTTCATCAGTATCTCTCTAATGGAGTATCTTATCTTACACAAGTCATAGTCACGTTACTGTTCCAAACCCACAAAACTGAATTTGGTCTACCACATATGTAGTAGATAGAATGAGGAAAAATAATTAGTTTTATGGCATGTGGTTTCAAAGATGTACTTAGAGTTATAACTTTTCTTGTGCTCTTGTTTTCTAAACTGCAATAGTGAATTCCTGTGAGATTGACAATTTGCAGTGGTTAAACCTAACAGCTATATCTCTATACACCCTTTCAGATATAATTCTGTGTTATATTCAGCCCATATATGACTCATGTTTCAATTTCTTTAAAACTTGGGATTTTCTTTATTTCTGTTCACTTTAGCCTTATGATTTTATTTTTTCTTTTGTTAATTCCACCTATTTCTTCAGTGGAACAACTTCTATCTTGCTACTGTAGATTCCTTTGCAGGGACTTGAGAGTTAAGTTGTTTAATACCAGTTGTTTAATTTACTTCTCTTATCTGTGATATGGATCCCAACTGTTCTGCCCCATCTACAGCTATGGAAGGAGTTAAATCTTCTCAGTGGGTACTGTCTCTGTACAGCAAGTCTCTTCTAGACAGTAATAAAAGTTGATGTAGACCAACATTTATCATAACTAAATTTCTGTATGTTAAGAGTCAGTCATACAGTTCCCACTCATGCTAATCATAACCATTGGGATCTTTTTTACTATACTTGCTGCTGAAAGCGTAATCCTTAAAATTTAATAATTTCTTGAAAAAAGCCCTTGTTGATGCAATAGATGTCCTGTAGCATGTCATAGAAAATTGCATTACATCTCATCTAGTACTCAAAAAGCTTCTAGAATATGTTTGTTATACACATCTTAGACTTTTGTACCCATTTCTATAGATTCATATTACCGACCTATGGCAAATATTAGTTTCAGTTGTACTAAATTTTAAGAGACTTTTTAACAAGGTGCATTTAAAGGATTAGCATTTATATTATGTATTATCTAGTCCCTTGAGGTTTGTACAAAGGGAGTATAGATTAGGAAATATTCCAGGAGTAAGTAAACTGCTCTGCACTAAGACTGCACAAGCTCACTGTGCACTAGTTTTCTTCTATAAAAGGTGTCCAAGAGTGTGTTGCCCTCACCTGGAGTGTAGGTTTAAACCCGAAGGGGATTATGTTGAAGTATCTTATTGTTCATCCATGTGATCCCTTCACTTTCTGAAGCAATCGACCAATTACATCGAAGTTATGAGCATTTATTATATGTCCGTCTTCCGCTGAAGTACCGCTATGGTCTGCTTCATCAAAAAATGCATTTCACAGAATCACAGAATTTCTAGGTTGGAAGAGACCTCAAGATTATCGAGTCCAACCTCTGACCTAACGCTAACAGTCCCCACTAAACCATATCCCTAAGCTCTACATCTAAACATCCTTTGAAGACTTCCAGGGATGGTGACTCTACCACTTCCCTAGGCAGCCTGTTACAATGTCTAACAACTCTTTCGGTAAAGAAGTTCTTCCTAAGATCCAACCTAAAACTCCCCTGGCGCAACTTAAGCTCATTCCCCCTCATCCTGTCACCAGGCACGTGGGAGAACAGACCAACCCCCACCTCGCTACAGCCTCCTTTGAGGTATCTGTAGAGAGCAATAAGGTCACCCCTGAGCCTCCTCTTCTCCAGGCTGAACAAACCCAGCTCCCTCAGCCGCTCCTCGTAGGCCCCTCACCAGCTTCGTTGCCCTTCTCTGCACCCGCTCAAGCACCTCGATGTCCTTCTTGTAGCGAGGGGCCCAAAACTGAACACAGTACTCGAGGTGCGGCCTCACCAGAGCCAAGTACAGGGGGACGATCACCTCCCTAGCCCTGCTGGCCACACTGCTTCTTATACAAGCCAGGATGCCGTTGGCCTTCTTGACCACCTGAGCACACTGCTGGCTCATATTCAGCCGACTATCAACCATCACTCCCAGGTCCTTCTCTGCCTGGCAGCTCTCCAACCACTCATCTCCCAGCCTGTAGCTCTGCTTGGGGTTATTGCGCCCCAGGTGCAGGACCCGGCACTTGGCCTTGTTAAACTTCATGCAGTTGACCTCAGCCCATCGGTGCAGCCTATCCAGATCCTCCTGCAGAGCCTTCCTACCCTCAAGCAGATCGACACACACACCTAACTTGGTGTCATCTGTGAACTTACTGAGGGTGCACTCAATCCCCTCATCCAGATCATCGATGAAGATATTAAAGAGGACCGGCCCCAGCACCGAGCCCTGGGGAAAGCCACTAGTGACTGGCTTCCGACTGGATTTGACTCCATTCACCACGGCTCTTTGGGCCTGGCTATCCAGCCAGTTTCTAACCCAACGAAGCGTGCGCCAGTCCAAGCCAAGAGCAGCCAGTTTCTTGAGGAGAATGCTGTGGGAGACGGTGTCAAAAGCCTTGCTGAAGTCAAGGTAGACCACATCCACAGCCTTTCCCTCATCCACCCAGCGCGTCACTTTGTCATAGAAAGAGATCAGTCAAGGTAGTGGCCAACCACCATGTTTTCTTTTGAGACATGCTTTCATAGAATTTAAAGAGCAGTGGTAATTAAAGACACAACTCGGTGAAGAAAGAAAAGCAATGCAGTCTATCTTCTTCAGCAGAACCAATTAAATTGGAGAAACTACATTGCTGCTTTGTCCAAGCTTTGGGGCATTTCTTCAAGGTTGATTGCACCAACTTATGGTTCTTTTTGTGTAAGTCTTGTTCACCTCTCTAAATAACCTTTAAAAAAGGATTGAAGACTAATGTCTTCATCTTGCTCAAGCCTGAGGAGAGATGGTGTAGGTACCTGTCACATATGATGAAGGATAAAAGTGAAAAAGAAGTAATGCCCTGAATAAACTACATTTGCCCTGGGATTGCAGTTTTAATAACTTGGCATTTCCAATCAATCATGAAGGAAGAATTTAGGCAGTCCTGGTTCTTGCTGAGACGACCAATATAATTGCCTATGGTATCTAACGCCCTGCTACATTTGTTGGCATTAGTATTTGATGAGTGGTCTTGTTTATATGGACCATGATTACAAATGTTTTTGTCATTTTGAGTGTTATCTTGTTTTTCATGGCACGTACCTATTTTTGTTTGTTTGATATAGAACAACACATTGAGTGCTGCCTGCCTGAGAAGCGAATGACTTTGCCAATTGATTCAAAAGTAAAGCTGACTGGCAGTGATTGTAATAGGATAAGTGAGACAGATATATTATTGCTCTCCTTCGTCAGGTTTTATTTTTATTTCCTTTTTAATGTTTTCCGTGTGTCCAAGGTATCTATTTAGCCAGTAGTTTGGCAGTGTATTTTTTATAGGGGCCAAACTTAATCCATTAGTTTTGCTTTTTGAGAGTGAAGCTCTGTTAAACTAGTATACTCAATTGAGAGACTTCTTTTCCATCCATGGTTATGGAAACATTTAAAAATGAGGTTTGATAAATTAAAGTAACGGAATGCATTTTTGGAGACTGCAATTCTCAGTCTGTATGCTTTATTTCTATAAACACAGACTAAAACAAACAAACAAAAATTTAATTAATCTTTGCTAGAAAGAGGCATATTAAGGAGCCATTGGGTATGTTTGAGAAGAGTTCCTGTGTTTGAAGTACATTGTGAAAATCTGATAGTTAAATATGAACACAGACATCATTATTATATATTACATTTTTGAGTGTTTCTCATTTCTTTATACTTGCAGCTGAATAAGAAAAATAGATCAACCTTGTTTCAAGGTGTGTTTCTCAGTGTTAGCGTTGTGTTATCACTGAGTTTCAGTGAAAAAGCTCTTCTAAAAACTTGAGGGGTTACAGCATGATCTAAAATAATGTCATGACCAATTTACCAGAAAAATGGTGAACTATTTTGCTTTTATTCAGCTCCGTTTATGCTGCATTTGCCTTTCTATGATGCTTTGCTCCAGTGTAAAATACATGAATCCCAAAGTCAAGACCAAAGTCAGTGTTTGCAACCAACATGAATGTGTATGTTTTACAATGCAGAGGTATGGCTTTTAGGTGTTGTATTTCTGTAGCTTCATCAGAACAGAAACTGTGACAAGAGTAAAGGTAAAAGAGACTTGGCTTCTGCACAGGTGCATTAAGCTGTGTAGTAAAAGTGTGCACTGTCTAAATGTAAGTGGGATACATAAGAATTCCACTGTATTTCAGTTTTCCAAAGAAAGTGAGGAGAAAAAAAAAAAAAGAGAAAAAAAAAAAGAGTAAAGAGTAAAGCCCTCTCACATTATCATTCATGACTGACTCAATCACCTGCCTTACACAAAATTACATGTAAATGGACACAGTTCCTGCTTCTTCCTTTGCTATAGTATCCAGTAGGTATCCAATTAAGATCTCACGGAGTTGATTAAAAAAGATAAAGAACCCATTCTGAGAAAAATTGTGTGAAATAAATACATCTTTCTCTCCCTCAATTAATTATATATATATATATATATATTAAAGTTATATTTATTATGTATGTAGGTTTTATGAGAGCTGCTTAAAAATATAAAAGCTCAAGATTTTTGGCTTAAAATACAGAAAAGCTTGCAAAAGAACGATTTTGACATAAGAATCTAATAATTTTAAGAAAATAAATTTCAAATGTAAAATTTGAAATATCTCAGTGTGTGATCATGTACAGGATATAAATATAAATATAAAGGACTGATGGTATTTTATAGGTTGATCAAGTAATTTTTACTTTTAAATGTAAATAAAAATGACCAATTTATAGCCAAATCTTTTCTGAAACCGTTTTCTAGAATGAAGTGGCAATTTATTTTATATTTTTCTTTTTAGAATTTCAGAAATAATTAGGCCCTTTGTCCAACACCAAGTCAGTCCTTTGATATTTATAAATGGTTGCCATGCTGTCATATGCACCTCACTTGAGCTCTCTTTTTACTATTATCAGTGTAAAAAAAACAAACAATGATTTAAAGACTGTCTTAGCATCCAGCCCTTGCCAATAATGATGAATAGATGATCCAGTAAAGCTACAGACAGCTTTCAGCATCATGGCTTCCTGTGTTTTCTTGCTGTTGAAAATATGGATCCTAAAAGCTCTTTCTGTCCTAGACAAACTCTGGGCTCCACTGCAGATGATACACAGAAAGCAGTCTATGGATAAAAATGCTTTTTCCACTGTTTGTATTTGTTTGTATTTTTCCCTTGCCTAAGAAAATTATCTGTCCCTTTTTTATGGTTTTCCTCTTTCCCAGCACTTATAACTGCCCAATTAGAATAATGTTTTACATTCCCATAACGGCTGTGCAGAAGATCTGCATCCAATTCCATGTTTCTCAAACACAATTAGCACTTGTATTTAGTATTAAATATTCATAATTCTGACCTGAAACAACTGGTGGCTCTTAACTAGCAGAAAGATTGATAACAATCCTTACTTCAGTAAACTGTTTTCTGTATAGTGATATAGGTGCATCCAGCAACTTCAGTGTTCTGAAAAAATAAATCCAGTTCTTTTGTTTCTTGTTCAATTATAATTTTATTATACTGAAGTATTTTTCTCATAAAACAGAGAAAATAAACATAACTTCCTATAAATATTTCTAATATATAAGCTTCCATAAGAGAGCAAAATTACTCTAAGTGATACATAATTGCATGGTTGGATGGCATAATTGGTTTTGGCCATTCTTTGCTAGAACAGCCCTTGCCATCAGAGTTACTTGATTACCATATATTAAAATAGCTACTGTTCAAATGTTAATTTCTCAGTCCTGAAGTCCATTTTTCTACCATAAAATGTAGTAAGTAGCAATAAATCTAGAGAATGTAGTGATCTTCACCAGTTTTTGAAAATGTACATGAGAGACTTAATTTTCCTTTTAAATCCACTTTACCTGTGCCAATCAGGAACTGTTAAGGGTTTGTGAACCAACTTCTTCCACTCATTCATATTAAAATGTGGTTACTGACATTGCTTTCCATGTGCTGAGAGTTTTTGGAAAATATATTCTCTCTCATCATTACTGTACTGTACTAGGAAGACAGACTGAAGAAGCAGAGTGGGTTAGCAGTGTAAAAAGGACAGATGCAGATAACTAGGAGTTTCATCTGGAGAAAGTCTCCTATGCTTTCTATAAACTGACATTATTTAATTTTGGTAGTGACCCTTGAGCTATTGATGGAGTAGGGGACGATCAAAATGTTTCCTGGGTACAGTTTGTGTTTTCATCTCAGCACTGAAAGAAAGAAGTCTGTAATTTTGTGATGCAACCATCTGAGGGCAAGGTAAAATATATCCTTAGTTTCTCTCTGAATTATTTTTGAGACATTCTGATATTGTGTTATTTATGAGATTTTACCTATATAGGAAGAGACTGGGACCTTTGAACATCAAGCTAACCAATTGTGAAACTAAATAACCAAATAGCTGGATAATAACAGTTACATGATGATTATGCCTTCAGGGGTTTACAAAGATTTTTTTTTTTCAAGAAGACATTGCTAATTTTTTACTGTTTATTAATTACTTCAGTTAGATATTGATATTGTTTAGCAGTCTTGAATACAGGAGGAAAAACAATGCTAGATAAAGGCAAACAAGCTAAATTTGTGAACTAAAATGCCTTTCTGAAATTAGCATATGGAACGTGTGGTAAAGAAATAATTCCCATTTCATGTAGTTTCTTACTAATCAGTAAAACTCAGAAGAGGCAGAGGATGAGAGCAGGAAACTTTCTTAAGATATTAACTAGTTGAATAAAAGTTGCTGAAATGTCTTAGGGTTCAGGAACTTCATGATTGAGTGACTCTAGGTGTGAACATCCCATTAACAGCATATTGAATGTGTTGGCATTCTACTGGACAAAATCTCTTTGCTGCCAGGACAACAGTCATGCAAACAGATGTTCCTGAAATCATGACTACTACAGTTCTTTACCAGAAGAAAAGGCCCAGAGACAAAAAGTTTATGGCTCTATCCTTTTTCAGTAGAGCTGAATAAGGAGTGAATGTGCCAAAGAAATAATGCTTAGATGAGAAGTGAAGACTTTTTCACAGCTAGTGCTCTCTTGACACAACACATATTCTATTTTCTCTCTAATTGCCTAACTGGTTGTATCTATCAAAACAGTTTTCTGTGAAAGTGAATCAAAATCCTGATTAATACATGCTATAGACAAGGGACAGATAATTAATTAGGCTAAGGCCACTGAGTTGGTTTTCCTTTTTTCTTAATTCTGAGAAGGGAGCATATATTGCATTATCTGAGATTTTGAAAGGTTTTAGATTCTATACATTAGTTAAGATACAGTAGGAGCTACACTCTGTTTATATTAAAATGATGGTAAGCCAGTGCCCATCAATAAATAAAGAATCAGGCTGAAACATAATATTGCAAAAGAAAACTGATGTCCAACAAGACCTTTGCTTTACTAATAAACAATAATGTTTACTAATAAACAATAGCAAGCAATAGTATTTTTCAAACCTCAAGACTACTCAAATCCTATTTATTTATTTATTTATTGTATCACATTGGAATCATCAGGGAAAACAGGGAACAATTCGTTTATGCTTCCTTTTATTTGAGCTGAAAAGCACAGTAAAACAAATATGCTCGCACCAATGTTTTTTCCTATTAATGTTATTACATACTTTGAGAATGTATTCTGAATATTTAGGATTTTTTTTACCCTTTCTTAGCCTTACAATTTTATATGAAAAAAAAAAACAAAACCAGTAGTTTTAGTTTTTACTTATTTTACTTAGGAGCATATTTGCAAATTAAGAAAAAACAAACTAACAAATAATAATCTTCTCCTTTTATGACCCTAATTATTTCTTTGACATCTTTTAAATCTTTCTGTACATTCAAAAAAAAATACAGAAAAAAAAAAAAAAAAACAGAAATTTTGCAACATTCAAAGGTTCTCTGTAGTATTTCTAGTTGATAGAAAGAAGGAACAAGATAATTGAAAGGAAATGAGAAGATGCCTCTCTCCTTTTCTGATGTATTTTAGATTCCTAAGAAACTGAAGACTCAGAGGGAAACCTGATGTGTTAAGTGTGTGTGTGTGTATATATATATATACATACACTTTCATGCATACATGTGTGCACCTATACATATATATAAAAATCATGCCGTATGACTTAATCACTATGAATGACATAAATATTAAGGGATCTACACTACAGAGAAAAGCCTAAACACAAAGGTGATATGTGTTGAGATGCTCTATTATTTCCATGGTACTCACTTTTCCTGACAAGTGTCCAAACAAGGAAATTATAGTTGAAGAAATTGTCACTTTTATATTGCAATTTTTCAAATTGTAATAAATCAAGAGCATGCTAGATTACTTATTCACAGCCTATAAATGCAATTTATAGAAGCTAAATCTTGTCAACTCATTTCTCATTCTTGACATAGATGTTAAATTTAAGCTCAGCAAGGTAGCTTGGCATCAGTGTCAGGACTGAGCTTGCTGAGATTGCTGAAAGAAGCCTTCAGGTATCCAGAGAAGACCCATTTTTGTGTTCTCTGTAACTGGGAAAGATGCTCATTGTACCTTTCCAAGATGCGCACTTGACATTTCAGAAAACATGTAGACTGTAGCATGCATTTTCTTCCAAGCCTACAGTACTATTATCATTGAACATTTCGATCCTGCTATTATGCATGGTTGTTCTTCCTATGCCTCAATTTTAGGGAAGATGCTTTTCAATTACTTTTGAGGTTACGTCACCAGCTCTGCTGTTTTGGTTCATGCTCTCTATGATCTCTTTGATGTGGTAAATTATGGTTTCTGTTTCAGGACACACATAGCTCTTTGGCTTATTCCCTTTCACTTATTCTTTCTCTTGTAACAGCAGAGGTTTAAGCTTTAATTCTTGATAACATTAATGATTCTCTGTAGAACTACTTAGTGTGGTATAGGTCATTTTTGATATATAAATGATATTACAAACCAAATGCACATTTTTTAAAGGCTTTTACATTAGTAGATGGCTGTAGGATATAATTTTGCTCTTGACGTCTTAGAAATAAGCATGAACAAATAGTGTTAGTGTAGGACTAGGAGGTGTAAACCTGTGAGATTTTAACTGTACTCCTGACACTGATACCCTTTTGCCCCAAGTTAAAGATGCCATTGCTACATCTCAGAATCCGCTATTTTGAAATATTTAAGACGTTTAACCTTTGCAACTACCCTATATATAGAATCATTAACAATGGATGCTATAAGAAGCATCTTAGCTTTGCTCAGGCAGTTTGTATAACAATTAATTATCTGGGGTTTTGAAAGGAGGAGAGTGACTTAAGTCTTCCCTTTGGTGTTTAGTCCTTTTTTGGAAACCAGTTTTGTCAAAATAGGAGGACCTATTGATGAATGTTATATTTGCTTACGATTTGTTTACTTGATTTTTTTTTTTGTACTTTATTGCTTAGTATACATGTGATGAAAAATAATTTGTTGCTGTCAATTGTTAGTTTTGATGGTTATTTCAGTATGGGTAGTGAAATCTTTTAGGAAATTATTTAAAATTTGGAATTAGAGAGTAGAGAGAGTCTCAGAATATTATTCTATCCCACTATATTAGACTAATATTAAAGTCATATTTTGAAGTCTGAATGTGTTCTTACCACTTCTAAACTCATCTGCAGACAGCTCAAAGATTGTATGTACATCTGAAAAAAGTAGAATGTATATGTAACAGTTAGATTTTTGTTTCATTTGTATGTGAAGAGATGGGGCAAAAAGTTTCAGAAATATTTATCCATACACATTAAAGGCCACTATAATATTTTAAAAAGGAAATCTCTATTATTTTAAGCATACACAATGAAGACTACATTCAGTGATTTAGTCCATGCTTTACTTAATTGTATACCATAAAACATTATGGTTTTAAAATGTTAGTGTTGAAGTACAAGGTAAAGGAAAAATAAATTCTACAGGCAAATCTGGTTTTAGTCAGCTCATTGTACCATATGAATCAATATAAAGAATATCAGGATTACAAACATATAGGTGAATATTGCAACTCATATATTTAGGATAGATGTCCAATTTTTGGAAGCATTCTCAGGCATCCCAATGGCTAGAAAATTAGAGAACACCTGAGGAATGCAATGGGTAGAAAATGGCTTATATGATTCTTGAATAAACAGTAAAATACTTGAAGCAGGACAGTCAATTTGCAATTCTATTGTCATGCTATATCATGGATGTTTTGATGTCCACACCTAAAACAAACAAACAAACAAACAAAAAGAAATAGAAAATATTGGAAAAATATTCTGGAATTTTTCTGCAATGACCAGCTTTAGCTTATTAAAATTAAACTGAAGAAATAATGTTATAATCAACTATCATTTACATCTGAAATCCATCTTTGTTAGAATGAAATGTCTTTACCCAGGCAAAGACATTCCAGAATCTGTTCCTCAGAAGCTGTTGCTGGATACATTGAGGAAAAAGAAAGAAAAAAAAAAAAAAAGCAAATATTAATGCTAATATTATAATTTAATGTTAATAGCTGAATAGAATCATTAAAAAGAATAACTAATAGATTCTCAATAACCAGATAAAATATCATAAATTTAAATGAAATATATCTCTGAATCTATTTCTATTTCAGATAGAGTTATTGCCAGATATATACTGTTCAATGGCCCATATTATGTCATGCTTTAAAAGAATTCTTTATAATTCTTTGAAATCCTAGGGAATTATTAACCTTGTTCTACTATCCAAGTCTTGATATTTTCTTTTCTTTTCTTTTTTTTTTTTTTTTTTTTACACACACCAATATCATAATTCAACACAGAATGAAAATCTGGAGGACACTACAAAGATTATTTTGTACCACAGTCAATGTCACTGAACATTTGCTTAACCTTTGAAACTAAAAAGTTTTAGTGTTATTAATTGACAATGGAGATTTTGCAAGTGGACTAAAATGCAATGTTTTTCTTAAGGTTACACCATCAAATTTATGTTTATTGAAAACTAACTTAACCAAATACTTTATTTCTGTGACAACTATTTTCATTGTAACATGCTGTCATCTAATTGCATAAAAGTGTGAAATCAACACCAATATCCTGTATTTCTCTTATAGGTCACAGTATAGTCATTATTTGATTTGAGTATTCAATTTCTGTGTTAACATCCTCATATTTAGCACATAAGATACATCTGTTAGAAGTGTTGACTTGAGAGAAGTCTTTGTTTCCACGTTGTGAAAACGAAATTCCATTCCCAGTCACTAGTTTTCTCAGATTTTCCACATAATTGAAAGTTGTTTACAAGAATGTGAACATCGTTGAGGGAGAAGTCTGGGTAGTTAATGCCACACCTGATGGTTTTCTGAACTAAGAGTTGCAGTAATGGGTTTGAAAGTATTCTCCTTATGTTACTTCAAAATGCACTGATATTTACTGAAGCAGAATTAGAAAGACCTGAAAACTGCAATGTATAGATACAGCACTATTAGGTATATTAGAACATCTAACAAAGATCTATTAGGTAGGTAGCTTTTTTTTTGTTGTTTTTGTTTAGTATCATCACCTAGAAACATCTGTCATAGAGATTCATTTCAGTCTACCATTTCAAACATTTGCAAATACTAAGATACAAACATTAGTCTCTACTAACATTTGAACATTTTTAAGGTAAAATAAGTAATACGTCTTAAGTAATAAGTAAGATTTTGTGGCTGGTTAGTTTTGTTTGTTAATGTATATGGTAGATATATTTTCTGTAGTTTTCAGTTTATTGTACCTTACCATAGCAAGTCACTTTGTTTAGAAGTAGGTGTTCTTGTACCATTGTGCATGAAAAGTATTCATTAAATATTTTAACATTTAAAATACTAAAAACACATATTTCCAGAAAAGAGGTCCAAAGCTGTGCAGAGCAAACAGGTTTCTTGTATGCATATGTGACTATAGGTTACCTTATTTAGAAAAGATATAATAGATAGAAGATAGTTGTAGACAGAACTGAATATTCAAGGGTCTGTATTGCTAGTGCCTTTTTTTTTTTTTTTTTTTTTTTTTCTGTATGCCTGTGTGGTTAGCAAATAATATAGCCCTATAAAATCTTTTTTCTCTAAGTGATAAAAGCTTATGATTTATAGTTTTCTAAACTGAAATACATGTAATGTTGTAGATGTACAACAAGAACATGAAACAAGTTCCCAAAAAAGATTTTGTTGCAGAATATAGTTTGACAAGCCAAAAATATTTCATCAGAGGTCATGGTTTGAAATATTTTCTAGTCCATATATTTGGGTCAAAATACTGACTCAAATCCTATGCCCCAGAAATATCACATCTCTATTTCTGAATAGTGGTGGGGTTTTTTCTTTGAATTTCCTGTTATAGGAAGTTTGAAGGTTCTGTCCTGGGACAGATTAAAAATGATATGTATATATACATATATTATTGCTGTCAAAAATTCTTTATGTTAAGCCAAAATTATATCAGCAAACATCAGGTTCATTTAGTAGCAATGAGGAAGATTCACTGAGATGAGCTCCTGTATATTTCAGCTAAGTATTTTCATCTATGCTTTATTTTCAGATTTGGAACACCAACTTGAGGCTCTACCTGCAGTAGCAATACAGAATATTCAAGTAGATAAATTGTTTGCTATATTTTTATTAGCTGTTGTACCAGTCAACCTTCTTTCCTGATGGTAAGAATTAATTTGTGATCAGAAGAACAATAGTTTTCATATTCACAGTATCATTTTGAAAGAAGTCATGCATGGGCTTGTCAAGGCAGGACAGAGAAGCAAGACATGAAAAAACAGACATAGCCATCCTTGTCACCAGTGCTTTAGTAGTTAAAATACCTAGCCTCCCTGAATAACTGAGGTCTTGAATTATTGAAGTATCTTCATACTTTCCTTCAGGAGAAGATATGAGACTTACTTTGAAAAAGAGATATTAAATTCTAAGTGATATGTCTTAACATCTTTTGTTCAAAACATGAATATGATTTAGCGAGTATCTATTCTTCCTACTATAGCACGTTACATTGCTTAAACTATATAGAAAGAAAATTGCCCAAGTTAACAAACATTCAGATTTTCAAAACCCTCTTATTTCTGTGGTCTTCACATCTGCCAGGCTTCATCTGTACTTAGGGAAGTGGAAAGCCTTTACCAGAGGGTGATTTTGTGCTCCAATTTGTCTTTTAAAAGAACATCTTTCATTCTCTTACCAGTAGAAAAAGCCTCAGGAAGCTGAGTTAAAACTATCCTTTGTGAATAACCCATCCCAGCCCCAAAACAGACTATCAAAGGAACTCAGGTAATTAAAAGACTGATTTCAGTCAAATTTAGTTATTGAACTGCTTTTAAAGAAATTATAAGTCTTTCACATGTTAACAGGAAACATTCTTGAATGGAGCAGTTAGTGAAACTAAGAGTTTCTTTTAACCATTGTTTCACTCAACTTGGAAATTGACCTGAGAAATGAGTTTGCTAGGATAAAATAAAAACTGCCAGACTTAATTATTCCAAGAAAGGCATCTTCTGCAACCTTCACTTTTGTATATTCACAGAATGTCAGTTCTATTCTCTTGGTATTGTACTATTTAAGATTATTTTTAATCTCTCCAAGACCTGCTACAAAAGATAATAAACAAAGAAAACAGTGAAAGCACATATTTCTTAACAATTAATGTGAGCTAAGCTTTTCTTTTATCCTTTTTAGTGTCTGAATATAGTGTTTACAGTCTTGGCCTTGCTCTCATACCTTTGGAAAAACATAAGTGACTTCTGTTGGAAATGAGTGATAAAAAATAAAGAAAGAAAACCCTAGGAACAGTCTGTGCTGCTTCTTTGACAGCAAGCAATGAACTAAATAAGAAATAACTTCCCATCTCGAAAGCAAGCAAGAGATTTAAAAATACATGAATAACATAGTGAATGTATATGCAACATAGTGAATATGTAGCTATCAATAAATATTACCCCAGAGCAAACATCTGAAGCTAATATAACATTCTAATATTATATATCCCATTAAAGAATGTCAAATTCTTACCCAGTAAAATATAGAGAATTAAGCCAAGTATATGTGTGCTGTGAATCAAAAATTATACGAAACCATTGAACATAGACACCAGAGTCATAAAGTATTTCCTCATATATCAGAACATACTGTAATTAAAATATTTTTTATAGGTTTTAAATCTCAGCAGAGGTAGTTTGACAGCTACAGTATATGCTTTTGGATCAATTTTTTTAAAAAACTGAAAACAGAAAAAAAATGCTACAACAGATGAAATATATCAAGAGATGTGACTGCAAAATGTATTGACATCTTTTGTATTTATGTAAGACATGTCTGTATTCAATGGCATTACCGCAGTACGGACTCATAGCAATTTACTTACTGGAAAAAATACTGAGTTATTTTGCTCCTTAAAGTAACTTATACTGACACAGATGGTGATTACTAATAGACATGAACAACAGAGGCCAGCCAGAGTAAAGAGTGGACCACAGAAAGGATCACATCTGTACACTTTCATGTCTATTGCAGACAGCACCTGTTCCTTCATCACTTATTGTTCCTGCATTTCCCTCATCATTTACAATAATGTAGTCAGGAGAGGACTCCCCTGACACTGGGTTGTGCTGGCTTAAACATTGTGCTAGTGGTGAATGTTTTTGTATGTCATTGAACAGGATTATAATTCTGAATATCCGAGCAGTTAGAACACACTAATATGTATAAGGGTATGTAAGTATAGATCAAATGCATCTTAAGCCAAGTGACCTCTCTTCAGCAGCAATCAACAGCCAGTTATGCATGTCTAGAGCAGGAAACAGGCTACATGTGAAGTGATACTTCCCAGGAATACTAACCTAGCTTCCAAAGTTCAGGGTATTTCTCAGCAAGAGGTGGTATTTATATGTTTAATAATCATCGATTTATCTTTTCTCCAGGTATTTGTCCTATTACTTTTTCAGGCCATGTAAATTTCAGTATCCAGAACATCCTGTAGCAAACATCACTCCATAGTTGTTAGGTATTTACCTTCCCTTAGATTGCTTTGAGCTTTCTGCCTAATGGCTTCACTTGCTCTTTCTCCCTCTTTTTTAAGAGAAGAGAGAATGAGCATGTATTCCTTATTAGTCCCTACTAGGAAAATACAATCAATAGAGAAAAATGGTGTAGTAGGTTAAATGCTTGGGTCCAAAATCTTAATCATAAGAGAACAGTTAGGGAAATCAGATTTAACTTTTATTTTGGGGGCATATAGAGAAATTGAAATATCACAGTTCTCATTCTTGACAATATAGATATTCCTGTGCAAAGTATAATTGTGAATGCAATTTTCGAAGAATGAGCCTGAAAATGAATTTAATTGAACTCAGGCTAAGCTACTTCAACTAAGATAAGATGAATGTTGATTAACAGAATCGAATGCCAACTCAATTAAGGTAATTCAACATTAACAAGAAAGCATTTGTGACATATTTATTGATATGAAGTCTCTTGAAACAAGATTGCACATATTAGCTTCAATGAAAATGAAGCTCAGGTATGTTTAGGACATTATGTGAACAGAAAGTGTGCTTCCTTTCATGTTCATGAGCTTAGAATTTAAAATGGAAGTTGTAGTTATAAAGCAGCCTAGGCTGGCATCCTCAAAATTTTAATGTGAAAATGGAATTGCAAATATTGAAGACCATAGGGTAATTCTACCAAAAGATTTTTTGTTGTTGTTCTATTGGATCTTAAAAACAATAACAACAACATTTTTTAGTGTAGTTCTATGAAATACTGGATCATCCATTTTAAAAAGTGAGTAGTCTAAATTTGGTCTAAGTGTAAGGAAGAGATATCTTTACCTTCAAGATCAACATGGAAATGAGTAATGTATTTACTAATAGGAATCTGTAAAAGCTTGGCTAACAGTATTGTTAAACAAAAGCTGGATGGTCTATAAATATATCATAGTAGAAGAAGGAGATGATAGTTAAGAGTAGTGAGGGGAAAAACAGCTAAGAAAATATAGATGTCAGAACAGAGGGATACAAACATCCTGCTATTTAAGTTAGCCTAGAAAAGAGAATGCAGTTTGTTATCAGACTACGAGGAATGAAAGAAAACTCTTGCCTGGTTTTATAACAGAGTTTAATTGTTTTGGAAAGGATTTAGTAGAATTGGTGACTAATTAAAGAATTTTCTTAGGACTGTGTTCTTTGAAGAGCTTTTATCTTCCTTAAACATAAACAAAAATATTCTTTTTTGTTATTTCTGTTTTGGTATAAGCTCAGAAATTTTTATGCAAGTCTGTATATGAAAACAGGCAAAAACAAGGTAGGGATCCATACTGAAAAACGCTGATCAGGAAAAAAAAAAAAAAAAAAAAAGGAAAAAAATGAAGTGTGTTCTTCCTGGATCAGTCAATATGATTTGAATTACAAAATTTAGGTCTTCCTACTTCATATTCATATTTTCATAATGGTGGTAATTATTGCCATCACATATTACCTATGTAGTGTCAAAGGAATTCCAAGTGTTTTACTCATAAATAAAAGAATTAGGAGATTAAGAAGGATATTTTGGCAAGCAGGGTAAGATTTGGTAAGATTTGTAAAGGCTTACTTATGAACAACTTTTAAGTCATTTGAGGATCTACATGTAAAGATGGTTATACATGTGAGGAAGTCTGTGGAGGTTCACATATTAATTTAAAATTTTGCTTAGTGTCAA
The DNA here is from genome assembly GCF_964211825.1 of Aythya ferina. NCBI lineage: Eukaryota > Metazoa > Chordata > Aves > Anseriformes > Anatidae > Aythya > Aythya ferina. The sequence goes on along the minus strand of NC_140300.1, from coordinate 48,206,857 downwards.
TCATTATAATCTGCATATAGGTCTGAATAAGAATTATTAGTTAATTACCTTGAAAGCATTTTGTGAGTCATCTGTAATTGACGTTTTTTTTGAGATTCTTAGATCAAAAGCAGACTGAAGTCAAACAGAAAACTACACCGTACAAAATTGGAAACTAAAGTAGAAAGACAAGCTGTGTCAGACTGCAAAGTTAGTTATAATTTATATTCTTCAATTAATCAAGTCTTTTCACACACTATTGTATTAAGCTACATACATGTAGAATGTCATGAAAGATGAGGAGAAATTTTTGCATTTGGGGATAAGAATACCCAATTTATGACACATATAAATGGAAGAGGGCAATTTGAAAATCTGAGACAATACTGAGCTTGAGCACAAATTTGAACGGTATCTCCTACAAAATTTGTCATCTTTAAAGTTCCTTAAAAGGCTATATGAGGCTAATTATGTCTTTGAGATTGATTATATTGATTGTAAAAATTGCTGTCTGTTGTTGTACGTGGTAGAAATCGTCAGAATATTCACAATTCACAAAAGAAAAGCCAAGAATAATACATGGGATTTCTGTCAGTTTTGTGGGTTACTTCTTTGATCTCCAGTCCATCAATAGGTATATAGCAGTCCATTTCATAAGTTTGGTGTAACCATACATTCATATCATATAATATTACTCATAATAAATTACTCATTCATATCATATAATATTACTCATAATAAACTATTTTTCTCACCTATAGAACCAATTGAGAAAAATAGTTTATTATGAGCAACAGAAAAAAAAAATTATGATTTGTAAGTGTAAATGCTCTCTTGTGCAATGTACTCAAAAAGTTGCCAGTAGTTAAATGAAAAAATATCAGAAAATGTCAGGAGTGCTGTCTTATGGACTGTCTCACAGACATATCAATGTCTGTGAATACCATAGAAAGAATGAACGCATTTCAAAACTACCTTTATTGCACCAAAGTTTTTCAAACATCATTTTATAATGATAATCAACAATTATAAATATCAGTATTTCAGAAAAACAACAACATAAAACACAAACAAACAAAACAGAGAAATTGGACCACATGAACAGCTGAGATTCACTGTAGAGTTCATATAGAGCAGAGGCATTGTTTAATCAAGTGTTATACTTTCTCATTGATAATACTCATTAGATGTTTGTGTTTGAACCATTTTCTCTATGGTCTAATATTATTTAAAAGTATCTGTTCATGGGAATTACGTAGACAAATCTTCATGTAGAAAAAAATTCTGCCTGGATTCTGAAGTTTGTTTGTTTGTTTGTTTGTTTTTTAAATACAAAGGAATAAATTTTTAGTACACTTTGCTATCTATTTCTTATAAACAACAACAACAACAAAAATGTAGTTTTTCTGAATCCCTAGAATCAAAGGAAAGTAGTTTCAGTGTCTGTATGAAGGATTTTGACACAGTTTTATCTACTGTTTGATAGCATTCACAAATTTGTACTTCATCAAAGGGCAGCAGAATAAATTTTACTCTAAAGATTCAACTTCCTTTAGGATTACCATTTTGTTTAGATGTTGTGGCCTAGAATATTGTTTCTAAATATAGTTTAAAGAAGGCAAAATATCCCTTGGGAATTCTGTCTATATGAATTTCAGCACAGTATCTGATTGTGCTTTCTCAAAATGCTATAACAAATCGATGCACAGTGAGGGCACAAATTGTTGTGGTCTGAACTTTTTAGTCCATCTTAAATTTGCCAAGGGCTTGAGTGTATAAAGGGACTTTTTTTTTGTTGAACTCCTATTCAGCAAAAGACCTGAGTGCATGTCAGGGTTAATCCCTATCAATTTATGGGGCAGAAAAATCAGAACCGTATTCTCGAATACTTACTCCAGAACAAGGAATGGTCTTGTGAAATGCAACAAGAAAAAGAAATATCAGAATGTTTCCACCTGTCCAAGTTTTTCAGGAGCCCAGCAGCATCTCCTGGAGTTGCTCGTACATAAGGCTGGTTTTGTGACACCATGGAAGTGACTAGAAACAGTCAGATGGTGTTATATCTACACTACACAACAGTATAGTATGCCCTACTGACAGAAAACAAACTGAAAAACTTCATGCGAAAAGCAACAAAATGTATGAGTTGCAAAGACAAGTAAAATTTCTAAGTGTCTAAACCCATCACTGGGCTAACTTCCCACTAAGTTTGCTTATTTATAATAAAAATAATATAAAATTAAAAATAAAAAAATTCCTTTATAATAAAAAGGAATACAATAGCATTCTCCAGGTTAAAAAGTGAAGTTAAGTTGAATAAAAGAACACAACGTTCCTAAGTCCTGACAGGCATGCTGGCATTTCCCCAGATGTCTCTTTAGATACTGAGAACACCAGTATTATGGCTTCTTGTGCTTCAGAGATGTCTAAACTCAATGTGACAGAAAACACTTGTAGGTCTTCTCTTAGGCAGAATTTCACTAGAAGGATAGAAAGGTAAGTCAGGTGTCTTGCAGAGTATAATTACTTCTTTTAAATAAATGATAGAGAAGATTGAATAGGCTGTCAACATGTTAATCTCCTTCAATTCTGTTGCCAGTGACTGTTCCCTATGGACCACAAGAGAGATTCTGATTTCACTTTTGGATGTCTGACCATCTGTTTCCTAAGCATCTTGTATTAATTGTCTGAAGGATTAGAAATTTGGCAAGCATATACAGCTTGTCCATTCATTCATGTGAGCTTCATCCTTAATGGTATACTATCGGTAGTCCATAGTTGTCTCTCCCTTTTACAAAAGTCCAAGGTAATTATGGATGTGTAATGTGCAGCCTGTCACACCAGGAAAGCCAATTGTTCATACTGTCTCATATTTATGTAACTTGTCTGTCATAACAAAAAGGGACAGAATTAATATACGTAAGATCTCTCTTGACAAGTAAGGAAACCAGGTGAAGCCCTCCTCCTTATGCTACAAAACCTTACATGATGGTTATGTTTTTCCATACTTAGGTAGTCTTGTATTCCACATAGCTGGCTTTGAAGATGGAAGAAATACGGCTGTTACATTTGCTGCAGTTAGCTCAAAGCTGTGGGGTCCTGGACGTTGATGACATATCCTAGACCAGATTGTAGCAGCAACAATCAAGAACTAGAGCAGTCCCCTTTGATTGTTTCAGGTGAGTTTCATGCTACAGTTAGATGTGAATATGTCAAACTAAAATGACGATAGTCAATTGTTTTTGTTAGGATTTTTTTTTTCCTTTTAACTAAAATAACTTCTCTAAATAGTTTTGTGGATCACAAAAGCCTTATATATCTGTTGAACAAAGTTTTTACTTTTTTAAGAAGTAAAAAGTAAAAAAACTTTTCTAAAAAGTTTCTAAAAAGTTTAAAAAAGTAAACAAAGTAAAAAAAAAAAAAAAAGTAGACTTTCTAAAAGTAAACAAAGTTTAACTTTCAAGCCTTGAAATGTCACTACCCACAACTATATTTGGTAAATTTCATGCCATGCGGTCATTTTATAATCATCATTAGAACTAATCTAACTCTTCTTCCTGGAGAGGATGAATACTAGAAGATCTGCAAAGCACTATTGCAAGTAGAGAAGTCTGGAAACAGAATTCTTGCTAGCATTAGAACCAGATACAGCTAAAGTAAAATGTAAGGGAAAAGATCAATGAATTACGTTTCACAAATGTGACCTGAGAATTGAGGCATAACAATAGAAGTGTAGATCATGAAAACGCTTTAAGAATGTAGGATTGTTTTAATACTTAAGAAACAGAGGATTGCTTCAATACTTTTCTTATTATCAATGAACATGTAAGATTTGAAAGATAATAGCAAAGGAAAAAAAATTGAAAAAATTTTCCAAGAAGTACATTTGTACACTTAAAAAAAAAAAGAAGTAAAATACACTGCAAATGAAAACCAGAGAAAATATAATCTCTCTCTCATTATCATATGTTTGGTTATTAGTAACTGAAAAATATTTTCTGCAATTTCCTTTGTGTCTTGTTTTGTATTTATTTATTTATTTTAGTTTGAGGACGAACCTTCCTTAAAACACATGAAAAGGAAACAGTACTTATTCTAGTTTCACAGATGGTGACATACACCAGTTACTTAATGTCATAGGAAAAGCTTATGAAAAGAGTTTTGGTTTCCCTACTAGTAGTTCTGTGTCTATAAATAAACTTCTCTGCAATAAACTTCTCTGTCCTTCTTCTCACCTTCTGTGAGCAAGCTGTTACTGTATTGACCTAACTGTGGTGTGTAACATTCAGCATGAAAATCTCTAATCACTACTAATAATTGATATGAAGATGATTGTGAGTTTGACCTGACAAAATGTTTAATGATATATACCTCTCTTCTCCAGATATATCTAGGAGATTTAAAATTATATTGCATTTTTCTTCTCAACATGTATGAGCTGGCTTTCAGTGAATGATGTGCTGTTCTCAGCAACTGAGGTTTAGAAAGTAAGCAAGAGAAGAAGACAAACAGTTTTGATATGACTGCAACCTTCCTAAAAAGTGTTAGCCTTTTTATTTCTGATTTACAAATTCAATTCCCACATAGTTTTCGGTTACTTGGATTGATGTAGAGTGGTTTATAATGGAGGCAAAGGAGAGAGGGAACATGGAACAAGGGTAGCAGATCAGTGTAAAATAAGCCTCCCTTAAGCTCTAAAAGGTGTGGATGCTTGCAGAAGCAAGGTAGCATTTACTTCTGGTGATTGTCTTCCTGAAGGGAGCTCATATTAGGCATAGTTTAAAATTAGCAAAGAACAAGTGTACTGAAAAATAGAAATCCAAAATTGTGTACGGTAATAGCAGAAGAATCGTGGCAGAAACACACAGTCTATAGGAATGCATCCATATTGAGTTTAATGTGGGAGAACTCATCTAAACATCTCAGTGAAACTACATACTCATTAGGACCAGAAAATCATTTGCAAAGGCTAAATGACTCATAGAAACATTTTGCCTGTGGATTAAAAGCACTCCAGCAAAAAAAGAACTCAAAATGACCCTACAAACCAGAAATGTAAACAAAGCCCAAACATGCCAGAAATACTAATTTCAGAAAACATAAACTTTTAATTATAAACTAAATACAATCCTACAGAGAACAAGAATAACAAAGTTATTCTGAATCCAGTTTGCTTCTGTAGCCATGTGGTTTGAGTTCCATCAAAGACCAGTAAAACAGTGGAATTAATGTAAAGCATGTATGTGTAAATAATTTTTGAATTGAGATGTTTGCGTGTTGTTGTTTTTTTCCTTATCTGCCTCCCACCTTACAGTTCTTACTTCATAAGGACAACATAGGCGTAATTTTTAAGACATGACTTATAACCTCCCAAATTTCCATCATTTGAGAGCTGGAAGCCATTCTCAATATCTGCTAACTCTTCTATTCATGTCAATAGATAGCCGCTCAGCATATCTAGGATGAGCCTCCCTAATCTCTTGCAGAATTAGATCTTGATATACAAAAATCATTAAAAAAAAAAAAAAAAAGCATATAAATGTACTACAATAGTAACAACAAATAAAAAAGTCCCCTTCCTCCACTATGTGCTAGAAAGAAGATTCTTCTCCTTCAGAAAATTACAACAAGTGTTTAAGATTATCAATTAGGAAAAAAAGATATAGTAACTATGGATTTTTCAAGAGTTTTCATATGTGTTTGTTGATTTTGTTTTTGATAAGGGAGCACTGATTGTTCACTTTGTTCATGAAAACTGTGAGGAAAAGTTATCAATGTCTTTGTGTTTTGGTGAAAGTGGAGGAATGTATAAGAAAATCTCAGGAAAATAAAAAGAAGAAACTAGAGGGAAAATGTATAAAAGACTGTCTTAGATTTTACTTAAGTGTGATTCTCTTTCTTTTTCTTACTCTGAGCTTTGATGTTTAGATTAAATGTCTTAATGCTTCTAATTTCTGTCATATGAATATGCACTAAGCTATTTTTATTTTTTCTATTTTTTTTTCCAGGATACTTTCTTTAGTTTTTCATAAATAATTGTGTGATAGACAAATCTGTGTGTGATACTAAATTGGAAGTAAGGTCACATTCTTTCCTCTCTCAGCCAGCCCCAGAGAGAAGGAGCCACATCCTTCACTCCACTGAATGTGGCTATATATTATATGTAAATTAAAGACCCTAAGTGTAGCTAGTAATCTTAACATTTCAAAACTGCAGGGTCTGTGAGCTATCTCAGGAGTATTTTGGGGAGTGGGGAGCAGGCAGTGCCTTTTTTTTGTGTGTGTGTGGACTTTAGGGAGGGCATTTTTATTTTTTTCCCACTTACTGCATTATCTTTGGTCGTGGTTGGAGTTGGAAAGGAAAAGAGGAAATTATTAGAAGGCATTAAACATAGATGTGCAGCTATCTGTTTTGTTGTCTCTCTCAGTGAAAAAATCATACTGAAGGTGGATAGTGTACAAATCCTGATTGTCTGGAAGCAACCTAAGATAGTCTGAGTCATCCCACTGAAGGTCATATTTGGGCTGGGTTTGATGTTTAGACTGTCCAGCCTGATAACCTGCACTGAAGTTTTGCCTTTGGAAAAGAGTTTCAGGATTTCTTTACTTTTTTGATAACTCATGTTTCATACATTGCAGTGTCATGTCTTATAGCACAAGTCTGAGGTGCAATTTTGTTGCCATGAAAAGTTGCAGACGAAAGCACTCTCTTTCATGAGTGTGATAAAGACAAAATACTGCAGGGCAGGTTATCAAGGTATTGAAAGGATTAAATGAGGTTAGAGATAGCTTTAGGGTTTTACTTTGTGTAGGAAAAAAAAAAAAAAAAACCTTTTGTGAAGAAAATGGACTAATAACTTGTATCACCTGAAGGTGAGCACATGCTTTTTTTCAGTCTGTTAAGGTTATCATAGAAACTTAGTGGGGCGAATAATAAAGGTAGAGAAAAAAATATTATTGATTTAGATGTAAAGGGAGCTGTAAGTCTTGAAAATATTTTATATCAAATTTAAAGAAAAAAAAGTTACTACCAAAAAATTTAAGATATTGGAAATATATTTCATTACTGAAGTTTTTATTTTCTGTTTTTAACTTTTCATAAAATTCCTATGTACATTATTGGTTGGCCAGCAAAACAAATACATTGGTTTGCACTGTTTTTAGTAAACATTTCTCTTTCAAGTGATTTGCTAACTGTAAATAATAAACTTAAAAACCAAAAACATTTTCAGTTATGGAAAGATGTTATTTGTTGTTGGCTTTGGGGTTAATCAGCCCCAGAATTGGGGTTAAAGCAAGAGTTTAAGGAGGAGCCTGCTTTCAGAAAAACTAAATGTAGGCCACATACAAAGTAGCAGAAGTAAAACTCTAGTAATAAAATTCAAACTAAGTTACTCTTTGTATTACTAGTATATTTATTTAATTTGTTACTAATGCGTTCAGAAAATCTACTCTCCGAGTTCATGTTAGTCCAAATGGGTATAATGTGAGGTAGGTAGTTTCATATGAATTTGAGGTGTCTTTCTGGGAAGAAATCTTGGATAAGAATATTGTTGCATGCCATTTTATGAAACAAGCAGAAAGCACTCCAATTGCATTTAGATACTAGTGTTCAGATTTAAGAATGCATTAGGCATAAAAAATGCACCTGGGCATAAAAATGTTGACCCAGAAAGGTGTATGGTCATCTGATCTTGCAAGATGTGTTTAATATTTTTCCTACCTTTCATCTCCTGTTGCATTAATACATTTTATTTTTAATCAACCACATTTCTAAAAAATCTCAATGTTTAATACTCCTCAGAAGTCCAGAAAATTAGCATTCTCCAACTTCAGCACATCAGTGTTTGCTGTGAAAATATGTAATCCTAAATGACTCTTTCTCATTGTCATATACTGTCTTTGCTCTCTGCTCTATCCGGTATATTACTATATGGTTCTTTGCATGGGAAACTGCTGTCACTAGTTTCAAATATGTCTATGTTGCTATGTGTAAGAAAAGATGAACTGTTTCACAGTTGACAGTAGATTTTTTTACTGAATACCTCCTGCTATGTCTTATCTTAATCTGAGCTACAGTGCAGCAGGGGTTATCAACATAATGTTGACATTCCTTTAATTGCAAAAGAACAATCTTATTTGAAAGATTCAGATCTCAGTTATGAGTGATTTTTAAGTACGTTTAGTTCTTGCCATTGATCTTTCTTAAGGAAAATTTCTTACACTTGTATGCATATCTTTATAAGTACATTCTTAACTCTTCATTTTTAAATTATTCAAGAAGACATTAAGTCAAAATGGAAATTGTTCACAAAATAGAAATTCAATTCTGGTGGAGTCAATTGAATGGAACGTAAAGGAAGGCCATCTACACAGGCATAATTAGTTTCAATGAAATTTCATAGACGAACAATCCAATTTAACAAATCCAACAATTTAACAATCCAACCTAACAAATAATGTAAAAATGTCCAAGTTTCAGTGTAGGTTTACTCCAGGTTCCTTCTCTTCTCTCCTTACCACTTCATTACCATTGGTAGGTACATACTGTCGTGTGACACAAGGTCATATGCAGGACTCATCACTCCAAAATGTAGTACAAAGAAACTACCTTCACAAGAGCAATCAACACTGACACAATCAAATGACATATTTAGTCATTTAAGAGAAGGCAAATTATCTGAAGATTTATCTAGCATTTAAAAAAAAAAAAAAAAAAAAAAGGAAAATTTGAATGGGAATGAATTAAAGGACTGTAGGAAGCCTGAAATCTGAAGTCCTACTACACTGAAAAGATGCTTTGACTGATAGTGGTCTAACTAAAACAAAGATATTACTTAAATATTAGCTGTGAAAGTAGTTGAAAATCAGTGAAAAAATGAAACAAAAGTTAAGAAGCCATTTTGACTGTGTTAAAAAAAAATATTCTACAGCAATGGTTCTCAAAGAATATTGTGAGGGCAATTGACACCAAGCAACCTGGTACACAAGAACATCTTGGTGTGCAACAATATGAGTTCTGCTGTTTTCAGTTGCTGTATCCTCTAAGGCAGCTAAAAATACTTTTCTACTATCATTTTCTGTTGTAAACAACTTCTTTCATGGATAGCAATGACAACTTAGTTATGAACATCCAAGAGAAATTTTCTATTTAGCATGTAATATACTTCACTTCTGCTGCTCTTAGTTTTCTTTGTTATATGCTTATACTTCTTGAGAGGCGAAGGTCAGTTTAACATGTATATTTTGTCCTTTGGATTTTTTGAGAAAAATCAACTTTGACTTTTTTCTTCAGATTTTCAGTCAACAAGTTGACTTTACAATATGTCAGTAGAGGTTTTACTTGCAGAAAGAGGAAAAACTAAGTAATCACCATTTATCAGTATTTATTGTGTTTAGTTCTCTATGCTTCAGGCAATCAAAAATAAGAATTGTAAGAATGAACTTAAATAAGAACTGTAAGAATTTTCTCTCTTTTCAGTGCTTCTCTTGTCTTCTGATAATTACAAATAACTTTTATGCAGGAATTTTTGCTTTTACTCTATCTGAAATATAGGAAGCATGTAGTCTTGCCTGAAAAATGCTGATGGATATAGCTATAGCTATATAGCTACATGTATATATGTATAATAGTAATAGATATAAGAAAGTAAGACTTATAATGTGCTATTCTTTTTATTTTTTTTTCTAGGTAATTGCTCCAGTCTAGTAGTCTTTGATACTATCACTAGGCTTGTGATATTTTATTAGTGCAAAATAATAGCTGCTGAAGTGGGGGGCTCAGTATGTATTCTAATGCTTTGATTTAAGCATGTAATTTAAATTAAGCAAATTATATAATTTATTTTGTTTACCTTCAGATATTGTTTCACAATTAAATTATTTACAATGTCTTTTTTTTTTTTTTTTTTTTTTTTTTTTTTTTTGGTTTTGGTTGTGTTTTGTTTTCGTTTTGACCTTAATTTTTATTGGCTAAATTTGTCAGTGTTCATACTTCCCTGGACCAATTAACATTTTCCTTTCACTTATTTAGTGAAAGATTTACATCCTTCAGTAGCAGGTTGTTATTATCCTAAGCCATTCATTTGTAATTCCAATTTTAACCGAGGTATATGTGCCTTCATTTTTTCTGTTTCAAAAACTTCTTTCACATGTTCAGTTCGTGTTGCCATTTTTTGAGTTCTCTTTGAACTATTAACAGCTTCTTAGTGAGGCAATTGTAGGGCTACACATAGGATCTCTGCCATGCCATATATGCAATTACTGTCATGATATGCAGCTTGATATTAAAATCTAAGAGATTTATTTGCTGGCTATTTCACTTAAGAAGTTCATTGCTAGTTCTATTACAAGTCTTTAAGTACCTTCTTTCAGTTAAATACCAATTTGTATTAGTTTTATATCATGGATCAATTCTTAAGACATTGTAGAATTAACAACTAATGGAGTGGGCCTTATGAAAAAGATAATTTATTCATGTTTCACAAGAAGCACGGTGTATTTCTTGGTGTGTAAGATATTTTAAAATAAAATTAATAATAAATATTAGGAAATTACCACAGGATATTTTCAAGGTTTGTGAAATTTCCCTGATGGTATAGTCACATGTTTTTGTTTACACTTATACCACTGGAATTTTGATTTCCTGAGAATAATTCTTACAGGCTAGAATCAGGTGCTTTATTTTAGTCATTTGGTGTATATTAATAACTTTCTTTTCCTAATTAGCATGCACAGTAGGATAGGCAAAAGATTAATAAATATTGATACTATTCACGACCTATTTCTCCCTGTTCCATAGGTATTCAAATATTGATTTAATCATTTAATGAAAGCTTTGAAACTAATTCCAACTGTCAGTATTTGAGACTTTTTATTTTATTTTTTTACTTTTTTATTTTAAAATAAAAGCCAAGCAATGAGAACTTCAGCACCTGCCTCACTTCAAGTACTGCAAGTACTATTCGGTTCCTCTGGTTTCATTGTATTTCTTGATTTAGGGAAGCATTTATACTCTTTATAAGACCAGCTCACTTGCTTTAAAAAAAAAAAAAATATATATATATATATATATATATATGTATAAGTGTATATATATATATATATATTTATATATTTTTTTCCATGGTGCACTAACAGTTTACACAGATAATAGCATCTGGTTCCATACGTATTTATTCCTCGGAAAATATATTTTCTTACAACTGTTCTAAAGGAATAATATCCTTATGCTAAGCTTCAGGTTGAGGGTTTCTTTGAAAAATCATTTTTGAAAAAACATTTATGGATTTTCTGTGAGGTTAAGCTCTACTCTTTGGGTGGAATTCTGTAGAATAGTTGAATCTGTGCATTTGTGAAATTTAGGGAAGAACTAAAAAGATTTTTTTGTTATCAGTTTTGAAGGAGAATTTTCATGATAGTCCATGAATCAAGGTTATAAAGTCCTTCCTAATGGTTCTGTTCTGCTTCAGAAAACTGAAGGTATTTAAATCAAGCAAAAGTTGAGCTTCTCTCAGGTTTGTGATATCAAGATAAGGAGTGCCTAATGCCATGGACTGATTGGGAAATCAGAGTATTTCTGGAAAATATGAACTTCAGAATCATTGCATAATCTTGATCTTCTTGCAGTGCTCAGAAGACTAGGAAGCAATTTTCTGTCTTTGTTAAAACAAATGAAAATACTTCTGTTCTATTTACAAAACAGCACCAGAGTGAATTGGCTTGGGACCAACCCCCTATTTTCTTAAAAGTCTGACATTTTTAGTTTGATAGGGAAGACCTTTATTTCTGCATCTTCCTGTCCCTTGACATATCCAACTTTCACCCATTTGGTCTTCCCAACTCTAGTGTTCACCACTTGACACACTTTCTATAAAAGTTGAGATTATGGTAACTTCTTATTCACTGAAGCTAAACCTCTGTTCTTGTCTACTCTTCTGTAATGAGCTGTTGTACTCAAATGCTGTCAAATGCTGGCAACAGCATAAATTCAGAAATGTGGTCTCTGAGCCCAAAATCCCAATGGAATCAAAGTGGGCCTGGAGACTATACCTGATCTATACCTGATCAGTGAACCAAGGTAGGAAGCATTAGTGTGTTAACCAATCGTTTAAACATTCTCTTTCTAATTTTAACACTCAGAGATTTACTTTAAAATAAAAATAAAAATTAAAAAAAAAGGGGGGGATGAACCAAAGCATTTTATACTCAGCAGATCTCAGTTTGCTCAGTTTGAATCATTTCACTGCTGTAGTGGATGGGATTTTTTAATGTATTTTTAAAGTCAATACAAGAATAAAAGGTATCTTTGTTACCTTATCTGCATTTAGCATGTTTCTGGAAAGGAGAAAAAAAAAAAAAGACTGGAATGATTCCATGGAGTTAAATGTAGGACCAAATCATTATGGAAGATATATGTGATAATCTGCATTTGGGAATAGAGAGATCAGAGGTGTGGTCAAATAGATCTATGCTTTCAGCCCTATAAAAGTATTATGGTATTCACATACTCTTAAAAAGACTTTTTATTGTTTTAAAAATATTTTTATTATTTCAGGGGAAATTTATTCTCTGTGTTACAAGATAATTATATTCTTTTTTTTTATATGATTTCATAGAAGCTCTTTGGTTCATCAGCTCTCACATTTCTAAAGCTTATCAGTCAATCAAGTACTCTAAGATAAGCAGTTTTGTCATATATCTTAAAGTCCATTTACCTAAGTGGTTGTATTTATGCTGAGATACTCTTCAAGTGTAAGCACGCTTTACATTCACTGTATATTTGTTATCTGATTTCCCATGTTTGTTTTATCTTATGAGAACCTTGCTACCTCTCATTTTCTACTTGGATAGTTCTAGGCACTGTTTTTGGTTGTGATGGTTGTGTTTTGATTAAACAATAATTGACACTGGTATTTGTATCAGCAATATTCTTTAGCATTTTGAAGTTTTCTAGTACTATTTCCTCTCTAGTGATAATCGATAAGAAATAAATACTCATGTTAGATTATGGCATTTCAGTCTGGCAAAATAATGCACACTGTTATGCACTGTTTACCACAACACCATGTAGAAAAGGCTCGGGGAGACGGAACATCTGTGTTCATAATTTATCTATGTCTGCTTACTTCATGCATACATGTACAGGGGGTTGTATATGGCAGCGAAAACATTTCAGGACCCCATCAGTCACTTATTCATTTTAGTTTTACGTTGGTATATAGCATCACTGTCACAGAGGCTACAAAAGCATAAAACTGGTGGAAAACAATGGCAATTCAAGGAATTGTATATAATGTGAGAAAAAAAGGTGGATTTCAAATCAGTGCAGTCAGCTGTCCTGGTTTTTGCACTTGTGCAATTACTATTCTGTCCGTTAAGGAGAGGTGAGTTTCAGAGCAACTTTATATGGCCTTTCTTATTATTCATTTATTTTATTTAAATCACTTTCTCAATCATTCTCCTGCCTTTCTACTCCATGTTAAGATCTGGAAATATATGTGATTTCCTACTCTTGGTGAATCCTCTCTAGTAGCAGAAGAGATTTTCTTAAACTTCCCCAAATCTGTAAAACTGCTCAGAATCTACAAGATTTTCAGGCAATCCACTTAATACATGTTGACTGAGAGATCCTGTACTTCAGTGTTTGTCCCAGATGCCTGGTGCTGTTAGTGCTACTGCCTCTGAAGGAAAGCTAAAGGAAATAATACGCATTAAGCCAAACATGGAGGTTTTGCAGCTTGTTTTACGAGAAATGCATGGCTTGTGAGCCACAAAAGAGGCCTATTAGATAGAGCTTTCCTCTTGCACAGCTTCCTGTTGTGCTGCTCTGTGCTTGTCAAATCCTGTACACTTATTTTGATGACACCACTTCAGCTGGTACACTGAAGCAGGCAGTCTTCCAGGGAGTGGAACTAATGCAACACAGCTGGAAATTTGCTTTGAGCTTGTTATACTACTTTCAGGGTTCTTTCTTCAGCCATTTGCCATGTATTAACCGGTCATAGGAAAGTTATGAGCAGCCTGTTCACACCGCATATCAGTTACCATAGCTGGCAATGTCCTGAGACTCTAGTGGCAGGATCTTTTCCAGCACCTTAGGAAAAGTAGGGCCTCAAGTCATATCATGTGGAACTAAATGGCTTTTTGTGGGGGCTTGGTGGTGATGAGTGTGCAGGTAGAAGAGCCAGTTTATCCTTTACAATTTGAACAGAAGTGCTGGTAGAAACAGACTGCTGTAAGCAAAGTGGACAATTGATGTGGGTGCCAGCACTGAAGGAGCATCGTTTCAAGAGCTAACTACAGATAAGCACCTTTGAATGGTGAACATGTTAGGTATAAATATTGGAAATCAGATAGAAGTATTTAATTTTGCTGGGCAATAGCCCGTTTTCCATACTGTAGCTTCTCTTAGTTCCAGTAATTATAACTTGCACAATTATACATTATTAGTTGCGGAATATAAGTTTTCTTCTTAGATTGTACAGTTCAGATTTAAGATATACAAACTCTACAAAAATATGATCCCTGGGTACTAAGAAAAAAATACGTTCCTCAACAGTGCTACTTCTCATCTTTTTCCACAGCTCTCTTTCAAGAATTGCAATGAAGTATCTATTTCCATATGACATGTTAGCATTAGACAACTTGGAATAATTTAAACTGCCAAGGAAACTATGTATACTTAGAATTTCATTGTTTTTCAATATGAAGGACCATACAGAAAAGGAAGAATCTTATGACTGAAACAACAATAAAAAATGTTGCTAAGCTTCTTTGAAACAAAAGTAGTAGGGTTCCTCTGTAGAATAGATTTAAGACACATTAAAAATCTCTTTTTAAACTCAGATTATTTTTTTAAGTTTGTTCAACTTGCTGATAATAGACTCACCTCTATGCTATTCATTTCCTTTATTAAATCCCTGCTTTCATTATTTTTTAATAAAAAGTAGATTCTCATTAGAAATTCAGTTAATCAGAGTAACATAATAAAAGCTCACAAAACACATTTTAAAATTAACTATTTAATATCACATTTGTACAACTGATTTATCTGCAAGTATTTTATTTTTATTTTTTTGTGTGTGTCCAATATATAACCTACATTATAACATCTCTGCACACCACATTCAATTCTTTTTTTCTTAGGAAGACAATGGTGGAATTTGAACTCTACTTTTTTCATCCTTCTTTTATTTTTATGTTTAGAGCCTTCCCCAGTGCATGCCTCCACTCTCCTGCTCTGTACTTGTATCTCTTAATGCCCCTTACCAGTGAGGTTGTTAAATACACTTCTCTCCCTCTCTTTTTCAGTTGTGTAACTTACAAGTTTGACTCTCATTGACTGTTAGTCTAATTAGAAGAAGTTGACAGTTAATGGAATCTCAAATTACAGTTTAGTATTTTGAAACTACAGTCTAGTTGCATTTCAAGTATTACTACAGTAGGTTTTCTGAAATGTAATTGTGGAGTTATCTAAAATACTATTATCACGAAAGTGGAAAAAAGGTACATCTCAGGATGCATGATTTATATTGTTACTTCTTTATTTTGTTATTGTTGCAGAAGCTTATAGTTTAGGTAAGATTGTTCACTTTTGTTGAGTTTTGTTAGTAATAATAAAATTAGTTAATTCCTGAATTAGACTTTTACCCCAATTTCCATTAATACAAAATCAGTGTCTGTATTGAAACTAAGGGGACTTTCTTTTAAATCCAGCTGTACCTGTAATCTAGAGTGTAAACCCTAAAGATTAATCTAGAAATCAAAACATTTGACTGAGTTGGATAAAGCAAGCGATATACATTTACATTCACTTGTAAATATGTAAGTAGAGATAAAGAAAGTCACTCAGGAAGAAAGCTTTGTTTTAGTAGATATATAGCCATTTGAATAAATTATTCTAGGATCAAGAAAACAAGAGAAATATAGAAGTATATGACTAAGCATGAAGTTTATTGATTTTTGATTGATATTTTTTCTGTATTTGGCATGTCTCTACATTAAAAAGTTGTGGTGCAACACACTATCTTTCTGGTTTTTGTACTGCATCTAACAAAACAAAGGTGTGATTCCTGTGTTCTCTGATGGTGACTGATAATACTTCCTACAACTCAAATCAAATACAAAGTTAATAATCTTAATATCCATTCTTTGCAAAAAGAACCAATGGTCAAAGTAGTCTTGTTGAGGGGAAAAAATAAGCATATGTCAGCGTAATCTTTTTAGGTTATATAAAGTGGAAAGTTTTATTTTACACAGGTATGGAAGTTTTTCATTTCCACAGAAAAGGTGCAGTGTAGAATTCCAAAAGACTACTCAGTTATAACAGCTAATCAGAGAAAACTTGGTTTTGAATTTAGAGTAGACTTTTCTAGAAAAATTGAAAAGAAATAATAAAACAAACAGGGAGATATTTTTCTGCACAAGTCAAAAATTATATACTTTTATAAAAGAAGTTACTTCTTCAGAAAGAAAAAGTAAAGTATTTTCCAGAATACTCTCACAAGAAGTGGCATGAATCTAAGTTGACATACACAGATTTATTTATTTATTTATGAGAGAAGAAGGATAAGTAATTTGGAGTGATATGATATTAAAGCAGACTGAAATAAAGAACAATTATGTACCACTGTAGCAAGTTACTTCCTGATGATGTGTTTTATTTAGGTCTTTGATTCTAAACCAAAATCTAGATTACTTCTGTTGATAAAGAGAAAGGAGACAGAGGAAAAAATGGTACCGTGTTTGTTGTCAAGGGCAAGGGGATGAAGAAATACAGCAGAAAATGGATGGATAAAAATGATTCTTACTGTAGGGAAAAGCAACAGATGTAAAAGAGGTATTATCAGTGTTCAGCAACTTTATTGCAAATGGCATGAAGTTATTATAGAGGATGAAAAGGAAAATAATGGAAATCAGTCAACAATAAAGAAAGTGATGTTAGCAAGCCAGAAAAATAACATGAAAGGCATAAAAAATATAAGAAAATATCTGTTCAAAAACCTGAAATGCATTAGTAAGTTATTAAAGGGACCGATATTACAGGACCTAATTCAGTAATACTTGCAAAAAATACTTGCAAGCCAGTGAAATTGGTAACAGTGCTACTTCCATTATAAAGAGTAGAAAAGCATTTCAAGTGGTATGTTAGCGAAACCCAAACTAATATGATTGAGACAGAAACAAATGAAGAGAAGAGTTAGCTGATTTTTACTCTGCCCCCTCCTTTTAGGACATGTGAAGGTGAAATTGCCATTTTGCCTGAACTTCTTATCACTTACAGAAATATTCTGCTAATAGCCATCTTTGTCATCATCATTTCATAAAGGTGCACGGTCCCCCCCATTTTTAATCCTTTGTGAGCACACTGTCTTAACAGTAGTCTTTCTCTGCATCTGTGCATACATAAAAATGTGATATTGATTTAGCTACTGCTGCAGAATACATATTTAAGATTCCACTTGGAGAAACATCCCCAAAAGACCAAAAGGCATAAGGTTCAAATTAACCTAAGTTGTATTTGTAAATTGTATTTTTAAATTGTAAAAAAAAAATAATAATTCCTCCTGCCACCCATTGTGTCTGCGTAGACTGTTTTAGGAGCTCCAGCCTCGGCACTGGGTTTCTCTTGTCAGTTCTCCAGCCAATCCCACTGATACTCCCTTGATGATACTCAGCACTTCCTTGGAGACATAAGTGGCCTTCTCCCTATCCAGCTTTCTCTGCTGGAGCCAACCTCTCTTTGGGCGAGTTCAGATACACATAAACACTAAACATATAATTTGGAGCATAGAAGTTATGAAGAAAAGGTTACAGAATGAAACTAGTCACAGTAAGTACAGCTGTCTACTGCATACTGTTGGATATTCCTGTTGGATATTTATTCTTATTTTTTTATTGCTTTAAAACTGTATTAGCTTTGCTAGCAAATCATGGACAAGGCCTGATTTGAAGCATTGGGAGGCCATGTGCTATTAGTAAATTGTAGGTAATTAAATGACACAAATCCATTTTAACTTCTGGCTAAAGTGAGCCTCATTTTCTGGTGGTGCTATTTCTGCATACACTAGAATTAAAATTCTACACCTTACTGGAAATAATTTCCATGAGATATATCAGACAATTGAGACCAAGCTATTTTTCTAATGATTCATTAACTTGGTACACTTTTACTTTTTTGTCTTGCTCTTACATTTGTATCCTTTTCTCATGCTATTTGGCGTGTTTTTATCAAATGCAAGAGTGGTAAAACCCTTTTGAAAATGTCCTTCATAGTTTTGAGTGTTTATTTTGTACTCTTTCAGTTTCTGTTCTTACAATTTAAACCAGCTACATAAAAGCTGTCAATAGCAATACCTATTGATGGTGGGAGCACTCAAAAAAAAAAAAGCACATTTTATAAAGCTCAAAAGCTCAGTTGAGAATCTAATTTTGCTGTTGGAAACAAGACAAAGCAAACCAAACTAAAGAATCAACAATCTCCACAAACCAACAGTCCTCTAGACAGATACATTACTAATGCACTGAGAACAGTAATTTTGATATAAATTCATAAACTACATTTTTAATAGTTTTCCTTTTTGCATTTTTTTAATCTATCCCTAGAAATTATTCTCTACAGAAATTCATGGAACTGTAAATATCTGGCTCAAGTTGCCCCACCTCATACTTCTTCACAAAGGTTTAGTTGAATGTTGAAAGAAAACTTCAGTTGCTGCATGGAACAATTTCCATGTAAAATGACTGAAAGAGCATATTTGTAGAAGACAAGTAAAAAAGGAAGAAAAAACTGACCCGAATTACTACTGCTGTTAAAACTGTTGCAGAGAACACTTACTAGAAAAATCAAAACTTTTCAAAGTATTCTGTTGTATGGTAAGATACAGTTCAATGATAACTACCAAAGGGTCTCAGGAGTATGCTTTAACAAATCCATTTTTTTGTGTGGAATGAATCATTCTCTAAATCTAAGAGCAATTATAAATACATTTTGTATTTTTTAGATCAGAAAATGCTATTTGGCTGGATGACTTCAGCACTAACTAAACTATAAACAATAAGGTAAAAGAAAAGCAGTGAAGAAGGAAAAGAAAATAATAAATAGGGGATACTCATCATTTTCCCTTCTAATCCTGAGTTAGGTTTAGTGTCTCTCTAGGAGTCATGCTGCTCTAGTTCTCTTAGAGCAAGAGAGGAAATTGACAATAGGAAACAATGTGAGTGCTTTTGTATCAGAAGTGAGGGAACAGTAGCATCCATCAAACAGGTTTGGAATAGAGCAGGCAAGGAACAACTCTTGCCTTTTGCATCTTCTCTGTGTGACTGTATCACTTTCATTTAACATATTCATTCATGATATTCTATACTCAGGTTTTTGTTTCTTTGTTTTCATTTCATTCTGAGAAGACTCAACTGTATAAAGAATGTCTTACGTTTTTTTTGTTTGTTTGTTTGTTTGCTTGTTTGTTTTTTCTTCTTTTCTATGTTGGTGTTGTTTTCTTTCTCTAGGGAGTGATTTTTAGAGTATGGTTGTTCTCTGCTCTTATTCTTAACAGTGATGGAGAAATTTCAATGATGTCATACAGTTTATTCCTCTTACCCACCTTCAAAAACAGCCAAAGGCTCCAGTCTAGCCTACAGCACTGTGCAGACTTTCTGCAGAAGTTTTTACACATAGAAAAATCTAGTGTTGTTTCCAAATTCTCATATGAAACACAGATCACATCCCAATGCTAATAGTGTGTTGGACTGTTTATTTGGAGAGAATCAAGTGAATGAAGTGGAAATAATTTGGACTAGTTCACTTTCTCTTTCCCATTTTCCCCTTTTTTCTGAAACAGCTCTTCCTAGATGCTTGGGGAAGTTAATGATATTCAAATTTGAGTTTGAATTTGAATAGATTCAGCAAGAAAAGAATGTTGTGTGCTTTCTGCGAATTGGATTCAGACAATGAGTTGCAGGAAATATATTTTCACTTCTCTAACTGATTAACTGATTTAACATTGTACCTACTTTTTTTTTTTTTTTTTTTTTTTTTTTTTTTTTACCCTGCTTGTGGTTTTGTTCTCTGCTGCACAATATTAGGCTAATTTATGATACTTAGAAAGTAGATTTTTATTATAACTGTAATGATACGACTGAGTAGGTTTTGAAATAAAATGGAAAAAAAAAAAGTCAAACTTGTTTTGCAAATGATAATGCAAGTTTATTATGAGATTTTATAAAATGCTGCTACCATGCTTAGTTCAATTCTTAAGAAAAATCAGACAGTGATTTGGAAAACTCTCCCCCTACTCTACAAGCATAATCAGTTTTCTTCTAAGCAGAACTGCAATAAGAACTGTTAAATATGTTGCCAATGCATAATTCTGATTTTAATAGTGAAAGTATGTTGAGAAATTATGCTTTTCTGCCTCTTTAAGATACATTTATGACATTTGAATATTGGATATTGCTATTGCTGGAACACAGAGATTTTCAGTTTTCTGTAGTATCATTTGTAACATGCATTAATATTGTGTTTCCAGCTTATGCTGATTAACAGAGTGTAGCCTTTTTTCTTTCTACAGCTAATGTGACTACAAAAAGAAAATTAATGAAAATAAGCATCATTTTGAAAAGAAAAATTATTTAACTTTTGCGTATTCTTTTCCTACTGAAAATTTTGCTTGTCACATTCTGCATGGAACATTTTTCTTTCTCTCTATGTAAATTTATATGTCTAAGAATTCTTTACTGCAATATTATTTTCTGTAACATAAAAATTACATGTACAGAAAATGGAAAACATTCTTCACAACTAAAACATTATCTTTTGTATTCCCAGACTTTCTCCCTTTATTCAGTCATGCATTTGAGACAGCATATTATAGCAGCATCAGGTAGTGTAAATGGTACAAACATGCAGTCCTCTTGCCTGTTTTACCTGCTCTTAACTTGAAAATTATGACAAAGTGAAGGATTATTAATGCAGACTTAATATAAATGAAAAGCATCTCTACATGTAGAAAACATGAAAGTAGATAAGTGGATGTGGATGTCTGGGGGGAGTGACAGGACAGTTGCCTCTTACATGCCTGGTCTCTCCCAGGAGGACATTTAAGTAAGTGTGTTCAAGCTGCTGTACATAGGAGGGTAATTTTCTATAAATGTATCTTCTGATTCTGTATGCTTATATGTTAATATGTTTTTTTTTTCTCCTCTAGCACACCTTGGATCAGGGACACAGAGGAAAAAGGTGAAGATTGTAACTGCGTGTAAAATGTAATATGGTTCGATGCTGTAATGCTGAGGTTGTTAGCTGTTACTCAGTGGCAATTTGTAAATGCAGTGGCCTTCCCAGATTGTCCCAGGTAGCTCAGGAAGTCTGTGGAACAGCCATATCCAATTCTTCATGTACAGGACCTTTAAAAAAGAGTAGCTTCCTTTACAGCAAGACCACTTCCCTTATCCTCACTTATTTCTGAAAAGGTTTGATATAGTGCAAAATATTGGTTATTGGGCAGTTATACAAAAGTAAGATGAATGCTTTCAAGAAGAATAAGAAATTATGGAATATAAGACATACCGCTGTATGTGGTTTCAGATCCTGTGTAAATTAAAGAAAAAAAAAGCCTCCCATAAAAAAAAAAAAAAAAAAGGTACGTAGAAGCCACGTATTATGATTCTTAATTAGAAAAGTAAAGTCAGCATTTGGAATACTTGAAAGCACTTTTGAAATTGAGAGCTTCTTAATCCAAAGACAAGTTCAGCAAGAAACCATGATACACCTTAAACAGCAGATAAAAACTGATATAATCTTATCTGCTCCTACAAACCTTGTAGTTATGATTCTATAGCAAAACCATTAGTTTGTTTTTATTCAAAGAGTGACACATCTGCACTTCATTTTATCCTCAGGCTTAAAGATATTATGCTTTAACTACCATTACACAGGCTCTTTCATCCTGTGCCAGACATTTCACTTCAATTTTATTTTGTTTTACTGAACGCTTACTTTATGGTAGGCATTTATACTTTGTGGATTGGTTTGTTTTGATTTGGTTGGTTGTGTTTTGTTTTGTTTTTGGAGGAATGGGAGGAGGATGATATTCTTACCTGCATTAAGACTGTTTAATTCCTTTCCTAATGTGAAGATATTTTCCTTTTAAGGAAACGTTGTGTTTCAACTACAAATATACACTATACTCCAGGAACAAAAGAATATTTCAACAAGGATGATAAAATAATATTTGTGGTGGTGAACTGCCTTAGGACAAAATATTTCTGCCTTCTGTTATAATTCTTCTGTGACTACTTAAAAACTTATGAATTCATTATAATACTACATACAAAGGTGTCCACTTTTTTACACAGAAATTGCTAGATATATGTGTGTCAACAATCACACTCGTGCTTCCATACACACACACAAAAACACCTCATACATTCACACATTTAAAATGAATGCTTATATAATCCTTCAGTTTGTTAAACACACAGAAATATATAGAAAGACCAGAAGAATGATTATTTATTTATTTTAACTGTTAATTATGTATCAGCCCAAAACCATATATAATACGCAGCACAGGACCTGTTGTTAATAAAACATTGTTATATATACCTTTAATAATTGGGAAAGATTTAAACCTAAGGATACTCATCAATGAAGACTGAAAATGAATATTTTAATTTTAACGACAATTTTTTTAGCATCTTGTAAACGTTTTTAGACATCATTTTAACAGGTACTGCCTTTGGGGAAATTAAAAAATAATAATAATAATAAAAAAAAAGATGCTTATTTTCTAATTATCAACATATTACTGTTTCTATTGAAACCAAACTTTTTATGTGTTTATTTATATATAATTACATGAATCTTTCAAAAAATGTTCAACTTACTTAATATTTCTCTTTGATTGTACCCACCTAATTTCTTGTGTGGACTTGATATTGGCTGTATTCATGATACTTTCAACATGACTAGAAGAAACATAGTGAACAAGTCCATTTTCTAAAGGTTTAGTCCTCTTTTGCAGAAGTAAAAAGAATCAGTTAAGGTGAGAATAAGTATCAGTGAACTGGAGTGCTTATTTTTTTATTTAATTGTCTTACGTTACAACTCAACCTACTTGTTTTTCAAGTCTACGTTACCTATTATTAAGAGGAATTCTCTGCTTTCCATGCAGATTGGAATGAAGGGATGTATTGGAAAACATACCATAGGAGAAAGAGAAAATTAGATAAAAGAAAAAATAACATATACTATTTAAAAATAATGTCTCTTAGCTGTAAAATAATTGCACCTACATGCTACCTTTACCACCCACATCATAGCATTAAAGTCTTCTGTTAATGATTAAAGTTTTCTGGTTGAAATGATAAATTAAGGTATGAAACAACATTTTCCTTCAGACTGCTGCTTGGAAATTTTTTATTGTATTATTATAAGTAGTTTGCTGAATTTAATAGTTTCTCCCTATGCTAATTCAAATGTTATATTTCTCTCCATGCTGCTACAGTACATGGAATAGCATACATTTTAAATGATTGAAATGAATTTTCAGTGTCAAACTTTCATGACGAAGCCAAGGGGAAAATAAAACTAGAAGAAAAATGAGTTTAACGTAGAACGCAAACAGAATAGGGGAGATGCTAAAGATTTACAAAGGATACAGATAAACAAAAAATAAAATGAAAAATGACTGAATTGGGAACAGGTAATGTTTTCTCAAGCATTCTGCTTAGACAAATGTATACATATAAAACACATGCTGTTGAAATAAGATGATTGATGGTTATAATTTCTTTTTCACCATATGACAGAACACTTAACTTTTAATAAGTATATAATTAAAATAAAAAAGATTGAAAAATATTCAATATTTATTTGTACATTAAACCTATTTTACATTGTTCTTTTCTTCACATTGCTATTTCAAAGGGAGTTCTGTGAATGAAGTAAGGGTACAGTTAGTTGCTTTAAAAGCTAAATGAGTTAGTTGCTCATTTAAATGATCAGAGGGGGGAAAAAAATACTTGATAAACTGTTTTCAAAGTTATTCAATCAAAACTGTAAACCATTACCTTTTCATCTTGATTTATTTAACTGGGAAATTTCTTTTAATCTCAGACAGTATTCATGCACTACAGAAGATCCCATGTCAGTGAAACCTGTTAATTAGTTACAGTCTGTTTTTACTCCTCCATTTGGAGGTTATTGACACCACCACTTGGTTGGAAGAACAAAGTTTATGAACATTCATTATCATTCATTATCAAAGTTGGCTGAATTGATTCAAAACATTTTTAGTGTCTGTTCAGACTAATTCCATTCATCTTTAACTTAGGTATTAACAGAGCATTTCTGCACCTTTAGACAATATGCCCAAATATGTCCAATGTAATAGGATGGTGAAAGACAATCTCTTAAAATGTCACAGCTGCTTTTACCATCTGTCTCATTAAATTTGGTCACCTGCTACAAAGCATGGTAACATTTGAGGAAGAAATTCCTAGGCAGAGCATAAATTAATATTTCTATTTATATCATTATCTGCAGCAGTCTATAAACTACTTTTTCTCAGCCCATACTCAATCTAATTTCACATGGGTCTTTCTTACAAAAAGTAACCCTATTTCTATATTATGTATTTCTCAAACATTTAAGTCCTTCCTCAAAATGTCCAGTAAAATTTAGTTGTCAAACTCAATTTTATTTTGTCTCTCTATAATTTCTTTTTGGATTTACATGCCCAATTTATTTACAGTCCTAGAGAGGTGTTACAGTTATGGTAATAGGTCATTAAAAATGACAGTGTCCCTAAAAAACAGTGACATTTTGAAGAAAATAATGTCATTCTTACGCTGTGTGTGTGATGTTCGAAACTCAGCTCAGAAATCCTGCTATATTCATATTGTGTGTTGTTCAGGTCAGAAGGACTCAATATAACAGTTCATATATTTGCAGATGTCTGTGAGTTTTAAAGGTAGATTTCATGATTATTTAAGGCTTTTTCAGGCACGTGGAAATAAGTAGATAAGTCAGTTATGACATTCTGAATGATGATAAATTAATCATATATATGGCCATCAGCCTGCAGATGTGATTACAGTAAAGGACCATGTAAAGATCGTTAACTTTCCAGTCCACTTTAGTGGACTAGACTGGTCAAAGAAGGAATATTCTAGAAAGGAGAGAATATATTTCAAATGTTTTGCCTATTTATTGTGTTGATTTCATTCTAAATAATTTAAACATGGCTACCACTTGAAGTAAGACTCAAAAAAAGTAGTAATTCACAGTTTGGGAGGCCAAATGAGAATGGTTTATGCAAGAGACAAGTTATCTAAAGCACCTCAGGTCACTGTTCTAGTCAGAAGCAGATTAAATGAAATAAATAAATTTGATTCTTTTGTTACCAGTCTGACTATTGACTATTACTGTTAAATTCTGCCTTCTGCATTTAAGACTCTTTGCCAGGTATTCAGTGTGACAGTTTTAATGTCACCAAGGAAGTTTTCACTTATTTGTGGAAAGCAGATAAACTTAGCAAAACAAACAAACAAACAAAATTGTAAGTAGCAGTATATGTGATGGGTGATATTTTATTCTGTCTTTCACAAACAGACAATTAGCTCCAGAAGCAAGAGTACATACTATGTGGCATGTGACAACTTGCACCATATTTAGAACACAACTGGGAACTTTTCCATTGTTGTTTGTTTGTTTTTTCAAAGTTAAATAAAATGAATCTCTTTGAATCTTTTTTGTAGGGAAGGGGGTAACATCAGGGATTCAGATAAGAGTTTCACCACAGTAACCACTGCACCACCACCACAGCAAAGGTCAATTAATATAAACCTGGAGATTAGGATGGAATGGCATAGCATAACTTTTTTTTTTTTTTTTTTTCTATTCCCCTCAATGGAGTATAAATGCCTTTAGTTGCCACAGGTAGATATTTTTTTCCTGAAAAAGCATGAAGATGGACAAGAGAGTTATGAAATGTTTTATTATTTGTCCTCTATCAAAATACAGAGAAGCAGAATATGTTTGTTAGTCTTTGTCCATGTGATGGTATCTGGGTGACTTGATTTTTTCTCTCCTGCATATGTTAATGGGAGTTCTGATATATGTTATTTCTGAGCTCTACAAATTTTGACAACTTTGTGAAAGCTTTTATATTATAGAGTAGGTTTTGAGTGAACTTGGTTTAAGGCTTTTGTTGCCTGGAAGATCAAGGCGAAAGTTTAATCCAAGGTGGTAGGCTTTTATCCAAGACTGGAATTTTAGCCTTCAGATAAAGAATGTGCTTATTTTTGGTATTTTGAAGAGTTGTCTTGAGAGAATTATGTCATCTTGCACCCTTACTGTACTGTTTCTGCTGTGTCTTGGATTTATTTATAGTGGTGACAGTTGAATCACAGAATCACAGAATTTCTAGGTTGGAAGAGACCTCAAGATCATCGAGGAAGTACACTTTTAAATATTGATGCAAAGCTTAATCTGCATAATAACAAATTAAAATATATTTTAGCATGGGTACGGTGAACACAAATTAATTAAAAGTTTTTTAATGCTAATAAATGCAAATACAGCTGATGTGTTCTGGTAGTCCATTCATTTGAATAGATGATTTATTACAGCAGTTGAATGGACACACTTGAGTCTTAAAAGCATCCTACTCATAGTGAAGGATACAGCTGCATCTTAATCAACATTGCCTTCTACAGTAGCAGAGCTACTGCTAGTAAATCAGCCAGTAGTCAGCAGAACATTTCTGCATGTAGACTAAAACATGAAAATCCTGGGTTTTCAATATATTTAAAAGTAACTCTTGTATTTGTGATCACTGTAATAAGTTTAACCAGAATTGTACATGTGTATGCCTGGTTGCCTCCTTGCCTTTGTTGCTGGCTTTTTAGTGATTATGTTTCCAACAGCTCTGAACCAAGGTTGCTGATATAAGCATAAGGTGATGCCAGTTTTACTTTTACAAAGTTCTACATAGAAAATAAAGTGTTAAACATAACTTTTCTCATGCTTTCAGTAAAATAAAATAAATTACAGTTTTTAAGCTGATAATAAAAGTGCTGCTCAGAACAAATATTTTAAGATACAGATGTTTCAGTTTGGCAAGAAGTTTGGAATAGGTCAGAGGTATAGCAGCAACAATCTGGTGATTGCAATGTTTCATTTCTAACTCTATGCAATCTCTTTTTCTAAGCTCTTGTTTTACTGAAATGCATCTGACCTATCTCTTCCTTTAAGTGTAGAAAGTAAATCTCTGTAGAAAGCCACCAGCTATACTAATACGTGAAACAGAATGTAAATAAAGTGTTCTTAGTGGCCCTGTGAGGAAAGATAAAATAAAATAAGTAATAGTTTTCCAGTCCTAGAAATCAGTAATAATGTTAGTTATGAAACTTAAAGTAAATACTGAGTATAAACAGTGTGTTTAAAAATTTAGGTTTATTGAATTTATAGGATTTTATATGTAAAGTCTCACTATGCACTGTCACTGTACACATGAAAAAAGAAGTGAAGGCACAGTTATAAAAATGATTTACAAGGGTTCAGAAATGAACTATCAGAAAAATTCATAAAATGAACTATCTTCAAGCTGTATTATATCTTCTCTGGACAGATTAGAAATCTAAGTGAAAACATACCCTGTCAAAAATTATCTGTTTTCATTTCCAGAAAAAAAAAAAAAAAAAAAAAAAAAAAAAACCAACAACAACAAAAAAAAAAACACTCACCTTCCCTAGATTTTAACAGTTTTGAGGAAAGAAAAGACTATTTTAAGGAATATTTTTTCCCCTATCTTTTTATTTATCCTGTTTAGGCTATGGCATACTGAAATTCTTTCCGTGTTCCAGATTTATATAGAGACAGCAGCAATGTCTGATATTTTATTTTATTTTTTTTAGTTATTTTTAACAGCTATTTCACTCAGGAGGATTGACAATGCAGTGGACACCTGCTGTGACCAAAGAAACCTTCAATGAAATGGGTAAGGTTATATTCTTGCAACCTCACAAGATGGATTACATGATGCAGGTGGGAGAATTTTTACAAGTATGTTAAGCAACTTTTTTATATGCTTCTCGTGGCACGCATATCCTTGGGATGTCCATAATCAGTCATATGATGAAGCCATTGTCAGTCAGCTCTAAGTGGTTAAGTGTTATGGATATACTTCCATGGAACAATATGGATTTAAGTATCAGTACCTGACATACATTTATGCATTTTTAGCTTACTGAAAAGTTAGTTATTGATACCATATGACATTCCTCCAAATGATGGCCTAATTAAGCATAATTAATTTCCATTTAAATTAAAAAAAAAAAAAAAAGGAAAAATAATTGTCAACAAAAAGAACTTAAGGACTGAAAATACTGCTCAATGTAGTCTGTTTGTTGTTGTTTTTAGGTTTGTTCCCTTTCTTTCTTTTATAAGTTGTTTTCAGCACATCATTTAAGTTTTTGATGCCCCTGTAAGGACATAAAGTTGAGGAATGACTTTTTCCAGGGTATTCCTGTATTCATTTCAATGCTGTTGTTTTTAATACCTCTTGCAGTTTGATTTGAAGGCTTTTCTCCTCTAAAATCTCAATCTCCAGAGGTCCATTATTGATATATGGTAGATATCTAGGTATCTGTTAGAGATCTAGAAGTTAGACAGAATGTATGTGCCATAAACTTTGTGATTCATTAAAACAATCTATTAAGATGTTCTTCAGCTTATCCAGATAAAGCAAATTAAGAGTAAATCTCCTTTAAAAGCAGGCTATCTCCACAACATCTCTATGATATAAGAGTAAAAGAAAATGTATTTTAAGTTATAACTGAAAACAAGTGTAGAGATTTTGAGAAAGGATTGCTTTTGAAATATTCAGGCATGTCCTCTACAACTATACTAGAAAATCAGATAAGTAATGTAAAAAAGTACACAAAGTCCTATGCTAATTTATTACTGTATTGAATGTTGTATCTGTGTATTGGAATTGAGTGTGTTGTATACCGCTTTTCTATTGTGCTTGATAGTTAATCAAAGCAAGAAGGGGATTTTGATGCAGAATAACTGCTTACTTTTTATGTATAATGCAACTGCTGTTTCTTCCATAAGCTACTACTAATTATGACCTACTGTACTGAATTTATGTTGACCATTACGAGATATAATGTTTTTATTGCTAACCGAAGGTTATATAAACTCACAAAATTACACAAAATACCTCATTTGTGTTTCTTCCATGAAGTTGTAATGAGAGAAAGAGCAACAATCTGAAAACATGAACTCCAAAGCTAATAACCATGACAACAAACACCTAAAAGTAATAAAAACAATATATTTTAATAATTATCTATTATTTATTTTCTTTGCCATAATTTTATATCCATGAAATTACTAGAAGGGTTAAAACTGTGATTGCCATTATCGATTTCACTTGCCAATAAACAATATTTTAAGTAATGAAAGAAAGAGGAAACCTAAAAGTCTATTGCTAAAACAAGTATATGTGAAAAAAAAGTTTTTGTGAAGGTTAGTGCACTTAATATCATCAAAAATACACTAGAACAGTAAAATAAATAAATAAATATATATATATTTAGGTACACTTCTGAAATGAATATCAAGACATATACAGTCAATGCTTCTAGAAAGTACATAACATTAAAAACCTAAAATGAAGAAACAAAAATGCAAATTTCATTCTGAATCTTTTTTTTTTTTTTTTTTCCTTTTTTTCCCCTTATCTCTAGAGCAAGCTTCAGGGGAATATTCTGTTTTACCTGATATGACACATATGAGCCTTGCTTAGGGAGATCAACTATCTTACAACTCAAGGACACTGCATAGCAACATCTGTTATATATTTCTAGGTCTATTAGATGATTCTGCCGTGCTGCCAAATAACAAATCTGCATTATAATACATGGCGCATATGTAGTATACTTCAGGAATGGGTTTTTCTAAATGTTTGCATAATAACTATTTAACGTAGCTAAGCATATTATTTAATATATATCCTTTGTTTAGACTGTGGATGGATTATAAAGAGATGACTATTTCTGAGTAATTAATTACAATAATATTTTGAAAGGAGTACTGGGGCATCATGTTTCATTTTGTTTTCTATTTTCTATGTTTCTGTCAGCTATTAAGGGGGTTGTTTTTCCAAATATAGTCCTAGATCTTGCCATTCCTGAGCTGAAGCTCACTGGAATGTAATTTAGACATATAAAGTCAAGGAAGGGAAGACAGCCTAGCTGGTAAAAGGGATGGAAGGCACGTCCTATAAGAAGAGGTTGAGGACACTTGGATTGTCTAGTTTGGAGAAAAGGAGGCCAAGAGGTGACTTAGCTGCTTTCCGCAACTTTCTGTGGAGGGGAAGTGCAGAGAGAGGTGCTAGCCTCCTCTCCATGGTCCCAATGACAGGAAGGATGGGAACAGCATGAAAATGCTCCATGGTAGAGTCAGACTGGACACCAGGAAACATTCCTCACCATGAGGGTGTTCAAACACTGCAAATGGCTTCCTAGAGAGGTGGTTTATTCCCCATGCCTGTTTTGTGTTCAAGAGGCATTTGGATAATGCCTTCAATATATCATGCTTTAATTTTTGGTTAGCCTTAAAGTGATAAGGTAGTTGCACTACACAATCTTTGTAGGTCCCTTCCAACTGAACTATTCTATTCTACTTCCTCTTTAACAAGAGATACTGTAGAAAGCCTATGTTTGCAGAGGGGAAAACGTAAAAAGGCTTTCTTAGGAAAAATAACACAGCTTCGCGTTCTCAGACAGAAATGGAAAGAAGGAAGGCTAGCTGATAGCTACTTATGATTAATGTGTTTGGATAAAGATTTTTAGGAGAATTAGCCAGGATACAGACAAATCCAGCACAGAGTGATTTACAAAGAGCCAGAAAGGGCTCTTTTTTTTTTTCTTTTGGAAGAAAGGGGAAGCTGTGGACAAGCTAAGGATGGACTGGAAGAATAAGTGAAAATACTGTACCAAAGGAGATAAACATCTTTGAGATGAAAAGGAAACTTTTTTTTTTTTTTTTTTTTTTTTTTAATTGCAACATCTGATGGCAGGGTTTCCAACATATAATTTCATTCTTTCAGCACAAAAATAAAAAAGTGAACCTCTGTTTTGATGGGGGCAATGTTACACAAAATCTGTAGAGAAAGAATAGCCAAGGAGAAGCAAAGAGAATTCTGGTTCACTTCTAAACATCATTATTAATGAGGGAAATTTATTTAGTTTGGCCAAACTCTTTTGGATAGTCTCTAGACTATCTTCCTTGACAGGAGAGACTATCTCCTGAAGTAGAGACTTAAGCAGTATCCAGAGGATTTAGGTAGCCTTCTCTATCACAGAATGCTTAAATGATCAGATCATGTTATTCTTTCTGGACCAAGAGGGTGCTGCAATGAAAAATAAATGCTGTGGGAAAAAAATTCTTATGATTTATGGTGTATGGCCCAGAGATGTGAGATCCAAAGCAAAGTATTTTTTTTTTCCTGTAGTCATAACTTTAACACATTGCTTGCATTAAAGTTTGCTTAAAATACTCCGATTCCACAGAACTATCTTTCACCTAATTTTAGTAGTTATTAGATACATCCTCTGCAAGGAAACTGAAATTCTTCTATGTGAAAAGGTTTAAGCTTATGAATTAAAAACAAACAAACTAACAACAAAACAAAACAACAACAACAACAAAAAAAAAGAGAGAAAAGAAAGGTTTGAAGTTACAAAACCAATAAATAGTCATTAATATGAACTCAAATAAGCAGACTGATGTACTTCAGTAAGTTCATGAGGACTGGTAATTTGAAAGGCCAAGAGATGTGGTCATGCAAGCAACAGAGAAGTAAATTTTAAAGGTGTATTGGAAAGGGTTAAGTGTGTTAAGAAATGTGAAACCTGAATACATTCTAAAAGAAAGAGGGGAAAAAAATGTCCAGAGAGAAATGAAATGGAAGTCTAAGTACTGGCAGTTGATGAGAAATTATGGACTTCTTCATACTACTGTGTTTTTACAAAGATTTAGTCCTCAATTGCGGCCACAGCTGGTAGAATGTGACTTACATTGTGACATTATAATTAGGCTTTGCAGCCTTAAAACCTGCTCTGGATATGATACATATATATTAAAAAAAAAAATACTCCAGGTAAATTTGTCTTTTTTTTTTTTTTTTTTTTTTTTTAATACTTTCAGTTCAGTCACTAATGGGGTTCTGCAGGGCTCCATTTTAGGGCTGTTTCTCTAATGTTTTCATAAATTACTTGGATGCAGGACTCAAACATATACTAAGTAGGTTTGTGGACAACACTAAATTAGGAAGAGCTGTTGACTCCAGCCAGGGCAGAGATGCCATGCAGAGAGAGCTTGACAAATTAGAGGGCTGCCACTGCATAAGAAGGACATAAAACAATTAAAGTGTGTCCAAAGAAGGGCTAAGAAAATGGTGATGGGTATAGAGGGGAAGACATATGAGGAGAGGCAGAAGTTCTTTGGTTTGTTCAGCCCAGAGCAGAGGAGGCTGAGGGGAGGCCTCATGGCGGCCTGCAGCTTCCTCATGAGGAGAGCGGAGGGGCAGGCGTTGAGCTCTGCTCTTTGGGGACAGTGACAGGACCTGAGGGAATGGCATGGAGCTGGAACGGGAGAAATCATATTCCACTATGATGGAATTTTTGTTCTGGTTCTGAGAAGCAAGAGTTGGGAGTTACCTGATTCTCAGTGTTTTGGGAAAAGTACTAGTCAAAAAAAAAGTTTCAGAGGAAGGCCTTCCTGTATCATTGGAAGGCACTGTTCTGTAATGTTTGAAAATTGAGAAAGAACTTAAAAAAATTCAAGAATATTAAAGAAGATTTTTTTTTTTTTTTGGTGGAAACGAAATGTGTTTGAAAGCAGATAAACTATTTGGAGTCAGCTGTTCTCTCAATATGCTAATTGTTGGTGTCTATGAAGAAAGTTCAATTACATTATTATTGCCAGGCTTACTTTGTGTTACATTTTACTGTCTTCAAATTGCACTATTTTCTGCATTTTTAATAATATTGCCAAAGTTAGGATAGCACATTTTATCCCAGAATTCCAAGAATCATATAATTATGAATTCTCATTACTTGCCCCTTAGATTTTAAAAAGGACACATTTTTGCATCTCCCCCATCATTGCCTGTTGCAATTAGAAAAATGATGCAAAGCCCCCACTTTGATTTTCTCCATCTGGCATGTGTAGGTTTCAACAAGGGACTTGCTCACTGACAATGTGCCTGGTAAGGCCACCTTATCTGTCATAGTTAGTTATTCCCTGATTGAGCCTGTCTGATCACCACATAAAAGATTTTCTCTAGAGTGGTGACCTTCACTCAGATTTTCTTCTGCCTGACAGCTGGAGTTTGGCTGTGTACTTAGTTGAGGAATTGATTGTAATTGGAGGTGGAAAATGCTCAGGAGGCTTTACTGCTGACCCTAGACCTACATGTAATGCATGTTTCCAAAGCTGAGCACTCTGGTGGTATGATTAGAGAATCATATAGACATTATCAATAAAACTATATTGATATTGTGCATAACAGGGAGAGTAGATAGGAAAGTGGAGCATTTTGAAAGGATGCTTAAGATTAGATTAGGCAGATGAAACTGGATAAGGGTGAGAAAAACAAACAGGAAAATTAAGCTCACTGTAAGCTTAGATATACCTTACTTATAGATTTGCTGTATAGACAAAGTATTGAAAGCATAGTGGAAAAAAGAGAGGCATTCTACAGGGAAAATATGGTAGTTTTAAGGTTCTATTCTTTAACTTACCAAACAGGACACTTGTTTGCTAGTCATTATAATTAGAACAGCCATAGTGAAGTATTTATACAACAATAAGAAATAGAAAACCATAGGATAACCATGCTGATTAAAGCAGCATTCTCTGTACCTTCAAAAGTAAAGGAGGACAAAACAGAACAAAATTGCTCTAAATGGCAGATCCTGTGGTTCAGTCCTCTACACACTGTTATTCTGAAGTCCCCCAAAAGACATATCATGATGTTGGAATAAATTTAGATAAAATGAATGGGAGCTACATCACAGTCAACCTCACTTACCTACTTGCTTTAGGTAGCTTCCTGTTGTAAATACGAAGAGCTGACCTAAGCCCCAGACAATCTTGCTGTATGTTATTGCATATACATGCATAAAAAACACATTTTAATAGTAAAAATTAGCAATCACATCACAGTGTACAATTTACAATGTAATTACTAATTACAACTTATTTATTTCTTTTACAATGTGTTACTAAAATATAATGTTAGATGAGTCCCTAGTAATGTTCCTTGAGACATACGTTTGAATGTACTAATGTCAACCCTGATAAAGAAATGCCCTTCTGACACTGTAAATGTGTACATGTGGATAACACAAAGTAACACTTGTTTTTCCTAAGGTACTGTCATAGCTTTTATAATTCAGGATGAAGGTTTATAAAACTTGCATTCTTACAAAGTCTTTCTGTAGTTCTACTCCTATGACTGGAATAACATTTTCAAACTATTTCCTACTTTTTTCACCACATTTGACATGTCTTAAGCTGTACCAGCTACCACCAGGCTGCATGCAATGAACTGAGGTTTTGACACTTCACAGAGACACATACCAGAAAAAGAATTGTATTATTTTCTTAACCTACGTAGTTAAAATATTGTAAGTCCTATAATGAACAAGAGTTTAATCATGCATATGAATAAAAATACTTAATAACTATTAGATAAATACTTCTTTCTCTTTTCCCAATCCTTAAAGGGCATAAGAAAGCTTGGAATCAAATTCTGTATCCTTCTTTAAAGAAAGCGTATATTTTGCTTTCATTTTTCTACAGGAGATTGAATTTAATACAAAAATGCAGCATGGATGATTCATCTCACAACAGTTCCGCAGGAGTACTGTTGAGTGGTCTCAGCAATAGCTCGTAGATTATACACCAAAGAAGGGGAAGAACAAAGGATGCTGTCTGTCCTAAAGAGTTAATAAAATAAAGATAGACAGAAAAAGAATCATTGACTAAAACAGACATATGGAGGGGAACAAAAAAGCAACAGGAGTGCACTGATAAACATGAAACCAAGTGTTTTTTGAACAGACTGCAACCTCTATGCTGTCATAGTTAAGAATTTCAGACCCTTTTTCTAGAGTCTTCCCCCTACTGTCATAAGAAACTGTTTAGATGAGTAATTGAAAATGAACACAAAGCAGACATGAGTTGAAACAAGATGAATGTCTTAAAAATTTGAGAGGTTGTGTACTGATAATATTTTATTACATGCCTCTAGATTAAGTCCCTCTAGTTGTAAATGTGCATTTTAAAATCATCATGATAGACAAGTCTGTGTTTCTAGAGAGGACAGCAACTAATACAGACAATAGATGAGCAAGAACTGATTAAAATGATGACTGTGAAAGTACTTCTCTCCTGTAGCATCAAGCAGACACACAAGACCTTTGGCATGGCACATCTGAAATTGCCGTAAGTTTCTCCCTTGAAGTGTTAACTGAAAATACATATTATAATGTTTAAGCTGTAGAAATGCAATGACAGTGAAATCAACAACAGCACTCAATATGTCTGTCACTGCTGACTTAAAAAAATAAATAAATAAAACAATAAAGCCTTAATGTAATAACTCTCAGGTACTGAGTACATCTGTTCTCAGTGTCAAACCTTCCAGAAGATCAAAAGTCTGAGTTGACTCTATGGAATCACTCTAGAACGTTATCACTATATAAAATGAAAATTCTTTGCTTAGAGGGGCAGTATTTTATTAAGGTGATGCAATATAATGCAATATTCATTTTTGGATGAGTCTAAGTGAAGTGTAATAAATCTATCAAAGGCTTTTCAATTTGATTCGTACTGCTTGTTGGTTTTTGTGGTGTGTTTTTTTTTTTTGTTTTGTTTTGTTTTTTCTTCCAGACCTCAGGAAGGACACGCATGTATGTCAGAGTTGGGTGAGTTTGTTTTTTTGTTTCTTGGTAGTCCGTGCCTTTTTTTTTTTAACTGCATTACTTCCTGTATACTATGACACTTCTGGATCTGCTTATAAAGATTTTAAGCTGTTTTACTGTAAAGCGACGTATTTCAAGCATTAGTAACATTTAGAATGGAGAAGCTGAATGCCTCCCTCTCAGCAAAATCTCAGGAAGCAGATAAAAGGAAAACAGCTCCAAGTCAACCCAGGGGAGGGAGAATTATGGCACAGATTTCTCCTGTCTGCTAATTTTGGTGCATTTCCATATTTATTTCCGTTTCTGTCTTGTGCAGATTATGAAAGCTTTAGATTTTGATTTTACTCAGCACTTCAGAACTTTAGTGAATATAAGCCAAAATGCCTCAAGTCAGAGACATAATTAGGAATTGTTCTTTCAGCCAAATAAAATCTTAAAAGGCTGCCCTCTTATTGACAGTCATAAGCATCTGTTCAGAAAATACTATAATCTGAACAACCTATTCATTAGTGTGGGTACATTAAGATCCTCAACTTACTCATAATTTCTGTTCAAAACCACTAAATCAATGTTCCAATTATTTCAGTAGCATAGACATCATAAGCTTATTGTTCTTGAGGCTGCACATAAACTACATCAATCCTCCCTACAAATTTGTCAAACAGCTAAGTCATCTGGTAGGAGCTCAAGTTGTGTTGGCTGCAAACGTCAGGCAGCCACTTTGCTGCTGCAGATTT
Organism: Aythya ferina; assembly: GCF_964211825.1. Classification (NCBI taxonomy): domain Eukaryota; kingdom Metazoa; phylum Chordata; class Aves; order Anseriformes; family Anatidae; genus Aythya; species Aythya ferina. The sequence goes on along the minus strand of NC_140300.1, from coordinate 48,170,133 downwards.
ATTTAGGCTGATCCTAAGCAGAAAGTTAAAGTTAAAGGTAATTTCATTTTTGTAATTTTGATACCTAAGTTGTTATTAGTAGCAGTAGTAATATTCTTTGCAAGTAGCTGCAGCTTCCTGATTTACTGAAAATTATGTTGATATTTCTTTGAAGACTTCTAGGTACTCATACAACTTCAAAAATTAATCTCAGTCCAGTGTGTATCACCCTGCTTCAGCTCTAAACATCTTCTAAGGAAAAAGAGTCAGTCAATTATCTGCTATTCTGAAAAGTAATCATGGCAGATCAGTTGCTTTGTGATAGAAACCAGTCATGTTCCGATGACATCAGTAGCTAACACTGAATTTGACTATTACAAAGTTCAATTCTGTGGTGTATTTATCTCTTGGTTAATATGAGATCAGTCCTGGAGCTCTCTAAAGGAGTTTCCAATACAAGAAGGGATTAACAAGAAACAAGAAAGAACTTGACATATAGCATATAGGACTTGACCTTTTTTTTTCTTTTTTTTTTTTTTTTTTTTTTAACTGTAGTGTCTCATTTCAGTGAAGAGTTAGACACTCTTAGACCTTACATTTTTAAGCATAGTAAAGGGCCCTTCAGGTTCAGAATAACTGAATAACTGAATTACACTTTTATGTAACTTTAAAAATGTAACTGAATTACATTTTTAAGTAAGCAAACCTGAAAGGCAATTTGATTGCTCAGGAAGAGGTTAAGAATGGAGATTTTCTGGAAACTAAATTGCAGTATTCACTTTAAAGATAGCTGAAGGATCTTCTGAACTTTGATAGATATTAATTATGAACCTGGCTATACAAAACATATAGCTATTGTCTCTACCCTAACTGCCTTTTTTTCTTCTGTGAATAAATAGTACATACATTTCCATTAATATTTCTATGTTCCTTTTCAAAAGATATGTAATCATTGAAAGGATAATACAAATACCAGAACATATTTTCTACATTATAATAGAAACCCATAAAGAGTTCTGTTATTTCATTTGTTTTGCATTTATATAGAAGAAATACTAAAATACTTTTTACCATATTCATATGTGTTTTTTTTCCTGTCTTGTGCCTCACCACAAAAATTTTGTTACTCTTACTCAACGCCATTCTTTCATTTAATAGACTTTACCTGCATTCTGTTTCCCTTAATATGAGAGGAAAAAAAAAAAAAGTAATGGCATAAACTGTATATTACAGCCTTCCAAACTGATTTTTCTTTTCTTTCTAAAGGTATGTGACTGTCACAGGAAAAGACTACTCAATTAACTTAGCTTCAGCCAAATCATGATCGAAACAGTTTGTTTCGATTTTGATTTGTTAATTTTGATTTTTTTTTATTTTTTTGATTTTTGTTTTTGATTTGTTAATTTGATATATCATTAGACAACAGTCAACGGACTATACATTCAAAACCTGTATTAGTGCAACAGATAAACAGTAACACTAGGTTGTTATGAAATGTTGGGAAACAACAACAAATTTCTAAATGCTGTTCTGTAACTAACCTCAAGGTATTGTAATCACAGTAACACAGGTATGTGTGCACACAAGCATGTGTGCACACATTCCTACAACTGCATGCACTCATATTTCTCCATTTCTCCAACATTTGTCCTTGACATCATAGCTCCCTTTACTTTAGGTACTCGCAGATACACCTGCTTGTTCTTTTTCTCATATTTTAGTGAAAAGATTATTCTAGAACTAGTTTAATCTTATATTTTAATCACCCACAGTCAGTGACAAAGCAAGGACCTATTTCCCTGGATTTTCAAAACACAAGTGTGTGAGTTTAGATTCACAAGTTAGAGCTGGAGATTCATAAACTTCAGCATGAGTCAAAGTTTACAGATCTATCCGAGATCAAATCTTACCAGGAGTTAGATTAAGTTCAGCTTGCTAGTAGGATCTCAGATGTATTTTCTCTGAACAAAGACCTGAGTTTGAGGAGGCACTTGGTACCTTGGGGCAATGCTGTTTTGATCTTCATTTTGATCTTAATCTTCATTGGATGGGGTGGTTTGGGTTGTTTTCCATTTGCCTTCTTTTTAGCAGATACTGAGGAAAAGATATGCCATAGATAAGAATATAGAATTAGTGAAACTTATTTGTCCTCCCTTAAAATGGAATACAGCTTCCTTAGAAAGAAATGGACTATATATTGAACTATGTATATGGACTTAATATTTGATGAAAGTTTTGGGTTTTGTTTTTGTTTTTCTGTTATTGTTCTTTGTGTTTTGTTGTTGTTGTTACCTGTAATATAAAAAATCAAGTTTGGTTCCAAGAAGCTGGTGTTTCTCAGGCACAAGCAAACTAACCTAGTTAGCACAGTTGACAGAGTCAGTCTTCTTGGTTCCAGAGGTGTTTGATTGCATTGATATCAGACTCTATTACTGTGGCTGAGTAGAGACGTGTTGTTTCAGCATAGGTCTGCTGAAGCACTTCCAGCTAGTATAAGTAGCAATTTGTCTTTTGGGCATCCAGAAATTTCTATGGTTCCCCGAGGAACCATGCTGACCAAAATGTTTCTGAAGTTACTGTAGGCTGTTTCTTGAATAGCTCTATTAAAGCTTAGGCTGTACAACTGTTAGAAAGGTGTTCTCTAACTATATATCTTAAGCTCTTTAACAATTGTAAGAGATGGTACACCCATCAACCTTTAAACTGTAAAAATCCCATAAGAGCTTTTTATAGGACTGATGCTTTCAGTTACAAGCTCTCCAGCAGATTACATCGTCCTAGTTTTTAGCACAAAAACCAGTCAATTCTGGGTAATAATAGTATTGGAGAAATACATTTCCTTTAAATATTGCTTATATAAAATATTGTAACACTTCATTAAAAGAACTGTCAGAACATTGTTTCGAAGTTAGAAAACTCTGGAATTTGCCAGTGAACCTTGAGACAGCCTTTCTGCAAATACATTGCTTGACAGAAAATGAGACACAATAGGTATATATAGAGAGAGCTGTACATTGTTTGCTGTACACTTTGACCAAATACAGCATTCTCTTCCTACCTTGCAGTCCACCCTAGTCTGTGTTTCACCCTCCTATCATCCTAGTCCTACTCTACATGGTTAGCTTATGTGTGTTGAAGCTTCCAGCACAGAGCACCAGAGTCTGGCCTTTTTTCCATATACGCGTAGCACTTGTCAAACTGCCAAGAATTATCATAGGACTCTTTGTTATTTTAAGTATTATATATTACAATCTCTCATAATACAAATATGTATTGCAATGTTCTTTTCTTCAGGCTGCTCCTTCCAGACTACATTTACCCAGTCCCCATTAGGACTCTCTCCTCCTCAGCTTCCTAGTTTGGTGACCTTTACTTTCTAGTATGTCTCTGCCGGTATCCTTCTTTCCTCAGAAAGAATAATTACTGTCTGATTCCTGTTTCTTACTAAGTCATTTTCTCTTTTCTCTACCCAATCTGAAGACAACCCATCTCATGCCAAGGTTTTCCCTGTTTATCCCACAATCTCTTTTGTTTGGTCACAGTCCTTTATTCACAGTGCATGTCTGTTTAACCTGTTTCTCTTTATGTTTCCCCTCCTTATGGATCAATCTGTCTCACAGCTGAATTAATGCTAGCCACATCAGTTAACATTTTATTTCTGTCTTACCCTTTCCCCTCTTCTGTAATAAGTAAGGTATTCCTGACCAAATCCTATCAAATTTTGGATATCTTTCTCATAACACAATAAGACACATGAGGAAATAACACATTTCATCAGAGAAATTCTTAGAATCACATAGCACCATTAAAAGTAACTTTTCCTTACCTAGCAATGACTAGCAAAAACTTTGAAGTCTTCCAAAATTTAGCCCAAGTAAAAGCATACTAGATGTAATTCCACAGAAAATAATGACTTTTTAATTGCTGTTCCATTCTGTGAATGAAAATTCTATTTTCATTCCTACCTACCGCAGTTGAACAACCTTGCAAATAGGTGATGCTATAGACCATTGATAATATAAACAATATTTGCTGTTATATTTAAAGACCTTGTGATTTCCATAACCCCTCTATTGTAGTCTAAGAGGAAACATGGAACAGACAATTATGAAGCAGTAAAATGAAATTGCTTACAGAGCCTTAGAAATGAGATATCAAGTTTAGAGACTTTTGTTCTAGCTTTGACAGATTTTTAATTTTATTGTACATATTCTCTTTTTAGCATGATTTGTGAAGCATGTGCTTGCAGTAATAGTAACCATAAACATAATCAGAAGCAGATTTTTGAAGCACTAATAATAAAAACAAACATTTTTATAATGACTTTGCTAAAAATATTTGATAACTAAAAAAGCATATGAAGATTTCAGTAAATCAGCATATGGATGCCAATGTGCTAATATTGTTATGTTATTGTTATGTTGTTGTTATGTTATGTTATGGTTCAGTTGTGTCCCTTCTTTATTTCTCAACAAATATTATCATTTCAATTCTTTAGCTGAATTCCGTTTTTGAAAAAGCCAGGTTATTTTAAGAGTTCTATCTATGTAAAATACAGGTGAAATTTCTAGAAAAAATAGATAAAAAATCCTCTGGAAAGAATTTATCATTAAAAGTAATATCTATCCAACTTCACTGTAATACTATTAGAAGAAAAAGCATTCTCATGAATCTTACTGCTCTTTGTTCTGTAGCACTTGCTTCTATTTCTTTACAGAAATGTTAAATGCAGTGCTGCAAAAGCAAAAGGTAGCATATGCCAAATACATAGCAGGAAAGAAGCAAGAAATAAATCCCTTCAACTCTTTTCAAGTCAATAAATTTTCAATAACAGTGAAGAGCCTGCAGAGCAATTAATGCTTATGAGAGGGAGAAAAAATGCATACAAGATTGGAAAAAGAAAGGGGAAAAGAAACTTTGGAAAGCTTCAGCTTTCCAGAAAAGAGTTTAAGAACTGTTATCCTACTAACTATATAAAAGTTAGGCGTATTGTATTAAGCAATTGTCCAAGTCAATGGATAAAGACAAAACTGAGGAGTGTCTGAAATATGGATACTAATAATTGCAACTACATACTGATCTTGCAAAGGGAGCTATGTGGGCAAGAATAAATTTAGGAGAAAATCACATACTAGTCGAATAATAATAGACAACAGATGTTTAAATACTAGTACAGAGGTGAACCTTAAACTGTAAGATTAAAAAAGGTCATGGTTAACTTAAATGTTCCCATTTCAAGACTGCTATGTTGCAGCTAATAAAATAGAGTAAGTTAAAAAAAATTTCAAAAGACCCATTAACAGAAGTGTTCATAAGAGGAAAAACAGGTATTTTTGGTGAAAAGGGCTTAAGTATAGAGCATTGAGACAAATTTGAAAAGTCTTGCTCTGTGCTAATTATATACACATGATGTAAGCAGTGTCATATCATGCACATGCAGTGATGAGTCTGTATGAAGCACTCCTCTGTGGAGATGTCTCCTGTGAGAACCAGCCACAAGACTTTCTGTAGGTATGGTTCTGCTGCCTTCACCTCACATGTCACAGCTGGTTAGGCTGGCACATACCCTCTCTATAAACAATATGCGATAAAATTGAGTCTTCAGAATAAAGGGGGTGAAAACAGTGGTTAGACTGACTTGAAATAACACATGTAAATATTTGATCAAGCCATTAAATTTGAAATTTTATTTGATATTGATGCAGATAATTATATTGTGTTAAATTATATTTTTAAAAGCCGTTTCTAATAATTTCAGCTGATCATCCAGATCATTTCACCTGTCTGTGTTGTGTGTAAAACCTGGCAGGCAGCTCAGCCCTACATGGCTGCTCACTCATGTCCAGCAGTGATGAAAAGCATTGGGAAGATAAAAATGGGAGAATTTGTGGTCTGAGATAAGCAGTTTAATAGATAAAGCAAAAGCTGTGCACACAAGGAAAACAAAACTAGGAATTCATTCACTACTTCCCATCAGCAAGCAGATGTTCAGCCATTTTCTTGAAAGCAGGGCTCATCACATGTATCAGTGACTTGGGAAGACAAATGCCAAATCCAAAACATATCATTATACAAGATACTATGAAGAAATATATTAAGTGTCCTGGCAAAAAGCAGTACATGATGGAAACTGGTGCAGATAACCAGAGACGATTTGAACATTGATAATTTTATACTCAATTTTGTATCATAACAACAGTTGTAACAACTTGTATTGCCTTCAGAAGTAAGGGGAGAGGAAGGATTAAGATGGTATGTTTGCTGTCTGGAAGTAGATTTTATCTCTTTGGTATGTTTTTCATCAGCTCATTTTTCTCCTGTGTTCTAGTGGAACAGGGTCTGAGGCAATTAATTTTAGATAGCTAACATAAGCTACAGCCTTTGGTCAAGTCTTCTAGAAGAAGCAAAATATATAAAACTCTACTTTGAGGTGAAATACATTTTAAGGAATTGATTTTTTTCTGTCCCATATTTCTTCCATACTTTTCTACCCAAAATGATTTTTTCTATCATTGCCACATCTTTTTAAGTATTGGAAGATCTGTCCTATATCCATCTTAGTCCACTATGGAAACACAAGATAATTCAGCTTTTCTTTTTGAAAGAAAGAATCATTTTAGATAGCCCTGCTAGTAAATACCAAAAGATATTTTCTTCAAAATGGCCTTGCAATGCTAAATCCCAATTGCATTCTGCTGAAACCGTTCTTCAGATATGGTGCCATTAAAGCAATCTCTATGTTTGGCTATTGTTTAAAGATTATTTCTGGCATTCAGTAATAGCTGGTTCTCATCATGCCATATTTTTATTCATTTCAAATTGTTTCTCATGTTGTACATTCAAATAGAACACCAACAGAGATTATCAACCCATTATTGTAACCTATATAATATATAATATATGATTTTAATTCTTAGGCAAAATTAATGACTTGAAAACAAAGTCCCAAATAGCTCTCATTACTCCTTATTTTTTATTTTCAATAACTAATTAAATAAAAGTTGCATTTACTGGAGGGGCGGTCTATGTCCCAAAGAACAGCAATAGTTTTTAGTCTCAAAATTTTAAATAAACAATTAGCAATTACCTTAATGAATGAAACACTTTAAAGTGAAAAAAAATGTAAAACAGATTCTCAAACTTTAAATTGTTCAAATGTTTTCTAGGATCTCCACTTTCTTTTTTGTATAGCAATAATATCCACATTTTTTTATATATATTTCTTCTTTTGAAAAAAACTTATTTTTGTCATTGTGTCCTAACAATAGCTCCTTATGATTTGGTTTTATCCCTCCTCATTGAAAACTGGTATTGTCACCTTCAAATATGAGCTCTGATTAAAAAGGTCTTACTGAGAAACAAATCCTATTAAGATATATGACAAAACTAAATTAATTCCCCTTTAGGGAAGGAGGAGAGAAGTAATTTTAAAGTTCATGTCAAAGACACAGTTCACTGTAATTAAGATTATGTTTTCTTTTGGTAACTCAAGACTACCATTGTGACCACCTTTCTGAAGTACTGTTCTAAGTCTGATATTATGTTTCCTGGTTATGAAGCAGGTTATGAAGTTTGGTTATATTCTAAGCAGATGTAAGTTGGAAAATTTTTCAGGCTGTATTAAAAGGTTACATTCTGCCTACCACAGTGAGAGTTGGTAGCCACTTGTTACTAAGAATAAATTGACTTTAACATTTTTATTTTTTTTTTACTTCTTATATAGAAATACTTTTACTGCCTGCAAAGAATCCATCATTGGCTATTACTCTTCACACGTAGAAATTGACCCTATCCCAAGCCAAAATTGCTAAGCTAATGCCTTGACAAGGACTCTTTGGTTGATATAGATTTCCTGGAGAACAATTCTTTGGTTGAGATCCTCACTGATACTCCGTTTCCATACCATTTGCTCTTCATGCTTCCTGTTGTTCCAGATATTATTTATGCTTATAACCACTTTGCATCCCTCTGTTTCTTGTTTGATCCTCTTCCATGGTCATTTTCAATGCTATGACTCCCTATTTAACCGATCATCTGTCTGGCCTCTAACCATGCTATTGCCTTTGGCCCTCTGTTTTATAGTTCCTGAATTTCCTAACATATCCTAGCTTGCTTTGAATCACAAAAGTGGTCTTTTGTTAGTCCGTCCCTTTTGTTTGTGGTTTAGACATTAGCTTATCTCATTTCCTATAGCTGACATTGTCTTCAAACCAAACCCAGTATAGATGTAAACACTCAAGATGACCTACAGGCAAATGCACAGGTTCTCAAAGTACATCTCACAGGTCATTTCCCATACAAAAATGTAGCAAAAGTGGTGATCTCTTTTTCGCAATGTTCATGTGATTACCACAGGAATTTGTTTGTTTGTTTGTTTGTTTGTTTTTGTTTTTTCTACCTGACAGGGCTCAGTTCTCCATTAACAATTTACAATTCATGTTATTGGGAAAAACAAGCAAACAAAAAACCCTAAGAACAACAACCTTTTTTTTTTTTTTTTAATGCATAAGATTTATTTCATAAATTGGATATCACTTACAAAAAATAACATCCTTTTAATACTCTGTGTAATAGGAACAAGCATTACTATTCTTGAAGAAATGCTGGATATAGCAAAATGTATATATACATTTATGCAAGAGAAAAACATAGTGGTAAATATTTTTGCAAACTTGTCTTACGTTAGTCAGATGACAGAACATCAGATGCAATCCTTTGTAAGCTGTGTAAGTCTGCATTATAAACTTCACAGTTTCAGGTACCATGATTAAAGTGATACAGGTCACAAAGCATGACAACACTAACATAGGCAAGGGTCAACTTCCACCTTTCACATATACTGATAAAAGAATCAAGGACTTTGATAACTGAAAATCATAAGTATAAACTAAAAGGCTGAAGACACATCCAACTTACATCTACAGCCTTTGCTCAGAAGTGCTTTCCAGACTTGCCCCAAATAGGTGAAATAGATTGCATATCATCTCCTACTACTTAATTTAAAAACTCATCGAACTAGTACATTGCCTCTGAGAGCTGTTTACATGACATATATGTATATATATATTTGTATTGATAGGTGATTCAAAGGAGAGAAAGTTTTCTTAATTGCTAACTGCTTACTATTAGAATAAAACTGAATACATTTTACAAATGCATTCTCCCTTTCTCTGTATGCTAGAAACAGGAATGTAAAACACTGATTTGTTTTCCAGATCCCAGTACATAGATTGGATACTGATTTTGGATATTTTAATAGCTGATTCCTAACCAACCTTTATATCATGCAAAGTGTCAGCCTAGAAATGGTTGCCAGTGATTCCTGTCAGTCTTTAATAGATTATTTTCAGCCACATATTTCAATTAATAACCCTCATTTCTGACATATAAATGGAATATGCTTGCTTGGTAGTTTTTCTTTCACATTAGTACAGATTTTAAAACAGTAAGGGTTCTCTTTGAAATGTTTCTCTGTGTAAACACTGTTATATCCCACGCAGAAAATCTGCACTGACTGCAATTGGCCATAACTTGCTTGGAATGAAAAGAAACCAATCAGAAAACTCATTCTCATATCTACAATAAATAAAGCTGTTTGCATACATTCAAAGTGGATATGCTCCACCTGTTTGCTCAATAACATGCCCTAGATTTAAGTGGCAATTAAAACTCATGACTCTCATCTGAACATCAGCTGCCAGGAAATGCCCCACCCAGATGAAATTTTTGCTTAATTAACAAAGAAAAAATATTCTCTGAGTGCTTAACACATGGTTACTTTTCACTGAGTGTTTCATATTTCCTTTTTATGGGAATGAAACCATTCAATTTTATGATTTTCTTCACTTATGAAGCACTCATAAATATGAACTTGATTTTGTAAGATGCTGAGCATCTGGCGCTGGTCCAGAAAAGCACTTCAGTGCATCTTTAAGTATGAAACTAATTTTAGGGTTTAACTGACAGATATCCTAGGTACCTGTACACTTTTATGGATTGGTAGGTGTGGACAGGAAGGATGAAGAAACGGAAAATAATGTTTTGTCTGTTTGTGCTAGGTAGTACCTGCTGAAAGAGTTCATTGCAGGGTTAGTAGAAGTCTGAGCTTTTCCATTACCTGGCAGACCACTCTTTGCCTTATCACCCTTCTCTTACTTTCAGCAGAGGAACCTTGGGCTTATTACTGAATGTGATCTGGTACATGTTGTCAGCTACAACAAAAAATGGTGTCAATCCAGGTGGTTCCTGGAATAACTGAGGAATACAGCAGAGCATAGTGACTGCATGGTGGCAAACATACCAGAAGTAATGAAGGTTCTAGTTTCCTGTGAGTCTAGTCGTATTTCATGTTTCAGTGCAAAACTATGGCGGTTGCACAGTCACTATCACACAGCAAGGAATTCTTGCAGAACACTTTGTCCAGATTAAGAGCTGTCCTACTGTTTCATAAACAGTTTGATGAGAATACTTTGGTGCATAATTGAGTATAAACTTAAGGATGCCCATCCACTGACGAATGCATCTTTTTGCCAGTGCAGGACTTGATACACATTATCCACACAATCAAAGTTAATGACTTTTACAGGCTTTGATCTGGTGAAAGAATATGAGAATGACTTCACTGGTCCAAACTGAGTCACTCTAACCCAGCATTCTATTGCCAACCTTGAACCTAAGCAAATGCCTAGGGAAGACTAGGAGCAGGGCAAATAGATTTACCCATACCCTGCAATATCATCTAAACTTCAAACTATTGTCAAATGAAAGGATTCTCAGGCCCAGTATGGTAGGCCTATTTAGCAACTCACATTGGCTGCCCCTCTCAACTTTTTCCACAGTTTCCCTGAGCCGCTCTTTACTTCTTAAATCTAGAATGTATTTTAGCAAAAATCTGTTGTAAGGAAAGATACCATTTTCATGTTTTGAACATGGATCCTACTGACTAGCAGTTTTATGAGTTTCCCTGGATCTTATAAGTGTCATCTTGGCAGAGATGTGAAGATTTTATCTCAATCCACCCTCTTCTTTCCAAAAATCTCAAAAATACAGCTTTTGATCACCCCATTCCTATTGCAGTACACTTCTTTTGGAGGAGGATAGGGAGGGATTCACGATTCATTTCCCTGGTGAGGATTTCAGTTGACTAGTATTTTGAAGAGCTTATTCATTCAAATTGCCATACTTTGGCCTAATTAGTATGTCATAATTTAGCTTTAGTGACTGATAATGCCAAGGCTTTATACTAAAGGCTATCTTCCATCACTTCATTGGTTTCACAGAACTGTTGTATTAATTGCCATTACAAAATGGGGGGAGTGGGTAGGGTGGGGGGTGAGGGTGGGGGTGGGAGGGATAAAGATGGAAAAAGGCAATGGTAAAAAAACACAATGGATATTAATAACAGCATGAATTATAAAACTCTGTTGGTTCTAGCTGCTCATAGTTAGTTCCCTATTTATGGGGTTGATTTTAGAGGTATATTCATCTGGTTTGAATAACTGCTAATAACATAGACTTTGACTGAACGAGATGTCTGAAAAGAGTATGTTTCACTGCATTGGAAAGACAAAGCCCAACTTTGGTTTGGCCTTTTTAAAGTTTCCACCTTCCCTTCCCTTCCCTTCCCTTCCCTTCCCTTCCCTTCCCTTCCCTTCCCTTCCCTTCCCTTCCCTTCCCTTCCCTTCCCTTCCCTTCCCTTCCCTTCCCTTCCCTTCCCTTCCCTTCCCTTCCCTTCCCTTCGAGAAAGGGACGCAGATGACATCTAATATCTAATGTGTCAAGGTTGCCAAGTAACAGGCTATATAGATGTGTCAGTGAAGTCTGTTTCCATGAGAGGAATTCAGTAGTATACAGTTAGAAATAAACTCGTTCTTGTCTCTCTTCTCTTCCCTTCCCCCTCCTTTTTTGATGAAAAATTTTCTGTGTTTCAACCTATTAAGAGTAATGCAGTAAACCAAAGGATACAGTACGTGCTTATGAGAAAAGTATAAAAATGGGCACCTGTGCTAATTGTGTGCGTTCTAAGTCTTCAAAATACCAGAGTAATTAATGTAACATACCCAGTGTCAGCTTCCAGAAATAAATGCCTGACAGAATAAGCATTTAAACGTCATAATTTCCGGTGAAGTCACTTGGATTAAAAAGGTGCCATAAGCCAAGTGCAAGATTAATTGCTGAATCAATTTTAGAAGAGCAGAGTTTGATGCGTTAGAATAACATGATGCTTAGAAATGGCCAGTGGGAATTTATGAGGAAGAAGTTAAGTCAAACCAGTGGTTTTTTTGTTTGTTTGTTTGTTTTGTTTGTTTGTTTGTTGATTTGTTTTGTTTTGCTTTCAGTGTGAGAACTCACTTGGTCAACAGTGGAGAAAGCTGTAGCTATGATACTTTAAGAATCACTACTTTTTTGACACTCTGACTTTATTGATTCATGATTTACTCTCAGGCTACATCAGGGGAGTTTAGTAGCTGTCTGTACAGGACAAGAAAGTGTTCAATATCTCCATTAATGATTTTCATTATGGAATAAATGGTCTCCTTATAAAATCCAATGGCAATGTTTGCAAGCACTTTGGAGGACAGGATTGGAATTTGCAATGTTCTTGATAGACTGGAGAAACAGTCTGAAATCAATAAGATAAAATTCAATAAGGACTAAAGACAAGCATAAAGTACTACATCCCAGAAAATAGAGTCAAATCTGCCCCAAACAAAACTACTTAAATACAGAAATAAAGATATTTTATATACATATTGAATCATAAAATTAGGCAGTAGGTCCTTTCCCAGGATCATTTGCTTGCTTTGCATTAATTTGTGTATCCTTCTGTTGCTTCTGCTGTTGATGAACAGTCTTTCTGATTAAGGCAGTTCCAAAGAAAGGCAAAACGCATTTGGCTGAACACTTTGTTGACAGGTCTGTAACTATCAATAAAGAGTTGCCTTATCTCTGGCCAATATTGCTAGAGAAGTTTTAGATACACCCATGCTTGAAGTATGTGGAGAAACCTTAAGTTAGATATGTTAACGAGTGTGCCAGAACCAAACACCTATGTTTTATTCATGAAGCAGCTAAATTGGGCAACCTAGATCTTTGCAAAGAATGTGCTCTGGCCAAGAATGTGCTCTGTATACAAAGATGACATTCAGACGAGTGCAGGCCTAAATTTTCATGAGATTTGAATTTATTTTATATCAAACCACATTTCAATCTACTGATAGTTTTCCTAGGCTTTACAAGGGGTGCCTACGATCTGAAACATGCAGTAGAGCCATGTACTTTGGAAGGCTGGTTACAAGCTCATTTCGATGTATCTTGTGAATGCATGTCAGCCTACTGTAAAGAGTATCACCAAGGGGATAGGACAAAAAGACAAAACCAGAAAAAATATCCACAGAAGTTTAACTGAAATCTAGTGAATTCAATGAATGCTACCCTTACAAGAGGCTGCATACCTACCTCTAACATCTTTTCTTTTTATTTTCTTTTGTTTCTCCTGGCAGTGTTCCTCATTAGCATCTTGTTAAAAATGTGGATTTTTTTTTTGAATGTTGTAAATTGCACTTGCTGCTAAAAGTGTTAAAATTGTATAAATTCTTAAAATAAAACTGTTTAGGAGAAAGTGTTATCAAAAAAAAATTTAGATGAAATCAAAGCCTTCCAGATTTTTCCTCCATTTTAAAAAATGAGTATGACTACAGTTAAACATCCTGTAGCCTGGTTCAGTCCTTTTATTCATAGTTCAGAGAGTTGATATTTACTTGAATCTTTCCTTTTTTAGAGGATTTCTTTTGCTTTCCTTTTGTGTTATTGTGTTTTTCATCATTCTACTCCTACTTCCTTTTTTTCAATGTGTGTCTATGCAAACCAGGATAGCTATCATAAATAATAATAATAACTGAAAACCCCTGTCAGTTTGTATAACGTTTGCTCTGCTAAATCAACATTGTCTCACTGTTGAGAGAGGGGAGGAGGCAAAAAACAAGTTTTATTTCTTCTGCTTACCTAAGGGATCATCTTCCTTCAGTCTTAGAATCTAATATTAAATAAAATATATTATTAAACAAATGGGATAAAATGAACTGATCTAGAACAGGGTTACTATTAAGTAATGCAAAATAAATAACTAGGAGTTAGTTGTTGTAGCAGCAAGTACAACCCAATCAATCATTTATTGCCTCTTACTTGGAGAAGCCTCTGTTACACCTAATGTTGTTCCTAGTGGAGTTTTGAGAAACATTCCAGTGAGTTGGCAGAGTCAACACGGGAGAGTCTTCTTATACTGTCTCCTAGTCCTCCTTGCCATTAGTAAACCTTGGCTTTCACCTAAGGCCCCAGCCCTCAACCCTTGTTTTGCTGAATCTCTACCATTCTTAGCTAATACACATCTCTAACATCAGCTTTCAAAACCACACTAAAATAAAACTACAAAAAATATATATTTTCATTCCTTTTTCCTATCTGCAGCCCAATGAAAGCCTTATTAACATGTTCAGTTACAATGCCTCAATTTAGAACAATAACTCCAACACAGAATACAATATATGTATGAAAAGAATTACTGATAATTAACATAAGGCTAATATATGAAAGAAACTACTGTTTTGATTTGACCTACTGATTTGAGCATGCAATATCTTCTGTTATTAATTGTGCAAACTGGATTCACCTTCCATTGCAGTGGTGTGAGCAGAGATCATTTGCTGAAGGCAGTCTGCTTAGAAATGGGATAAGGAGTGTAGGGAATGGAGAGAGCTTTTCTTTGCTAGTACACCCTCATCACAGGTGGCTATTCTCTTTCTGACTCAGCTACCAGAATTTCCAGGAGTCAGTAACTGCTAGTTGTAAAGCTGTTATTTTAAAAAGCTATTCAAAACACTCTTTATACATATATATATGCAGTTATACTTGATCATTTCAGCTGTCATTGCTTAGCTTTTGCTTCCTGTGGTTATCTAAATGTAAGTTTGCCAATTCTCTTTTCTGATTCCTGTAGCAATGAAGTGCTTAGAAAAGATGTGAATACAGTTTTAGAACTGGAGATAAAAAATTATCATTCTAACAAAATCAATTATTTCCCGCCTAATGTGGTATCTTTTGTCTGCTATGGTACAAAAGACCCACAATACTGCTTACCCACCCTTCTGTATCAAGCCAATTCTTTATGTTCATAGGGGCTCTGAGATACACAGCAAATAAAACAGCATTTACTACTCTGGAAGACATACCACCATAAACCTTGAGAAGACTGTCAGTATATGGTACAATAAAATGTAACAACAAGCAAAACAACTCATTAGCATTTTCTTTTCACATTTAGTGTATTCCCTTTCAAATAATTATAATGTGTAGTAGTTGCATATCACAGCTGGACTTTCAAGTCAGCCATTACAAAATCAGCAAGTGATTTGAAAACCATGGCTACCCATGCCCAGCTGAGCCCGTATTCTCAGTTGTGTTTGTATTAATTGTCATGGTGTTTTAAGTACAGTATTTAGTCTCAGAAAATATTCTCTAATCAGTCAACCCTTATGGCTCTTCAGAGCCTGAGGTGTGTATAGCCTCCCTGAATAAAGATGAGCACAACTACTGTCCAGATGGCTGCTCTGTGTCCTGGGAGGAGGATCTATATATTCCCTCCTATCATATCTATGCTGCCTTCAGTCTTCACACTCTGACTAGCATTAGTATCATACTGGAGAAAAATGAAAAAAACTTCAGATGACACAGGGACTCATTCCTTCGCTCTCCATGCAGCCTTTTCTCTCCCAAATTGGTCTGTATCATTAATCCTATCAATAGTAAGGTAGAACTTCAGATCAGATGAATGGTGCATTCTGTAACTTGATTATCTGCAGATGATAGAAACAAACAAACAAAACAAAACAAAGTAAAATCTGTACAGTATTTTCTGATGAACTTTCATGCTAGGAACATTCTGCATGGCCTGTTCCCCAGCATTACCTGTTAGGAAGAGCAAGGTACCTTCAAGCAGCCTGCACATCAGCAGTGCAGTTCTTATTTCAGTCTTTGCTATTTCAATTATTTTAATAAACGCAATAAAAACAGAAATCATAACTAACATGAAAATGTCCTCTATCAAATATATTGAGAAGTATGCTGCAGGTGAGTTGTCACTTGTCAGCATTCCCTCAGCATTACCTTTTCATCTGAAGCCCTTAATCATCTACTTGTGCATTTCCAGATTTTATATCTTACAGTTTTCAGTTGCTGTTTTTCTTAGTCTTCTAGTTTCTTACCCAACTGCTATTATTTTTATCTCTTGTAAACTGCTTTTTTTTTTTTTAATATAAACTCAATTATTTCGTGACTAGATCTTTCATTTGTAAAAGTCATAATGTGATTTATCCTCATATACATACTTATGTAAAACTCAAAACATTCATTATTAAACTGTCCTCAAGTAAATTTAAGAAAGTTCTAACATTCTCCTCAAACTCTTGATTCAAAGAGAGCTATGTGAAGGGGTTGAGGGGAGGAGAAGAGGGAAGGGATGGGATAAGAATGGATGGCATCTCCATGCCATCCATGCCCTTTTTTTCTTTCTTTAAAAGCAGGTGATGAAATGCTTCAGTATAGGTTTTAATGAGAATACGTTCTCTTATTAAGTCCCCGTAGTGGCAAAACAGGAAGCCATCAATTCCAGTCAATAGCCAATAAGGAGAAATTACTGTAAACTCAGCTAAATTACAAACAAGTGCATCTCTAAGACATTTTTCTACCAATAATCCATGTGTGCTATGACTTTCATTTTGGTAGAACCTTGAAGTGTAACACTGGTGTTTTTGAAACCAGCAATAAATGACAGAAGTTATGCTCTTTTAGTTCAGATACCTGAGAGATTTTTATTTGAAAAATTTCTCTTTGGTGTGTTTTGTGTGTGTGTGTTTTTGCTTGTTTTTTGTTTTGGAGGCTTTAAATAATGGCCATAATAGCACACAGATACTTTTTTCCAATAAAAAGAAAACAACTTGACAATTATAAATAAGGTTGTAAAAAAAAAAAAAGAAAAATAGAAAAGAAAATCAGTGGATAGCAATTCAATTTAATTCCACATAGATTAGTGAAGTTCAAAGTGGTCTTGTAGTAAGGAAAATCACCCTTTAGAGGAATGACAATATGTCAATATTTATTGAAAAATAAACATATAATAAAAGTATGTGCTAGATTAATCTTTGCTAATATCTCTATTAGGAGCATTATTTTTGCTATACTACTTTTAAGAAGAGAAGTATGCTCTTGCAGTGTAATTGTATTTAAAATAAAAGCTTAAAGAAAAAAATACTAAATTATACTAGGAAAATATAGGATAATATTATGTATATATATAATAGGAAAAGCTATTGTAAAAAGAAAATTTTTATGTTTTCCTTACTCTTTCTTATATTTAAACCTTGTCTCTAGTAGCAGCTTTTTGTTTGGGATGTTATTAAACAGACTGCATTGCAAACAGCATCAAATTCTTTTCCACTAATTTTCTACTATGGCTTTTCTTAGACATTAAGAAGAGATTAAACAAATATCTCTCAAGAACAGTTTTGTTTCAGTGGATCATATCCTCTGACCAAGAAACAGCTTAGATAGAAACTTGAGTTTCCTTCTAGTTCTATTTCCTAGTTTTGTGTTAAAAACTGATACTCTAGAACTAAATTGGAAGCAGCCTCTCTTGCATACTCTGTTTTTTTTTAGTTTTTCTTAATATTGTTTGTTATGGAACTTAAACCTTGTTCTGTTTTGGTAGTCTATGATTGGCACATCTCTTTTAAGCTATGAAGTGGTTCATACTGCATGTATAAAAAAATAATTTCTTTCATATATTTGCCTCGTTTCAAAAAAAAAAATTATCTTGGAAGTTACCACAGGTCACCCTTGACTATCCTTTTTTTGTTTGTTTGTTTGTTTTTTGTTTTTTTTTTTTTTTTTTTGTTTTTTGTTTTTTGTTTTTTGTTTTCCACGCAGTTTTTCAGGATACCACATAAAGAATCAACCAAACCAGCTTTATCACCATTTGTGTCCCACATGCCCTATTTAGAATTTCAGGTTTTTTATTGTGTTTTATTTATATATTTCCTTTTTATTCTGTTTGAAATACATTGTATTTTAACTATTTTCTGGTATTCTAATACATCGTTTTCACTTGCAATAATGGAGGTGGGTGTTCTTCTTTCATCTTTAGGTGTATGAGGATGACACTTCTATAAATAAAACACAAGCTCATCTATATTTTACACAAATATGTACAGGGCAATTTAATACTGTTTCTAGTAATCTCTGTGGGGGGGAAGAAAACACCTGTTCAGCAATTCTTTTGAGCTAATGTACTATATTCCTCCTAGAGCATTCAGATGCACATCAGTAGCTGTAGCAATGGCATTCAGTCATCGACACTGAAGTACTGAAAAATATGTACCTATAGAAGGCTGTCTCCCACACAGTAATTCTCTTGTCATTTTTTTTTTTCAGTATATAATTATCATTTTAAATATAACATTAAAAAATTACACTTTTGCCACTGTGTAGAATCTAAAGTAACAGAAATAAGCTTTCATGGAGTTCCCTGGGAGTTCAATCTTATGTGTGCAGAAAAGGTAAGAGAAATCCTAAGATGGAATATTTGTCAGATGCAAAAAGAAATCTTTCAAATGTTATTTTTCAGTGACAGAAAGGAAAGAAAAAGAAAATAGATCACAAATATGCTGTACAAATACAAATGATTTAATGGCCTGGAAGATGAGGTTCTAAATAACTTTAATCTGACCAAGAATTTTTTAGTAATACGTGATTTATAATTAACAGCTAGAATTTTCTTATATGCTAATATGGACCAGTTCTGAGCCTCAAACCTAAGACTTTACATAGTTTTCCTTTGAACAGGAAGCAAGAACTCTTTCAGTTATGCATTAGGAGTCTGCTAAGGGGTACAAGATCCAAAAGAGCACCAGGAGGGAGTCCAGAAGCCAGCTACTGCCCTTTGTATGGCTGTGGGCAGGAAGTTCACATGTTGGCCTGCTGTGTTTTAGGCATACCAGCCATACCAGCATACCAGCAGGTCTAGGCATACCATGACCATATAATCATTCTTTTCAGGCCTGGATTACAGAATAGGTTTGGTATTTATCCTGTGTGTCAAAGGGACTTTCCCATAAAGTACTTCAGTGCCATGGAAAAAAATGTTTTGTCTAAGTGAAAGCATGTTTTTTTGTTTGGTTTAGTTTGGTTTGGTTTGGCTTCCCATAGTGTAAAGGGGTAGTAAAAGTGTGCTATTAGTTTCTTATATGTGTTACATAAATGTGTGTGGTATTCCTCAGCAATAAGTCTGCTCTAAAGGACTTAAAAGTAACAATCAACTTTAAGCAGACAACCTAATGGAAGAGTATAACAAACCAGTTCCTAGTGTTGTTATATTTCCTTACACTAAAGGGACAGCATCATTCCTCTATAACAGTTTTATACAACTTTTAATCTCAATTTTGAAAAATAAAACAGCTACGTTATTCAGTAATAGAACTGTAACACAAGAGAAAGTTCCATTAACTCTTTCCGTAGCCCATGCAGCTTCTTCTCCCTAGTCTGCTTTAGCATTGTGATGATTTTTTCATGTGGCCTCTTTTAAGACAGAGTCTGCTTAACTTCTCTAGTTCCAAAGAACATCAAATTGTATTGGAATTCAACTTTTATAGAAATGTTTTTCACTTTTTCTGATTCCTTTGCGTCTTTTTAAGCATCCTTATTCTTCCTGAAGATTGAAAATTTTAGAAAGCAAGAATTATTATCTGGATGAGACATTATACAAGATGATCAGATTTGTTAGAAAAATATAACACGTATATTATTCTGGCAAAAAGATTAAGACTGCATTTCAAAAAAGTACTGAAACATTCACTTAAACTTCTTGATAAATTTGGCCTTAAGGCTTGTTTAAATGTTACCTTATAGTTTAACATTTCAAACTGACACCTCACACGTTAAGTGTGGCTCAGTTCCGTGAAATGATGTCTTCTGAGTATTTTGTATTTAAATATGTGCATGATGACTTTGCAACACCTCTGAAACATGTGAAATTAAAATGTTAATGAAACAGTTGAAAATAAATAAAGAATTAGGTTGTTGTTAGGAAATCTTTCCTCACTCTTTCAAGACAAAGCTTTCAATAAAAGCTGTTAACATGGGACAATTAGTCCCAGGTACTGATATGCATACAATGGACTTGAATGAATTACTTAAGAGATTAATGATCTACTTTTCTGTAAGCCTTTTAACTACTACATGTAAATTAATGTTTCCACTGCACTGATATTAACTTGTCCGTTTGGTGGTCCTAATTCTAGGCATATTGGCTTCTAGAGATATAGTCTTTAAGAAGTCCTTACTTACAAAGAGACTGTGAATATTACAGGCTTATAGGGGGAGAAATATTCTTTTTAAAAAATATTATTTTAAATACTGTCCTATCCAAATAATGTTCAATACTGTATACGTTAGCATGAGTATGCACACAGGTTGCTTATACCACTAACACAGTTTGGTTTTGTTGTCTTTGAAAGAGTTCTTACATGCTCAACTTTTGATTTTATATGGTGATGTGACTACATGTATTTCTAGATATCTAATGCAGTCCAAATGTAAATGTATAAAACTTGAATAAGGACATTTAACAAAAGTTAATGAGTCTATAATTCTTAACTTTTCACCTGGTTACTTTTCAGGTTTGAGAGATACCTAACATTTGAAAAAAGTTTGAAGAATTTTTTTTGGCCCTACCTTGCTTTTCTCCACCTTCACATAGTATTTAGTGTTATTCTTCATTGCTGTCTAAAATTGGAATTTTTTTGAAATAAAGGAAATTGCAATTACTCTCATATCCAGGACTGTATTCAGTGGGCAGTTTAGTCTTTGAAAGGTTTGGAGCTGCTCTTTGAAAAGTAAAAATTATTTCAACCTGTAAAGCCAATAATATTATACTAAATTAAAC
The DNA here is from genome assembly GCF_964211825.1 of Aythya ferina. Taxonomy (NCBI): domain Eukaryota; kingdom Metazoa; phylum Chordata; class Aves; order Anseriformes; family Anatidae; genus Aythya; species Aythya ferina. Next base: position 48,149,162 of record NC_140300.1, on the reverse strand, counting down.
AAAGCAGTATAAACAGGCTTTCTCTAGAGGGGTCTGTTCTGACCCATTGGGTATGTTGTTTTTGAAGGGTAGGTTGTAAAAAATCTCCTCAGGGGAAAAAAAAAAATGGGGGGAGGAAGCTACAGAAAAGAACAACAAATCAAAAAAAGCAAAGGCAGTTAAAGAACAGAGGGCTAACATTGAGAAACAAGAACTTGCAGCAGAACATCATAGGTTCCTAATAACAATGAACAGTTTTCTTTTTGGTGGTGGTTTATATAGCCTCCAAGAACAATGCACTCGCATCAGAAATAGTAGTGGTAAAGTACAAAATCCTCAATCACCCTATTCCTTATCTACTTATGTTGATGCAGTTCTCCATTGCATGGCCAGATGCTATCAGACTCCAGCTGACAACTGGAACTATATCTACAAAATACCATAAGTATTCACTTATTATATAAGTGGGCAACTATTGTCTTATTTCATTTCAATGATATAAGTTCAGCAGAAACTTCTTTCAAGTCAGCACAGAGAGCCGAGGTGCAGCTTTCAAACTGTTGCTAAGGTATAGACCACAACGGTGACAGAGGGGAAAAGGAATGACAGATTCTGACCAGCAGTGAGGTTTAGTTATGGGTATGTATGGTTGTCACTTTCAGCATTGCAGAAGCCTTTCAGATAGTCACGTACTGACAAGGATGAAAGCAGACTGACGTGAAAGGATTCCTTAAGAGAGAAAGTGAAAAAGGAACCTTATGAGTTTTAATGTATTTTATTCTTTTTTTTTTTTTTTAAATATAAAACTACTAAACATCAATGAAAATGGAGGATATGAAAAGTCTCAAGGCACCACTGTATTAAACAGACTTACACAGAATTATCAGTTTAGAATATCTTATTTTTCCTCCTCAGACGGTAATTTGCTTATGCGTCTCACAGATGCATTTTACAGTGAATCTTTCGATTGTTCAAGTTGTCATAGTTCCTGATCTATTTTTTCTTTCTTTTAAAATCTGTTTGAAACACACTGAAAATAAAATATTTTGAATTTTCTAGCAAAAAGGTTTTGTCTGGTATACATATCTTACAGATACATCCCTGCATGATATCCTGTCTAGATAAAAGGTACCATTTTCCCCCAAACTGACAAATAATTTCAAACCTAATGGCAGTGCAAAGGTGAAGATTACACATCAAACTTGTATCACAGCTTTCAGGCAAGCAGCTTCTCAAATAAACAATATATTAATGGCACTCTACAGCAGCATGTAATGTGATGAGTCCTTGAGTCACAAAGTGTGTAATTGTATCTTCTGTACTGGGAGCAGGATGACGCCCAGTGCGTTGCAGCAGCCTGTGAGAGATACCATTAAGTGCAGCTCCTCATCAGGTGCAGCTAGACAGGTTGGCACACACCATGTGAAATGACCAAAACTTACAGCCTCAAAACACCGAGCAAAGCTACATTTCTGCTGCTGGGGATGAAGAGAAACGCCTATAGTAAAGCTGCTTTTGTCTATGCTGTATTTCATTGACAGTGGGATTCACAGATTAGACCTTCAGGGCCTGATCTCACAGGCATGCTCTGAGCAATCTGAATTCCCTGAGAAAAAAAATAAATGTGGAGAAGTGTCCACTCCTGCCACAGAGCACAGCTGCAAGCTGACAGGGTGCTCAGCTGGGACTCGGTTAATGTCTCTTCCTTATCCGATTGCATTTTGATGAAAGTATTTTACTTCTCAGCAGAGCGCCCTAATTGCAATATTACCAGATAGTTTGGGACAGATCTCTCTTGCTCTGATTTTTTTTCAGCTGAAGGTATTTAATTAATTTTTTTTTCTACAAGAAAATAATGAAATGGTAACTGGAACAAAGAGAAAGTAGAGGGAAGAATTGCAAACTTGGTTCATTTGTGGGGTCTAGTACTTGTTCCAGTGAACACTGAAACTGCTTAATTGAAAGCGGGCATTTTCCAAAGGGGGGAAATTCACCCTGGAATACAGGCCTGCCCAATGATTAAATTATTTGGTCAAGTATTAACATAGACTTGAGCTGTGCTGAATTACTTGAGACTATAACTGGTCTAGGCAGCTACTGGGTGGACAGGGGAGGTATGGGGGAAGCTCCTTTCTGCCTATCAATATCCACATATATTTCTCTTAATTCCCTATAAGCACAAATGTATTGTTTGTTATTGAGGACTTAAACTGGTAGTAGAACTATCAGTAGAACTACTACCAGTAGAACAGCAGTCATTGCAATGCTTAAGTAAGTCTTTCTGTCAAATATAGTCCTCTATGCATTTCAGGAATGTAGGGTTTTTTGAGTAGTGGGAATGTGGAGCTACCTGCAATATTTTCCTGACTACATTGCCTCTGCTGTAGAGAGTGCATCTACTTATTCAGCTTCTTGAAAGTGTAATTTTGGACCAATACAAAAAAAGTATCCGCAATACAAAGTAATTTGGAATGAAAGAAATATAACTTTGAAACAAGGGCATTACATATAATGTAAACAAAAGCTGAATAAAAGCAGTGTTAAGGCAGTGAAAAAATTAACTGAATGTCAGCATTATCTCCCAGTTGTCATGGTTTTGTATAATTGGACTTAATATTATTTATAAACAAGTCTCTGCAACCCAGTAATGAATATAATGTACATGATCAGGATTCAGTAGGCAGTCAGATAATGCACATTTTTTAATGTCTTATGGGCTTTATATGATATTTCTTCTATCTTTCAGTCTGAAGGCTATATTGGACTGTAGTTAAGTGAGTTCAAATGTGGTCTCTCAGTTACATCTTCAAACGTTGCAAATCATCCCACAGTTCAGTGGAGTTGTGTCAACACGTACCTATTATTGTTCTGCTGAAATCATTCACAAAGAGTAATAATTGTGTGAAAGTACTTTCACTTACAAACAAAATGCAATGTGAGATAATGTGCTTGTGTGAAAACCCTAGATAAACCAATTTTACACATGTAATTTTTTCACCTGCAAATGTGGCAGATCACAAAACAAATAGCTTTGAAATTAGTATTTACCCACAGAATAAAAGACATGGTTAAATAACAAGACTTTTTTTTTTACCAAGAAAAATTATTTTTACATGTTACATACTAAGATGTACTTACTTCTCAGAAGCATTGTTGATCATCAAAAACTCTCTTACTGTGAAGGAATATCTCATATAAAATCAGACTGTTGTGACTATAGAAGAGATTCATAACACTGTCAGTAATGACAAAAGCAGGTCATGACTGTTGGTTACATAAAAAAATATCAGTGTGGGATGAAGGAAAGGTCATGGGAGGTTTTGTTAGAATGTATAGATACACACCTTGGAAAAACAGAGAACACAAAGTCCTCTACATTTATTGACTTGTACAACAGAAAGCTTTCTATGTAACATGTTCTTTGACATGTTAGCAATAAGGTAGGCAAGTGAAAAAGTCTTCAGAAGTCTCCAAAAGTGTCAAATTCATTTCATGACTGTAAGCAGATGTAGAAAATAAATCATTTCAATTTTCAAAGTCCTGTATGGAGATATCAACATAATTGAACCTAAAGGTGTTAGGTATAGTTACCATTTAAATATAATCAGAGTATCCTTGTCCTTTAAAGCATGACAAAAAATGATATTACTTAATAATTTAAAAAGACAGAAAAAAATCAAAATTAAAAAAAAGTTGCAATATTATCCATACTAAAACATGCTCAACTTAGAATGCAGTCAATAGAAAATTAATAATATGAGGATTTTTGTTGCTAAAAATGTCTGTAAAATCAGTAATAGGAACAATATTAGGAACAATTGCTTGAACTAAACGTTAGGATTCATATTCCAGGTGCTGTGTCACACCACATTTCTGAGATTGGAGCTCCCAGCATGACAATAATTAATGCTTATCTACACACTAACACTTGTGTAATTTATGAAAGCAGTGTAGATGCTATTGAATAAGGGATAGAGGTAGTATAATAATTTGGCATTTTAGGTGCTTTTTTCTACATTTCTTTCTTATGAAAGCAGACATTTATCCATATACTGTGATTTGTGATTATTCAATTCTCAGGATCATCCTCCTGAGATCACTTGTAATTTCATGCAACCTAAAGCATCCAGTATCTTCCCAGATTTGCATCAGAACCACACTTCCTGATGTGATAAAAATCACATTTTCCAGACCTGGTTTGGTTAGTGACTGGTTACTAATTCAGTGCAACTGCAGTGCCCTTTGTTTTCTTTCCTGATAATATTCTCACTCAGCCCAAGAAAATGCATTTATTTGGCATCTACAGAAGCTTCAGTAGCCTATTGACTATTGTTTCTTTACAATCTCTTATGTCTGTAGATCAGACATAAGCGGATCAGACATGAGGCGGTTCTGAAGGGCAGAGGAGTCCAGGAAGGCTGGGTGCTCTTCAAGAGGGAAGTCTTAATGGCGCAGGAACGGTCTGTCCCCACGTGCCCAAAGACGAGCTGGCGGGGAAGAAGACCGGCCTGGCTCAACAGAGAATTGTGGCTTGATCTTAGGAGGAAAAAGAGGGTTTATAAGCTTTGGAAAAGTGGGCAGGCCACTAAAGAGGACTTTAAAGAAGTAGCGAGGCTGTGCAGGGACAAAATTAGGAAGGCCAAAGCTCATCTGGAGCTCAATCTAGCTACTGCCGTTAAAGATAACAAAAAACGTTTCTATAAATACATCAACACAAAAAGGAGGACTAAGGAGAATCTCCATCCTTTACTGGATGCGGGGGGAAACTTAGTTACAAGAGATGAGGAAAAGGCGGAGGTGCTCAATGCCTTCTTTGCCTCAGTCTTTAGCGGCAATACCAGTCGTTCTCTGGATACTCAGTACCCTGAGCTGGTGGAAGGGGATGGGGAGCAGGATGTGGCCCTCATTATCCATGAAGAACTGGTTGGTGACCTGGTACGGCACTTAGATGTGCACAAGTCGATGGGGCCGGATGGGATCCACCCAAGGGTACTGAGGGAACTGGCAGAGGAGCTGGCCAAGCCACTATCCATCATTTATCAGCAGTCCTGGCTATCGGGGGAGGTCCCAATCGACTGGCGGCTAGCAAACATGACGCCCATCTACAAGAAGGGCCGGAGGGCAGACCCGGGAAACTACAGGCCTGTCAGTTTGACCTCAGTGCCAGGAAAGCTCATGGAGCAGATCCTCCTGAGAGTCATCATGCAGCACTTGCAGGGGAAGCAGGCGATCAGGCCCAGTCAGCATGGCTTTATGAAAGGCAGGTCATGCCTGACGAACCTGATCTCCTTCTATGACAAAGTGACGCGCTGGGTGGACGAGGGAAAGGCTGTGGATGTAGTCTACCTTGACTTCAGCAAGGCTTTTGACACCGTCTCCCACAGCATTCTCCTCAAGAAACTGGCTGCTCTTGGCTTGGACTGGCGCACGCTTCGTTGGGTTAGAAACTGGCTGGATAGCCGGGCCCAAAGAGTCGTGGTGAATGGAGCCAAGTCCAGTTGGAGGCCAGTCACTAGTGGCGTCCCCCAGGGCTCGGTGCTGGGGCCGGTCCTCTTTAATATCTTCATCGATGATCTGGACGAGGGCATCGAGTGCACCCTCAGTAAGTTCGCAGATGACACCAAGTTAGGTGCGTGTGTCCATCTGCTTGAGGGTAGGAAAGCTCTGCAGGAGGATCTGGATAGGCTGCACCGATGGGCTGAGGTCAACTGCATGAAGTTCAACAAGGCCAAGTGCCGGGTCCTGCGCCTGGGGCGCAATAACCCCAAGCAGAGCTACAGGCTGGGAGAGGAATGGTTGGAGAGCTGCCAGGCAGAGAAGGACCTGGGAGTGATGGTGGATAGTCGGCTGAATATGAGCCAGCAGTGTGCTCAGGTGGCCAAGAAGGCCAACGGCATCCTGGCTTGTATCAGGAACAGTGTGACCAGCAGGGCTAGGGAGGTGATCGTCCCCCTGTACTCAGCTCTGGTGAGGCCGCACCTCGAGTACTGTGTTCAGTTTTGGGCCCCTCGCTACAAGAAGGACATGGAGGTGCTTGAGCGGGTCCAGAGAAGGGCGACGAAGCTGGTGAGGGGCCTGGAGAACAAGTCCTACGAGGAGCGGCTGAGGGAGCTGGGCTTGTTCAGCCTGGAGAAGAGGAGGCTCAGGGGCGATCTTATCGCTCTCTATGGGTACCTCAAGGGAGGCTGTAGCGAGGTGGGGGTTGGCCTGTTCTCCCACGTGCCTGGTGACAGGACGAAGGGGAATGGGCTTAAGTTGAGCCAGGGGAGTTTTAGGTTAGATGTTAGGAAGAACTTCTTCACTGAAAGGGTTGTTAGACATTGGAATGGGCTGCCCAGCGAAGTGGTGGAGTCACCACCCCTGGAAGTCTTTAAAAGACGTTTAGATGTAGAGCTTAGGGATATGGTTTAGTGGGGACTGTTAGCGTTAGGTCAGAGGTTGGACTCGATGATCTTGAGGTCTCTTCCAACCTAGAAAATTCTGTGATTCTGTGATTCTGTGATCAGATAATAATCATATTTACAGTACCATACTAGACTTTCATCTACACTTCCAGAATAAGCAGCCTACTTATGTCTCCTAATGTACATACATGTATATCACATATTTCTTCAGTCTCCTCCTAATACATTTATTTTCTCAATTACTCCTATCTCTATAATATATGATTTTATCCATTAGTTTGCACTTGTACATGTTTTTTCCTCGTGCGGCTTGAGTAATGCAAACTGATGATATGTGAATGAGAACAATGACTTTGGCTCCTACTTGCTTGTTAAAGTCTTCTCATTAATGATTTCTTTTTTTGTTCACTGGTTACATTTTGATGCTCTGACAATTCAAATGGGGCACAGAGTACCAATTATTTCTGTTGTTAAATCATTTTTTAAAATATTTCACTCATGCGTATCGGAATTAATATGGCATGACTTGGGGAATGGTTCTCCACAAAGGGTGAAATAACACCATCATCCAAAACATTGCTTTAGTCTGTAAATACTTATGTAAGTAGCAAATGAATTATTAAAAAAATAGGGTTGATTAATGAAGGATTCTCACATGTGAAAGCTGAGTAAGTTTTTTATCACTGTTATTTGAAATAAAAAGCCTAATCAAATCTACAAGAATGCAACTGGGATCTGCATAATGATGCTATGCTAGCAGAGGGTCAATTGATTTTCCACTGAAGACAATATTCTACTTGTTCTAATGTGAATAGCCTCAGATGTTAGACATTTCATTGGGTGCTTGCATAATATCTGCCTTCATGATGCAGGCTTTAGAAAGAGATTAAAAACTACTCATTTGCTAGTTTGTATACTTACTTAAAAATAAATTATTTAACCTCAATTACTACACAAAATTCACACTCTGTTTAATATCTGACAGGTAGCATTAACAAAAGAAAGCAGTAAAACATTTCTCTAATTTCATTTTCTTGGTTTCTGAAATTCAAAGGAAAACTTTGGAATGTTATAACCAGAGAGAGAAGCAAATATTTATATGTCACATTCATACTATCCTAAAGAGGTTGAAAAAAAGTGGAAAGCTGGTAGAGAATTTAGTTGCCTGAAAGAACTTTTATTTATTTATTTATTTATTTATTTTTCTGTATCTGATGTCTAGGAAGCTCCTAAAGATCTGGGAACAATTGCACTGAGCAGGAAATAGTCAGCCAGTGAAAAATTTTAAGTAAAACAGTGTCTGAATCCCATCTCACAACTTAATGATGTCTTTAGAGGTACTGGTGGCTATTCAGCTACTTCTTAGCTTAATACATTAGGGTAGCTTCTGAAATGGTGAGCAGAACAAACTTTATCCTTTAAAATCTAATACCGTGTTGGGTGCTAATAAATATCTAGTAGCCTTCCAAACAGTGAAAGACCTGGGCCCTTTTCAGGCTAAAGCTTAAATTGATTTTTTATTTTGTTAGTATCTGAAGGTAGAAACAAAGATGATAAAACCCACTTGTTTTATCTTATGAAAACAAGATGCTGCAGTTAGTTCCACGAGAGCTTATATTCTAATAATTATAAATAAATAATAATAAAAAAATCTTTAAATCCTTACAAGCTTAAAACATCTTTGAGGCGGAAGGAGGTGAGGTCCCTATCACATGGCTATTCACCTTTATGGTTTTGAGTCACCTGATTTCTTCCCCCTTTTCTTTTATATATAATTTAGATAGAAGTGTGTGTTTGTTCATGAATACACATTTATAAAGCAAATTGTTAAGGCTGGAATAACAGACTTATGAGAGAAGAGCCACACTTCGCTCTTTATAGGTACTCTAAGTGCTAAATAAAGAAGCTTAGCTTAAAATGCTGCTTACCATATCCACACTCTGCATCTGAAGGTTGAATAAAATCCATAGCTTCTTAATGAACTCCTCTCTTTTCCCCCCTTCCCAAATATCTGTGATTCAATAACTAGTTTGATGGTAGGTACAAAAGTGACAACTAAGGAATTAAACAGCTCTTGGGGACAAACAGTTATGTATCAACTCACTTTCACATCTTTCTGGCATGCTTATGTTTATGGAAAGCATTCATTTCTCTTTAAATGTAAATCAGAAATGCATTTTCTTATTTCTACTACTTTTCCCCTTGCAATCTCATTTCTTCAAGGAAATTATATGATGTATAGTGCAGGATTTTTCCCTTGTAAAGTAACATGCAAGCAATTAGTTGGCAGAATTTTGACCCACTTGAAAAAGGAAAGAATAAGATCTTTAGCTCATGCTAAAGTCATTAAAAAGGTATTGTATGTGTGTGAGATAGGACTATCAAGTCCTTGCCCTGAACAAGAGCTGAGTACAATACAAACAGACTTTTGAGCCTTGGTTTGAGCCATGAATCCAGAACTAACAGGAGAAAAATACTTGAGCCTGCTAGAAAGGTATGCCATGGCGGACTGATCATGGGGCTGTGATGCCACCTGGCCATAGAAGCTCACACACACAGGGCTGGGAGCCTCTGCTTCTGAGAAGTGGTGGTGACTGCTACAACGGCTTATTTGCACACTAATGCAAGTTTTACCTATCGATATCAAAAATAAGCATTGTAGTTACCTGTTTTATCGATACTCTGTTGACTGATTGTGTTCCCAGCATATCGGTCCATGAGAAGGGAATCACAGAATCATCTAGGTTGGAAGAGACCTCCAAAATCATGTAGTCCAACCTGGCCTAACACAAACAAGTCCTAACAAGTCCTCCAATAAACCTTATGATTAGACCTTCTAATTCCTATACATCAGCCCTCACCATGCAAATAAGGAAATCATTGCCAGAAGCAGTCCTAGGATGCATACCATGTTTTAGTATATAACTGAAAAGTACTAATATTTAATACGATTCAGAAAGTCTTTGTTGTTGTTGTTGTTTTTTTTTGTTTTGTTTTGTTTTTGTTTGTTTGTTTGTTTTTCAATGGCAGGGGAAAAGCAAAATCTATTGCTAATTAATATAAAAGCTTTACTTCTTCATTTCCTAAGGCTTTGGAAATTCAGAAGTCTAATATTGATTTTTTTGGAGATCATTTGCTGTAAATTATTCACATGAAAGAATTGACAGTAAATTTAATGAATGGGCACTTATAGGATGTTCAGTACAGTTCCGTAATGTAACAACAACTGAAAAAGGATCTATTTTAAAATGATTTTTAAGTTAACAGAGAAGAACCTACCTGGGTCATAAATAACATACATCCCAATCTTAGTCTGCTGTTATTAAGTCAGTCTTATTACATCATTCAGGTAAAATATGACAGTAAATTCTTCCTTTATTAGTGAAAATTAGTTCTCTGGTCCTCTAGCAGCTGAATTATATACCAGAAGCTACAATTTAAAGTATAATCAGTCAAACATAATACAATGCCACTGCTATCATTTAAAATGCATCAGAATTTTGTCTTTAAAAACAAACAACAACAAAAAACACACAAACAAAAACAAGCAAAAAACATTTTGTGAAGATAGCGTATCCATATCTTTTTTACTTTATCCTCTTTCCCTACAAGCATGCTTCAAAATCAGTTTCCTGTCACCAGATCTGGGCCTATAGGTTATTACTGCCAGGCTAAGCAGTGTGTATGATGGTAGCCACAGGGTAGAAGATGGCTGTTTCCCAAGAGTTTCCCATTCATCTTTCAAAGGGGAAGTGCTGCATCAGGACAGTGTTAATGCAAGAAAGGAGGAGAATCTGGAATAGGAGCCGCTGCAAGATAACCAAGAATTGCACACCTCCTTTGCAATTTGGAGCATGTAGAGCAACTATTCCAAGTCACATGGGATCAGCCATGTTGGGGCCTGGCCTTCCAGCAGGCCAGATAAAGCCTCTTGAGTATAACCATGAAACTGTAGCTCTCCATCACTGCACAGCAGGCCATCTGGGTTTAAGTGCCAAAGGAGGTCTACTGAATCAAATTATCTGTGCACCTGGGACAAATTTCCTCAAATAAAGGCCAGGATTACTACCCTCTCCTCATGTTCCTTTGCTGTTGATGCCAGATCCCTGGAACAACCTGAGAAAAATTACTAGAGGGAAGTTCCACAACTGTCAGAAGTGTTTTTGGTTGGTTGGTTTTGTTTTGTTTTGTTTTTCTTTGTTTTATAATAGGACACCAAAGTATATGTCTGGAGTGGTGAAATCACGAGCAAAGAAAGTAGGGTATGGGAAACCAGCCTACACTGAAATCTTTGTATGGAGGAGAAAGGTAGCATGGCAAAGTGATACAGTGCTGGCCATACAGCTCAATCATTCTCTGCCCCATGCTATCAAAACAACAGGAATTATTTGCTACTGCTAGTGCCATCTATTCTAAAAATGTGACAGAATAAACATTTACATTCTGGGTGCATAGAATGGCCTTGTTTCATATACTAGGGTAACGTATCCTTTTCTCTGAAATATTACCTTGAATTTTAAACGTACTTTATAAGTGTATTCCTTCATGACATAAAATACACTGAGGCCATACAATGACCTGCAAAACAATGAAAAAGAGAACACCTTTAGTGATATACACGGAAAAATTATGTGTGAGGGAATATGGGATTTCCTATGATTTGCATATATACATAAGAGTCAAGGTCTGCTAGACCATCTGAATTAGGTTTATGTTTCCAAGATGACTAGATCCTCTATATTTGACACTCTATGTGTCAAATAGAAGGTATTGTGCACAACTCATAGATTTGTACAACTATTCTTTCATCTGAATATCACTATTTCCCCTTCTAAACTAGTAGTTTATCCTCCCTCTATTTTATAATTTACTTTTCTGCTGTGTTAAAGCCAAAATTATTCAAATGTTATAAATTCTTTCCTGAGTACAAATGCGTAATTGAACTAGGACTGAACGATGATAAAAACATAGTGCATAAACATTAAAAAAATAAAATAATAAAAAACAAACAAACAAACAAACAAGTATTTAAAAAACATAACCACTTCAAGTTTATATGAAGTGTTGATTGCTTGCCATTCATGTCAGTCAGTCGTTATTTGCTTTGATCATAGTTTAGCAGATTGTATGAGGACCACCACTCCTTTCTTCTAATCATAACATTAGAAAAGAACATCTTATTAGGAGGTAAATCTGACTTTTTCCATATGTGTAAGAAATACTTTTGTTGAACAGCTTGCTTATAAGAGGATTGTGCCCAGAAGAAAGTCATGTCTAGTTGACTTACCCTGTAATGTTTCAGCTACGTAAAAACTCCCGACTGAGAGACATAGTTTATAGCACAGAGACTACAATATTTTGTGGATACTTAATGCCAGAGTAAATAAACATATCTGACAAATTCATTGTCATTGCAGTCATTGGCAAGGCAGGGCCAGTTTCAAGCAACAGAAATAAAGAATACAAGACACTCATCTAACTGGCAAGTATGACAAATGGAGACTAGTCAACAATAGTCTAAACTATTGTTGTTGTTGTTGTTGTTGTTGTTGTTATTATTATTATTATTATTATTATTATTATTATTATTATTATTACTATTTGCCAGAATTATTTCTTCTTTAGAATGCTTACTTATCCACGTTGATATGAAATGTGCCATGAAATTATAGAATCACTGAGGTTGGAGGGGAGATAATCTAGTCTAATCCTCTGCTTAAAAGCAGGTTGCTCAGAACCATGTCTTCAGGTTTTGACTGTCTCCAAAGATGGAGACTACAGAAACAGACTGGATACCCTGTTCCAGTGGTCAATCACCCTTACAGTAAATAAATTTTTTCTTTTGTTTAAATGAAATTTCCTGTATTTCAGTTTATGCCCCGTCTGTTGTCCTTTCACTGGGCATCAATGAGAAGAGTCTAGCTCTGTCTTCTGTACTTTCTCCATCTGATATTTGTACACACTGAGATAGTCCTCCTGAACCTTCACCTCTTCAGGCTAAACAGTCCCAGATCTCTCACCCTCTCCTTGTATAAAAGATGCTTCAGTTCCCTAATCATCTTTCTATAATTACGCGAATATGAGTATTTTAAATAATATTATATATGTTTACTCCTCTGGCAAATAAGAAGCTGTCATAATTTATAGCTGAATGTATTTTTTTCCTCTGGTCTTTAGCATGTTGACCCAGATTCTGACATAGTTGTTTCCTGAAGGCTTTTTGTTGTTGTTGTTGTTGTTGTTTTTGTTTTTTGTTTTTTTTTTTGTTTCATAAATCATGCCTTTAAAGCTACTTAGAATCCTTTCTTCTTCCCCCCCATCACCTCAGAAAAATGCAGTTCTTCATGCTCTGCTAAGCAAGTACTTTGGAGTTCTTACTAGAAAGGAATTTGATTATTTTTCTGTTGGAAAAAGATGTAACAATGGAAAAAAATAACAGACTAATACATTTTGTTCTTAGAGTTCAAGTTCATGCTTGATCCAGTAGCTCAAGTAGCTTCATCTTCAAAGAATTGGTCATTACTTGTTTAATTCATTTTTTTGTTGTTTTTATTTTATTTTATTTTATTTTATTTTATTTTATTTTATTTTATTTTATTTTATTTTATTTTATTTTATTTTATTTTATTTTATTTTTATACATAAATGAGTCCCAGTGGCACAAGTACATTTACACATAACATTTGAAGGATATTTCCTTCAAACTTTTTTTGTTTGTTTTGTGTTGTTTTGTTTTGTTTTAGGTACTTAAAAATCATTTCTATTCCATCTAAACTCAACTCCTAGTCATTGCTAAGTACTGATATTTTTAAGCACAAGACCCTTTAAACAAATGATGGCCAGTGAATATGAAATTCTTATTCTAATTGTCACCCATTATTTAAATATGTTTCTTGTTTAAAATTTGGTTTTAAAAGCTTATTTTACTTTTCAGTTTGTGTTTGACTCTGTGTAAAGTGCTTTCTTTTATAGGGATGATGATATAAAAACAACTGAATCGTATTCTCTCTTCGTAACTCAGCATGCTGCACTGAGAGGTGCAAAGGTGGCTTAATTTCCTTCCTTCCTTCCTTCCTTCCTTCCTTCCTTCCTTCCTTCCTTCCTTCCTTCCTTCCTTCCTTCCTTCCTTCCTTCCTTCCTTCCTTCCTTCCTTCCTTCCTTCCTTCGTCAGTTTAAGCTAGATCCAAAGTTATTTAAACACATTTGTAGTCTTATTTTGTGCTTAACATCACAATTGGTATTTCAAATGACTAAAAAAAACAAAACAAAACAAAACAAAAAACTTTACACAGATTTACAGTATTCATTGTTGATATTCTTTGACTGTTCTGTTGAAAATGTAAAAGATCAGTATTCTGCATACTGTGCAATATATACATATCTATTGCTAAATATTGTTTGGCATCCTAAGAAGTTGGCATGATTCTTGTGCTTCCCTATTAATGCAAGGATGGAGTCATGGAGAATGGGAAAATTCTACCTATATCTTATGATAAACACCAACATCATTTCCTTAAAATTCAAGATGAAAGCATTTTTCCACAGGTATGTGTTTATTTATTCATGAGTTTTAACTCCCACAGAACAGTTTTTAAGGTATATCAAGCAATAAGAATAGTAGAATGTACCAACAGTTACCACTGCTAACCCATCTATCTGTTCTGGGAATTTTACCTGATCACTGTCATCATTACCATGAGCTTCAAAAACTGGCCTTTTAAAATTTAAGAATTTCCTTGGCTAATGTAATTTGTATGTAGATTCAGTGACAGGCAATTTTATTTTATTTTTTAAATTCCCTCAGGAAATATACAGACAAATGGACATTTTAAATCAAATTCTGGTAAAGGAATCTGGAGGCTATATTTGGACTAAGCACCATTTGCACAATTTCAACACTGATTGTGGCAAGAAACCTCCCTTAAAAACACCATCCTAACTACCTGTCAATTATTTCAACATATAAAAGCACCATCAGTTTAAAACACAGCTCACATCTTTGAAAGTAACAATTTTGTGCAGTTACAGTTGGTGGTATTTCTTTGTTCTCCATCTCAAAATGTTAACTTTTAATATACTTCAAATTGTATTATCATTTTATAAAAGATATTAAATCGAGACTAGCGGATAGCTACCAAATATTATTCCTAAGTATTGCAACATTACTTAAACATGGTACTGTACATCAATCGGTCGGTTATGTATGTGACCCATTCACAGTCCTTTGTATATCAAACCTGAATTCTTAGCTCTGTCTTTAGAAACCAATGAACAAATAACAGAAGAAAAAAAATTTAAATGTAATCTTCCATCTTCCACATAACTTTGAGATAATTTATTGTGTCCAAGTCGTTATGAGGAGAATTCATTTAAAGCATTGTGAATAATAACGTTACCTTTCAGGTCTAACCTTAAATTTCCATGTCAGTTTTCAGTAATAAACCACATATGGAGATAATAAAGACATTAAAATCCAGCATTTAGTCTAATCTCTGGTCTTGGAAAAAGATCTGTGCAATCTACATCAAGGACAGTGATTGTACTCATGCAATGGATGGTGGCTGATAGTGAAGATGGGGATCAAGCTTGTTTTTATGATGTAATATATTCGAACCTTACATGGTTTGTGTTAAACAGTATTAAACAATGGGAAGACATTGGTAGTATAGCACTTATTTTTTATTTTTTACTTTTATATAAATATATATGTATATAGATAAACTGTTGCAATTAATTAATAATCTACTTTAATGTGCTTTAGCACTGAGGGAAAATTATTAATCTTTACTGGAAATTCTTCTGATTTGGAAGTTCATACCTTCTCAGTTCCACTGAATTTTATGAATACCATGAATAAAAGCCTAATGCCTTATTTGAGTACATGGTTTGTTCTGTTCCATTTGTAAGTACTGGGCGGGGGGGTGGTGGGAGAAGGAAAATAAGAAATGTTGAATGTTAGCAATCTTAAATGCTCATATGGTAATATGTCACCGTTTTCCCTTAATTCCATTGTTCCATTTATTTTTCCTCTTACTGGTTACTGAAATACTAATTTTAATTGTTAATACTGAAGCATTTCTACTTCTAAGTTATAAGATATAGGGGAGAATTTTTTTTAAATATTCATTTCCTATTGGAACAGACATCTATTTATCCTTGATGTGATTTTTATGGCATATTGTCAGCTATTGTTGCATCATTTTTAGCATGTACATTTTTATTGGAAGAAGAAATTAATTCCAATATGAGTAATATTTAGAACTACTACATAATAGCAAGTAACATGTTGGAAAGATATTATATTGTAGTATGACAGAAGGCAGATTTTTAAGTAGATACTTCATAATTCAGATAAAAGTTTTACATTATTTAAATATATTCTCAGTGCCATTATCATAGGCATAAGCTAACAGATTATATACAGTATAATTATATGCAGAATGATTACATCTTCTGCTTATTTTTACTTCAGATGTTAATGTATTATTTTACTAACATTTTAATAGTATTACCATAGTCAAACATCTGCAAAAGTATCTCTTCTGTTCAGGATACATATAGATATTAATTCAAATGGCCTCTAATCATGTGTACAGATTGAAGAGCAGGGAAAATGATAGATGTAATTAATTTACTTAGAAATGTCATAAAACTCGGTGATGTATAAAGAAATTAAACAGCAATATATATATAAACATCACTGAATTCCATTAAAAATTATGAAATGACAGAAATAGCAATGAATTGTGATATAGGATGAATTTTATTCTTGGTAATCAAAGGTTTTTATTAGGTAGTCAACTTCATGGGATTCAAGATTGCATATTTATTTAAGAAATGTATATTGGATCATATTCGTCATCAATTAAAATTTGAAAGATCCACTAATAATCAAATTAAAATAGCTGTAAAATAATATTTAACCATGGTCTAACCTTAAATGAATTATTTATAATGGAGTATAAACATCAGGAGAAGAATTCCAGTATTTTATTATAAATTGTGTTCTTATTCTACAAACCCCTCTACAAATAAAAACAATATAAAACCACAAAATCCTCATCATGTTTGATGTGTTTGTTCTTACACAGAAAATACTGACTCATGTAAGATTGTTAAAGCAATACAACTTCTTCTTTGTAAAATGTAATCAAGCTGAACAGAAAAAGAACTGTAGATGAGTGAAACTCACAGGCTTTGAAATTACAAAAAAAAAAAAAAAAAGAAAAATGCTATGCTGGAAGAACATATTGAAAAATAAATAATAAATAAATAAATAGATAAAATGCAATGGTAAGTTTGTTTCACTTTTTAATTCTTGTTTCTAAATATTTCATCTTGTGCATGTCAATAAGGCAGTATAATCATAAATAAAAGTATAATCACAGATTAGAGACTATCACAAAATGTAGCACAGAAAATTTCTCTTATGCAGAGGCCCGCTTCTTGCAGTTTTTGGGATGAACAGATGAGTCGACCCTCTGAGGTACTTCCCAGGCTTTTTCCAACGACTTTGTGTTAAGCTATAAAATAACTCTCTATGCCTTCTTTCATATCATGCTAGAACTTGCAGGATGAAAGAATACATTAGCTGAGGTGAGAGCTTTCCTAAAGGACAGTAACAATGGCCTTTTCCCAAATCCTAATACAGTCCTCCTGCACAGCATGACAATTGCAGTGAAAAGCAGTCTCCTATATTTGCTACATAAAGGCAACCTGTAAAACTGTATCACTGCAGATACATACCAAAATGCAGAAGAAAAAGATACCCATGGGACCACTTTAGAATTATAAATTGGTATAATTTATCAGAGTTCAGCTGCAATATGGAGAAGCCAACAGATGCAGAATTGAAACTGGCAGCATTAGCACAGTATCTGTATTTTCATTCCTGACCTTCTCACACCTTTCAGCAACAAATAACTGCATGAAATCTGAAGCCCTCGATCTGAACATTGGAAGGGTTCATGTTTTTGAAGGTAGAAATCCTTTAATAAAATTCAAGCTTACTTCAGGAAGGTTTAATATGTGATTATCCCAAACTGTCACAAAAATTGGTTGCACTTAGGAACAGCAATATATAGTTAGCAATTATAACAGCAGCACTTTCTTCTAAATAAGTGGAACAACTCTGAAGTTATATCGACAATAGTTGACCACCATGAATGCACAATACAAAGTAAAGAAGGGGCTGACATTTACATGATGGGTTTTCAGTACAGAATTAAATAACCAGAAACACTTTTGTACAGGTTAAAATGAAAACAAAATAAACAAATAAAAAACAAAACCTGGATGAAGGCATGCTGGCTGTCTCAGCTCACCTCCTCCTCTTGCATGTATCTTAACATTGCTTCCAAGAGCAATGCTCTATGATCTTCCCAGGCACGTAGATGAATCTTTAGTTCCCCATGTTATCTACAACCCATAAATCTTGGTTACTTCTTAATGAACCTAAATCTAATACAGGATCATCATTTGTTATTATTTAGTGAATAAAAGAGGTAGGTAATAAAATGCAAAATAAATAAATAAATAAATAGGTAGATAAGTAAATAAATAAATAAATAAATAAATAAAGATCCTGTCATCACTCTATCACTTTTACAATTTGTTCTTTTTCAATTTGAGTTTGATCCAAGCCAATTACACTCCTTTTTTGTTTGTTTGTTTACAGAAAAAAAAAAAAAAAAAAAAAAAAAAACAACCTTTGAAATCCTTTAAGATTCTAATTCTTTGATGGTATCATAACTTAGCAAAGTCATTCTTGATAATTTAGCAGGAATCTGTCAAGTGTCCTGTCAACAGCAGATTCTGCTGTGTTTACCTTGGAATTTAATTCAGCCTCAGATAATATCTGCTGGTCTTTCTTGTTTCATATGACTTGGTATCTTGTCTTCTGCTTTCCTAAGTTGTAGTAGTTGTCCCCTAGCATTCCCTTCTATGCTGTACTAACTGCTATTTTCTTTTATTTATTTGTTTGTTTATTTATTTATTTATTTATTTTCTAAACCTGCCATCTAATATGACTTGTTTTTTTCTGCAGCAGCAAATCTTTCTCTGAGCACTCTTCTCCATTTTCTACATTCACGTAGATTCTTCTCTTTTCCATAATCTTCTCAAAACTAAACTTCTTTCTATGCACCAACTAACTCAGTAGCCACCAGGACTTGACCATGTGACACTGCGATCTTTCACTAGGGTACTATTCAAGAATAAGGAAGCGACAATAGCCTCTCATTTTGTCATAATTTCCTCCATTCTTCAGATCCTCTGCAGTTCTTTATCAGCATGGTCTTATTTACCTTACTTCCAACTCTAAAGAAAAAAAGCAGTATCTAGCAATGTCTTTCAGATAAACACAGGATATAGGATGTAAAATATGAGATGGGGTATGACAGGGAAAATAAAAATGTTGAGATGAGTAGGGGACAAAAAAGAAGACAAGCAGAATCTATGTCTGCTGCAGCACTTGAATCAATGTGAACTAACAGTTTATCTGAGAGAGTTCTGTATGAATCATTCACAGTTTCCTGTTTTAGCTATAAACAAGATACATGGAATATAATACCATTCATTATTTAGTATTTATTAAAACAAGGAAGTATATTAAAAAGATTGTAAATTAACTATTTAAAAAATAAATCAGAATTAAGATTAACTGAACCAATTGATTGAACCAATTAATTTGTCATCTGGCCTTGGTCGATTGTCTTCATTAGATTTATGCTGATTTACATTTTCTGAGAACCTTGTCCAGGCCTGGTATATAGCGTTAATTTACAAAATCTCTACCATGTTGGATAGGGAGGCCAGGAACATGAAATGGAGTACCCTGAAATATTCACTCTTGCTAATGTGTAGTTATCACCATTTCCAAAATCACAGGCAGCATAGTTTCTCTTCAAACAGGCTGACAGTCTGATGTCATTTATTTCTTTTTGTGAAATTCTGGAAAAAAATACAATAGATTTATTATACTTTACACTATAATTTAAAGGAATTTCAATGTATGTGAAGATTCTAGAGAATGCTGTAATAAAGTCTTACTCTAGGAAAAGTTTATTTAATTAAATCTTTATTTTTTTAACTCGGATTCAAAAGACCAACAAAAAAATTTGTGATGCTTCACATTTACTTCTTTTTACCTGTAACCCTCATCACAACTTTATATACTTAACTGTAGCTTTGTATTACCATTCACATTGTTTCAGTCTCTTTTCAGACTGAATATTGTGTTACATTCTCAGATAGACACAAAGTATTTACACACATATCAATATGTATTATTCCAGCACATCAGTTTTGCTTTAGTAAATCCAGGTTTACTTGGACTTCCTCTAAAAAAAAAAAAAAAAAAGCAAAACAAAACAGAACAAAAGCCAAAGCATTTCAAAGTATTTTTCAATTTGGATTCTCAGACTTTGGATTTGGATTTTCAGATATGGAATCTATCAGATCTCTCTGATTTCAAATAACAACACACCACAAGAAACATCTGAAATTGGAAGTAGATTCACTTTATTTTCTGACAGTTACTGGAGTAACACTTTGCTTCTAGTCTTTAAAAGGCAACATCATTATGATGTTCCTAGGTCCAACATCTGCATTGATATTAAACCCATGCTGTCCTTGAATGAGGGATGTAAAGCTATAAGGAAAACTATTCTTCTGTAAGTAGGAATAGCTCTTTGTGTCTCCCTCCCCTTCTGATCTTTTCTTTTGCCCTCTCTCTTTCTCAATGTCTTCTACAGTTTAGTGAAGGGGTTAGCAAACTTTCAAGGTTATGTTCAATCTTTGCAAAAAAGATTTCTTTACCAAATTATGTCTTAAAATACCTCACTCTGGGCTCTCATTTCCTAACTGTTTGACATTTAGGCAAATTCTGACCCTAAGCAAGAAGACCCAAGTAAACACACACTAATAGCCAAAAAAAAGGGATAGTAAGAGTTAAAAAATGCCCACAACTTTAATATGCATTTTTGAATGGACTTACCAAAAGAGATCATAAAGTACATCTTAAAATAAAACTGCCTATTCATAAAACTAAAATATTAATCTCTTAAATAATTCAGCAAAAAACATTACTTTATGTTTCCCAGTTAAATGTAATTAATGCCTTAGAGTATCACAGACTGCTTGATAAATCAGAGATGTCAGAAACTCTAGCAATGTTCTCTTCTAGTAAATCTCTTCAGTACATAATGGTGGGTCAAACACAATAACTTCTTCACATAAAGGGATTTGCATATTTTTTTCTGCAGAGTAACTATAAAATAGGCATCATTTTTCTTGAACCAGGAGTTCATTTTATATATGCTTCCTATGTTTTCTACATATATGCTGAAAAATAAATATGTATTTCCCTTTAGAGCATGTAGAAGATGCAAGCAAAAGTAAGGTAATAAAAGGAGATCTAGTGTTTTACCAGTTTGTGGGGAGTAAAGGCATTAGAATTGTTAGAAAAGGTTTGCTCTATTATTCAGAGCTACCTAGAGATGCAAAGCTTGGTCTTCTGAAAGAGCCTTTCTTTTTCAGGATTCACTGTTTCTGTGCATTACACTGAAGATACAGAAATTCTGCAGTCTGATTGCTGGCAAAACTCTTACTTTCCAGTTAGAACAGGACTGGCCCCATGCACTTCTTACTCTTAGAATTCTGAATCTATATCATTGTAAAGGACTTTCTGTTGCACCACATGGTCTCTAGTCATGAATAATACTAACAATCATTCTGCTTATAAGGGTGTAAAAAATACAACTCACTGCTTTTGATAGACATTATGCTGTTCTTTCCAGTACTACCTGCCATTCTCACTTATGATCATGCTGTTAGTCAGAACTTTAAAATTTTGCTGAGTGTATGATCATTAAAATGATAAAAGCATCCTCCTACTACTGCTATTGATTTTTCCACTGAATTTTCAGCATGAACATTTTCTGCCCCTGAGAGCACTCCAGCTGTGCTGCACAACAGGATAAATAACACCTTTCTGTTTCCCTGAAAAGCTACTTTCTTCATCTTCTGATCTAACTTCCCAACTTCAGTTACTTTTCCCTACACAAACCAGTTAATGGATTAAATGAGAAAAAAAATCAGTAAGAAACAGTCAAATGAAAAGGAAATAAATGAAGAAATTATTCAGAAGTTGTTGAAGATCTTTCCAGGGTTAAACTGATATGTGCTCTAGATTTCACTTCTTATTTTAAAGGTTAAAGGGTGCATTTGCAGTCTGTGAGAAGAAGGGCTTTCTGTTTTGCAGTGATTCCAGCTGACTTCATAAGGAAGGCAAAGAAAGTAGGGAGAAGAAAAAAAGAAAAAAAAAAAAAAAAGTGAGGTGGACAGCTCTTTTACTTTGGCTTTAATGTGAAGATGTTTGAGGTTTCTTGGACTTAGTTTACAATCAGATTGTATATTTCACAACTAGCAGATATAGCTCTCCTAAATATGAAAGCACAATGTTGTCTGCATTTTCTCTGAGCAGTAGGTCATACAGGTTTTTGTTATTTCATGTATCATTCAAAATTTAGTCATTCTGCGAAGTGCAAATATTCTGCGTCTTTCTTAGTACAGAGCGGGGAAAAAATAGTTGTTTTGTTTGCTTTTTGGCAACACACTTGATTAGACATACATTTTGTTGCCATTATGCTGCAATACCATGAGTTACTTCAATATATCCATGAATTAGAAAAGAAAACCAGTCTTTTCTTGATTTACTATGAATGTGTCCTTTGCTCTTCAGGAACACTCAGCCTGGATTTCTGGATTTGGCAACATCACAAGCACACCTAACTCAAATTGAGTGTGATTCTGTGTGTGATTCTGTTATGATGTTAACAAATAAGAATAATGTCCCTGGAAGGAAATGGAAATACTAGGGCTTTAGTAGCTGCTTATGCTCTGTGTAGTCTATTTTACCCGAGTTGTTTGTGATACTATCCATAATCATTATCGTGATGTTAATAAATTTAATTTATGACACTGCAGACAAAAAGATGTATTTTTAATTGTAGTTTTTCAGTCTCTGTGGTTTACAGCGGTTTTCATAATCCCCAAATTTAAAGGTTGGTGTTGAAATATAATGCAATGCTTGGTCAGACATCTTAGTAGCAGCAATGTTTCTTGATTGACTCTAAGTAGACTGGGCCATTATGTATCTGTACTGAGCTGCAGTTAGCAGCAACGTCAAGATGAAAACAATGCTCTTGGAGAAAACCGCAGCGTTCCAGAGCTTGGGTCAGACTCTCATGAGATTTCAGGTTACATGTTTAAATATTTAATCAAAATTAATATTTTTTGTAACATCTAAATGTTGGGAAAAAAAAAAAAAAAGGAAAAAAAAAAAAAGCATTTTCATTCAAATTAAGAAGGTGCAGTTCAATATGTATTTCTTTTTAACAAAATTGTGGGCACACAGTCAGAGTGGGAGGATAGAAACATTTCTAGTAGGATCACACAAAATTTTATTTCATTTGTAGCTATGCTTTTGTTTTTCATGCCTTAAAAGTCCACTATGCAGCAGTGACAATGTTATAGAGATGGCATAATGTATGTAACATTAGTATAGCATTCACACCACCTGACTTTGGGCACGCAAATTAAAAAGTTTAGTCAAGTACCATTCATAGTGTTTTCCAGTCATTTGACACAGTTGCAAAAGTACTTTGAAAAAAATTACGCTGATTTCTTTGGCTCACTGCCTAAAGGGGACTCCCCCTCTAGTTTGCCTAGCAAGAGCAGCCACCTTCCTTAGCCTAGTAGTTGTGACATCTCCCAGGCTAGCCCAGAGATACAATGCAAGAAAACAAAATACTGTACATCTCTGCACCTTCCTCTCTCAAAGTAGCTAGGAAACACCATGTCATTCTCCCGTTCTGCAAGCTGTTAATATTCTGAATAAAAATAATCTCTGGTGTTTCAGACAATATATACAAAACAGAAAAGAAAAACTTCAACTGTCATAATATATATTTGAGTGTGACAATCTGTGTTAATTCAAAAGTTCTGTATTTCATGCTTATATTTGTGACCTACTTAAGCCCACTTTCTGCTACAGTAGACCCTATCAGAAACAACAGAACAGATGCCAGTTGCAAATGTA
The DNA here is from genome assembly GCF_964211825.1 of Aythya ferina. Lineage (NCBI taxonomy): Eukaryota > Metazoa > Chordata > Aves > Anseriformes > Anatidae > Aythya > Aythya ferina. The sequence continues at coordinate 48,125,678 of NC_140300.1, read as the reverse complement.
AGAAACATTGTTTTATAAACCTTTTGCAAAGTAGTAAAAGTAGCTCATTTTTCTTCTCAATTCTTAAGATACCACAATGATTGTACAAGCCTTTTCCTTAATCTGCATATATTCAAGGTACCACAAACTGGATTTTTCTCCTTGTTAGTATTTAGTGAGTAGTTCTTGCTGAGTCCAGGATGTCTCACACACAGATTCACACACAGATTAAATTTACCAAATTACTTAGATTAACTGGAGTTGCTGTGAAGGCAACTCCAGTCCCAAAACCCAAATTCAAAAAGGCTGATGACAAGCAAATATTTTACGGGAAGGTGAGAATAAGATTGATACTTAAAGCTATTAGGTAATTAATTTCAGCTGTTGTCAAAAAGATTCCATGCCTTTTTGTGTATTTGTTCAATATAATTTAGATTGTAATCTGCAGGAGAATTCATGTTGTTCTGTCAGAGTAGCAGAAGTACTCCAGAAAGTCTTCTGTTCTTGGCACAATGACACTAGCATTATTTACTTTTCATGTTATGAAATTTATATCTTGCCTTGAAATTACAGACTATTTTGCTTAGTCTAATTTTGTATTGAAATATGGCAGAATCAACACTTCAACTGTCCCAGAGCCACAGTTCTAGGCCCCATTCCAACCTGCACTTCCCCTTTGTTCCTACGAAATACCTTTTTGCATGACTGGCCAACAGATACCCTGAAAATGTTCTCCTCTCTGCTCAGCTTAGTTATGATGAATACGAGGGATGCTATGTGTTGCTTACCCTCTCTCTCTTCCCCATTTTTCTCACAAAAAGGTGAGTCTGTGTAAATATTTCACATGTAGGTATTGTTTACTTTTTAATGTACGGACATGGATTTACATTTTTATATAATGATTATTTAATATATGTATTCAAATATTTACATATAAACATTTTTGCATGTCGTGTAGGTGTATGGTGAAATCTAAGCTGTCAGTGTCCTGGGCTTAAAGCCAGCCCCTCCTACCTCTATATCCCTCTATTTTTTCTTCCATATTTTCTTGCTCTTTTCATTTGCCAAATCTATACTTCACCTTTAATTCCCTCAACCCTTCCTTCACTTTTCTCTTCACTTCACTTTTTCACTTCACTTCTTTTCACTTTTCACTTCACTTCTTCACTTCTTTTCACTTCACTGTGTCACTTTTCTCTCTCTCTCTTTTTTTTTTTTTTTTTTTTTTTTTTTTTAATTCATGACACACAAGCTTTCATATCCACTTCTTAATAATACCTCATTACTCTTCATTTAAGTGAAATTGAGTCTTCTGTGGGGTAACACAGTCAGTACATAGACACTAATAGTATCATTTAAAACATTTTAGAACAGTATTGCTGAAAACTATGTTTGAATGGCTAAAAACCACTGCTCTCGTTAACAGGATGCTTTTCCTGAGATAAGTGAGAGAAAAAGTCAGTGGATCTTTATAATGAAAGGTACAGAAACATTAGGAGTAAGACGTAACAAAAAAAGGCAGAATGTGTTTTGACATTGTAAGTCATCAGTGCTTTGCTCTGACAGCACTGAGGTCAATATCAATTTTGACATCAACTTTAGTGGGAAAAGCCTATGGTTCATCATGAAAAACTAATGCATATTTTTGTTTGCTCTTCATGACAAACCTATGAAAATATAGTACCCCCCCCATCTGGCTGCAGCATATATATGCTATTTACTTTAGAGCAGCTCCTCTTCAAATCCTGTACAGTGCATATTCTGCAGTTTATGGCTTCAGCTTTGGGCAAAGACATGAAGGTTCTTAAAGCACTGTATCCCTATGTGGTACACTTATTTTACATTAGCATAATTAAAAAACCTACAAAGCATTTTGAATCCAACATTTCTTTTAAAATTTCAGTAGGATTCCAGCTAAACATGAAGAAAATATACTTGTCTGAACTACCATATCTTATCCTGAAAGCACAACATGACACCTAGGAGGCAGACTACCTGTGGTTAAATTAGAGGTGACATACATGAGTGCATTCACTTATTAAGAAACTAAAGGCGACATTGTATCAAGTCCCTAGCTTCTTCACTGAAATAAACAGACATCCTAACCCTGCAGTTTCAGGGAAAAATAGTATAATAATAATAACTCATAATACTCTGTGATGAATCTTTTTTGACTCAAAGAGGTCCTCTGGATATTTTTCACTCTGTGCGCTCTGGATGCAATGAGAGGGAAAGCAAGATAACATACCCCACAAGCTTCCATGTGACTGTGACATTTGTCAAAGCTGTTACATTCAATGACAGCTGAAAGGTCTGCAGTCATCTGATTGTGCAGGCAAGTGAATCCTATTGTCATCACTCTGAAGTCTAAAATCTGCTTGGACCTATGCCAGAAGCACTACAGTTTTAGCAAATGCAGTGGTTTGATAAACCCATATTGATTGCTAAGATCAAGCAACATTCAGGTTAATGACTGCTGTTCTGTGGTCTGCTTCCCGATGCAACATTGTTTACAGATTGAAGAGTAAAGGTAATATTTAGACAGGTCATTTTGGGGTATTGCTGTTGGATGCTTGTTCATTTTTTTTTTACCTTTTTTTTTTTTTCTTTCTCTCTCCTTAAAGTAGCATGCAAGGAAACTGGTAGAATATACTTCTATACATCACAAAGAAATAAGAGATGTTACTTTTGGGACTTTTCAGACAATATTCACTACTCTGAAACATAAAACATATGATTTCGCATTTAAGCTCCCTGAGAGTAAGGAAAGAATGAGACTGTTTCCACTGGGATAGCATTTAAACTATCCAAGTAGATGTTTAAGTGAGTGCTATTGAGTTTCTTATCTAACTTGGATGGTGGTTAGAATAACTGCTGAATCCAAAGAAGACCAAAGGCTTATTTTAGCTTCAGCTTTGCCTCTGTGGGTGACATCCTGTCTTGACTAAGTCAAGCAGAAATCTCTCATTGACTGTGACAAAAACAGTATTTCATCCTGTTTGTATCACTAACATGCAGAAAAATACACTCAAGTTTTGACAGACTCTTCACACAGTTCATCTTCTTCTGGCCAATGACAGAACTGAACTTTTCAGGTACAAGATAAGACAAAATGTCTGCTTCTGTGGAAACCGTCATAATTTCATACAAATTAAAGCCAGAGGTATCATTAGATGTTTTCATATGTTAGGCAAGTACCACTGTCTTCCTACGATGTGAATGCAGAATGATAAAGAAAAATCTGAAGTCTCAAGCAGCCCACAGGGTGTTGCAGAATACTCCAGACACGTAGGCAGCTGAAGGCCTCAAAAGCTTCTTTTCATGTCTAACCCCTGTTGTTTCTTTAGAAATTTCAATTACTGTTTTGTCTGTCCTTCTGTACATCAAAAGCCACCGGGTTTCACTTAGAGATGCTCTATCAGGTGGAAAAACTGTAGTTAGCAAAATATTTCAGTCTTCAGAAAAATTAAAGCACAAGCTACAGGTGAGTACAGCAGACACTAAGGAACCACTGGTGCCTAAGGCCCCAGACAGATGGAGATTCTCTCCTACCATTCCCGCGCTTCTCTCTGAACTTCTGCAAGGCTGGGGGGCTTCTCAGCTTTGACATCTTTTTCTTCTTCTGATCTACATCTCTTGCTGAATTCGTATCTTATATACCTCCAGGCAATAATCAGAACATCCTAATGGTACTTGGAGAACAGTATTACCCAGATATACTAACCCCCTACAAAAGGACCTTAAATAACAGGAGAAACAAGGAATGGTAAAGGCCTAATGGGAGTCTGGATTTTTAGTGCATATACAACCTTTTGGTAAGGAAGACACAGCAGAGGTGAAGATCCCATCCTGAATCAGAACATGGAGTATTTTTCTTTGCCATTGGCACGCACTGATATCTGCTGTTATTAGCCAGAAACAAATACTATACTGCCCTCATTATCACCAAATCTAATGCATATTTGTGTATGCATTTTTTTTAATTGCTCCTTACCAAACCAGCATGTGCTGCCTTAAGTGTCTTCTATTTGTGATCTCGCGAGAGGGAGAGAATTGTGACAGCCTAATCTAGTTGGAGTCCCTTACTGTTGATTCTTACTGAAAATAACCCTACCCAACACTGAGCCTTCATATCTACCTGACAATTTTATCAAAAACTGAATAGAGCTTTTAAGTGAAAAAACTTCAACTCTAAAACTACCTCTGTAAACATAGCTTGCCAGTGATAATACAGCTTGTCAATAGCAGTAATAGGATAATGAAAAGCAAGTATAACATAAGCAACTGAAAGGTAAAGCTAAGCACCAATGCAAGATGGATATGAGTTAGTTCAGTAGTCATAATTTTGTAGTCTATGCAGATCACAAAGAAAGCATTAGTTACTAACATCAAGCTGTCACAAAACAAGAAAAAGTATACTTGGATGCATAAACAAACATGACACCTCTAAGACATCAGAGAAATTTCTCCTAATTTATTCAGCATATACAGTGTTTCAGCTGGAATACCATATCAAGGTTTGGTCACTGTATTTCCAAAGAAATAAACTGATGGAGTTGAGAGGATGACAGGAAGATACAAAACACGATGCTCAAGAAAGCAAAGAACTGAAATTATTTGGTTTGAGAAGAGATACATTTTGAAATATATTTCAAAATTTGAGCGCTGCCTGGTCTGAGGTGAATAAGTCTTATTTGTTTCAGAGAAGCATTTTCAGGGAAGCCTGCATGGAAATAGGACATGATGCTGTATCTATTTGATGCTGATTTTGAAATATCTTAAATCTTTGAAATATCATTAGAAGAAAAAAAAAAAATAATAATAATTAAAAAAAAAAAAAAAAAAACACTTGATTTTAAATAACCTCCACCAGTTTCAGCTTAGATTATATCTTCCAGGTATCTTTTCTTCTGAACTTCCTCAAAAAAAAAAAAAATCTTTAAGGAACTAATGATCATGTTTCTCAGGTTATAGGAAGAATAGACACACACACATATACAAAAAAGAGTAAGGGAAGTTCATCACCTACTCAGCCAAGTAGCTGAAAACTCTAGTACATTAAAGATACTTATGAAAAATGTCAATTCAACGTGTAAAGTAAGTTTTAAATATCTGTTTCTTTGAATTTTTGAATGACACTAATTTCTAGGTCTTATTGGTATTTTTTATAATCAGAATAAGAAATAACACTTTTATTAAAGCATGTCTCAAATCATCATTGTGCATTTAATACATGGAAAAGTAGAATAGGTGTGATTAAAATTGAATTTTGGTTTTGAACAATACATTCAAAATATGGGGTGCTACAAAAACTCTTTCTAGTGAAAGTAGAAAGTTTCTACTTTCAGATCTACTGATCTGTTTCACTCATGGACTTCTAGAAGAACAGTACTGCAAGAGCCAAAACAGCATCCGTTGTTTCAGATCCAGTTCCACCTGGCCAAAGGGAATCATCTGGAACAGAAAATCAACTAGAGTTCTTGCTTTAAAGAAAATTATTTAATACAGGATTAGAAAATAAAACATTGCCTACAGTTGAGCTTGTCAAATATAATTTATCAAATACACTACCCATTGATTTTTTTGTCTTTTTTTCCCTTGATTATTTTATTTAAACAAATACTTATGATATTGAACCAATACTGCAGCAGCCAAAATAATATTTGTCAAATAAATTATTTGACAAATAATGGCGGTATTATTTAAATTCCTTAGTCAACTATTTATTTATTTATTTGCTTGTTAATTTATTTATTTTCAGCTAGGTACAATCTGTGACATGGAATGTCACATAAATGCTGCCTAAATACAAATTGATGATGCACACCAAGTGATAATAGACAGTAGTGCTTAGGTATAAGATTTCATTCTATATGCTCAGTCAGAGACAATGGGAGCTCCCTGTATAGAAACAGTGAGCATTCATGACTGCATTCAGAGTGAATCAGAATCAGTCCTGAATGTATGCAACACTACAGAATTATTAACCTTTCCACAGAAAATTCAAAAGAAGAAAAAAAGGCCAGCAACTCAAGAGTAGATATATAAAATTAAGCATGCAAAGTTCTCCCTTTCTTAAAAGGAGCTATCAATGCTTCACAGGTACTTCAATGTTATAAAATCCATTTGTATTATTTCATTTTGTATTATTCGTATTATTTCTAATGTATTTAAATATTGTTTAGTGAGCCTTCTGGGCTAGTTTAAGAAGAAATTGGTACTTCTTTGTTCAATGCAACACTCAGGCATTGAGCTTCAAAAATGTTTTATGAACATTTATCAAATAAACAGGCTGAAAGCAAAGACTGAGTAGTTGCTTATTGAGTGAGACAGTAACCTTTTGGCAATATACTGATTCTGTATTGAAAGAGTGAATATAGAATATAACCAGTTCTGGATTTATTTTACTTTATTTTATTTTTGAGTGTTTGCATTGTATTACTTGGAGGAACAAGCATACAACATGGTGCAGAAGGTCAAGTCTAGGGTGGAGCTGCCATAGCTAGGGTCCCACGAGTGTGGATGTCCTGTTCTCCCAGAACCTTGTTGTGGGTCTGAACTGGACTTGAGGGTCTGGAGCCATGTGCTGCAGAAATGTACAGTATGTGTGTCATGTAATAGAAATTTTGAAATTTAAATTGCCATTCATCTGCTACACCCATTCTGCTTAAAATAAACTCTAGGTTACCACACAATCACAGAATCACAGAATTGTCTAGGTTGGAAGAGACCTCAAGATCATCGAGTACAACCTCTGACCTAACACTAACAAGTCCTCCACTAAACCATATTGCTAAGTTCAACATCTAAACGTCTTTTAAAGACCTCCAGGGATGGTGACTCCACCACTTCCCTGGACAGCCCATTCCAGTGCCTCACAACCCTCTCAGTAAAGAAGTTCGTCCTAGTATCCAACCCTGGTGCAACTTTAGACCATTCCCTGTCGTCCTGTCACTAGGCACATGGGAGAATAGAGCAACCCCCGCTTCTCTACAGCCTCCTTTAATGTTTTTATAAAGAGCAATAAGGTCGCCCCTGAGCCTCCTTTTCTCCAGGCTAAACAAACCCAGCTCCCTCAGCTGCTCCTTGCAGGACTTGTTCTCCAGATCCCTCATCAACTTCATCGCCCTTCTCTGGACTTGCTCGAGCACCTCGATGTCCTTCTTGTAGCGAGGGGCCCAAAACTGAACACAGTACTTGAGGTGCGGCCTCACCAGAGCCGAGTACAGGGGGACAATCACTTCCCTAGACCTGCTGGCCACATTGCTTCTTATGCAAGCCAGGATGCTGTTGGCCTTCTTGGCCACCTGAGCACACTGCTGGCTCATATTCAGCTGACTGTCCACCAATACTCCCACGTCCTTCTCTGCCAGGCAGCTTTCCAACTACTCATCTCCCAACCTGTAGCTCTGCTTGGGGTTATTGAGCCCCAGGTACAGGACCCAGCACTTGGCCTTGTTAAACTTCATACAGTTGACCTCAGCCCATCGGTCCAGCCTATCCAGATCCTCCTGCAGAGCCTTCCTACCCTCAAGCAGATGGACACACGCACCTAACTAGGTGTCATCTGTGAACTTACTGAGGGTGCACTCGATCCCCTCATCCAGATAGCCCACCATCTTTTCCAAAGATTGTAAACCCTCTTTTCCTCCTAAGCTCAAGCCACAATTCTCTGTTCAGTCAGGCCGGTCTTCTTCCCCACCGACCCATCTTTGGGCACGTGGGGACAGACCGCTCCTGCGCCATTGAGATTTCCTTCTTGAAGAGCACCCAGCCTTCCTGGACTCCTCTGCCCTTCAGAACCACCTCCCAAGGGACTCTACCAACCAGTGTCCTGAACAGTTCAAAGTCGGCCCTCCGGAAGTCCAATACATTGGTTTTACTGGTCCCCTTCCTGGCTTCTCCAAGAATGGAGAACTTTACCATTTCATGGTCACTCTGCCCAAGACAGTTTCCAACCACCAACCACCACATCTCCCACCAGTCCTTCTCTGCTTGTGAAGAGAAGGTCTAGCGGGCACCTCCCCTGGTAGGCTCACAAACCAGCTGCGTCAGGAAGCTATCTTCCACGCTCTCCTGAAACCTCCTAGACTGCTTTCTCTGGGCTGTGTTGTGCTTCCAGGATATATCTGGGAAGTTGAAGTCCCCCATGAGAACAAGTGCTGAGGATTTTGCAACTTTTGTCAGCTGCCTGTAGAACTCCTCATCAGTCTCTTCATCCTGGTCTGGCGGTCTATAACAGACCCCCACCAGGATGCTTGCCTTGTTGGCCTTTCCGCTGATCCTAACCCATAGGGACTCAACCTTATCATTCCCAGCCTCAAGTTCCACGACATCAAAACTCTCTCTGATACAGAGTCACACCACCACCCCTTCCATGCTGCCTGTCCCTTCTGAAGAGCCTATAGCCAGACATTGCAGCACTCCAGTCATGAGAGTGGTCCCACCACGTTTCCATGATGGCAACCAAGTCATAGACTGCCTGTCGCATGATGGCTTCCATCTCCTTCTATTTGTCACCCATGCTGCGTGCATTAGTGTAGATGCACTTCAGTTGGGCCATTGCCACCCCTGGCACAGCTCTAACAAGGCTTGTGTCCCCCTTCTCACCTAGTTTAAAGCCCTCTCAATGAGCCCCGCCAGCTCCTGGCCTGGGATCCGTTTTCTCCTTAGAGATAGGGACCCGTCTGCGGCCATCAGGCTGGGTGCCGAGTAAAGCACCCCATTGTCAAAAAATACCAAAATTTCTGTGTTGGCACCAGCCTCTGAGCCATGTGTTTATCAGGTGGGCTTTCTGTGTCCTCTCTGTACCCCTCCCTGCCACCGTAGGGATGGACGAAAACACCACCTGTACTCCCGCTCCATCCATTAACCATCCCAGTCCCCTGAAGTCCCGTTTGACGGTCTTCAGGCTTCTCTCTTCAATGTCATCACTGCCAGCCTGGACTATTAAAAGAGGATAATAGTCAGAGGGGCAAACCACATTGGGAAGCTTTCTGGCAATGTCCCTGATCCTGGCCCCAGGGAGGCAGCAGACTTCCCTACGGGTAGGGTCAGGCCAACAAATAGGGCCCTCTGTTCCCCTGAGAAGGGAGTCGCCCACAACAATCACCCTTCTTTCTGTCCTGGTGGAGGCAGTCCTGAGGCGTGGAGTTGACTTTCTTGCCCTAGGCATCCTCCTGGGTAGACTTACTACCTCTTCCTCAGCTACCGGTCCCTCAAGCTCCAGGGCCTCAAACCTGTTGCATAAGGGCACCTGGGAAGGTGGAGCTGGTGGGGGAGGGCATCGCCTGCGATGTCAAGCAGGGACCTGTCTCCATTCCTCCTCAACTCCTAGGTCCCCTGCCTCTGCCCGACAGCAACAGGACAGGGGGTCCACCGCCATTTGGGGTGTCTCACCCTGGTGCCTGCCCTCCAGGCCACACAGGGAGTTGCTGCACAAGTCTCTGCTCACACTCTCTGATATCCCTCAACCTCTTGACCTCCTCCTTGAGTTGTGCCACGAGGCGGACCAGGTCATCCACCTACTTGCACCTCACGCACACAGTCTCTTTGCCCCCCGCAGGTGGTAGCAACAGGCTCAGGCACTCCCTGCACCCGGAGACCTGAACTGCCGCAGTTTTGAGCGGGCAGTCAGTCTGGGTGTGTACAGACTTCCTGGAGAGAACACTGTGCCTGGTGTACACCATTGCAGCTGAGCTAGCAGTAGACCACCGTTAAGGAGGTGTTTGTATGGGAAGGGGGGAAGCGCTATGCCCTTCCTGCTCGCACTGCCTGCGCGAACTGCCGCCCTAACTGCCATGCCACGCCCTGTTTGCCTGTCCTGTTAACTGCCACGCCTCTCCCTTCTGACGCGCCACGCCCTGTTTGCCCGTCCTGGTTGCTCGTGCTCCCTAGGGGCAGCTTATGAACGGCTGGGGAGGAGGCGCTGCTGGCTCCGCCTAAGCCTCGTTCTCGCCTCGTTCACCTCCCTCACCAGGGCTGCCGGGTCCTGGTGGCTCCCTCGAGTGAACTCGGTGCTGGAAAAATCAGCCCTGCCTGTCCAATCCCCTGCTCCACTGCAGAACGCATCTGCCCTGGAGCCAATCACCTTGGCAAGCCTCTGACTATATGCCTCTGACTAATGTAGCTTTGTTCTTGTGAACATCCCACACAACATTTGACCAAGTTTTTAACACTGAAGTCTCTCCATTCATTGTGGGAATTGGCATTGAAAAATTAATAGTGGGTCATATATATATTTTTAAAATTATTTTTAATAATTTAAACATGTACTTAATAATTTTATAATTAAGTGGCATAAAACTCAATATTATCAACAATTGTATTGAACCCTTTTTTAAAGTTAAATCAAACTAAGTATACATGGGGCTGCATCTTATTCAATATAGTGCTTCTGAGAATGCTCGCTCTCAGACATGAATAGGCACAGAGGCCTCCCTTTTCCCCCTCTGTTCCCCATCTCCATTGCAGCTGCATGCAGCTGGACCTGGTGCTTAGGGACATGGTTTACTGGGTGACATTGGTAGTAGGGTGATGGTTAGACCAGATGATCTTGGAGGTCTTTTCCAACCTTAATGATTCTATGGTTCTATGATTCTGTAGTTAATTATTCAGTTCAAAGTTAAGGAAAATAATAGTTTAGATGCTACAAATATGTAACTGCAAATGTAGCTGTTAGTATCCTGCATCATCTCACAATCACAAGTTGAACTAAATGACTTGCTGTACTGTAAACAAATACAAATTTGTTTTGACTCATATTTTATCTTGTACCTCTTTGGTGTTTGTTTATTGTTGTTTATTTCAAAAACAGAACAGATCAATAAGGCAAACATTTTATGTTTTTTCCATGCCCATATGATGATTATTCCTATATATAAGAAACTGGAACTTGAAAGTTAACTATTTTGCCCTTCTTTTCTTAATAAATAAATAAATAAATAAAAATAAACCTGAGATAGTGAGTCTTACCTAAAAATCTCATTGTCTCAGTTCTTATTGCTTTCATTTTGGGGCATATTTAGAAAACTTCGTTTCATAGTTGTTATTTCTAGTTGTGATGCAACTCCTAGAGGCACAGGGGTACTAAACTACAGGAATACTTGTCAAAGTGGTAGTTTACCTAACAAAATTTATGTGATCTAACACTGTAAGTACCAAACAATAATATAAATCAGTCTTATAAGCTTTCCATTCTGAGTGATAAGGGCTAACACTGGTCCTTAGCTGCAGCAGTCCTTTTATTAGGTTGTGTGAATTTATTTTAACACCACTCTCAGGACTGGATGTATGCCCAGATTTGCCTCAGTTATTTTCTCTCTGAAGTTTTTTACTAACAATATGACCAACCATTAACTGTAGAAATCCAATCAAAAAGATGAAGCAAATAGATAAAGAAGCAGAAGCCCTTCTCTCTTGTTATGTTTGATTGACACAAAGCAAAACAAAAACCCTCCATTTTACCTGTGTGCAAACTTCTGAATTTCAGATTCCCTGTGGCTAATGCATATTTACATGATAAAGAACAAGACTTACAACTATATATCTGAAATATGGAAACCCATACACTGATACTCTTACTGTAATGTTATCTATATTTCCATAATTACAAAATGGATGACTGTGGCTGATAGCACAAATTCTCTCTATTTTATCAGTAGTTTATACTTCTATAATAATCATTCATACACATAGACATTACTATTCTGATCTCCAAACAAATCTACACAATATTTAGATATTTTGTTTGTTTGTTTCTTTACAATAAAAGCTTCATAGAATTAACGAATAATATTTGCAAACACTAAAAGACTGGACTTCGGGATATGTTGTAGGGTGTCTCTTGAAAGCAAAGATGTTCTAAATGAAGCCAAGATTGTTTTAAATCTACTTGATCTACAACCTGAAAGATTTTTCCTACATGTGCAGGAAGGTGATCTCAGAAAGTTATCAGGCGTAGCATGCAACTTTCTTCCTGCTTGTAGTAGATGTGGTTTTGTCAGGAGAAATTGTATGCCTCTGCTTTCAGCCGATGGTGTCACTGACAAATAAAACCGCAGAGTTTACCTAAATATCTTAACCACACACACAATTCATGATATTACTACTTTAGAGCTCTAAATACGGTGTTACCTTGGGTGTCTAGAACAAATTAAAAATTTTAGAAAGAAAAAAAAAATCCTTGGAGAAGACTGTAAAGTCTTCTTTACAGCTCTGCTCAGTGAATATTTCCCCCACCCCCCCTCCCCAAAATGAGACAAAAACCTACAACCCTACACCACAGAAACACCAAGCCCCAAATTATCCCTAACTGACTCTGAGTGACCAAACTGAGAAATTGGCTCTCGATATTTGAAGGACTACTAATGAATCAATTTTGGGTAACAGTGATCTCTGCCTAGTGCTACAACGCACTTATCCATAAAAGTAGCAAATATCACAACTGTTAACTACATTAACTGAAAATAAACAGTTTAACAAAACTGGTACTGACTGTTTTAACTTACTATATAGAATTTAGAAACCAAAGTAATCTATAGTATTATTATGATTTATCTATATGGTTTCAATTACTTTGGATCATCGTCATACTGCAAATTCAATAAAAGATTGCACACTATAGTGAATTTCTTCTTTATGAATTCCTAATTTTTAGTTTAATGGAAAAAAACATATTAGAACTGCAATATGCCTGGCTGGCTTGTTTCAGGCAAGTGGGAAAAGAGCCATCTGTCTTTTTTCCCATCTTAGATATAGATGGCACATGGACCACACGGAACTGATGTCTCAACCCTAGAGTTCCAAGGTAAGGGGTAGAAAACAACCAGTGTAGTTTGGCTGTAGCTAGGGAGAAGGACTGTAAAGAGTAACAGTGCTGCACCACTACTGGGATCTACAGATTCTACGCTGGCTTGTGGACAAAAGAGCTCCAGGAGGCGTTTCTTTGCAAATAACCCAGTAGTGATCTGAAGGAGCCACACAGTCTTGACTTGTTCTCACTCTGGTGTTAATATGCATATTTCTGCATTTTATACCCTTTGATCTGTAAGGCACATTATGACAAGAGTGGGATTTAAAATAAATAAATAAATAAATAAATAAATATTATCCAGCAATTAGACCAAGAGAAAATTACAAAAATATAATGCTAACTTCGTTGGTGAGATTTTGCTATTTCAAACATATGGCAAATTAAGGGTCTCAATCTGCATGTTTAGAAGCACTCTGCATTGCAACCTAAATAAACGACTGAATTTTGCTACCGCTACCTTACCATGTGAATCCATGGCAATTGCCTTGATAAATGAGATATCTCCAAATTTACTTCAGTAAACAAAGACAGCAGAACTTAGCCCATGGGGAGTTGAGGGTAGTCATCATCTTGTAAGAACAGAGCCAAAGTTTTGGCATTTCCACAGCTGAAGATGGTAGACAAAGCATATGCTGTCACTTATGAAGTAAATGTCACTTCTAAAGCTGTCTTTACTGTTAGCTTGCTATTGCTTGTTTCGCCACAGTCCCTAAAGTACTACATAGTAACTATAAAAATTAGATTTCTACTATAAATATTTAAATCCCAGTCAGACTTGTTAACATTTTTTGGAGAACAAACACAAAGGAGACACATGATTACTCTGTTTGTTCCGGGCCTCATAGGAAGGTTTTATCAGCTGTAAGTCTTTTTGTGTTTCTGGGTATAGAGATTTCTAAGTAATTTCAACTATAGTATGCTCTGGGATAATCTCATTGTTCCAAGAAAAGCTAGTTACAACACGTTAGTAAATTGCTGGGTACTGGAATGTTATTTCCTTCCTCTTTTTTTTTTTTTTTTTTTTTTTCTCTTCTCCTGCAAATAATTGACAAGTTTATGAATCGAGGAGCAGCAGGGAATTAGACCTTTTCAAACATTTCCAGTGTTCGAACTGACATCAGTTTAGTTATTAGCACTAAAATCTCACAGAACGTTTTTTCTCAGTTATGATTAAAATTGAACATACAAACAAAAACTATCCCAGGTCACTTGAATTCAGCAATTTCTGACAGTCACTTACAGTTATTTTGCAGTTTATCTTACAAATGAATTCAGAGGTTCTTATCCACATAACACCACCACTGCACTAGTACAAAAACATGTAAAGGCTTGATGTTTATCACAACAGCTTTATAGTCTAAATGAAATTAAATATGACCAGAAAAATAATTACCAAAAAATGCTAAGCAATCAAACAGAAAATACTCATCTAAATATTTAGGTTAACAAGAAAATCACATCATTTTATGAATTAAATAGAGCCTAAATGGAACTTTACTGAAAACATGACAGTGTTTTCCATTTTTGCCTTTTTATACTAAAACCAACAAAACAAACAAACAAAAAACAAAACAACAACAAACAAACAAACAAACAACAACAACAACAACAAAAAAAAAACAGAAAAATCTGTGGATTTGTTGGGACATGTGAATAAAGAATACTGCTAGTGCTAATAATAGTCTGATTATTTTCCTTCTCAGAAAATCTGCACATGTATTATTTACTTCATTTAATTTGTTGGCTAAGCAAAAAATTAAAGAACATTGTTCTAAGTGCTGTTATATTGATCTCAGACCAGTCTTATCGGCACTTGTGTCAGTTGATACAAAATCAATTTGATCTACTTTCATACTTGAAATCATATTTTATTAATAAGAAACACTTAGAAAAAGAAGATACTTTTTGAAACAAAATCACTCTGATCCCTCTTTAGAAGTTCCATTAATTTATAATGTTATTTAGACCTAGAAAATTGTTCACTTTTATCCTTTCAATGAATAGGGATTTGCTCCTGTGTCTATCAAGAAAAATTTCTTCAGGCAATTTTCCTGATACCTCATAGCACATCAGTCATTACAGAAAATAAAAACTTACTTTAAACAGCCTCAGCATGGTTATAGCTGCAGGCACAATTTGGCCAACAGAAATTTAATACCTGTGGAAAACAAATAAATATCTCTGGTTGCTATTTGCAGATATGGCTGTAAAGGAGCCATATGTTTATTTAACAAATTTGTATAGCTTTTATTAATTTAACCTAAATATTGGCAGTGTAAGTCCCTTGGAGCTATTACATATAAGTGCAAATCTCCTGTGCCAATATTTAAAAAAGAAGTGACTAAAAAACCTAATGCAATGTTTACATTAATTACACTATGTTTTGAAGATTGCACCCAGAGAGTGGTGGTCAATGGCTCTATGTCCAGGTGGACCTGGTGATGAATAGTGTCCCTTGGGGGTCTGTCCTGGGACTGGTAAGGTTTAATATCTTTCTCGACAACATAGACAATGGGATCAAGTGCACCCTCAGCAAGTTTGCAGATGACTCTAAACTGAGTGGTGCAGTTGATACAACAGAAGGAAAGGAAGCCATCTAAAGGGACCTGGACAGGTTTGAGAAGTGTTCTCACATGAACCTAACAAGGTTCAACAAGTTCAAGTGCAAGGTGCTGCACCTGGGCTGGGGCAATCCCAAACATGAGTACAGACTGGAAGAAGAACTCATTGAGAGCAGCTCTGCAGAGAGAGACTTGGGGGTTCTGGTGAACAAAAAGTTTGACATGAACCAGCAGTGTGCACTTGCAGCCCAGAAGATGAACTGCATCCTGGGCTGTATCACCAGAGGAGTGGGCAGTGGGTCACCAGAGGGGATTGTCCCCCTCTGCTCTGCCCTTGTCCTACCAGCACTGCATCCAGGTCTGGGGCTCCACATCCCAAAATGATGTGGACCTGTTAGAACGGCTCCAAAGGAAGGCTACAAGGATAATCAGAGGGCTGGAGCACCTCTCCTATGAAGAAAGGCTGAGAGTGGGGGCTATTCAACCTGAAGAAGAGAAGGCTGTGTGGTGTCCTCACTGCAGCTTTTCAATACTTAAAGGGAACTTATAAAAAAAGATGGAGAGCAACTTTTTGCTCTGTCAGATAATGACAGGACAAGGAGGAATGGTTTTAAACTAAAAGAGGGCAGATTTAGATTAGAGGTTAGGAGGAAATCATTCACTCAGAGAGTGATGAGGCACAGTAACAAGTGGCCCAAAGAAGCTGTGGATGCCTCACCCCTGGAAGTGTTCAAGACCAGGTTGTACAAGGCCCTGGGCAACCTGATCAAGTGGGCGTCATCCCGCTAGAACTATATGATCTTCAAGGTCCTTTCCAACCCAAGCCATTCTATGACTCTATCATTTTTGATGTCTTACTTGACAAAATATTGTTCTAAACTTAAACATTACCATAAAATACAAAGAGAGATGGTGTTCACTTAGCAACATAATGGAGAAGGGTGGAGGTGAAATGTAAAATAAAAACCAGAGCAGTTAAGGCAGCTTTAAGCCCTCTCTTTGGCCTCCTAGGAGACCAATATCTTTGCAACAATAATGACAGCTACAAATAACACTTGTCTGATCTTTTAGCCCTTCCTCACACTGCCAAAAATATCTGCCTTGCTTAGGGCACCAAAATATCTGAGAAGTTCCCTAGAGTACAGAACAGCATACATTTTCTCATTTGGTGGCGATCTCTCCCAATTCTCTCATTTTGACCCTACAAAATGCAGCAAAAAACATTTAAATCTGATGAACTCTTGATCACTTGAGTTTTGGAGAAAAAGGGAGGAAGGCAGGTGCCAGCTTCCCTTTCTACTCTCATATATTTCTGTAACTGCTTTGGCACCAGGCACTCTAGTTTGAGTCCTTTTTTTTTTTTTTTCTTTTTTTTTTTTGAACAAACAAGGATGCATTTGTCGTAATTATTTCTTTAATTTATGGGTCATTTGCATGTTGTAAAATGCATCTGTAGAATTTCATTACAATTTATGTTTATTAAAATACTGTATTAACCCTGGAGTCTAGAGAATTGTGGTATGTTGGCCCCAGCTTGTAGCCAAATGCCCTTGGAGCCAGCTGGGGTTGTCTGCATCAGGTATAGGGCAGCACCAGCCTTCCCTCCTGGAGGTCCTGCAGCCTTGCTTCCAGCACTTGTGCCCCAGCACCTGGTACTAGAGTCTTACACATTTCTCTCACAGGTCTTGCAATCTTTGTCTATATTCTGTGTTCCATTAGAAACCAATGAAGGTTTTCCTTCTCAAATAAAGATTCCCCTTCTTCGTCATTTTTTTTCTCCCCTCAGAAAGTGAATAAATCTCCAAAACCAAAATAACTCATTGCCTGACATAACCTGACTTGTGATGGCTGATGTAAAAGGGCTGTTTGTACTTGAGACCAGTAATAGTGGAGACCAATAATAATTCAGTAACTGTGCTGAATACAAGTTGTGCTATTTACAGATGTCCCTCTGTGGGCCAGTGCCTGTAGTCAATGGAAGAACTATTCTCCCTCCACTCCACCTTGTGTGTACTGACTTATAAAATAAATAATGAAGACTAAGGAGTAAAATGTCACTACCTGTTTGAAGCAGTTTGTTTGCTATATACCAGACCATAATCCACTTTTGCAATTTACCTATATGTAGATCAGGACAGAGGCTTACACTCTGTTCTAGCACAGAGCAAGGGTGCCTGAAAAGCAGCACAGATCTGTACAATTTCTGTGGGAGGGAAAAATGAAGCAATATTGCTGGTAAATAAAGCAAAAAAACAAAACAAAACAAAACAAAACAAACAAACAAAAAAAAACTACAGTATGTATCCCTAACAGTTGTCCAGATAAAATAGTTTCATGTGCACCTGTACTGACAGAGGAGGACTTTCTCTGTTCTCGACAAATTATTTTTGGTCCATAGCAGTAGGATTCTGTAGGAATAAAGTACAAGCAGCACAAAAGAATTAACCTTAGTTTAGTGTTCATAAAGCTTAGTGTTCATAAAACTGGTTTGATAATAACTGTAGATTCATAAATGAACTACAATGAATTATAGTTAAGTTCTTACAAAGCTTTTGTTTTATAAAGATAGCAATTTTAAAGATTTAAAGAAATGCTTGTACACAGGAGTCAAAGCAGTTATTTTCTCTTGTGCTTTAAGAAAACAGATCTGCTTGTGTGCTTTCAATCTTCTTACTAATAAGTAGAACACACAGGGCAGGGATAAAAGAAAGGGCAAGAATATGATTAATTTCAAATCAGAACAAGAAAAACGAGCCAAATAAACAAACATGTTCTTGTAACTAATGGTACTTTTCAATCTTTTCATCTTTAGCAGTGGGTAGGGAAAAAGAGAAGATATTGGCAAATCAGATAATTGTGAAAGAAAAGAACTACTGTCCCTGAAGCAGAAGTTGTTGAATAAGAGGTGCTTACAGCATCTACTGATTTCTAAATATAACTGAACTAAAGAAGAGAAGGCATCCTTCCAAGGCCATTAACTCCAAATCTGCAGCTTGTATCGGATTAACTCCAAACAGATACATCTTTATGAGCATTCAGAAACAAATTATTGTCCAAGTGGTTGTAAGGAGAACACAAAAGCATCAACAAATAGAAATTCTTCAATTTGGAAGAATTGTCAAAGATGATTCTGATGATTCTTTGAATCATCAAAGATGATTCTCATCATCTTTGTCACTATAAAACAAAACATATTTTGATATTTTGAGAGGGATTTCTGGCATAGAAGGATATTATACTGAGGTGAATTACAAGTATGCAGGCATGAAATCTCCCAAAGAGTTTAGTCTGTTGGTTCATTAGCATCATGAAAGTATTCCATGAAGGAGTTTACAAGACTTTGCTGACATGGACGTACAACCAGATTGAAAGTGAGTGCAAAGAAAATTGAGCTAACCAATTTAGTATACCAGAGAAAGTGTGTCATATAGTTCCTAAAGAATCAGAAATACAGCACGCAGACCCTAATGTTCACAGAGTTAAATATTGCAAAGGGAAAGAGTGGAAGAAAGATCTAAACCTAGGAGTCTTTGCCTATGATAATTTTTCCCCAACGTTTCACTCAAGGGACTGCAAATATCAGAAATGACACTCAGAATATCTCCTCAGATTTCTCTTTTACAAATTCAGGACTGCAGTTTACCATGGAGATAGAAATTGAAACAAAGAAGTAGGTGAAGATCCTGAGATATAAATTTTACATTTTTGAGTTCCAGCATCTGATCAAAATCAGAGGAAAAGATGTACTTAAATTTCTCTTTGCTCAAGAATATACATATGACCATTTTCAGATATAGAAAAGAGAAGAGGACAGAAGAAGAAATGGAGGGGAAAGCAATAGCATGTTGGAGCTAAAAGGCAATTAGAGCTGAGTAGTCTCTGAGGTCACATGTGAGCTACGCACATCATTACCATATAGAAATGCCACAGTAAGCACTGAACATGTTGACAGAGCACAGCCTTGTACTTTACGGTCTTACTAACTTGGATCCTACAAAGAAGATAGACATGTTTTTTATAGTAATGACACCAGGATAATTAATCAAACCCCTCATCTGAGCTGTTACATTCACACTGATACACCAAAAAGGCTGTGATACTTACTTTTTGAGAGCTGAGTTGGATTTATTCAGAGGATTTCTATATCTAGCTGCAGTTACATTCTCTCACACCATAATTTACAAAGCTCCACAATTGTGGACCAGCCCATATCATTCATGTCCTTTGCTCTACTTCCTTAATATTTAAGTCATAAGAGTAAAATAACAATGATTCTTCCAAAATGTTGTGAAAATAAGATACTAAAAGTAAGGAGAAATTGTATTGGTACCTGAGAATTATCACAATTGTTTCCATATATGAGAAATAGGAAAAGGTGGTAGCATTTTCTTTTTATTTTTTTTTTCAATTTATGTTTGTCTTCATAAAATATTTATGTTCTCCATTTTGATATCATATACAAATATTGTACACTCATGTACACATTTATATTTTAAAATAAATTATATATTTATATTATAAATTAATTTTAAAGTTCAGGAATTTAAGGAATATAATGGCACCCTACAATAAGAGAGCTACCTGGAATTATTTGGAAGGCTATGTATGCTTTTATTGCCCCTACAAGAAAGTCATGAAAAGAATCAAATGAATTTCAATATCAAGTACTTTGTATAAAGATGAAAAGATCAAGTATTTATTTGCCTCTGCTTCATTAAAAGATTTTCTAAAACCACTTAATGAATGGAAAAGTGAGGCAGGGAAAAAAAGAGCATTAGGATATGAGAGGAGGCTAAGCAACAAGGGTTATAGGAAGTGCATGCAGATGTTAGTGATTACTCTGCATTTGCAAAATGGTTATACTTCCATTTGTTCTCAGTTTAACATTAAGAGCTTGTTTCATAATGCAAATATATTTTAGGGAAGCATAGAACAAGAAACATTTATTTTTTTTCCAGTTATTTTTTGCAGAATATATGTATTGGCATATAAACCACACAAGATGCACACATACGTATTTTTATATATATCTCACCTTTATGGAAATTGAAATTGTGTTCTGCGGAGTAAAGCCTTTTGAAAAAATTGATGCATTCCTTCACAGTTCAGATTACTATGCAACTGCAGCGTTTAAAATACGCTAAGCAAATTATTGCAGCAGTATGTTATTTACTGTTCAACAGTGGGTTTTAACTCTTTAATAATTACAGGAGAAAACAGAGTACCAAAAAGCAGCAACTCCAATTTTGGAGTCCTAGCAGCAGACCGCACATGGTACTGTAACTTAAGAGTAATATTTTTGCTTGCTGGCTAGTCCATAGCACCAAGAGAAAATTGTTCTATCCCTAAAAGAAGATTCTACTGTGGAACTACTGAGAAACAACTGATTTTGTCTACCACTGTTCAAGATGAAATGGTTCCCACAACCTGTTTCTGTCTATTTATGTCCCACACACCTGTTCAAAAGAGAAGAAACATGTCTAGGGAGTCAGACTTGTGCTTTCTGCTACAGATAGTTTTACTCACCATATGCTAACCATTTCACACCATCATCCTTCTTAGTGTCAAGCCTTGGTATTAAATTCCATTTTCAAATAGCACTCTAGGATGAAAATAAAAATAAAAATTTAAAAATGGGAAAAGGTGAAACAGGTTACTTGAATATCTACTATCTAGGAAATTTTATTTGTGACAACTAATAGTTTCTTTTCAACAGCTTATGAATTCAAGAAAATGCAATCTTTGTTCCTTAGATGCTGATCTCTCTCTCTATACACCTGTTACATTTCCTTCGTGGCATCCTGGAACTCTGAGAGCTGTTAATGAGAATGAATGGGTAAATAAATAGAGAAAGTAAGTGAAGATCCTGAGAAAACCTCTCTAGTTAGAGATGATTATTTCATTTTTTTCAATATGTTGTTAGGAGTGTAGAAGCATTTAGAGGAACAGTATTTACTTTTAGCTGTAGAATATGCTGTTTTCATTGGCTTCTGTTTTCTGGATCTGACTTCATTCATGGCATAAGCACAATGCAACCACGTAGGAATACAGACTTATCCAGTCCTGATGTGGGTCTTTTGAAAACTCTTGAACTGAATGAAGTTCATGGTTATCAGAGTATTGCATTTTAACCTTCACATACAAATTAATAATCTCTAAGAAAAGGCATATAATAAATATAATTTTTTATGCCTGCTAAGACACATTTAAATATTAAGTATTAGTAATATGAAAAATGCACATTCATTAAATGGAAAACCTACTAATACTTATCTCTATGAAAGAGAAAGTTCAACAGAAAAAGAAAACAATATTTAATACTGAGTTGGAATTCCAGGCAGTAATATATTTATTTATTTTTTCCATACCCACAACATATTTGATTGCAAAGTTCTACATTTCACAGAAAAAAATAATAATAATACTGAGGTTACCTTAATTACATGTAATAGAAAACTGACCATAGTAGTACCATGGTCATCATATTTCAGGCAATACACTCAGAACACAACATTAGCTCATACTGCTACATCTCTTGACAGAAGTCAATAGGAGCTGGATAACTAATTGAGTTTAGAATACTGAGAAACAGTTCGACTAGATCAACAGATGAAAGGGAGAACAATTTTATCTTCAGGCAATTAACGTCTCAAATGGGCAGCAGAAAGTGCAGAGGAAATAGGAGACAGTGAGGAACAAGATATATGTATCCCATAGTTTTAGTTGAAATTACAACGAATGTTTAGTTATTGAGCAGGTTTCCAGTAAGGCAGGCATTGTGTTGTGTTTTTTTTTTTTTATCCTCTTGATTCAAGTAAAATGCATGGTGTTGGGATATTTTCTGTTCCTCAAGAAAAGCAGAGTGTTTTAATTTCAAGTGCAAATCATAAGGTCTTTCATGAAAACAAAGGAAGAAACATTGCTTTACAGTCACTTTAGCAGCCATAGCAACTTCTCTCCATAGCAACCATTTCATGATGCGGTGGTAAAAATGCTTACAGAATTATCAGCTCATTGAGCTCATCTTTCTGCTTGGTACATTAGGAAGATTCTGTTCCTTTTGCTACACCAAGGGAAAAGTTTATTTTATTGGTTTTTATTTTAAGAATGACTGGTGAGTGAAGTCAGTCCTTGTTAGGAGATCAGCCATTAAAAGGCTGAAGTTCTCTGATAGATCCCAAAAGGATTATACCACCTTCAGTAAGACAAAGAAAAGATGTGGAAAGGAGAATATGATAGAAAAGGAATAAATCCCATTATATGGGTGTCTCACCAGCTAGAGTTCCATTGTTCCTGAGCCCACATCACTCACCACTCAACAGCTCAACTTATAGTTCAGTCTGTATCTAGTAAACAGAGGTACCCCTTGAGTATCTATTCATGCTATGAGAAATACAGATGAGAAAATGAAAACCAGGTTCTAAACAAAACAAGCAAATACACAAGATGTTCTCAGGAATAACACTTATTATACTAAAAGATATGTTCTTATAAAAAATCCAGATAAAAAGAGATGCTGGAAGATAGTTGTGATGGTTAATGTTGTTTTCAATGTGCAAATTAAATTAGGAATTTTTGCTACCAGATTTTCATAGATGAGATGCAAAAATAGCATCTGCAAATTAAGTCAAAAATATGATATTTATCCCCAGAAAGATGAATATAGTCCTACCTCACTTGAAGGAGAAGCGGACCATGCTGACTCAGCCACCACCTCTTCACAGGATGCAGAAGTACCTCCTGATATGGTGAAAGCATATATTTTGTGAACTCTCACAGAAAATCTTCACCTTATGCCACATTTCCCAGGGCAAAATTGCAGCAGAAGGCTTGGCAGCTGATGGTGATCCATCAGAATATTTTAGCATGAGAAAGGAGAATAGTTGCTATGATTCTGATCCTGCTTCCTACCTATACAGCTCTGCACAGAAGAAAAGAGTTCAAGATATGGCAAGCATATACACATGGCTGCAGACAGATCTGAGTTTCTTTATGTGTGTACCAAGTAAGCTGGGCATAAATTTGTTCTGGCCTGGAAAGTGAAACAAAGATTGCTCCGTATGGACTAAGCCATTCCAAAACTCGGATGTCTAACTGAAAGAAAACTGGACTACTGTTTCATTAGGTGGGGCTTTGTCTTGTGTATCTCAAGAAAAAATTCATATCATATGATTATGTCTTCATTGTCTGTTCTGCTTTTGTTAAAATACAGTGGCCTTACTATTGCTGTGATAATGTGACACTGAATTGTTCTGATGTGCTGGCATCACAGCTGTAGTTAGCTGGGCAAGCAAAAATTCTGTTCTTAAGACATGAGTGTGAATTTGAGGAGTTGAAGAATGCAGAATGCTGAGAAGAAAAATCAGTACTGAATCTTTTACATTGTTCATTTTTACATAAATTCCCCAGATTGAACAGTTAAAAGATTTTTAAACTACTAAGTGGAGATACTACATAAACAGCATTGATCTTGGGGTAATTATGAGACTGGAAGTAATAACTAAGATAACTGAGATTTACCCTATAATGTTAGGTTACAAAGCTAAAGACCTGAAGGGAACAGCAGACACCTTTAAATACTACATTTTGAACTCTCTGTAGATTTGGGAATGCAAGGTCAGCAAGACAGATAGCTTTTCTACTATTCTAATTTGCAAAATTCTTTTTATTTCATGAGAAATGTAAAAGCGATTTTTCATGGAGAACTTTTCCTCCTTAAAAAGCTAAATTCTGGAGCAAATCTTTCCAACAAGGACTAGATCCTATATAATACACATGGCTGGAAATCAAATTGAAAGCTTAATTAATTAATGAGAGTTATGCTGGTAAGTTAAGAATGGATTTTATAGCATACAAAAGACTAGTTAGAAACTTAGAGCACCGTGCAGCTGCTATTTTAATAAAATTAAAACTATTTTGTTGTTGTTCTAGATATTTTAAAGAAGCAAGGTTTAATATCCAAAAAAAAAAATAATAAATCCATTATAATCTTTGTACTTTAGAACCAAAATAACAGGTTAAATTCAGGCCCTCATTAGCATAAAATGCATCTATCATCAGTTACAGATGAAAATCATCAAATGAACAAGTGTTCTTTACTTGTCAAATTATAATATAAACTGTCAACACACACTGATGAGTTTTATGAACTTGCATGTAGCTCAAATTTTGTGGTATCAATAATACCATAACCATCAATAATACAGAACATTTTCAAATGTGTGCATAAATCCTTTCAAAGGTACAATGTTCTGTTGCTGAGTCACAAGAGGTTTTTCCAAGTACTAATATAGAGCCCCAGGTTATGTGAGAAGAGTTTTGTTTTTGTTTTTGTTTTTGTTTTTGTGTGTGTGTTTTTGTTGTCATTGTTTTGGTTTTTTTTTTTATGCTTTTTTTTTTTTTCTTTCCTTTTTTCTTTGTAATGGTGGCAAAGTACAGGCTGGATGATTAAACTGCTTTTAATCATTATTTGATTTGAATCATTGTTGGGAAGCACAGTTTAGAACTGAAGACTGACTCTTAAACATCTCCATCCATGTTGCTACAGAGCTTTAGCACTACTTCCAACGTTTTCATAGGGAGGAATATAATATTGTCCTCTCAGGTGGAGACTGATGGGGTGTCAGAGCCTGCCTTCTGCCCTCCTCAGCCATCGAGGTCCTTGTATAGTGTTATCTCCATCCAGGAAGAAATGGTATAATTATTGCTGTTATCCAGTAGCCCATATTACCAGCAATCATCCCTTCTGAACTGATGAAACCAAAATAACAGAAATGCAAAAGAGAGGGTCAAAACAGGTGGGAACAATACAAATGTAGATACAAAGTATAGATCAGACAGACAAGATGAGGGCTGTATCATTTACTCTTTATATTTCTTTGAAATATAAATAACATAAAATCTTGTCAATAAGTAATTAGAGAGTCAAATGCTCTGAAATTCTAAAAAGCCAATCTTTGATTAATAAATAAGAAGGTGACAGGTGATTTTCTAGGTCTAATATATCCATTTAGTTATTATACAGAAAGCTTGTGAACTTTGGTAGGGGAAAGACTTCAGGCTAGGAAAGTATCTCTTTCCTCTCACCTCCCTGGTGTAAAAGGTGTTTAGCTTTCTCTGCACTATAAACTATAATTGCCCTTCTGTACATGCATTCCTGCTAAAGCAGAGACTAATCCTGAATGCTTTAACCTGATGAGTAAACGGCAACACAAAAACAGTGACACACCAATACACAGGGCACGGGAATTCCATTTCCCTCCCAGATGCTAAGGTCTTGTAAATTTAATTTAGTTCCCCATAACATTGGGGAAAACATATTCTTAGCCTTCCAACTGCTTTTCATTAAATGTAAATTTTAATATATTACATAATCTTTACACAAAAGACGCTTAACTGAGTGTTATGTTGGTTGAAAAGCTCAATTCTTAGGACATGACAGATTTACACTTCCTTAGACAATTGTAATTCCTTTGACATTGTGCTTGTGCAACACAACACTTCAGCTGCAAGACCACATATATTCACCATAGGGTGTTGTCTCACTCAGAACTAAAGCCGCATAAGAAAATACAAGTACAATCCTTCAAGTGTTTGCCTTTGCAAAATTAATCTTTCTGGACATTTTCTTGTCATGTTTTTTCAGTATTCCTTTATACATATGTTTTTGTAATTAGCAGCAGAATATGTATATTATTTTTAGAATTCACACTCAGAATAAATTAAGCATCTTTGTTTTATTTGGTTTTACATGGTAATAACCTAGCACAAGCCTAGCAGCTGTGGGTCAAATTATTTTAATGTTTTTCTTAATGCCTCTAAAACTATGCCTGGGAACATATACTGCATATAATAGAGCATAATCAGACCTAAAAACGTAGTCAGCACTCTGCTTGTGTTCTATAAAACATGGCTTTCTTGAAATTTAAAGGTCATTTGAAAGAACTCTAAGAAAATCTGCCTGTACAAAAAATCCCTGTGACAATTCATTTCCACCCATTTCATACTGCTTTCCATAGATCCAACAAAAATGTAAATAGTTAAAAACAGAAACAAAACCAAAAACTTGTCTGTGCTCACCAGGTAAAAAACTAAAATGATAAAATAGTTACAGTCATTAAGATGTTTTGATATTTCAGTGATGCTAGGGTATTCCTTTAACAGAATTAGGGTACTCAACAAGAAACTTTCCTTCCCAAGATATTAGAGTTATTAAAAGGTGCACAGGCTTATTGTTTGAAAACTAACATTACTATGTCAGAATATTTTTAGCATTTTTCTTCTTTCTTTGGAAAGAGGATATGTATGGAAATGTCATGATCTAACAGACAGATGCCAGCAGGAGTACCAATGAGAGCATTTACTATGAAATATCAAGATAACATTTACTTTCCTGAAGAATGTAGCAGAAAGCTGGGTCAAATTTGGGTCTGTTTCTGTGCATAATGAACTGCTGGTGCTATTATATTTTTTTGACCAAGGCAAGGATTATAAATTATTCTTGGGCATGTACTCTTACATTTGTCATTTGCATTCATTCTGGAAGTGTTTTGAACATTTATTATGCCCATAACCTAATCTCCCTAAGCTGTTCATCCCCTGTTCATCACCTGATGGGAATAAAGAGCCTATGTAAAAGCAACAGAAGGAGTTTCTCTGTAATTGTACAGACTTTCAGCTGTACATCAATTGAGTTAGCTGTTTGCTTTATCTTCTCTATTTCCATAGCTTAAAGACTTTATGACTTAGTCACTTTTAATCTTCTTTCAGTTTACCATTTATATTTCTTCCCAGAGGCATTATCTTTTTGATGTTTGGATTTTTAAACATCAGATAATGGCTTACTCCCCCAATTTTTATTTTTATTTTTTTTTTCCTGAAATACGTTCCTGCAATTCAGGCCAAAATTCTTCTAATCAGACATGGCTTGTAATTACCTTGATTTTTGAGTGCCTGTTTATGATTTTCTGAAGCACAAAATGTCACGACCCTGATAAATGCAATAGATGTTGTGTCAGAATGGTGCTTATAGAAATCAGAGGCACACATGGCACTCTTATTGCAATGGGCCTTCATCCAGGACTCACTGCAGTTGGTTATCTAAAGATAACAAAGTGTTACTAAACACTTAGTTTATTAGTTTAAGATTAAGGTTTCATCGAGGTTTTCTCTCTCTCTCTCTCTCTCTCTCTCACACACACACACACACACTTTTCTGCTTGAAAAACAGTGTATATTCCTAGCTGGTTTAAGATCTATCTACACTATGGCAAACAGATTGTACTGCAGGTATTTAGCTATTTGTCTTCCAGAATATCTCTATGCTTACTGGTACAGCCTTCTGGATCACACCCAAGATAAGTCACATGTGACTCTGTAACCAGCCATTTCCAGGTTAGCATTTGCTAGCTAGTTTTTGGTGCAACATTGAACACTGCAGTTCCATTTCCCCTTCAAAGTGGGGAAGTAGCTTGAAGTTTTGCTTCATGCTAAGTGATTTTAAACATTTAGGTTTTGTCACTTTACCTTTTTTGTTTGATTGTTTGTTTTTCATTTGTTTTAAATCCCCACATACTGCATTCAGCTCTGTCTTCCTCATCAACCTGTTTGTGCAAGTAGTACATGTCAAGCATCAGTGTTTCACTGCGGGCATCACAGAGAGGATGCAGGAGAGGGAGGAAGGATGCCAGCTATCACCCATGTTAAATTAGGCATCTCAGAAACAGATAAAAATGTCTTGCAATTCTACTACTAAGCATTTTAAAAAAATAATTGTAGGGAGTTGCAGACAGAACAGAACTATGTCTTTGCCTTGTGGAAACTGCTGTTCTTATAATTTGCTCATAATTAAAAAAGGTCTCTAGAGAAATTGAGATAATATAGAGCAATCTGTACCTATACCTCCTTTTCTCTTTTGGTGGCTCTTCATTTAGTGAGGTTCATCCTACAAGCAGAAGGCAGATCTTCCCCTTAAAATTCAGTGCTTTCCTTCATGGCACATTTTGGGGAGGTCACCCAATGATTCTGGATACATTCACTGTCTATGACAAAAGGGTAGCCCAGAATAGCCCTGATGAATATAAATTGAAAGAAGTAAACAGTAACACCGTATAAAAAGAAAAAACAAAACAAAACAAAACAAACAAACAATAAAAAAAAAAAAGAATTGATTTTTTTAAATCAATTTAATCATTTAATCAATTAATTTTTTTAAATCAATTTAATCATTTTTTTAAATGCTTATGAACCACAAAACAATGCAAAACAGTTCAGTGTACTCCTTACTTGCAGGTTGGTAGGTCTGAAATGCTTCCGAATTAGGGTTTCCCTGACAGCTGCCTCAGGAGCAAAAAAAGCTGCATTAGAATTAACTGAAATTTGTGTTACATTTCAACGAAAAATACTGGCCTTAGTAAAAGCATGAGATTTCAGGTTTATTTTGATACACAATATTTTATCGATTGTGCAGGAAAAACAAATAATATTTTTCTGTTTTCCTTTTTATCTACCCCAGTTCTTCTCAATGATATGTAAAATAAAGCCAGATATTAAAGGTGAATTATTTCAAAACTCACAAATATAACTCATATGTAACAAAATTCAAGAGAGAGAAATAATTTTGAGTTTTGACATGATTCTTTGCCTCTATTTTCTGACTGAGACCTGAGACCGTATCTTTTAAATGCATTCTTCATTAAATGCAAAGGAAGCTTTTAAAAATTTGGAGGTTTATAAACTTCTGTGAAAAGCACAGGAAAGGTAAGTGGATAATGAATGTTAGAATCAAGTAGTATGTTAAATTGATTGTATAATTGCCTATACTAAAATACAGATAAGAATATTACATACTTATCAATACTTTCTCAAAGGCCTCTACTAACTCTCTCTACTGATGCATGAAAATATTTATGTGAATGCAAATCTTTACTACAATGAATTTGTGTGAAAAATCTTGGTTCCAAATATCGTAAGTATTCA
This sequence comes from Aythya ferina, assembly GCF_964211825.1. NCBI lineage: Eukaryota > Metazoa > Chordata > Aves > Anseriformes > Anatidae > Aythya > Aythya ferina. The sequence continues at coordinate 48,096,347 of NC_140300.1, read as the reverse complement.
AGAAAATGAACATTTAAAGTCACCCAGCCAACATCATTCTGACAAGAACAGTTTACAGGACAAATCACAATACAGTATTTTGTGCCAATAATGCATTACATACTTCTTTGTAAAGACTCTAGATGTTTTGCTGATGAGTAAGTCTATTACATATCCATTTGTGTTTGTTTATTCATTTTCTGTCTCTCTCTCTCTCTTTTTTTTTTTTTTTCTCTTCTGAATAGAATTTGAATACTTTTTGCATTGTCTGGTGTCTGTGGACATCTTGCAGTTTGTCCTGGTTGCTGGATTTCTGGAGACCCCAGCTGAAAAGTGACATTAAAAGTGGATGTCATATCTACAGTAAAATAATGTTGATGCACTCAAGATCCTACTGAATTATTACGAATGTGCTATCCAGATGTTCTGACTGCTCAGTAAATCAGACATACTATATTCACTGTACTTAAATCACACCAGGTTTATTCTGTTCTGGAAATCCTCATCATGAAAATGGAAATCATTATGTGCAAGGAGAGGCACAGTGTACAAATGTGCTCCCTGCTCATCCCTTCACCTTCTGTGAACATGAGCAGTGATCCTGTTTCTCTGCTTTGGCTTGGTCAATATTACTGTACAGAGACATATGGAGTACTTTTGACACCTTAAGACTTGTTGAATATGAGAGGAACAATTACTAAAAATTTACTTTTTTGTTTGTTTTGTTTGATTATTAATCTTTCCTAATAAATTACGTTTCAATACACTGTATCGAATTCTCACAACTAATTGTACAGCCGTTTCCCATAGTCATACATGTTAGCCCCCCTCTACCCATCTAACCTGTAAAACTGAATAAATATGAAGAAAGTGTTACCTGCATCAGCAGAATAAGTATAATTACTTATTTTCATCAGGTCAGTAACATTCCGAAAAGTGCAGACCACCTTATTTGCTTTTGTTAAATGAAACTTTTCACTTTTGGATGCACAGATGTAAGTATTGACAATCATAACACCAGGATTTAATCTTATTGAAGCTTTGTCTTTCCATAACCAACCAGCTGAGTTATACTTACCAAAATGTGTTCCAGACACAAACTTTATTTAGACAGACAGAACTTCTTCCAAAGGAGTCTTGCAAGGTCTAAGGAGATTAGGTATGCAGCAGTTGTTGAATTTTTATGGGAGCTGAATATCTTATGTCCCTTAGGATTTATTTAGGTGGCTGGGGATTTTTTTATTTGTTTTCCTAGGTAAAAATTTGCATTGTTTCTAGTATCTTGCATGGAATGTTTTCTTTCCATTGTTTGTTTGCTTGCTTTTCCCAATTTGAGATTCAAAAAGCCATGTAAACTTGCTTTATAGTTTGTGAAGTAAATTCCTTGATGCTTCTGAGGCAATCCAGTTGTATTTTCCTTCTGCACAGAACAGTGACACGGACAGATGAATCAGCAGTGGAGGCAAAGTACAGTGCAGCAACCCACTTCTAGACATAAATGTACAATCGCATTCTTAACCATGTGTCTAGCACAAAAAGCAGTAGTGGAGTCGTGTTTCTTTACCCATTTCAGCATGTCAGTTTGCTTCAAGAAATGTGAAGGAAAGTTGCCATGGTGCAGGTGGGGAAGCGTTTTTTCTTCCTTTCCATCCCATCAAACACAGAACCATATAACCTAATTTTGAATCTTTTCAAGATCCATCTTTACATAAAGATATATGCAGTTATAATACTTTATCCATCACAAATAAACACTCTAAATTTGAACAGTTCTCCAAAACTAGTAGATATCTTTATATCTGTGCACCACCAATGTGCAGAATGTGTCCTTCAAGAACATCAGAATCAATGGGAGATTGTCAGGAGTGTCTAACTGTTGCCCAAATTAATACAACTATAGTAGGACATAAGAATATGTCTTAGCTAGGTAATCTTGCTTACCAGTAAGACCTGGGCTTGAATTTATCAAGCTTAAGGCACTCCGACTGAGGAAAAAAAATGTAGTTTTGGTAGACAGTGACTACATAAGAGGAACTCCTAGAAAATACAGAAGTATTATCAAAGTATTATAAAAAAAAAAAAATCTTTTAGAAAACATGATAATTTTAAAATATATAAAAAGCTACTGTAAAAGCAAGTAGCATTTTTCCTAGTCCCTGAGGATAGAAAGAGAAATTCTATGTGTCAGAAAGGCTGTGAAATCATAAAGAATACATAAAGAAACACTTTCTAAAAAATATTGGGATAAACTCCAAAAGGAGCCTAAGAACAGTGTCAGCAGTGTCAGGAATCTGTCTGTCTATCAGATGTGTCAATGAGGGATTAACCAAAGCACTCTTCCTTTCTCTGACTCAGCGATTTCTCCATTTTAACTCTCTTATACACAAAGAAACATTTTCCGTCCCTGCTGTCCCCACCTATCAAAGAGAAACCTTAGCTAACCAGATCTAACAGGTAACAGATCAGGAAGTCAATACGACAATCAGAATAGCAATCAACAGAGGTACATCAGAGCAAAAGCAGATCTGAAGATGAACACTGAGTCTTGTATTTTCTAATCATAACATGGTATGCTTTTACCCAAGGCTTTTGTTAAGATCAAACGAAAATATGAGACAATGAGCTTAAGAAAATCTTTCATATGCTCAACCTTTACCTAGGGAGTTTATGCAACTGCAACAGAAATAAAAGGAAACCCAAGCTTTAGACTACCTAACTGGAAGATTTAAGAAAACTTTCTTTGATTTCCTATTCCCACATTGCAACTGTTCATAAAAAGACTCTGAGTACTTACTCACAATTGCCAGACCTTATGTTAGATCAGACTGTTTCATGTCCAGTGATTTTAATGTATCTACCTTGACTGGCATGAGACAGAAATATGTCCATTTTGCTTTTACACAATATCTGAAGTGCATGATAAACTAATGATAAACTTCCTAGGTTAAATCAAATAGAAAATAACCTTTTTTTTTTTTTTCCTATTTCAAATATTTTTTCTGCAATCTTCACTTACAATTTAACTACCTTTAATTTCATCAAAGACCTGCATACAAGTGAAACTTATGCCATTACAATTGACCAGGAGAAACAAAAACAAACAAACAATAAAAGATTTAACATCCTACACTGTCTAAGAACACAAAAGAGGATAGTATGAGTATTTCTAATCTGGTCTTGCAGCGTGAAGAAACAGTGCTTGAAGCATTATTTTGACTAGTTCTAATTTAGGGACAATGAGGTAGATGGGAAAGGAAGAACAGTTATACATACCATATAGGCCAATCAAAGCTGGCCGTGAAACAGTTAGCTGAGATACATAGCTAATATAGATGTGTCAACCTCAAATTTAGAATATAATGTGTAAAACTTGTGGATGACCCAGGGTGAATACTTACACAACTGACTGTACACAGACCTCCACAACTTACTTAGATACCTGTATCTTGTTAGTCATGTAGTTTCCATTCATAACAAATCTAGAGCACAATCACTCTGACAAAGATGTCCGAACTGTCAGATGAATTATAATCTAGAAATGCCTAGTTCTCTTTATTGACTATAATAGCCTATGCTGATTAGTTCAGAAGTAAAGATCTACCAAGTACATATCTAAAGGCAGGTGACATTAATTCCATTATTAATCTGTTCTTACTACTTCAGCCATCTTGTTTACAGCCAGTTGGGACATCTCATGAGAACTGCAAACCATATAAACTTTGTATTGCAATATCAACTTCCTAACAATGAGAAAGCCACAGAGAAAAGCAAGCCAATTCTCTGAAGTACTCACTGTCTGGATTGATGCAGCCTTTGAAGAAAAACTTGTGGCTTTGAAGCACACTTTCAATGAGTAAGACCATTCTAAAATGTAGTTCCTTGATGGGATTCATAATTAAATTCCCTCAGCTTTTGTCCATTTTGTCCATATGTATCTCAATCACAGTCTACTTGAATGTCCTAAAAGTTGTAGGGAGATTTTTGGTGGGAGACAGGCAGAACTATCAGAATAATAATCTTTCTAAACATTGGCAAAAAGTACACTAGAGCTGTAACTGGTCAGCCAAGAAAAATTATGTTCTGTATTTTAGGAGACCAGGCAAAAAATAAATAAAGGAAATTTTTTCCAGGAAAAAAAAAAATAAAAGGAAAAAGAAAAAAAAAGGATAAAAAGGGGCATATATTCAGTTACAATTAGTATTTCTAACTTGTCTTTGAAACTCACGTTCCATAAAATCTATTCCAGTAAAACTCAGTTATTCAAATGTTCACAGAGAATAAACACAAAAGGAATTTGAGCATGCTATTACAAATTCATTAAAAACCTCTGATATTACATTGATGGACAAGTGCAAGAAGCTACACAGATATTTATGTTTAAAAATCCAACAAATCTTTGCAGGCTTATTTTTACATATTTCACCCAGATACTACTACCACAGCTTCTGTTTAACAGAGAACTTATTGTTTCTCAAGTGTTAACGACTGTTTATGTAAAGCCCTTGACCTTCTTCAGTTCTGTTGTAATTATTTCTATTTATGTGTAACTTTACTATAATATCCATGGGACAAATAAATAACTTGGAAATCAGTCAACTCAGTGTTGCTTTTGAAGTGCTTGATTACTGTCATATCTGGTTTCAGGCAAGATATGCCTCCCCCCCAGATAACAATAAAAAATAGGCACTTTAATTTGAACTGAATCAAGTATGCTGAGGTATCAAAAACACTATATGGGGCTGGACTTAAGTCAGGAGGAATGAGAAATCTGTACCCTTCTGTATCATCAGCTATAGGCTGGGTAGACACCCAAGAACATCTAAAACAGTATTAAATGCACCTCTATCAAGCCACTGTTCTAACTAAGAAAGGCAGCTTATTTTGAGGAAGAACAGTCAGACTGTCCCCTGGATGAATATCAAGTTGAAAGGTGTCTGTCTGAAGTCTGTGGAAAATTTCAAAAGAGCCATAGTCTATAAAGGCTAACAGAGGCTCAAAAAAGAAAGCTATATTTTGTTTAAAAAAATTAAAAAAAATCAGAATGGAGAAGAGGGAGAGGCAAAAGATCTTCCAATTTACTCATATTTTAAGAAATTTATTAATATTTTAACTGATTATCTATTTTGGATCTTCTAATCTTCTAATACTTCTATTCAAATTTTATCTTAAACCAGGTAGAAGAGAAAGTAATTTTAAGATTAATAGATAAGAGCAAGACAAGTGGTAAATATGTGACAAAGTAAAGAAAAGTGGTAAATATGTAAGGCAAAGCATTGAGGCTTCCTAACTAGTAGAAAGATGGTACTGCAGGAGGCACAGAAAAGTCTTCCAGTGAATAATAGCAACCAGTAAGGGACTTCATCATGCATTAAGATATTGATATCAGGTGCAATCTTACCCTCTCCTTGGTCTAGTTTTAAGATTAAGGTCTGTAGGGATAAGGCATTTCTCAGACACAGTATTAGTGGAAGGTTTACTCTATACGGTACAATATTTTACCAAGGAAAGCGAAAAACTTTCTCAAATGTGAGTAAAACAGTTTTAAATAGGTTTACATTTTTCAAGCTTTTTTTTTTTTTTTTCCTTCCAGAATCACAGAATTGAAGGGGTTGGAACGGACCACGAAAGATCAAAAGATCAAAAGATCATTGGGTCCAACCCTCCTGCCAAAGCAGGTTCCTTAGAGCAGGCTGCCCAGGTAGGTGTCCAGATGGGCCTTGAATATCTCCAGAGAAGGAGACTCCACAACCTCCCTGGGCAGCCTGTTCCAGTGCTCCATCACACTCACTGTGAAGTTCTTTCGCATGTTGGTGCGGAACTTCCTGTGCTCTATCTTGTGGCCATTAACCCTTGTTCTGTCCCTGCAAACCATTGAAAAGAGGTTGGCCAAATCCCTCTCTCTCCCACACCTCAGGTATTTATACACATTGATGAGATCCCCTCTCAGTCTTCTTTTCTCCAAGCTGCACAGACCCAGGTCTCTCAGTCTTTCCTCATAGGGAAGATGCTCCAGGCCCCGTATCATCTTTGTGACTCTTTTTTAGTAGCAGCTTATTCACATAAAGTCTCTTATTTCTTTCCTTAATTTTTGTAACAATTCTATAACAATCCTTCAGGTTTCATTTTTAAGTTTCAAGTTTGGTATCTTTTCTTTTTGGTAATAATTGATCAGTATCTATTACTGATGGAAGAGTTATTAGTGTGTGTACTTTCCTCAACTTCTAACTTGGAAGTTTGCTTTCTTGCCACTATCGAAACATTTCTGTTTCAGCCTGAAAGAGTATAAATCACCAAGCTGCTAAAGCTGCTTTATCAAGCTGCTAAAGTTAAACAAGCTGCTGAAGTCAAATGTAGTTTGAATCGTTGCAGTTCACTTACTGTAGAGTTCATTTGGTAAGGATTTCTTAGAGGACAAATTCCCCAAAATTTTTTCTGAAGAGTTCTGAAGAGTTTAATGGGAAACTTTCTATTAAAAGCCAAAAAAAAAAAAAAAAAAAAAGCGAGTCCTACCTCCTAAAAAGGGCAGAAAATAGAGAAAATAGTACAATAATTTTTTCTTTTAGGAAAAGGGTGAATAATTATGGGAGGACAAGAAATTATGAAGAACAAAGTAAAGAATTAAAAATCCACCTAAACAATGGCTGAAATTTTCCCCTGCTGCTTTTCACAAATAAAAATAGCTATCTATGTTTAAAAGTTAGATTTCAAATAACCTGTAAATAACGAATTGTTAACTGAAGGAGAATAAATCCAAACAATAAAAGAAAAGTGAATTAAGGAATTAAATAGAGTAATTTTTCAGAGAAACAAATATGGATTAAACAATTCAATAATTCAGATATAAATAACCATTATTTAGAATTCCAGGGTTATACATTATACAAACATAATAAGATTTATTTAAATAACCTAAGTTCTAATTTAGTTGTATTTTCACAACTAACCATGCTCACTGCAATGGCATTTAGAGTGCTATTAGCAGAAAATTTAAAACAATTCTGTCCCTTGTAAAATGACAGTAAAAGAAACATGTTAAATGAATTAATCAAAGAAGATACATGCATGTTAAACACTAATATGTGTAAATGAATAATGAAGATTTTAACTTTCATTAGATATTATGATTTATGTAGATGATTAGATGCCACTGATAGAGAAAAAAATGAAAGGTGACAGGGCTCAGTAATATCAGTGCACTCAATGCACTGATAAAATGAGCTTCTGGCTAGCTGCAATTAAGTATACGAGATTATCAACTATAGAAATTCTATTATTTCCTACTTGGAGTTCATCTCTGAGTACCTGGCTCAACTGAGCACTCTTGTAGATTATCTGGTAAATTTTACACAGTTTTGTCCAATAACATGCAAAGCACTAAAGCAGATACTTAGGGTCTACATGCCTATACAAAGCATGATACAGAACATGAAGCTCAGGGCCAAGGAAAAAAAGAAATTGTATCTCTGACTTCCAGCTCCCAAGAACCCACAGTAACCCAGAATTCCTAAAAACTATGCCCATGAGGGCTTTTTTCTTTTTTTTTTTTTTTTTCCCCATCATTTTCCACCAGCACAGGACCTGCAACAGGAAGTAGTTACTTATAGTTCTCTGAGGAAATGTTCCTGCTGCAAACGTAGTTTGTTGTTGTTGTTGTTGTTGTGTTTTTTTTTTTTTTTTTGTTTTGTTTTGTTTTCATCCTCTATATACAATTACAGCACTGAAAAGAGACAAGGGCAGATTAAATTCATCCTCAAATGCACTCAAGAGCCAAAGAACTTCCTTCTGAAACCAGTGGGATATGAATGTATTATAGCTATCTCAATTACAGCTAATTGCCAGAGCTATGGATCTTTTCCCAGCTTTATAGTTTGAGCTTCTGCCTGCTGCTACACCAGTGTACAAATCTGAAACAAATCAGCAGAGGTGCCATTTCCTCATATCTGTTGTGTGAGAAAATGGACTGGATATATCTGTAACACTGTAGAGTACACCAGGAGGGCTGCCTAGCTAATGAACCAATCTAGCCAACGTCTGGCATGAAGCAGGGCACAAACTGCTGAAAGAGGTGCACATCACCTCCTGGCAAGCTGGCATACAGTCTGTTAAAAAACTATCTATCATGTTGTCAAAGGTATCAAATCAACAATGTTGTGGATAGATCTTTGTCATTATGACTGAGAAGTTTTCCTAGGGTTTAGTGTCACCTACCTGTTAGACACCTAGCTTAGCTTTAATTTTTGGTCCAACACATACATATCATTGCTCTTCACCTTTGCAACTGTTCCTTCTTCCATGCATTTTAGAGCTAAGAAGTGGGAAACATTTTATGTCTGTTAATTTACCACTCAAGTCAGACACCACTATGTTAATTTTACTCTGAAAATTAACTGGCAACATGAGATCTTTGAAATCCATCATCTAAGCAGAAACATGGACATCCTTTTTGTGCAGGCTGCTGAAATATCTTAGAGTAAAACCGAGATATCTCTTGCAGATAATAAATCTAGTCTACTCTGATGCTGGCATATTTCTTTATTATTATTATCATTATTGTTATTATTACAGGTAATGTAAAACTTATCTTGTTTACGAGAATTACCTGAACAGATATGTCATGACAGTTTTCTCTCTATTTTAATTTCAAGGTCTTCAAAGAAAATTCACGAAACACCTAAAGTAGATTTGAAACATACATCTTTGTAATTCTAAAAACAACCATCATAGCTATATTACAGCTAAACTACTAACTCTAGAGTCCATTTGAACAAACAGAATTTCCAACAATGTATAAGATCTAAACATATTAATGGATAAATTAATTTCCAATGCAGATAATGACCTTTAAAGAAATTTAAACAGGACTCTCTTGTTATGATGGATGCTATAGGAACCATCTAGCAGTGTAATATCAACCTGTGTGTGAGAAGGAAACAAACAATTTGGAAGCTGACTGTGCAAAGGCACATGGGTCTAATGTTGCATGGATACGCACTGGAAATGCCTTAGTAGGTAGACATCACAAAAAGTCTTACTTTGAACCATTTATCCATTTGTTTGTCTGGTTTGAGAGTGCCTTTGCTCCTGGCTTGGGTCCTAGATTGGTGAAAAACTTCAATGTTTACACATTCTAGTCAATCTTCCAACTGACAAAGACAGTGATCTCTGGCACTTTTCCCCTCACTTACCCTTCCCACACAAATTGCGACTTGAGCTAGTCGCATCTTGGATATTGCCTCCTCACATAATATAAGAGCAATAATGGACAAACGTCCTGTTTGACACACAGAAAGGGCTTTAAAGACATTAACACAAGGGTGATGAATCTTTAGTTAAAGAAGGAGCTAATTAACATATTTATGTACCCTGTTTTTTTGTGTGTGTTGGTGGGAGGGATGGGTTCTGTCACAAAAACATGCTGAAAATAAGATTCTGCATTTAGTATAATTTGTTTAGGAATGTTCTGTGCAAAATCTGGTTTTATTACTCCCAACTTTAGAAAACAACTTCCAAAGCCAAAATTTTTTCTAAGGTCCTTCCAGAATTTCAGTTTTGCTTCATTGCCTTTCCAGGTGTTTTCTCTTTTCCTGGCAACAGACATTACAATATTTTCATTTAGAATCAAGTCCAAGAAACTCCTCCTCAGAAAAAAAAAAAAAGAAAAAAAAAAAAAGGAATAGTTTTCCACTTGCCTTACAGGTCTTTGTCCTCAAACTCAATGCTTACTGCACAGTCTATCAGACTTTTCAGCCATCTAAATACACCAACAGCCTCAGTACTAGATAATGAGGTTGCCTACATACCTGCCAAGTTGCTCACTGCACATGCTCAGGACATTCTGGATGACACGTAGGTGTTTAATCTCCCATGCAGCCGAGAAGCAGGTAGGGATGTATTGAAAGTTTGTATGAGGACAATGGAGTCTTGTGCTTCAGTCATGTCTGGGATGTTTGTGTTGCTCCCCTTTTCTGGGGCTTGTCTGCTTCCTCCAAAGCATGCATGGGAATGTAACAAAGAAATACAGAGCATCCAAACACCATACGCCTTAGTTGGAGAGATGAGTTCTCCTTTTAAGCCTTTTGAGTTACTCTTTGGAAGCATCTGCCACCTTCTCCCATGACTGTTTACAGAGATTAAGTTCCCAGTTAACATTTACTCCACCAAGCCAGATACTTTTTATTAAGAGATCAATAAAACATAAACTAAAAACTTTGAGTAGATATTTAGAATACAACCTGTTATGTCAGCAGATACTTTGCTTTGACCATTTCACCAAGATGAAGGGCAGTAGTCACATTTACTAGATGTCCTGGTTTCAGTTAGAACAGAATTAATTTTCTTCCTAGTAGCTGGTGGAATGCTGTGTTTTGGCTTAGGATGAGAAGAGTGCTGATAACACCCCGATGTTTTAATTGTTGCAGAGCAGTGCTTATACCAAGCCAAGGACATCTCAGCCTTTTGCTCTGTCCTGCCAACAGGCAGGCTGGGGGTGCAGCAAGAGCTGGGAGGGGACAGACCCAGGACAGGTGACCCAAACTAGCCAAAGGGGTATTCCATACCATCTGACGTCATGCTAAACAATATATAGGGGTGGCTAGCCGGGGGGAGGGGGCCGGACTGCTCGGGGTTAGGCTGGGCATCGGTCAGTGGGTGGTGAGCAATTGCATTGTGCATCACTTGTTTGTACATATTATTATTACTTTCCTATTATCACCATTATAACATTATTATTATTATTATTATTTTGTTATTATTATTTTCCTGTCTTATTAAACTGTCTTTATCTCAACTCACGGGCTTCACTTTCCATTTCTCTCCCCCGTCCCAGAGAGGGAGGGGGGAGGGTGAGCGAACGGCTGCGTGGTATTTAGCTGCCAGCCGGGTTAAACCACGACACTAGCACTTTTTTAAAAGTCTAAAATTGCATATGTGATAAAGACATGCTTGCCAACAGCTAATATCAATCTTCAGCAGTCTAATAGTCAAAAATCCGACCCAAATTACCTACCATAAAAAAAAAAATCAAAAAAAAAAAAAAGGCATTAAAAAATGTGCAGTTTTAAATGATTTTAAATAAAAAGCATCAATTATATGTAAGCGTTCATAAGATCAGGGCTAAAATGTGAACACTTGGTGTTTATATTGATATATATAATCATAGACCAAAATATAATCTAAAATATAATCTAAACTGTCATTCAGCAATTAAAATTCTTTAGAATTATTTGGTCTTTTAACATCTGGTTTATCTGATTGCCTGACACATACTGCAGATGATCATTTAAAACACAACTAGTATTAAGTGCTGGGGTAATAGTTCAGTCACTTAGATATTGATAGCATGGGTATCATCCTTCTAGAACAGCAAATTAGATAAAATTAGCACTTACAGATGAGATTTAGATTAATGTGCATAGAATTAATTATATTACAATTTCTTGATAAAACCTTGCACATTTCATGCTAAATTAATATGCACCAAATATATATATGTGTCATCTCTAAGATAGTAGTGTGTGCTGCGTCAGGGGACAGAGCACACCAGCTGCACAGCAGTGGTCACAAGCCTGTGCTGTGCCTATGTGCTGTGGGGAGGCTCCGGTGCAGCAATGCAGCTGGCACCGCCTTGCAACTAGGCAGATGAAAGGGCTGTTATCTCTCAGATGTCTTTTCCTCATTGACACCCAGTGGGGTGGCCAACACAGCCCCTTCATCCTGTTCTGTAATTTATACGAATATATAAGAGAGGAAAGAGAGAAAGAGAGAGAGAGAGGAAGGGGAAGTGAGAGCGAGTCGGTTTTGCTAAGAGTCAGTTTGAGAAAACTTTATTAGAACTAATTGACTTTGAGATTCCTTGACAATCTTGGGTAGTATAGCCAAGGATCCTCTCCCCTCTCTCTCTCTCACACACTCATATTTACTTTCCTGCTTAATACCAAATGAAATAAATCAGCAGAATGCGTTAATATGAAAAAGGAAACCAAAAACTTTTCTTCCTGCTCCCAGGTGAGTTCTTTTCTTCCCCAGATGTTCTCCCTTCTCAATCTCTTTCTCTAGTTCTTGCTGCCTAGTTCAGAAGTGAAATTAAAGCATCTCATATCAGCTTAGTGGTTATGGCATTCCTGGGAGCTAAAACAGCATACTCAAGGAGAAGATGCTTAAAATCCACATTTCACTTTCCAGGGACCTGCTCTAACTTTTAAATTGTTTTTATAAAGATGTTAATTCCTGTGCTGTTTTTGTCCATATTTTGAACTCAGATGTCTCCACCTTGACTGTGTTGGCATGATGAAGTGCCCAGTCCTAGAATCCTTGAGTGTCAAATCTCTCTGACAACTGTAACAGCTCAGGAGTCACATCTCTGAACCGTAAGGGAGTTTCAGTGTCACATGTCTAGCTGGTCAAACTCTAAACTATGAAGAGTTACTTATTCTCAGGCACTTAGAGAAGTATGCATCCTAAAACAGAGATGGCTTAGGTGTTCCCAGGTAAATGACAAAGGATAGTGTATGGCCTGAATAATTTTCTCAGACTAAGATAACACAAATTTATGGTAAGCATTAAAGTTAGGCCACCTCCAGTTTAACTTAGATTTAACCATGAGCTCTATCATATTTCATAAGTAGTGAAGTATTAAAAAATCACATTTTTCTGTTTTGTATAAAACGGTGTTAGATTAGCATATAGCAGGAAACAAAGTGATGCATATAGCATTTGCTGTATCACTCACAGGTAGAAGAAAAGTTCTTCTGACTTTCCAGAAATTTCCATGCCTATGTAAATATACTTTCAAGCTTGATGATATGATTTCCCACAACTTACCATACCCTTGCTTTTTTTGATTTCTATTATGTCACTCTGACACAACTTTAAAATCCTTTCTTTATTAAGCTCTTTTTCATAGATTTTGTCTTTTTTCAAAAAAAAACTTTTATATACTAACAATTTAATAAACACTTTACTTGAGATTAAATTATGTTTCTTCACATGATAAATGAATAAGCAGCAAATTTGTGAAAGCAAATAAGTCATCACAATAAGCCATCTCACTAAGAAGGCAATGTGTCATTATGTCATTCTGAACAACCCAGGTTGCATTTTCCTGTAGCTATTTCAGTCTTCTTGTTAAGCCACATAGAAAATCAGAAACCTTGGTAATAAGAAACTTACTGCTTCTTCATTACATCTCTCAAATGTAGCCATTTCTTTGCCTCCCCCCCCCACCCCCAACAGAAAAAATAGACATTTGAATGTGCATAGCAGAGTCAATTTCCCATTAGCAATTAAAACACTAAATAAATATGCAGAGATGACATACCATCTTAAATGACAGCCATGATGTCTCCCTGTAAGAATACTTTGCCCTGCAATCTGAGCTGGCTATGTACCTTATCCTTGTTTGACCTTGAAGTGATCTTCTTGCATCCTACTACGGCTCTGGCTTCAATGTAATCTCTGACTAAAGTTTGGGCTTCACTCGACCATCACTATCATACTCTGTATTGAACAACACTGTCATTTTGCTACATATACATAAACTGTTGTTTGGACATAAACTGGCTTCACAGGAAGACTACAGCCCTGAAAAATAGAGGGCAAGAGGCACAGGAGCAGGACGGATTGATGGATTATGAAAAACAAAAAACAAACAAACAAAACAACAACAAGAAAAAAAAACACAAAAACAAAACAAAACAAAAACAAACAAACAAATAAAAACATCTCAAGGGAAGTCTGATTAGAGGTACAGTGCACTGGCAGGAAGTCAGTTTTACTTCCCTCCCCATTCATTTTATGAAAGCATTTAGTATGTTGGCAATGTAAGCAAAGAATTGCCATCATATTTATTAATATTATCATATTATTTACATCATATATAAGCAATCTTTCTAACATAGTGATCACTCTAAAACTAAACTTTCTACAGCTATTGCATCAAATCAAAGTGAGCTCTTGAAACAGTAAGTTTTCAGAGAAATAAAGACAGAGAGAGAAATGGTACTCAGAGTGAGAAGTACCAAAGCTCTCAGGCAATGCTGGAGGGTCAATATTCAATCAAAATTTTGAATCCATGCATAAAGAACTAGACTTAAAAGTAGTCACAAAAGATATTTTTGTATATAGCGGTACCTAAAGTTATCTGTTTCTTTATTAGTATGGTACTAAAAGAGAATGGGATGACTATCTGAGCATGCAGGAAAAAAAATGTATTCCTAAGAAAAGTGAAACTTTTAAAGGACATCATTGTTAGCATATGTTCTTCTCAAAGAACAGAATTTCTTTCATTTATCTAAATTTGAGGAATGTTTGACTGACAGTCACTTAGCAAGTCAGCCATGTAATTATGGCATACTGACTGATTCCATTAGAAGAGATCAAATAGTGATTGGAATCAAAGATATAAAGCTACTGGAATGACAGCTACATGATAGAAACCTAAATCAGGAAAAGCAGTAAGGACTTGTCAAAAGGAAGCTAGAAGAAAAGTGAGATGCAGTTACACCTGATCAACAGATTATCACAAGGGGAGACTTGGAAAGTTGAAAGACAAAATAAAGTAGGAAACTTTACAAAATAGCAAGAAGCTGTGATGGATAGAAAAATCATTAGCTGTGGGAACACACACCAGTCAAAACATTTAACATCTGTGTTTAGATGACATAAATTCAACCATTTTGCAATACCTTTCAATTTAACAAGCACATCAATGCTCTGTATTAAGGGAATAAATGTTTGAAAATCTAAAGTGGATTTCTAGAGGTATCCTGAATCTCCAGAAGCTGAAATCAGGGACAGAAGGCTGAAGTCTTTCTGTACACACTGAGGGAATATTTCTGAATTATAGATTGGATATTGATATCTATCTGAACATGGGAAAAGGAAATGTGGTTGTCAGCTTTTGACTTAGAAAACAAGATCACTAAAATCCCCATCAAAAATACCTTAGAGAAGAAATAATGAATAACGTGATCTTGAACTGAAAATCAAAAGTGGAAACAGAACAAAATAGTTCAGTGAGACGGGACCTTCAAAGATCTAGTCGAACTGCCTGATCTCTTCAGGGCTAATGAAATGAAATTGGTTGTAAACATGCTGTAAATGTTATGCCAATAAATATACTAAGCATTTACAAGCAAGTTTAATTCAAAAGAGTGAGGAGAGAACCTGAAATTCTAATACAAAATTGCAAAATTGGTCTATATTTACAGATACTGGCTAAAACAGTTTGATGCTACATTATCATTCACATTTATTTGAAAGTGGATTCTTAGAGAACCTAACATGTTAGTGTATACCTGAAATATAATAAATAGGCATAGTGTAATATGTCATAGTGTATATTAAATTTGTATTAGTGAACATGACATTCCAGAAGTCTTTGTCTGGTGATGTTTCACAGTTTCATGAGGCTCTGGTGATGATTCTGTTGGGCAACCTGATCTAGTGGATGGCATCTCTGCCCATGACAGGGGGATTGGAACTAGATGATCTTTAAGGTCCCTTCCAAACCAAGCCATTCTATGATATGTCCTGATATGAAAATGAACAAAGAGATAGTGTCTCTTGCGAACTGTTTAAACTTCTTTTTTGTGAGATCGTATTTCAGCATTTAACATTACAGGTATGTGACTGAACAGTTTGATGAACAAAGAAATGAAAGCAGTTAAATGTTATTCAAAAGGATACAGAGGTTGGATGGGTTTAGCTCTGCTAAACCTACGGGCACCACCTTTTCAGCACAGTACATCACCACTGAAATTGTGTTTCACAGAGGAAAGTGGATTCTTAATTTAGCAAAACTACATCAGACAGTAGAAAAAAATTGTAATGTGCAGCAAGAGAAACTGATAGAGACACAAAAAAGGCATGATATAACAGGGATCTCAAAGTATGAAATCCATTATAAAGTGCAGTTACCATTCATTTTTACATAGGTATTTCATGAACTTTAACACACTACAGCTATCAGAAAGGTTACTACTAATTTCTGTGAAGTATGTGAAACCTGAAGACGAGGTTTTGAGAAAAACAAAAGGCAGATTATACATGTGCATGTACATGTAACTAATTCTTAGTAATAAGCAGACAGACAGGTGGAATTTCCAGAGTTAGCTCCCACTTCCCTCTCCCCCCCCCCCAAAAAAAAAAATAAAAAAAAAATCTAGATATACACCAAAGAAAAAGTAGCAGAAACTGCAACAGAGCAGAAAACAGGAATATTTCATACCAGTTCAGCTGGAATTCAGGAAAAGATTGATTGCATATTGCTAAAACAGTTAATGTGGCTGTAGTTGTGTTTGGCAAAAGGCATATGCTCTGGCATTTTTAGTAACTGAGCCACCAGATCATTAGCAGGCAAGTCAGACATAATTAACATAAATGCCTAGTCAGTCTGAGCCCGTTCTTAAGATACACAGATTGCACAATTCACAGGCAAAGAGAGAGGCATCAGGTTCTGTTCCCTTGTGTTTTTATAGCACGTTTAATGGGAGGCTTGTCTCACATCATCTTTTTCCTCTACTTAAGTTACTACACAGTCTTATCAAAACTACCCCAGACTACTGTTTTCTTTGGTCAAAGATGTCTTGAGTTTTGGAGCCTGGTTATTTTCCTTTATTCTGCTCCTTGACTTGCTGGCTCAGCTACCCTTTGCTACCAACTAACAGAAGACTGTATGACTCCACTGCTGACTTCAGGCAGGCGGTTTTGCTGCCAGATCAGACTTTCTTGCCCTGCCCGTTGAACAGCCAAGTTGCTTTGTGTTGCTGTCTCAGCTTACTTTACTCTTTCTGCTGACTTTTGCTGAATCCTGTCAAATTCCTCTCAAACTTTGACCTCAACTTTAAAAGAAATGTAAACTTTTCAAAAAAAAAAAAAGTTATAAAAATTTGCATTAATTTTTACTGTGAGCTGTGCCAATTAGGTAATATATTTGGAGCCTGAAAGACCCTGTAGATGTGCTCAAGTGTACTAATTGTTGCAATATTTTCAAGAGAGATCAACAATCTAGGCCTAGATATGTGTGAAGAATCTCTGGGAAATGTAAATCTATCCATAATTCATTTTGCAACATGGAGAAATTGAACTAGCATGAGAATATCATAACTGTGACAATAAGTGTGTGAAACTCCAATATTCATTTTCAAAAGCCTTCATTTTGAATAATGTATTGCATGTGATAAAGGTTCCAGTATTTGTAAGCTTAAATATCTAAGTAGAAATGTATGGATTTCGTAGTAAGTGAAAACACCTACTTAGACAACAAAGCAGTGTGCTAGCCCTTCAGAACAGGGCTCCCTTTATGCAAGCAGTGATATTTTTCAGCACAACAGACAATTGGTATAGAAGGGACTACAGCTGAACTAAGAAAAACAGAGAAAAAATCATGTACAGCTGCATCTGTGTGCATTACAGTTGTGTTAAAAGCCATGCTTACGTTAAGAAATACTGTAGATCTCTCCTGTCTGAAATATGGGCATAACGTATGACATTTAAGATTACTGCGATGCTAGTAAATATTAAAGTGTATGTTTTAGTTATGATCACCATATCATTAGCCATGACACAAAAGTTCTAAATCACAGTCTGTGTCCAGATGCCACAAGCATTACACTTGAAGACTAATGTCATAGAAAACAACTTGTTAACCCTTTTTCCTCCCTTTCCTTGGCTTGACATTACCCATTTCAGTACCAGGCATAGATCTTTAAACCTATGGTTTAATCCTTTTTACATGGTTTATATGTTAAAGTATTTCATTTTTATTTAATTTATTTAATTTGCTTATTCTAAAGTAGTGAGGAATCTCAATATTTTTTGCAATTCCAAGAACTGAGCAAGAACTATTATAAATAGATAAAATTCAGTAATACTTATATACTGAACTGTGGATGTTGCTATAAACATCTACAGCAGGTAAAGAGTCACATTGTGTTGTCTATAAGAGAATGTCATGCACCCATCAAGACCCCCAAGTCCTTTTCTGCTGAGCTGCTTTCCAGCTTGGCAGCTTTCAGCATACGCTTGTGCATGGAGTAACTCCTCCCAAGGTGCGCAACTTTGCACTTTCCCATGTTGAACTTCCTGAGGTTCCTGTCAGCCCATTTCTCCAGCCTGTTGAGGTCCCTCTGACATATAGAATCATAGAATCATTAAGGTTGGATGAGACTTTCAAGATCACCTGGTCTAATCATCACCCTACTACCAATGTCACCCACTAAACCATGTCCCTAAGTGGCAGGCCCAACCTTTCCTTGAACACCCCCAGGGTGCTCCTTCCAGTTGTGTGTCACCAGCAATTAATCAGATTATTAATGAAGATGTTGAACAGGATTGGATCCAGTACTGGGTCCTAGGGAACACTGTTAATTACTGGCCTCCAACTAGACTTTGTGTTATTGTTCACCATCCTCTGGGCCCAGCTTTTCAGACAGTTTTCAGTTAACATCACCGTCTGATCATCAAGCTCATACTTCAACAGCTTCTCTATGAGGATCTTATGGGAGACAGTGGCAAAAACATTACTGAAGTATAGGCAAACAATAACCACTGCTTTCCCCTCATCTAGCAAGCCAGCTATTTCATTATAAAAGGTTATTAGTTATGCCAAACATGGATTCCCCTTGTTGAATCCATGCTGACTGCTTCTGTTCTTGTCCTTCATGTGTCTGGAAATGGTTTCCAGGATTAGTTGTTCCATCACCTTCCAAGGAATCAAGGTTTAGCTAACCAACCAAATGCTTCAGAGTAGTATTGTTTTCCTCAAACTAAAATATTAGTTCCTGGTAGCAGAAAACAGCTCTTTTAGTGATTCTTTATTGTTATTATAGGACAATGATTCCAACTTTTCTGCTCATGTTAGTTCATGCCAATTTATTTGTTATATTTTAAAATATCCCTTGTCTCTCTCTGACTTCCATGCCCTAATTCATAGGCATAAAACTTTTTTATATAGGAGAGCTAACTAGGATGAATACCCCTGTTTGCCAGTAACATTATTCACATGCATAAAAGCTCTTTGCAAACATTTGTATGAACAAAAAATTTGCATGAATTTTCAGGGAAAAACTAAGCAAACAAAGGTGCATGCATTACTGAACCACACAGAAATCAGAATTTGTAAAAATGATTAATGAAGAAAATTATTCGTATTGTACCTGACTTGAGATAACAATTCTCTAAACTTAATCACTTTTCAATAAGCTCTGGACTAAATTTCTATGTATTAATTATCTCAAGATCAGTAGAAATTTCTCATTTACCTGAAAGTTTGGATAATCCTTAGGAATTCTAGAGTCACTGAAACTGTCTGTACAAAATTCACCTGTGGGATATTATAAATCTCTTTATTCAGATGCCACCTCTAGATCAGGAAATTTGTAAACCGTCATTAATTTGAAGATGTTCCACTGATGTCTCCACCCATTTCATCACATAGCTCTTGGGCCATACAATTCCTGGATAAATATTTTGAACAGAGATTCAAAGAAAAAATCCACCTTACAGATCAAGGGATACTTGAATATACAAAAAAATAATAATGACGGATCAAGTTCATAAATCATTTGTATGATTTACAATTACTTTCACTCTCCATTAAGTGAAA
This sequence comes from Aythya ferina, assembly GCF_964211825.1. Taxonomy (NCBI): domain Eukaryota; kingdom Metazoa; phylum Chordata; class Aves; order Anseriformes; family Anatidae; genus Aythya; species Aythya ferina. The sequence goes on along the minus strand of NC_140300.1, from coordinate 48,076,765 downwards.
CTTTCAAAAAAAAGAAGTGAGGAAAAAGAGAGGGACAAGAATAAGAAGAGGGGTTAGTAAGACTGCAGTTGCTCCATCTGGTATGAGGAATCTGGAAGTTTAAGCCAGGAAAGTTCAGGGTTTTATCACATATTGAATTACTTACAAAATGTGGGAAATCTCCCAAAAAGTTGAGTAAGTAGATTTTACTCTGTGATGATAAGTAGCCTAACAGAAGCATTACTTGAAACAAATTTAATGGATTTAAGCATCTATTGTGAGTAAGGCATTCCAAATGTGATTCTCTCACCTATCAAGTAAATAATATGAGCATCAGAGCATTAAAGTACTAGGCTAGTCTGAGTCTCTGCTCCTCTCAACACTTCACAAGTTATGGGCCACCCAAACATGACATACACATCAAATAGAAGTTCTTAGGCTTTGATGTTTAGGTATTAAAATATATATATATAATAATAAAATAAAAATAAAAAGCACAAAATGTTTTCCATGAAAATTCACAACTGTCACTCCTGCATAGAACACTTCATCTGTGTCGCTTTATTTCTTTACAAAAATTATTACCTTGGAGGGAAAGGAGGTGCAATTCCTCTCCAAATAGCTCATATTTCTTCCTTAATTCGTGGTGTTACTTCAGCCTCTGTAATTATCTGGCAGCTATGACCAATCCTTAAGTCAATACTATTTGCAATCCTAAAGTCAATCTCTGTCTTTCTTTGTAAATCTTTCTGTGATTTTGAATGTTAATAGGAAATGCAGTTTCTCTTTTTCTCCTTTGAGGAACTTCGCACATTACCAGCAAAGTGAAACTTGCACCATTTTCTCTGGCATCACCTTCAGCCATCCTGCCTTCTAATCTTCTGATGAAGATTGATGTATACAGCACAAGTCCTCTCATTATGCCAAACCCTGTCTTGGAACAGACCTCTGGGAACTATTAACAAGTTCACACCAGCCTTGGAGCAGTCCTCAGAGTCCAGTTTGGCAGCAGGAAGTGTTACACGCCGTACCATGTCATGCAACACACAGCTATTCTCAAAAAGCTGGTAGTTACGTTTGAACACACATAGTATCATGGAATAGTTTGGCTTGGAAAGGACCTTAAAGATCATCTAGTTCCAACATCCTGCCATGGGCAGGGACACCTCTAACTAGACCAGGTTGCTCAAAGCCCCATCCAACGTGGTCTTGCACTTTTTCAGGGATGGGACATCCACAGATTCTCTGGGCAATCTGTTCCAGTGCCTCACCACCTCCACAGTAAATTTATTCCTAATATCTAGTCTAAGATATCTTATTTTAGTTTAAGATATCTGTTTTTAGTTTAAAGCCATTACTCCTTCTCCTACCACCTCACTCCCTGATAAGGAGTAAATGCTCTGTAGTTTGTGTGCAAAATTACTAAATTTTGCTTTGCTTTAATGAACAGAAGTCCCTGAACCAACTGGCCCTCATCAGTGTTGAGAAAGAACATTTTATTAGCAGAGTTCACAGAGACATGGCTTGGGAACACCTTCTAACTCCTGGTCTAATGGAGTAACATTGGTTAGTGGTTACAGAATTGATTGGGTTTATCAGGAAAATTAACTGGCCATGAAAGAGAAGAAAGGAAAACCATACGCTTCAGTTAAATTTCAAATAAAATAGACTGAAAGTTCCTTCTATAGGCAGCAAAACACTTTAATGAAGTTTTCAGTGCTAAAGTGTGGAAGATAATTCAGAAAACTGCAAACTCTATATTAAGTACTACTAGCTAAAGTAGGACAAGCTTCTCTAGTCTGACTTTCAGACCATTTCTCTGTCTTTATCTTTTCTTCAAGAACTGCAAGTAGAAGTGAAAGTATCATAATGTATTGGAAAGTCCTTGTGATACACTGTGGAACATGGCCTATTTCCCAAACTGCAGACAAAAATATTCTAATAGTATCACAGCAGTAATCTGAACTATGAATTGAGCAATACTGCTGTAATTCCAACTAATACCTCTAAAGTCAGTGAGTTTAAGTTTGACAGATTAGTTCAAAAACACAACAGCTGGTCCAAGATTTTCTGAAGCTATGCAAATAAAATATGCTGATTTTGTTTAAGTAATAGAAGTGGGGAAAAAATGTTTAAGTTTATTAAATGCTTTTTTTCTTTTATTTCTTCCTGTGGTTTTTTTTGTTTGTTTGTTTGTTTTTTTCACTGCTTCATGCTGAAAATATGAGATGGCAGCCATAATGGCTTGCTAAAAGAGAATAGAAAACATTGTATTTAATGCTTGCCTACAGCTGTAGAACACGACACTCAATGACTAATTTTTTTGAGTCTCTTGTCCTGTGTAAAAAGTTAAAACAATATTTTTCAAAAGGATTGTTATTACCAGTGAGAGGGATAAGAGCTTTCCATTCTCAATAGTTGAACCATGTATTTAGGTGCTTAAATATTTGGTAAAATGTTCAACTCGGGTGACCAGTGAACATAAGACCACTCTGGCAGACAGAAAGGTTATCTGCCCTTTGCCCAGTTGTCTTTGCTCTCTAGAATACGTAACCCATAGCTTATAACCAACTGTTTTAATGGACACAACAACTCATTCTAATTAGTATAATTCTAGTTCGTTGTGTTCATTCTATTATATTTCTTAACTGCTATTGTGTTGTTACACAGACAGCTTTTGTATGTTTTCTTGATATTTTCTCTCATTGTATACTTCTAAGATGAATGTAAACGTGATAAAGACTTATTTTTCACACTAATGAACAACTCACACTATTGAGAAACATCTGAATTGTTGCCAAATTCACATCAAACTCAGAATTCCTTAATTTTATTTTATTGTGCTATGCAAACTGTTTTAAGGTTGCAGAGAATGCCTACTGTATGTATGATGCCTCATGGAGGTTAGACTTCTATCACACTTTAGCAAACGTGGAATGATTGTTACTACCACTTGATTGTGGTAGGCCTTATATGTGTACAGAACCCTGCCCAGCTTTTCAAATGGCTCACAAAAGAACCTGAAGTGAAAACAGCCTCTGCATTCATGCCTGATGCTCTTAACAGCTGTGAGGGAAAACAAACAAACAAACAAACAACAAAACATAATTCCACTGACATATTTTCACAGAATCACAGAACAGTTGAGGTTGGAAGGGACCTGTGGGGCTCATCTTGTCCAACCCTCCTGTTCAAACAGAGTCACCTAGAGCAGGTTGCCCAGGATCGTGACCAGGCAGCTTTTGAATATCTCCACATAGGGCGACTGCACAACCTTTCCACATCCACTTAAACCCTTTTACAGCCTGAAAATCAGTGATTAGAACTACTTGCAGATATTAAAACAAAAATCCTATCTCAGATTAATTTCTGACCTATTCATTCAATCCGTTCTATATGCATAATTATGTGCCTAACCGCAGTGTGTATTGGAATTGTGACCTGTTAACATTTGTACTATATTTAGATTTTTGCAATGAAGCAGACAAAGCACCAGTATAGTGTGCCTTAAGCAACAAGGCATTCCCTTTGCATGTACAAGAGATGATAAAGTGAACTTATGATACACACAGTGCTTCCGCATAAATTTTTCAGTATTTGTCATGAATACCAGACACATGGGCTTCAACACTATTTATCCTTCCTGTTGTCTGAAGTCTTTTTTTTTAAACAAACAAACAAAAACAAACAAACAAACAAAAAACACAACAATGAAGTAATCAGTGAAAAGTTTTGGTGCTCTGAAAACCTGTGAGGAAAAAATAAAAGAAAAAAAGAAAAAAAACAGTGCAGCTTCATATAAAGTCAACAAACTCAAAGGTCATAAGATAATCAGTGCTTTCTTATATTATGGGAGTCATCTTTAGGTCAAGGTTCTACCTAGTGCTTAGGTGAACAACTACATCTAGAGGCTTACTTTTCATTACTTTGTCAGAGGCATAAATATGGAACCTATCAAACTGTACTGGCAAGAGCTATGTTGCACCAAATACCAAATACTAGACTTGCTATTATCTACTGATTTTACTGCAAACTCAATAAATTACCCAAGGTATAAAAATATTGTCCAAAACATCTTGGGCATTCATGGTGAGGAGTGAGTTTTTCCAGAATATTTGAAAAACTCAGGGTCCAACAGTGCTTTCATTAAGACCAATGTCTAAATTCTATTTCAAAGACGTCTGGAACCATGATGCATTAACCAGAATAAAGAAGACTTAACTCAAATAAAAGAGCCTAAGCATAGCTGAAAATAAAAAGGTAGCTCTCTATTCCTCAGTGATAACGAGGTGGGTCTTTTGTTTGTTTGTTTGGTTGGTTTTGGAAAGATTTCTCGTTTGGTAGCTATTCAGCTATTCATACATTATTATGTTTATATATTACTTATTATTCAGATGCTAAAAATACAAGTGTAGAGAACAATGACAGAAGGGTTTATACAATAACAAATTGTAGCATTACTCATGAAAATCAGTGAGTATAAATGCTTCCTAGTGCCTGCGGCAAAATGCCATTTTAAAGGCTATTCTCTTTTCTCCACTTGGAAGTGAGATCTTTGCCTCTCCATCCGAAACTACTACAAAGAATAACTCTCTACACACTAGAACGTGAGTCTATATGGCCTAGGAAAAGTTAAATAAAAAAAAATTTAAAAAAAAAGCTTTAAAAATTGTATTATTTGTTTTTGTGGTCCCCTTTTTGACTGTTCTCTGCCACACCTCCCTGAGTATGAAACGGGTTAATACATGCTTTTGGGTATGATCAGGGTCTTGCAAGTCAGATATTCTGCTTATATTTAAGATCATTGTACCCATTCCTGCCCTCACTCTTTTCTTTCTCCAGATCTAACTTATTACTGAATAAACAATACAGTTCCCTGCTGTGCAACAATAAAAAATTATTCTGACACTGTAATCAAGGAGAGGAAAAATACTTTTGCAGAATTACAAAGATAATATCCAGGAACTTGCTAGCTCAGACTTGCAATTCATTTAGTCTAGTGGTGGATTATTGCATATAATGTTGCATATAACAGAGGCAGCTAATAGAGGCATCAATTCATGCAGAAGGGCACACGGGAGGTGGTGTGGCAGGGGACAACCTGAAACTCTGCTGAGGACATTATATGTTCTGCTCAGCAGTGGTGGTGACACACTGCAGGGCACAATCGCCAGCAGCCCCTTGCAGGGGCTCAAACATTGCAAAAAGACTGATGAGGCTTGAGCCTTGGACAGTTATCTCTGCTGCTCTTCACATGCCAGAAAAAAACCTGAAGCATATCAAGTGTGACTATACTATATGGTGCTGGGGGTGACAATCAAGAGCATGAGACACAGAGAGTTTTCTCCTCAGCCTGCTGGTGACCCACAGATGCTGTGAGACCAACAACCAGTTGAGTAGCAGGTGTTGGAAATAAGGATTATTTATTTATTTATTTTACTTTGAGACTCTCTTCAAAAATTGATGACTTCTGAGAACAGACAGGGTCCCCCTTAACAAGTGGGTCAAAACTATTTTTGCTGACAGGCTGTGCAAATTAGAGAGGTGACCTTTAAAGTAGGAACAAAGGAGAGAGACAACAACTCACAAGCAAACCATGTTGGCAAACAAATATTGAAGGGTGATGTGAACTGAAGTATCCTCATGATCAAGAAATCAGGGCTGAAAGAGGTCCATTTCAAGTGTAAGTACAGAAATAAGGGAGTGCCTTCAAGAAAAGAACGTATCATGAGGAAGGTACTTGTACCTTTTCTGGGAAATGAGCACAGCTGGGTGTCTCTCTGAAGTGACTGTACAATAAAGTGTGCAGCATGGGGAGCAAATGAGAAATTAGATGTCAGTGTGCAGTTGCAAGGCTATGAACTTACCACAGAGGCAGGGTGGGATAATTCACACAAGTGAAGTGCTGCAGTAGATAGATACAGATTCCACTTCAGGACGGACAGGATGGGACAGCAAGAAGGGAGGGTCAGCCTTCATGTGAGAGAAGCAGGAATCCATAGAGATCTGCCCTGAGATGGATGATGAGGCAGCTGACAATTTGTGGGTCAGGAATAGAAGGCAGACCAAAGTGGGTTATGGTGTGTGTGCCTGCTGCAGACTGCCTGATAAAGTAGGTGAGACCTTCTTCAGACAACTTGGAGTAGTCTCACATTTGCAGGCTCATGTCCTCATGAGGGACTTGAACAGAGTATTTGTTGATGAGACAACACAAAAGCACACCAGCAATCCAAGACACACCAGTGTTGCACCCCAACCATCAGGGGGAACAGAGAAATCTCATGAAATACAACAAAGGGAAAAACAAAGACCTGCCCCTCTGCACCTGCAGAGGAATAACTCCATGCACCTGTACATGCTGCATGCTAACAGGCTGGAAAGCAGCCTTGTCAAAAAGAGCCTGTGGGTCCTGGCAGACAACAAGGCGAACATGAGGCCCAGGCCCATGTGCCCTTATGGCACAGAAGGCCAACAGCCTCTTGGACTGTGTTAGGAGGCCAGCAGGCCGCAGGATATGATCCTTCCCTTCTGCTCAACCCTAGCAAGATGCCTCTGGAGTGATGTGTCTAGGTTTGGGCTCCCCAGTACAAGACAGACATACTGGAGTGGGCCCAGCAACGGACTGCAAAGATGACTGAAAGACTGGAGCTTCAGTCTTTCGAGGAGAGGCTGAGAGAGCTGTGACTGATTATTCTGGAGAAGAAATTGCTCAGGGGTGATCTTCAATGTATATATAAATATCTGATGGGGGGAGTAAAGAAGACAGAGCCAGACTTTTCTCCGTGGAACCAAATGATAAGAGGCAATGAGCACAAACTAAAATACAGAAAAATTCTGTTTAAACACAAGAAAAAAAAATACTGTGAGGGTGACTGAGCACCTGCACCAGTTTCCTAGAGAGTTTGTAGAGTCTCTGTCCCTGGAGATACTCAAAACCTGACTGGACACTGCCCTAACCAACCTTCTCTCTCTCAGCCTATTTTGAGCAGGAGTTCAGAGTAGACAATCTCCAAAGAGCCCTGCCAACCTTAACTTGCTCTGTGATTCTCTTATATAGTAGCAATGTTGATACATGCAAGCTGCCAAGGTACATGCAGGAGTTTGTACAGTATAAACAAGTCTGGAGCCTGAAAAAAAAAAACATTTACATCAGTAAATCTACAGGTGAATACAATATACCTGAAAACAAATATAGTGAGAAAATATCACATGGATTATAGTGGTAAACTGTTTAAACTACTCTTAGAGTCAGAGGGGAAGGGCAAGGAGAATAAAAAGAAACAGTTATAGCTTGCCATCAAAAAAGACACAATCAACAGCTTGAGTTTATCAGGTGTCGTGACATTAATAAAAATGAAGTATATAATAGGGTATATTTTATCACACATTTTCCTTTTTATAAGCTATGCTATATAGAAGAGATGCTGCATGCCTCTCCCCTCCCCCCCGCCAAAAAAAAAAAAAAAAAAAAAGAAAAAGAAAAAAGGTGCTGTTTTCTTTCTCTGCATGCCTCTATTTTATGAATTTTCAGTTCCTGAGTCACCAGTCCCAAGGCTTCCCTTATGCTCCCTAATACTATGCACAGCTTCAGAAAGATGCAAGAAAACTCTCAGGGTGGTTGTTTGTTCTTGTTAGGGAATATATATGTATAAATGCATAAACATAAATGTATAAATTGTACACAAATTTTATGTACATAAAATGTATAAATATGACAGGACAGGTTTTAGTGGCCAGCAGCTAGCTAAATAGCTACAAGATATAGATAGATGTTTTCATATATAAATATAAATTATCCATAGATATAAATAATATATATGTCTAACAAATTTCTGAATGTTTCCACTCTTACTATAAATATTTGATTCATTTCTGAACCCCACAAATCTATTTACAATAGAAACACTTAATGACAGAATGACAGAGTTCTGTGGGTTAATTGCAATGTGTACAAAGTGTTTACTGTAGCTTTAAGCATATTCCTTCTATATCACTGAACTAGAGCTTTTACTGTATAATGAAAGGTAAATTAAAATATTCTTTTCCTTCTCTTTATCCTTTTACAACTCTACCATATAGTCTTTACTGTAATTTCTCCCTACCTCTTTTTCCATATCTTTACCTTTTCCATTTCCCTCCATATTATCATATAATATCTCCATATTATACATCATATTCCTATGATATTTCATCATACAGCACTGTATCCTCTGGATTACTTTTTCTAGAGACAGGATAATCAAACCCAAACACAGCACTCAAGACAACTGCAAAATGCATATGTTAGAGTTGCCCCATTTCTGAGGAACACAAGGATATTATTTCGGGATCACTAATACACACTGAGCCAACATTTTATGAGTTGTATAGGTGTGGGGGTTTTTTGTTGTTTGTTTGTTTGGTTTGTTTTTTATACATTGATGTAGTTAGCATTAAACAGGAATTTGTATGATTTGGGATCAGTCACTGTAAGCGTGCCATTGGCCTTAAAGTCAGATCACACTCATTCAGCTTGCAGTGTATGGGCTATGCTAATTTACCTTGTAAACTGGAAACCTCAGCAAAGTGACAGTTGTCTTTCCTTTTGTCCTTCATTTCTTTCATCTGTGAAATTTTCAGTTGTCCCACATGCAATCTCAGAGCTGCCCTTAAAATCTTCACATCATTCAAAGCTGGAGAAACTCATGGAGAAACTTGGTGCACCTCCAGGGCCTTCATACAGCTTCCTGGCCCTCTGTTTTTTTTGCTTGCACATCCTAGGAGCCCTCTGTTTGAATAGAGAAGCACACACATAATTATGCTTAGGGCGTGCATATGAGCACTCACAAGTTGGCTGAAACTGCACATCTTGGATGTGCACGAATATTCTCAGCCTCATCAGCAATGGGCAAAGCCACAGCACTGAAAGATACAGAAAGAAATTAATGCTTTTATATTTCTAACAATCTAGAAAATCAACACATAATAACGCATTCTTTCAGCAATAAGTAGATGTTTCATGGGAAGATATGAACAGAGATAGTAAATGTTGCCAGAATAAGAAACCAATTAAGCAATGTCCATATGGATTACATTGTGAGCACAGCAAGATGCAGAGCAGAGGGATTGAGTGCCATATGGAGTGTAGACGGTGATTCCATCTGGGTGTTTTCTTTCCTAAAGAGACCCACAATTTTATTATACTCATTCTGAGCTTCAAATTATACACATCTTAAAAATGTTTGAATTATTTTTATTTTATTGTGATTCATTTATGGATACACACTTCAGTTGGAAGTGTGCAGATTTCAGTTATAAAGAATAAGTCTCTCACTGAGATTCAGTAATGTAGGGTCAGCCTGAAAGTTCTCTGGCAGTCAGTACCAAGAGAGCAAAAAGCTGTAATACCATGGGAACAGAGCAGGAAGAAAATTATGTAAGGGCACAGTTATGTCCCTACATCTTTTTACACTCCAGGGGGAAATTAACCTGCTTTTTTTTTTTTTTTTTTTTTTTTTTTTTTCCAACTTGCTCTGTTTCTTGCTCTACTTTTCTAGTTTCTGTATATCAGCTTTGTTTGTTGGAGTTAATTCTCCATTCAGCCATATACTAAGGTGAAAGGAAAGGAAAGACAACTCAGTCATCAAATGCTCTGCAATGTCTTTCTTAGGTGTCCTGCCCAGAAGAAAAATAAATCCCCATACACCTACTTGCACGGGATAAGCCACAACCTTTTTCCTTAAATAAAGCAAGGGACCCCTGTATCTCCAAAATATGGAATGCACTTTTTTTTTTTTTTTTTTTTTTAAAAACAGAGGACATTTTAGTGAGCCCATTTAATTTTGTACTGCAGCAGAATCACACAATCAATTACATGTCTAAGCTGAACTTTTAAAATCAGCATATCAGGCTCTGAAGCACTTACCTGATCATGCCTGGAGTCCTAATGCTTTACTTATTGCTGGAGCTTCATGTTTCTCAATGATAAATTAGTGTGTTGCCCCTAGACAGTTCATTAACATAGGGGCTGAAAAACATGCATTTTCTCTTTCAGCACAGAATGTATACAACCAATTTTAGAGCATTCAATGCTGTTAGCTTCATCCATTTTTACATGCCCTACCCACCATCAAAACGAACACAGAGCACTGAAGCAAAATGGCAAAGATCATACTTACTTGCTCCTACGACTAACCACAGGAAGTCCTGCTTCTGTGTCCAGCCCACTTTCAAGGAATTAGTCTGTGATTGCTCAGAGACCCAAAGACCAAGAGATAGAATGAGTTTTGTAGAGTTTTCACCACCACCAATACTTATGTCAGGGTAAATATAATGTGCTGAATTAAACACGTTTATCTTCATTCAGAATGTATAAGGACCTTTCTTCATTTTCCAGACTTAATGTGATTTCTGTGCTCATGGACCAAAATATATGCAAAATAATTCCCTGCTTAAAAACAAAATCACCAAATGACACTGTAATATCCAGCTACAACTGCAGTTTGAATTTCAGATGACTGAATTTCACTTTTCACCAGCTCAAGGGCATCAAGAACTTTCTGTCTTATGCTTCTCATTTCAGTGTGCTTGATAAATTGTAGTGGACAGTAATAAGATACTGGAACTTTTTGAATGTGGCACCATGATAATGTCAAATACAGTAGGAAAGGCAAGTAGTGGGCACATTTACAGATACATTTCAGAAAAAAAAAAGTTAGGTTCAACTTGACAGCAATAGCATCAGTGTTGCTTTCTATAAACACAGCTGCAAGAATAGTGATCTGACTGCAAGCTTGAGGCACTACAAGTTTTGCTTCACAAAAAAATAAATTTCTTTCAAAGAAGTAGTAATGAGTTTCTAAACAGAAAAAAAAAATGTTTTGAAATAGGAATATGGAAACCATTCTTACATAGGTTTTCTGTAACAGAAAAAAAAAAAAATGAAAGCAATTTAGGAGATGTATGGGGAAATATGTGTGTTATTCTTGTTACCTTATTAGAGTGACCAGAATACCACAATAAATCATTTATAGATGTGTGAATCCCTTGGAAACATCTGTCATTCACAAAACATGTAAAGAAAACTGCTTGCTACATCTGTAAGTATAGCAACTAGTTTTGCAAACACTTGGTATTCCTGTCTTATAGGCTTTCAGCAGGTTCCCTAGGCCCAGGATTTCTCTCATCTGTTCCTTCAGCCTGAAGAAGGGATCTGTCTAGGCTAAGTTTTTCCTTTATCAGAGCAGGTATGATGTAAGCCAGAGGCTTATAAACTAGCTTGAATCCTTTGAAGTAACTGGAAGAAAATTCCAATGGGATTTGCACCAGAATCTAAGCATATCCAACATATTACCATTAAAAAGCCCTAGTGATACTGAGTACATTTATATGGTACTATATTTGTACTTCAAGTTAAAATCTTCGTGTTTATGTTTTCCTATGATTTTAATTTCAAATAAAATACTCAATAATTTTTCATGTAAAATCTCATTGCAGAAGGTCTCCAGTTTTACTAGTTTTCTTTAGCCATTTGAAATGTCAGGTGGATCTGTTTTCTTGCAAAAACTCTTTTCATATACAAATCTTTACGTATGGTTTTCCAGTAAAAACTAGCAAAAGTAGTTATCATATGCCACTACAGTACCCAGAAATAGGTAACAAATATTATCTATAAAAGTATTGCATTATTTGTTCTGTGTATTATTTTTCTGCTATGTAATAGAATCATAGAATGGTTTGGGTTGGAAGGGACCTTAAAGATCATCTAATTCCAACTCCCCTGCCATGGGTAGGGACACCTTTCACAAGAGCAGGTCACCCAAAGGCCGATCCAACCTGGTCTTGAACAATTCCAGGGATGGGGCATCCACAGCTTCTCTAGGCCATCTGTTCTAGTGCCTCAGCACACTTCACAATAAAGAATTTCTTCCTAATATCTAATCTTAAACTACCTTATTTTAGTTTAAAGCCATTACTCTTTGTCTGATCACTACACTCCCTGACAGAGTCCCTCCCCAGCTTTCCTGTAGGCCCCCTTTAGGTACTAGAAGACCTATGTAGTCTCCCTGGAGCCTTCTCTTCTGCAGGCTGATCAACCACAATTCCTTCAGCCTGCCTTCATAGGAAAAGTGTTCTAGCCCCTTGATCATCTTCATGGCCCTCCTCTGGACTGATTCTGATAGGTCTATGTCCTGTTGGGTGCCCTAGAGCTGAACACAGTACTCCAGATGGGGTCTCATGAGATCAGAGTAGAGGGGCAGAATCACCTCTCTTGACCTGCTGGTCATACTTCTTTTGATGTCAATCTACTATTCTGCACTTACTATTTATTGTTCTATTTAGTTCATCTTCCTAAAGTTTGGCTGCTTAAGTTTTTGTTGTTTTGTTTGTTCATGAGGTGGGGTTGTTTGATTTGTTTGGTCGTGGTGTTTTTTGTTGTTTTTAACTACAGAATAAAAAGCAAGTTTCACTCTTTAGAAAGCATAGCCATAAAAGGAATCAGCTGGAACATTTTAAGATCAAATCTATGACAATGGAAAACTAGGCCTGCAAAGAAACCAGAACACTGCCATCAGAACCATAGAAGGAAAAAACTCTCAAAACAAAGAACAGAATGTTAAAGATGTACGAAATTTTTATCACTGAATGTGAACAAAGGTCATATTCCAGGCCAGAAAACTATGAGTTCAATGCAAAATTACAGACATACTAGGCATTCATTTTGATGACTTCAAAAAAAAAAGTTTGAACTTTACCTAAAGCAGTTCTAATTTCCAGTCTAGTCATCACCCAACAACAAAACATCTTACTGAATAGGCAACTGTAAAAGCAACACAGAAGGCTGAAAATATACCTTTTGTGTTTGTTGTGTGGTTTTTTTTGTTTTTTTTTTTTTGTTTGTTTGTTTGTTTGTTTGTTTTGTTTGTTTGTTTTCCCCTAGCCTTTTCTTCCTCTTTTTCTTGCATTCTTTACAATGAAATTATTCCAGCTGTGGTAAATGTTCAGGCATGGATCAGCAATATATTTTGCACTTTGATGTTCATAAGTATACATTTCTTTCCAAAAGAACATTGATTGCATTTTGATTGGCAGTTAGTGACACATTTTCTGGAAGAAATATGTTTTATATTTAGCTTGCTTTCCCAGTTTCTACTTTTCTTTATAAATACATTATCTTCGTTTTTATTTATGTTTTTTTTTCCCCTCCACTTATTTGTACAACTTCAGCCTTACCTACTACAAACTACCAGTCCAGCTCTCTCATTTATTTTCCTTAGATAAAACTGTGAATCAAATTCTATATTTTCATTCTAGTAATTTCATACTTCTTCAAAAAAACATCAAAGCACACTTTGATCAAATGGAAAATGATCAAAGACTACGCCTGTTTAAAAAAAAAAAAAAAAAAAAAAAAAAAAAAGAAAGAAAGAAAGAAAGAAAGAAAGAAAGAAAGAAAGAAAGAAAGAAAGAAAAAAAGGTGGAGATTCTAGTGCTTTTCTTCACTTTTACCTTAGGACCCTGCTTTGATTATGTGTTATATTGTTTAAAAAAAAGGTTGATGGTCAAATAATGTAACACAGAAATCGAGAGCCAATGGAAGTATAAATATTACTGAAATGCTTGACCATTTCACGGTCATGTTTTTAGTGCAATGCTGGCTTGTGGAACAAAAAGAGTTATATTTCTCACGTATACACATAGGTTTCCACCTCAGGTTAAACGGGACTTTCATTTCAAAAAGTACCTACCAGTAGTAAAATAATGCTGCCTGTACATTCCTGTTTAACCCTGTAATGCAATGGAGTCCCAAGTACTCCAAGAGGATGATGCAACCATTTTTTGTTGCTAGTACTAAGCTAGCCTGTGGATCCAACCTACACAATTTCTGTGTAGGTCTAACTCTACTTTTGCAATACAGAATCGCAGAATCACAGAATTGTCTAGGTTGGAAGAGACCTCAAGATCATCGAATCCAACCTCTGACCTAACACTAACAAGTCCTCCACTAAACCATATCACTACGTTCAACATCTAAACGTCTTTTAAAGACCTCCAGGGATAGTGACTCCACCACTTCCCTGGGCAGCCCATTCCAATGCCTCACAACCCTCTCAGTAAAGAAGTTCTTCCTAATATCCAACCTAAAACACCCCTGGTGCAACTTTAGCCTGTTCCCACTCGTCCTGTCACAAGGCACGTGGGAGAACAGACCAACCCCCACCTCTCTACAGCCTCCTTTAATGTACTTTTATAAAGAGCGATAAGGTCGCCCCTGAGCCTCCTTTTCTCCAGGCTGAACAAACCCAGCTCCCTCAGCTGCTCCTTACAGGACTTGTTCTCCAGACCCCTCACCAGCTTCGTCATCCTTCTCTGGACTCGCTCGAGCACCTCAATGTCCTTCTTGTAGCGAGGGGCCCAAAACTGAACACAGTACTCAAGGTGCGGCCTCACCAGAGCCGAGTACAGGGGGACAATCACTTCCCTAGACCTGCTGGCCACATTGCTTCTTATGCAAGCCAGGATGCTGTTGGCCTTCTTGACCACCTGAGCACACTGCTGGCTCATATTCAGCTGACTATCCACCAATACTCCCAGGTCCTTCTCTGCCAGGCAGCTTTCCAACAACTCATCTCCCAGCCTGTAGCTCTGCTTGGGGTTATTGCGCCCCAGGCGCAGGACCCGGCACTTGGCCTTGTTGAACTTCATACAGTTGACCTCAGCCCATTGGTCCAGCCTATCCAGATCCTCCTGCAGAGCCTTCCTACTCTCGAGCAGATGGACACATGCACCTAACTTGGTGTCATCTGTGAACTTACTGAGGGTGCACTCGATCCCCTCATCCAGATCATCGATAAAGATATTAAAGAGGACTGGCCACAGTACTGAGCCCTGGGGAATGCCACTAGTGACTGGCCTCCAGCTGGATTTGACTCCATTCACCACGACTCTTTGGGCCCAGCTATCCAGCCAGTTTCTAACCCAACAAAGCGTACGCCAGTCCAAGCCATGAGCAGCCAGTTTCTTGAGGAGAATGCTGTGGGAAACGGTGTCAAAAGCCTTGCTGAAGTCAAGGTAGACCACATCCACAGCCTTTCCCTCATCCACCAAGCGCATCACTTTGTCATAGAAGGAGATCAGGTTCATCAAGCAGGACCTGCCTTTCATAAACCCATGCTGACTGGGCCTGATCACCTGGTTGCCCTGTAAGTGCTGCGTGATGACACTCAAGATAATCTGCTCCATGAGTTTCCCTGGCACTGAGGTCAAACTGACAGGCCTATAGTTCCTGGGTCTGCCCTCCGGCCCTTCCTGTAGATCGCCATCACATTTGCTAGCCACCAGTTGACTGGGACCTCCCCCGATAGCCAGGACTGTTGATAAATGATGGTAAGAGGCTTGGCCAGCTCCTCTGCCAGTTCTCTCAGTATTCCCGGGTGGATCCCATCTGGCCCCATCAACTTGCATACATCCAAGTGCCGTAGCAGGTTGCCAACCATTTCCTCATGGATAGTGAGGGCCACATTCTGCTCCCCATCCTCTTCCACCAGGTCAGGGTACTGGGTATCCAGGGAGCAACTGGTTTTGCTGCTAAAATTGCTTAATGCCTTCTTTGTCTGAGGCAAAGAAGGCATTAAGCAATTCCACCTTTTCCTCATTTTTTGTAACTAAATTCCCCCCCACATCCAGTAAATGCTGGAGATTCTCCTTAGTCCTCCATTTTGCATTAATGTATTTGTAAAAACATTTTTTGTTGTCTTTAATGGTAGTAGCCAGATTGAGCTCCAGATGAGCTTTGGCCTCTCTAATTTTGTCCCTGCACTGACTCACAACATCCTTATAGTCCTCCCGAGTGGCCCACCCTCTTTTCCAAAGATTGTAAACCCACTTCTTCCTGCTAAACTGAAGCCACAATTCTCTGTTCAGCCAGGCTGGTCTTCTTCCCTGCTAGCTCATCTTTGGGCACGTGGGGACAGACCACTTCTGCACCATTGAGATTTCCTTCTTGAAGAGCACCCAGCCTTCCTGGACTCCTCTGCCCTTCAGAACCGCCTCCCAAGGGACTCTGCCAACCAGTGTCCCGAACAGTTCAAAGTCGGCCCTCTGGAAGTCCAAGACAGCGATTTTACTGGTCCCTTTCCTGGCTTCTCCAAGAATGGAGAACTCTACCATTTCATGGTCACTCTGCCCAAGACAGTTTCCAACCACCACATCTCCCACCAGTCCTTCTCTGCTTGTGAAGAGAAGGTCTAGCAGGGCACCTCCCCTGGTAGGCTCACTAACCAGCTGCGTCATGAAGCTATCTTCCACGCTCTCCAGAAACCTCCTAGACTGCTTTCTCTGGGCTGTGTTGTGCTTCCAGGATATAACTGGGAAGTTGAAGTCATCCACGAGAACAAGTGCTGACGATTTTGCAACTTTTGTCAGCTGCCTGTAGAACTCCTCATCAGTCTCCTCATCCTGGTTCGGCAGTCTATAATAGATCTCCACCAGGATGCTTGCCTTGTTGGCCTTCCCGCTGATCCTATGTGTAGATGCACTTCAGTTGGGCCATTGCCACCCTTGGCACAGCTCTAACAAACCTTGTTTCAGCCCTGTCCCCCTTCTCACCTAGTTTAAAGCCCTCTCAATGAGCCCCGCCAGCTCCTGGCCTTGGATCCATTTTCTCCTTAGAGATAGGGACCCGTCTGCGGCCATCAGGCTGGGTGCCGCAACAGCAACAGGACAGGGGGTCCACCGCCATTTGGGGTGTCTCACCCTGGTGCTTGCCCTCCAGGCCACGCAGGGAGTTGCTCCACAAGTCTATCCCCTGCTCACACTCTCTGATATCCCTCAACCTCTTGACCTCCTCCTTGAGTTCTGCCACGAGGTGGACCAGGTCATCCACCTACTTGCACCTCACGCACACAGTCTCTTTGCCCCCCGCAGGTGGTAGCAACAGGCTCAGGCACTCCCTGCACCCGGAGACCTGAACTGCCGCAGTTTTGAGCGGGCAGTCGGTCTGGGTGTGTATAGACTTCCTGGAGAGCACACTGTGCCTGGTGTACACCATTGCAGCTGAGCTAGCGGTAGACCGCCGTTATGGAGGTGTTTGTATGGGCAGGGGTAGCGCTCTGCACTCCCTGCTTGCCCTGCCTGCATGAACTACCGCGCCAATTGACACGCCACTCCCTTCTGATGTGCCACACTCTGTTTGCCCATCCTGGTCACCGCGCTTCTCAATACAATCACTTGCATTGCACCTAAGGTCACTTCAGATGTTAATTCAAATACGGACAGTTTGAATTATCACCACAATGTAAATAAGCCATAAAACTGTTAAATAAAAAGAATGAAAAATAATTATTGGTTATTTTCATTACTTTCTTAATATGTACTTTTCTAGTCCTGGATTAGAGTCTCCTATCTTTTTTTATTTTTTCTAAATGTACATGAAATCCAAATTGTCATCATATGTTCTGTACATAATTCCTACATGTATATATTACAAAGAATGTTTTAGGAAGTAATTAAAGCAATCCCTTTAAAATAACAATAGAATCAACACATTTCTCATGTGGAAGAATTTATATTTTAGTCTTGGCTTATGATTTTTTTAGATGCTTGCCAAACATTACTATATCTTTATTAATTCAACCACAAAAACAGAAAATTAGGATGACATGTGAGGGATATGTGTCAAAACAAAGTGATCAGGCAGGCTTACTCACCTTCTGAAAATGATCTGAAAGGAAGAAAACAGTTATTTTGTAAATCTTCAGATTTTCAGAATGTTAATGAAATCTAAAGTTTTTGAACAGGTGTTACCTACACAGCCAAAAAGTTCAGGGTGACCAAGTAGTCAAATAAATAAACAGCAGGGACAAAAAATAAATAAATAAAAGCTGTGATTTTCTCTATATTCTTTATTTAGTCCCAGCAGAGGATTAGCATTGCCGTATTCCACTCTTACCTTGTCCTGTCACATTTTTAGTACCACTTGTCTCTGAATCTTACACCTTAGCCCATCAACACACTTTTAACCCTTACACTCATATTTCACAACCTTGATCATCCTTTAACCACCATAATAGAACTGATTTAATAATCTTTTTTCTGCCATGCCTGGATGGGAAGCAGTGAATAAAAACTGGGTTTAAAATGTATAGCGGGGGATAGATCTTTGCTGGGAGAATTCTGTCTGATTTCTGAGATGCAGTTTGAAGAATGACTTGATCATAGTTTCTAAGTATTCACCTAAAGAAAAAACTGGCAGTTAATCTAGCAAAGGGAACATACGAAAGAGAGGATTAATCACCAGAGTCAGAAAAAAAAAAAAAAAAAAAAAAAGTAAAAATTATTAACCATGTTTTATGTGCTTCAGAACTGTAATTAATTACCAAGGAAAGTTATCATTATCCAGTTCTTAATATCTTTACATTATACCCAGTAACTGTTCTTTTGGAAAATGGCCTCAATCTAGTGCTATCAGTTGTTGGCAAAATACAATAACTGATTGAAATGTAAAATCCTGTGATATACAGGAGTCAAAAAAATACCTTCATACATAGAAAAAGATCAGGGAAAGTGTGAATTTGGTAACAAGTGGAGAAAAGTATTAATATATTTTAGTGAATGCTGAGAAAGCTGAAATGTGTCGTGTCTTTCATGAGCCTTCATTAAAACAATAATTTGCAAGCATGTAGCTACCTAATATTAATTAATAGTAACAACAAAAAAGTGGTAAGGTATCAGGAACTGAAAAGTTTAGAGTTACGTATTTCCAAAACTTTGTGACTTGTTGAACTTCTTCCTGAGATACTTAAAGGACATGCTGAAAAATCTTTTTGCAAAATCATCAAGGAGGAGTGAAGGACAAAAAAAATGGGAAAATAATAAATTATTGTTAGAAAATGTTAATGTATTATTAGTGAATATAGTAAGTAAAGTGTTAATGGGCGGGAAAAAATGAGCATAAGGAAACTAAAGAAATATAGCCAGCTTGTGCTTAGTTCTGAGAAAACCATGACGTAAATATTCCAGCAAGTTATTTGCAAACATTCTGCAGAAGCAATACATATCATATACTACAATATTATAAAATACTCTCATAAAAAGATGGGAAGCTGAGGTTGATTTAACTGCTGGATGCGAAACTAGTTGGATAACTATAGTCAGAGAGCATTTAACATAGTGAAAGAGTGTTTGGGGGGACATGCAGAAACCTGTACTGAGTTAGGCTCTATTCACTCACTTCATTAATTTATATGGATGGTGGAGCAGAGGATGTTAAGTGTATTTGCACCAAGGTGAGAGGGACAGCACCTAAATTTCAGGACAATATACTGATAACAAAGTGAGAATTGGTGCTAGCTAACAATAGCCACATACATATAGGACAGGGGAGACAGGATGGAAAAAAAAATGCCTAGTTAGTAGACCTGCAGAAAGGAATCTGAGAATTATAGAGCATCAAAGGCTGAACACCTGTTCCCTGCTGTAGTTATCAAGGCTACAGCCCTCATACAAATAATGCAGGCTTGGTAACTGTGGTCCAGGAAAGTGAATTAACTGGATACAGCTTAGAGGATATCAGCAGGTGGTCAGAGGTCTAGGCAACAGAATATAAGAGACAAGACTGGACAGCTTTTTAACCTTTATAAATAAATAAATAAATAAATAAAAAGAAAGAAAAAAAATGAATCAGGTCACGAGGATAATTTTAATTACGAAAAAGGCTGTGGAACAAGGAAAAAGTAACTTATTTCCTGCATTACAGTGTTGTAATGCAGGAAATGTTGTTGTTGGACAAGAAGTAATGGAGCAGCAAATCTGCAGCAAAAAGGATAGGATATTATGAAAGAACTGTGATGGTGAGTACTGAGGTGCTGGCACAGGTGACTAGTGAACCCACTATTAGAATGATTCACTGATTGGATAACATCCAGGTTTTGGATAAAGCTTAAACTTTGATATAGGTGATATTGATATAGTTGATGCAGCTTATATAGCTATAATCCATGAAAAAGTCCACAGTACCTAGGAAGATGAGGTTTTCAAAGGTTATATAGGTATAGTCACATCAATTGCATTTTAGTTTATGTAACAAGTAAATGCTGTGGCTACCTTTTCGAAGGTCAAGGGGCATTTTGTCAAACACACACAGCAAGCAAAGGATCATAGATGATATTCATATGATATTTCCACAGAACAGGAACTTAATAATAACAATAAAACTATTAAAAGACCTTGAAGAAGACACCTGCAGAGAGCAGTTTTCTGCTAAATTTGCTAAAGCACTGGATTCACTCATCTGTATTTTATTAACTGAAGATAATTATATTTAAGATAGGCCACTTCATTAATAAGCTGTTTTACAATTACCACTCAATAAAAGAAGAATTCAGAGTTCTTCATAAAACTGGGAAAGTTTGACTTTGAAATTCCAAATACCAAAAGCAACTAGAGGAATATTATTTTTTTTCTCTCAACTTTTTGATGAAGAATTAAAACTTACAAAGTTGTATATACACTATTTGACACAAACCAATTCAGTATGATTGAGGAGATATTCTGTGGTTTTCTGCATTAAAAATGCAAATAAGATGAAAAAGGTGTGCATGATGACCAAGTGATTTTTTTCCAAGTACATACTTAACAATATAGCAAACTCAATTATTCCTCCCAATCTACATTTCATGCTTATATACACATAAAATCCATTGTCTAGTGCCCTCAATGGTTTTCAAAGTTGTTATTTACAGATTTTCAAGATGACATCAGTGTAGCTATAACTTTTTGCTGGACTTCAGTTCATTAGTCTATTCCTCCCTGTGGTAATTTCATTATGTCTTCAACCTATGTTCTAACTCCCACTGCAACAATTAGGTGCGAAATTTAGAGCTACCAGATTGTAAAGATATGCTACCTACTACCTACTACCCAAGGGTAATTTAAGCATTAATTAGTGGAGCAGCAGCTAACATTCCTCCCTTCTACTGAACAAGATCTTCAGAGCTCAAACTTTACCTCATCTGTAGGTGTATACTCTGTTAATCTCAAGGCTGAATGTTCCCATTAATCTCACACTGAATAAGAAGCCTTAAAAGCACCCTTTACATTACCTCATAATTTCAGTGGAAATAAAATCTAGAGAGATGGAATGAAAAATGCCATGGAAATCCACCACCATGGAGAGCAGTACCTCTATGGTTCTGGATGCTTTCACTTTGCTGCATCTGTTCATGGATGAAAAGCCTGAAGGGCTGTACGCTGCATAAACACAAATATAAATTTTGTTTTTGAATTCAGTGGAACTACACTGATGGAGAATAAGTCTTTGGGCACTGGATTCTTCAAAGGCAGGGGAAATGAACAGGAAGACCACTTGCTCCTTCTGTTCTGATGTTGCTATTTGTCATCTGTATTTTACACATACAAAGCTTGCAGAGGGTTGGGAGTGGGGAGAATGAGTTGTGGTTTCTTTTTTGTTTGTTTGTTTGCTTTTTATTTAAAGTATTTTTTCATCTTGTGGAGTTCACAATCCCATCCAAGCTGCCTCAACCCTTTTGTTAAGGTTATAGACAGGAAGTCTGGGAAAAGGAATTGGAAAACCCACTACCAGAACATAACAGAATATCCCATGTTGGATGGGAGCCACACTGACTTTCAATTCCAACACCCAGCTCCATACAGACCTACCTAACAATCAAACTATACATGTATGTCTAAGAGCATTGTCCCGATGCTTCTTGAACTCCATCAAGCTTGGTGCTGTGACCATGTCCCTGGTGAGCCTGTTCCAATGCTAAACCACCCTCTTGGTGAAGAACCTTTCCCTACCTTTCCCAGTTTGACCCTCCCCTGCCCCAGCTCCATGCCATTCCCTAGGGTCCTGTTGCTATTACCTATATTATATATTACCTATCTCAACAATTATAATGATGCAGTAATTCTTGGATCTTACTTTCTCTCCCCACCTCTGTCTTTCCCCTTCCCTTCCCTTCCCTTCCCTTCCCTTCCCTTCCCTTCCCTTCCCTTCCCTTCCCTTCCCTTCCCTTCCCTTCCCTTCCCTTCCCTTCCCTTCCCTTCCCTTCCCTTCCCTTCCCTTCCCTTCCCTTCCCTTCCCTTCCCTTCCCTTCCCTTCCCTTCCCTTCCCTTCCCTTCCCTTCCCTTCCCTTCCCTTCCCTTCCCTTCCCTTCCCTTCCCTTCCCTTCCCTTCCCTTTCCTTTCCCTTACCTTGTAATATCCCCAACCTACTTTAACATCCAAGGCCAGAGACAAATAATATATTGTTTGGATATTGATGCAGACATAGTGCTAAACTCATAGTAGACATCAAGCCTGGAGGCTTGTGTTACTGCCATTGTTTCTGTGGCAGTAACATTAGACTTACTCTCTTCAATCTGAGCTGTTTTCTTTCCTTTTTGATAGGAATCTTCCATTTCTACTGAAATGACATCTCTTCTACCAGAATAAAATAAAATAAAATAAAATAAAATAAAATAAAATAAAATAAAATAAAATAAAATAAAATAAAATAAAATAAAATAAAATAAAATAAAATAAAATAAAATAAAATTACCTACACCTTTTTTCTTTCCCTCTATTCTATACACTAGCATACTTATGGAAAACCCCCAAAACTATTCATAGGTCTATGAATCATAAATGGTTAGTAGTTTATATTAATAGATTGTGATTTTATACAAAGTTTAAAAAAAAAAAAAAGGTTAGAATGTGATAATGAGGGCACTTACCCCTCAAAATACAAGAAGAGTCTCTGAAAAAGGATGAAGGTGAGAATCTGCTTTAGGCAAAGGAAGCTGGAAAGTTAGATTCATGATCTCCAGGTGCTTGAGCTCAAGATGTCTTCTGTATTAATGGACTGAACTCAGTTGCAAAAGAAGGACTAAGGTGTCTAACCACAGGAGAGAGAAATGCTTCTTTTTCTGACACTAGAAAAAGACTTCGAAAAGCATTAAACACCTAAGTCCACTGTACAGAACAACTCACAAAAATTTTTGTTTGGCCATTTTGATACATTACCACACACCATATAAATTTTCATAACAATTTACTCTGCTTCCTGAAGATGAACAACTATTTAGGCCTGAAGGAACTATCATTTTCCCTGAACCAAGTAACCCAACGTCTCTGTGCCATCTAAAGTTTGGATTCACAAAATAGGCCATATATATTGGGAAAAAATAAGTAAATAAGTAAATAAATAAATAAATAAACAAAAAACATATACAAAACAACATGTTTACTTAAACATAATTTTTTTTAAACATAAGTTTTACTTAAACATAAGTTTTTTACTTAAGTTTACATAAGTTTTTTACTTAAACGTAAGTTTAAGTAAACAACATAACAAAACAAACAAACAAACACCCTCAGATTCCCAGAGAATAATGAAAACATTCTATGTAAAGTTATATTGCTATGCTATTTTCTCACTGTTACTTCTGTATGAATGATGCCTGACACTGGAACCTATGTTAGTTTATACAAAGACTTTCTCTGGGGCGAATTAAAAATAATTACATCTTCGGGGAAATTCAGGTGCACAGAAAAGGGTGGTGTTTCTCCTCTGTACATCTATAGATGCTACTGTTCACTGCACTGAATTTACAGCCATAAAAACACCTGTGTTACAAGCATACCTAGGGTTGGATGCACAGCCCACCTGTTCTGTCACAGCACAGAGAAGCATTTGCCCAGAAATTCAATCACTGATTCTTACTCAGGATGTCTTCATTGTCAATAGTACATACTTTGTTTTCTTTTCATGCAACTTCAGTGCAGATTTACCTAGACTGTGAACTGTTCCTCAGTCTCTGACCCCACTGTTTATAGTTCTTATGTATTTGAAAAGGAAATAGGAATAGGAATTAGTTAGTCAATTAGTAACTCCATTTCATGAATTAAAACCAGAAACAATACATCACTGGTTAGTACCTTTTGCAGTTGTCCTTATGATAGTTATAATCTCATGCTACAAACTTAATTACATAGATTTTAGAAAAGACTAGATTCCAGAGGAGTTTTTCTCTATGCCCCCCCCCCCCCCCCTTTTCTTTTTTTTTGGACTGTCTATATTATCATGCATAAAACCTTTCAAAAAAATCAAATATACCCTGTGTTCCTATTCAAAAAAGCAATTGTTATCTCTAAATTTGAAGACTCATATACCAGGTCATTCTCTCAGGTCAGTCTGTGCTTGGATGTTACTTTGGATACATTTATTTTTCTTTCTGCCCAATAGGACTGTTTTCCATTTGACTGTCTATTAGCATTGACATTTTCTCCCTCAGGCTTTGTTCTTGTTCTTTTAGAACTTGATTGGAAGAATTTCGTGGAGTTTATGAAGCTTTTATGCCAAGGAAAACATTCCATTTCATTTTGTAGCTATTCTGCTCCTGACATTTCATGACTTTTTCTCTTCTTGTTGACAGTTTTGTATTTCCTTAACGAGTATGCTAGTCCTAGTGAAGGTCTTTAATTTGCTTTGTCCAGTCTTTACCATATCCAGCACATACAATACACTTCTTACTTCATGCTTGCATTAGCTTTCCTCTCTGCTTTTTTCTGCACATTTGTTTCCTTTACAGTCTCTGCATGGAGTACCTTTTACTTTGGGCAGAATCTGAACATGTATTTGCTGCTAGCCTTTAAAAAAAAAAAAAAATCAAGATTGTAGCAGAACATTTTGTAGATTTTCACTTTAAAAGTGTAAGTAAACAAATCTTGTAACAATATGATGTTGGAAGTTCCTGTTGGAAAAGGTCAAATACAGCCTTTTTGTTTCTCCTCTGGCATGCCAGTCTGAGTGATTATTAATCTTTACAGAATATTTAGTGTGCTGACTAAAATCCAAGGAATTTTTTCTTTAACAGCTGCTGCAAAGGTGAGCTATAGAAGAACAGACTCCTGTGCCAAAATGGATGTGATTGGACCTGCAGCTGCCCTGCTAATGACAGGAAATATGGAATACTGCTGAAGAGCTTTCAAGCAGAGATATATGATGTATTTCTCAGCCACCAGAGATGAAATACCTGCCAAGATGCAAATAGCATTGTGTCTTACAATTGCAGGATCATAAACAACTGATGTTTATAGCAGCATTTTTAAAGGCTGTTAAAGTCTGAGCACTAAACAATAAAAGTAATTGGTTAATTGCAACTCAGCTATTGAAAATTAGAAGCTTTAAGGTTAAGTTTTCCAGAGGTGATGCACGCTTTCTTAATCAATTAGATTTCAGAATGACTTTGGTGGGGAGAGGGAAGATGACAGTGAATTATAGCAGTGCTAAGGAATTGAAGAGATGATGTTTTTTGAAAACAAAGGCTCAGCCACATGGCTATATTTTTAGTTATGTCATTTGGTTTTTAACCAATCCAGGTTTTGCAGTTTCAGATTTTCACATTCAATACAGAGCAAGTGATCACCCACTGTGTATGCCAGAAAGAGGCAAAAAATTTGAAAGGGAACTGGATTTTCCATACATTTAAAACTTTACAAAATTTTCCAATTGTAACATAGACTAAAATCAAAAATTTTCAGAGCTTTTTTCATGATACATGTGTTTTTGAGTGCAGGTGGTAAGACTGTGGTAGCTGGGGCAACCGCAGGGGTGGCCTCTGTGGGAGGAGGCCAGGTCTGCCCCCATGCTGGACACAGCCTGGTCCCATCAGCTCTGCAAGGGGTCCACCACAGGGCACAATTGAGCCCATCAGTGAAGCTGGTGATACCTCCGCGAAGACACATTTAAGAAAGGGCATAAAATGCCAGAAGGAGAAGAGGAGGGAACAAGAAGAGCAAGAAACAGCAGAGGAAACATCAAGGCCACAGGAGAAGAAGGAGCTCAGGCTCCAGCTCCATGTTAGAGTAGATGTCCCCTGCAGCTTTTGGAGACTCAAGGCTGGAGCAGAAAATGTGAAGAGGAAGGAGCAGTAGAGAGAAACCACTATGTACTGACCATAATCCCCAAATCCCTGCAACCAGCTGGGGAAGTGGCAGAAAAGTAAGCCTGGGAATTTGAGCTTGTGAAAAGGGTAGGAGGAGGAGGAAGGGTTTTTTTAAGAATGAGTGCATGTGTGTCCCTGTTATCCAGATTAGTAATTAAATATTTATTTTAATTAGCAGTAGATTGGGTTGTTTTTCCCTCAAACTGCAAGAAAGTCAAAACACATGGCACAAACTCATGCAAAGCATGATTTCAATGTTTTATTCAGAAGTAAAACAAACATTGAGCTATTTCTCTTTTCTATATATAGAATATATGCATTCATTCAAACTTGGAACTGACAATCATTTCTCAAGTCTCAAATTTTCATTTGATCAGTCAACAAAACACCCTTTTCTATAGATAATCAGAATGTTTCAGTTTCCTAAAATTATTTAGTAGTTACAAAGCATCTTTCCATGTTTATCATTTTGCAACTCAGATAATGAGGATTAAACCTGTAACATTTCTGGATTTATCTATTTTATGGTATACTACAGTTCAAATCAAGTGTAACTAAATTTTAAAAAGTGTGTCTCTCTCTCCTACTGTGTTGTTGATTTACAGGCCTTAATAGGCTATTAAAGTGGATTGAGAAAGTGAGCATGTTACTCAAAAGATGGTCCCTGTTTTTTATCTCTGGTTGGGTGTTTTGTTGTTGGTGGTTTTAATCATTTCCTGTTTTCTAATCATTTCCATTTCTTAACATATTTAGGGTTATTTTCTGTGTGTTCTCAATTCATGAATTGCTAATAGCTCTGAGAAAATGACAGCACCCATCTGCCTTGCACTCCTGTCTGGAACACCAGTGGCAACACTGCATGGCTATCAGCATAGAGATATATCCCACAGTAACCCTGTTCAGATTTTGACAGAGACAACCAGCACTGAAAATTAAATACATTGTGGCTTTGATTAAAGCTACAGTGGCCAATAACATGGATATATTCTTGCTTGTGTAACTTAGTTTCCTGAGCAATAGCTTACCTTGCATGAAGCCACCAGTAACTGAGAAACTCCAGGTACCATCTCTGTCTCTTCTGCTGGTGGCCATCATGTCCAGCTTACATAAAAAAATCTAACTCTGCAGAACTACTGAATATCCTTCTCATTCTAGCAAGGAGGCAGAACATGGAGGTGTTGAACACTTCATATCTTGGGCCCTCCAGAACTGAAGCTGCCATTTGACAGGATGCTGAATGCATGGAGAGGTTAAAACCTCTCAGGAGTTACAGTTCTACGGTTTCACAAAGAAGTTAGAATGTTATTGTCCAAGACTGTCCCAGGTTATTTCATTGACAATTGAAATTTCATTTGCTATGGGGCAAGTTCATATATTGATGATCTGTCATATAATCCTCACATAATTTGTGCATATGGAAAATTAATGTATTCATAGCTGCAGTCACGTTACAAAATAGTTAACTATCCAAAACTCTCCTACACCTGTGACTGCCAATTTAGACCTACACAGAAAAGCTGAATGCTTTCCTCCCCATAAACATTTCTCTATACCTTCACATACATTCCCACTCTGAAAATCATCTCTGAAATAATGCTGCTCCCAATTCTTTTACTAGTCTGTGGTAGAAAACTGCTCCTTAGATATATGATCCCATGAAGTTCAAAGACCCCAGAGATACCATGAAATGTCCAATGCTGGTATTAAAAAAATAACTGCAGTAAAAAGGGACTTTGTAGAGATGTTACGAGAAAGAATTGATGACTGGAATGTGCAATGTGCTTTATACTCTCTTTAGCTTTAACTTTGTTTCTGTTTTCTCATGGGAAGTACAAATTACATCCCTGGCTACCATTCAAGTGACATTTTGCGGATCATATAGAGCTAGATAAAAAACCTTATAAAGTACATTTTTGGAGCAGGTTTAATTCAAGCTTGATCCATTTCAAGAAATTGCATTCATTTGCTATAAATCATGATTTATAACTCTCCCTATTAAACCTTAAGGTTTCTGCAACAGCTGCCTGTTTTTAATTGCAATGCCTTTTCCAAATGAAAGCATAACTTGCTTGTTTTCTATTAATGTATATTTAAGCTGATCGGTAATTTACCTTATTATTTTTGGTATTATCAAATAAAGGCAGACATATTGAAAAACTATCCAATATTTACATATTTATTATGTTAAGGGTGGTTCTGGAAACAATTAGTTACAAGAGTTTTCACCTTAAGGTACTGCTTAAACACTTTGTGCAGCTGTTAGAATTCAATTGCCACACATAGTGGAATAAAAACCAATGATATTGTACTGAATTAATTTGTGATAAAAAACTGGTAATATTAGACTGGTTGAAATTTTAACTGTTTCAGCATATAGAATTAGATTTTTCCAAAATGACTTCCAATCTGGACTAAAATTCTTTTAAGTGAAATTGGTAATTCAGGAGAATTAAAGGTTTAAATCTTCTTTGATTTAAACTCCTACTACTCTTCCACTTCATCAGTACTCACGTGGGACTCAATCATCAGTGTGCTTATACCACTGCAAGATATTACTGCACTTGTAACATCAGTTAAATTGATAGGGTTAAATGAGCTCCAAAAAAAATGGATTCACACTATAAAAATAGTATAAATTTGGTACAGTTTCTCAACTCTGGAAATTTATCGTTAAAGAGACAAATATCTACGAGAGAATAGCCCAGAGCTTCAACAGATTTATATTACTTCTGTGGTATAAGAAAACTCATTTCCATTTCAATTCCTGTCTAAAATCATGTATGAAGTATTACTAACTTCAAGCATCAAATTTGTGCATATACATCCTCCATCTCTGGTATTCTCCAGTAATCATCCAAAACAGCTATATCATGTTGATCAGATATGTTGGCCATTCAAACTGAACAAATTCAAATAACTTTTTTTTTTTTTTTTTTTTTTAAACACCAAATTTCATGTGAATAAAGAATAATAGAATTAAGCTTATGCAAAATCATGGATTATTTTATTAACCTGGCATCTCATGGTCCAGCTAACATTACTGCAGTTAAATACAGAGAATATTAGAATATAAGAATGTCTTTGGGGTCATAAGATGTCTGACATGCATTTTTTGGCTATAACTGTCCTAGGTAAAGCCAATACTGTTCTTTGCTCCACATCACCCTTTCCTTCCTATTAATATCTATTCAGATTCTTCCTATAATGTCTGTTTGCTTAACCTAGGTATTGGCACTCCACATTAGCATAAGATAATAGCAGTTTTTTTTCTAAGCCAGATAATTTTACAGTAGCAGGTTGGTGATGACTGAGTGTGCTTAGGTTGACAAACAGAAGTGGTGATAACTCTTAGAGGTGATGACATACTGGGAGAAGCTATGAACTAACATTTTCAACCATCTGAGCTGCATCTAAACCAACAAAACTTATTTCAAACTCAGAAAGACTGTGAGTTCGAGAATAGCTAGTAGCTGCATCTATAGACTGTAGAAGATTAGCTGTGTTCATTCTACATAACGCTCAACTGTGCCACTAGATAAAGAAGTATTTGTATTTTATTTTTAATGATTTATTTGTTGGGAATTACTAAAAGAATTTAGATTTTTTGTTTTTACAGTGCTCAAGGGTCAGTCCTATGTATTATATATGTATGTTCTGAATATTCACACTTCAAATGTGACAAGAGTAGTCATTGCCAAAAGAA
The DNA here is from genome assembly GCF_964211825.1 of Aythya ferina. Taxonomy (NCBI): domain Eukaryota; kingdom Metazoa; phylum Chordata; class Aves; order Anseriformes; family Anatidae; genus Aythya; species Aythya ferina. Next base: position 48,047,155 of record NC_140300.1, on the reverse strand, counting down.
AATAATAAATTTTATTACATGATTGCCAACAGTAAAGGTTTTGACTTAGTCATTTATAAATAAAGCGAAAGATGTTAAGCTCTGATTTTATTGTATATAACCATCTATCATTAACACCTCTGACATCTATCATTAGTACCTGTGGTACTAACTGTCACAGATACTGTAAGTGATATATTATTTTTATATTTCAGTCTAGACATATGGCTGGAAAATGAAACAGCTGTACTTGTTTGAGCAGCCTGGAGGCACTGCTTCTTAGGCAGCAAAAATTCTTATGATGGACAAGTTGAAATTTCAGGGACAGCCCTACAAACCCCTGCTGCAATAAATGTTCTTGAATTCTTCTACAACCCCAAGTAATATCACAAAAATAAAGACATGGGAATCATTTTGTGCCAGAATGAGACTTTCCAACTTCCTATCAGTGTAAGGGCTGCTTGTTGCAAGCATTTGATTAAATCAGATAAGGTTTCAAGGTAACCAAAATTAATTTGAGACCAACATATTTATATATGTACATATATATATATATATATATATCATCTGAACTTGGAGATTTTATAAATGATTGAAACATTTGAAAAATTATATGCATGCACTCTCCTTGTTCCAGAAGTTCTGATATCTATTTGCTATTGTATTATATTTAAATATCTTACGCTCTGAGGTCATTGGATGAGACAACACAGATCTAAGCATGTTTGACCTTAATATGATTTTTTTTCAGTCCCAGGTATGAAGAATTTGATAGCTACATTTAACATCATTCTGAGAAATTAGTGCATAAATTTAATAGGACAGAAAGGTATCTGATGTTTTTTGGGAAAAAAAAATGTTGACAAGAACCCCTACAGAGTGAGTTAGAAAGAAAAACTATAGCAGAGTAAAGGTGCTTTTTTATTGTAATGAAGCACCAACAGTGATGTAGAAAATATATGGGTTCTAAGATGTCCTTTAGGAAAATTTAATGAGAAAAAACAGCAGCACTAATGCTTTGTTAAGGCTGTACCTGCATGGTGCAATGAGTGCTGGGTGAAGTAGTAAGTTTGAAATTGATTACATTGATTAAGATCAACAGTCAAAGTATTCTTATGCTATGTAAGAGAAAAAACAGGAATTTCAGAACACCAAAACCAGTTAAAATCTTGGTACAAAAGAGGAATCAATGCAGAACTTAAAAATCACTGGAGTTATAAACATCATTGCTGTTTACAGCAATGATGCAAACATCTAGATTACATATTGGATGCAATGACAGAATGACTCATTATTATGGCTTTTAATGAGAAAATTATATGAAATCATACAAAATTCCAGCTACCCAACCAGGAAAAAAAAAAATAATCCCCAAGAGTCATGTTTGACTTTCATTATTATGTAGGAATCTTGAATTATAAAGCTTCTGTGCTTGAAAGAAGTCATATCAAAATCTTTTTCTTCTAACTCATTCCTTAAGTATCAATCTCATACAGAGATGAGTAGGATGAATGTCATATGACTGGATATCTGGGGCAATCCAAAATGCAACTGCAGAAGTGCAAAAGTCACATGCATCTTCTGAAGTGCATCTTATGTAGGCTATTTACGCAGTTGGGCATAGAAACCGAAACTGTTTAAGCACCGTTTTTAGTTAACCTTCCAATTTGTACAGCGAGTTCTTCATGACTAGCTAAAAATAACTGAATATTTAGTGTTCAGTATTTGAACTGTGTATGAATAGGAAGAGGAATCTAGAAAGGTAGTACTTGGTCTACGTATACACTTCACAGGGTCACAAGCTGCAGTGGTAAGGATATCACAAGATGAGGTAAGGCCAAGAGTCAAAGCAATGGAATGAGACACTATTAAAATTTTAGATTATAAATGAAAAGAGAAATTATAAAAACATGATGAGAGCATAAAACAAAGAATGAAAAATAAAGGGTTAATGCTTTGATGACTTTTAGGAATACCAAATGTACATTTGTTCTACCTTAATGACACGTTAAGTAAAAACTCACAGTAGATCATGATATTCTGAATAGTGCATTTGATATTATCAAATGTATAAACTGATACAAATCAATGTAAAATGTTTATAAAGGGAGACTTCTGTATTACTTTTTTCCACCGCCATACACCAATATTTCCTCCCAGATTAATAGTTGTTATTCCTATATTGAAATAAAATCTAAAATATGAGAACCAATGAGAAAAATGTGAAACCAATGTGAAAAATAATTAAAACATTACCTTTCTTTGTTATTATTTTAAATACGGACATATAGTAAGAGAGAATCATTGTCTAGAAGTTGCAGCAACCACATGAAATAGCTGAATCGAATAAGTTAGAAGCACACACTTCAAAGAAGATAGAATTCCCCTGTATAAGTGTATCAGTACTCTACTACTCTATTTAAGTCATTACATTTGAGAAATATTTTCTTCTATTTGGGCTTTCAATAGCAGATTAAATCTGTAAGGTAAATTATGATGTTCTGTGGGTATTTGTATCATTGTGTTTTCCTCCCATAATGTTCTCACATATACACTACAATAATATGAATACATGCTAAACAACAACAAAATCAATATGATATTATAGGATAAATGTTTCATCTGAAGTTTTATATCTTTTCTTGAACATATGAAAAAGGGAAATTAAAATCCAGATGTTAAAAGTTATATTTGCCCAGCTAACTCTTAGGATGGTAATCAAAGATTAAGAAAAATCCATCTCCAATCTCCAATCCTTCTCCAATCCATCTCCAATCCAATCCTTCCATAAATTATATTTGCTACTCTTTTGTTATATGAAATTCTGTATATAGTTTGACTACCATTCATAAGGCTGTACAAAGAAAGATATTTCTGGATCTTTATGCTGAATATTCTCATGTATATTTGGTTGTACATGAACTTACATCTTATGGACAATCCATAGGTCAGCAATGGACCAAAACCATTTTTGATGAAAGCAGTCATTAAATATTCCAAATTGTGGACAATTAATACTAAAATTCTAATGAAAATTAAAAATAATTCTAGACTGTCATTGTATAAGAACAGTTTGGCAGAAAGAATTGTCCATCTACTAACTATTGAATATAATTGTTTCAAGAATCAAAACTAATTCATACAAATCAAAGAGTTCATGAACAGAAGAAAAGAAAATTCATCAAATAAAAAACTTTAAAATGAACTTTTAACCCACTTATATCATCTTTCTTGATTTCATGTTTGGAAATGCTATCTAATGAAGTTTTATCATTACCACTTCGTGCTGATTAAATACCATAATCCTCTTATTTGTGCAGATCCCTAGTGTTCCCCACTTTTATTAAAAGCAGGGTTCTAATGAAGCTCATGAGGTATCAGTGGGTAATTACTACTTACAGTCTGAAATGAAACTAGGTTCCAAGCCATTTGCATTTATGTGCTAAAACTAAATGATTAATGTGGATTTTCACACATTTTTAGGTTTAATTTTTCAGTCTAATGAAACCATAAATTTCAAGCTTTCAGAAATATTCCTATCTCTTATTTAATTCAATATGTAATTGAGAACATGCTTTTGCTACAGATGGAGAGTCCTTTTCAAATTTGAATTAATTTGGTGTTCTGCTGAGCTGGTAGATTAAGTACTACAGATTGCCTGATGTTCACTATGCTAAATCTTAGCTTTCAAAGTAATTAAATGAAATTTTAGAATTTCACAAAGTCAAAAATATTTTCTGCAAAAATGATAGAAATAGCTTTTGCTCACACTGTCTGCGTTGAACGATGCCTGCAAAGTGGTGACAGCTGGAACAGTCAAAAGAAAAATTCTACTACACCAAAGCAAATAAGGTCCAAGATCAGCACTGAAATTCACTATATACAATTTATTCAGGAATTAGACCTCATTTGAAAGCAGCATATATATTTAGCTCATAGTACTAACAACCCATACAAAATGATTACAAAAATGTTATCATTAAAGTAAGGGGAAGTTTACCAAATTACTAACACCAGACTGAAGCTAGAGGCTTTTGGAAGGGAATAAAAGAATACTAAACCAAAAAGAACTTTAAAATAGCCACATATTTAACAATAAATGAAAGTCAAGTATAACTGCCTCAAAACTTGTTCAAATAATTCTGCCGCTGATAAAATTCTCAGGCAAGTGAACAACTACCAAGATAGAAAAATACCTGCTCTTTCTACATCAATATTCAGCACTGTTGAAGAATGCTGTTTTCTATGGCACACATGGGCATTCAGCTAGTCTTCTGCTCTTGTGAGCTACAGGGAGTAAGGATATGTAATTATGTTGGCTATCTCAACTTTTACCACCAATATCTACTGAGTGTTCATGGAATTTTTGCATGAGCATGATGAGAGGTGCATGGCACATAAGTGTCCCCTGACTCATACTGTCACTAATAAAGTAATGCCCAACTCTCTACTATACCTACTATATACAGTGTGGATATAGTAGACACTATATGCAGTGTGTATAGCAGCCTAACGGCTACTTTATCTATAACTATACAGGGATTAACTCGTAAATCTTTCTGTATAGTGACATTATGCTATATTTACTCCACGAATAAGGCAATTGCTTGATATTCAAAACTATCATATTTTGTCCCTGACAGGAGACAGTAGTTATTAGGAAAATGTTACAGGGTTAATCACTAAATCCAGTTGCAAAGTCCAATAAGAAAAAGTGTCCAAAATGTTCACAGCAATAATGGTAGATAATAAGATTGCCATGGATGATTACATCTAGAGTCACCCAAATTACAAATCCCTGGGATTTTCAATTTTTTTTCCAGTCACAGGGGTATAAAATTCAGGGCAGTACTTCAGTTTTGCTCCATGATGTCTGTGACAAATTGTAATGGATCACTGACAATCTAGTGATTCATGAACTGGAAACTCCTTCCTGTTTATATTGATGCAGACATTTCTTGAGGATTCTGCACAAAACACCTGTCTGATCACACAGTATGCAGAACATGAGACATTAGCTATCTCATAATTCTCTCTCTCTCTTTTTTTTTTTTCTTTTTTTTTCTTCTTATTTTTCAAATAAGTGCTAGCTTTAGAGAAGCTGCAGTATCTATTTCACTTTTTGTCACTGGAATTTAAAGACATTCTCAGCGGGTGGAAGCAGCAGACTGATAACCTCAACACTGGTGTTCTCCACAGGTCTTTAAAAGATGTGCAGCATCACATGTTATTCAAATGGTTGCTTTGCATTTATTTCACCAACCTCTTCAGATTCCCTTTTCAAAAACACCTTCTACCTTCTGCAGAATTATACCTTTGAAGCACTGCTCACAGATATGAAACCAAGAGCATGTCAGTTGCTCCTAATCCAGAAAACACAAAGGCCCACCTGGCTTCCTATAGACAGCATGAAAAGAAATTAGCCACCTGCTGAGGATAATCCTAATGGCCCAGCTGGTGAGGAGAAAGCAATCAAGAGCAAGCCAATGGGAAATTATGAACCCATGCCTGCATCTAACTAAAGCAAGATGCTTCTGCCCATTTTGATTTCTGCCCAGAGCTTATTGAAGGTCTACACTCATTTTTTTCTTCTCTTTTATTTAAAAAGAACAATAATGTTCCTGCTCCATAATCAGTGGTTGCTGGATTCCTTCTAACCAAGGAGATATTACAGTGCTGACCTGAAACCGTATCATGAACCCCCCCCCAGTCACACCTAGCAGGACTGTACCAGCAGTGCTGCATCAGTCAAGGATTGTGTGGCTACTTCTGGTGTGTCCATCCTGTGTGGAAAACACATATTAGATAGAGTTTCTCAAGTGATAGTCATCCCACTCAGGCCAACTTCTGGACTATTGATGGGCCTAGCTTTTCAAAGCAGAGCAGTTCTGGGCCTGAAAACGAGGCAGCACTAACAGGACTTTTTGCACGTTCCATGTGAAAATGGCAAACATCTCATAAATGCAGGCATTAATGAGCAATTTTAGGAGGTTAGCATCTATATAAACAGCTTTTAGACATGGCACTTGGCCGGATTCCAGGCTGTCCAGAGAGGCTGAAGAATTTCTCTAATTCCCCCTTTCCTGACATTTGAGATGATGGCAAAACTCTGAATCTCTTTCTGAAGCCTCTTTGCCTCATAAAGTGTCGATAAACAATGTCATAAAGTGTTGAACTGATTAGTGTTGATATGATGAAGCAATTGTGGTCCCGTATAACATCAGCAGCTTGATAACTATTTGTTCTTGGAGGTTTCCGTTGGAATTTAGATATCAGTTTTACCTTCTTAACCGTAACATGACATTCCTTTTTGTCACATATAAGTTTTTGTGCTAACATTCTGGTTGTGTTTCACAAAAGAAAAAATCAAAGCTGCAGTCCTTCGTGAGGCACTACCAGTATTGGAAGTAACATGGCTGTGGAACTGCTACATCAACTATCGTTATTGGGATAGTTGAACAATTTAGGGCTATACACATTCCAAAAGTTTTGCTCTGTATATGTGGTATAGCTGACTGACTTGCATACCTCATTAAAACAATAGAAAGATCTCATTAAAGTATTTGCCTGCTTTTCACTTGTAATGCACATTGTCTACAACGTTTGAATAACAGAGCACAGTTTTTATTCTGAAACCTGTAGAGATGGAAAGGTTGCAAATAAAAGATATTTGACACCATTTCTTTACAGCTCTGAAACGGTTGAGAATGAATTTGATGTAATGGGACTACTGCTCATAATTGGTGGAGTACTTGGGCCAGAGGGACAAATTTCTGGTGAAAATACACTTCATCTAAAAACTTAAATTATGTTTCTTTAACATAGGAACTCCACCACCATGTTCATATCATAACAGTCTGCCTCTGGGTTACCTATATTTCATGGAATATATGAAAATAAAATGAAAATACTAGAAATTCAGTCTAAGACAAATTACCTTCTCTACCACTTTTGTAATAATGCACAGCACAGAAGATGACTGATAACAAAGTATGAATAGCACTCCTTACCCCCCACTCAGAGACATATTTGAACACTTACTTCCTTTTATTTTTTTATTTATCAAAGCACAAAAACACGCTATTCCTAAGGCAGGAGCTGCTATATCAGCTTTGTTGTGAGAAGTATCTCTAAACCTACTGTAACATTAAAACAGAATCAGTAAATGGGGTTAGGATTTTGACCAGTGATTATATCTAGATTCAAAATTCTGCAACTTCTTTCACATTCCAAGAAAAGCAAACTAATTTTGGTTTTCTGTTCCTTTCATAGTCTGATAATAAAGATCTTAAAAAAAGGGACTGCATTAAACTTTTGTCATAAATGAAAACTTATTCTTGTTAAGACCTTAAGAATAAATAACATGCTGATGGAACTGAGAAGAGCTAACACTTAAAGTAGGTTACTACAGTTTTCAGATTTCAAATATGAAATTTCTAAATTTATTAAATATTTTTCAGCTGTATAAAATCCACTGAAATTTGGGGAAAGTGTTATATCTAGAAATAAATTCATATAGACTTATTGGAAAAAAAAATGCAGTAATTAACATACTTTTCTGAATTCCCTATGCAGGCATCTGCTAGGCTTGTTCTGTGAGCTTGTGGTGACTGGTGAGCGTGCCAATGTTATGGCAAATAGGAAAGCTGGTTTTAGGAATGTGAGTAAAGTGATACTCAATTTTCTCTTTCTTGAGATTTTGGGTAGCACTAATAAAATAAATTGATTCATTCTTTAGATAGTGGCAAACACAGGAACATTATTTTTTTCACCTGAGTACTTATTCTTTTGCATCTTACAGAAATTCTCACTTATTTCAGGGGATAATATATGTTAAAAATAAAAATAAAAAATTAAAACAGCAAGCACCAGCTTAAGCTAAAAAGAGCTCTGTTAAAGAACTCATTAACAGTCGACACAAGATTATGTCACACATGCAATGCAATGTTTCTAAATCCCTTGGTGGTTTTTGATAATATAATGATTTAATTTTGATGATTTCTTTATGGTGTAAGTTATTTTTTCTAAACAGAAATTGAAATACACTATTTATTTATGTATTTAGAAAAACAAATATAAAATTACCATCTAACAAAACCACATTTTAACTTTTCAGAGAAAGGTTACCAAAATCAATAGCCTAGAACATTTTTTAAATAAATACAATTACAATGGAAGTTTATAAAGTGCTGCATATGAAATTATATTTCAACATAAAAGATTCAGAATTAAGACTCCTACACAAAGCTTTTTTTCCCTAGGTTCAATGAGGATTTCATTTCCATCCTGGCTAGATGAGGCTTTCATAGAATCATAGAATATTCTGAATTGGATGGGACCCACAAGGATCTTTGAGTCCAACTGCTGGCTTCCCACAGGACCATCTAAAAATCAAGCCATATATCTGAGAACAATGTCAAAACCCTTCTTGAACTCCATCAGGCTTGGTGCCGTAACCACTTCCCTCGGGAGCCTGTTCCAGTGCCCAACCACCCTCTTGGTGAAGAACATTTCCCTAACACCCAGCCTGAACCTCACCTAACAGAACTCTATGGATCTTGTTGCTGTTATCAGAGAGATCAGTGTCTTTAATTATTAGCAGGTTACCACTACAATTGTAAGCAGCCAGCTCAGATAATTTTCAATTTTGTTTTTCCTATTTGTAAACTATCTAGTTTACAAAGATGAGACTATTTTAATGTCTCATTATAATGTCTCAAAATAAGATGAGAAGTAAAACTATTTATAATTCATATCCATATGACTGTAATCCGTATCTCACATCAGAAGCTACTTCTGTATCTGCTAGTTCCCAATTTTAAGTGTTAGGGTTATACAAACATCTCTACAGGCATGCTAAAATTCAAAAGGTGGTTATTTATACTGAACAAAGTCATTGAGCTCTGTCTTAGTCAATCTGAAGCCTGTGAATGTTGCAACACTACATGTACAATACCATCAAATACTACTGTTTCAAAAGCTATAAAAGCAATCAATAGCATTCACCCACCTTTTCATCAGCATAGTACTCAAAAGGCATTTGCCAGTCATTTCTTTATAATCAGAGTACTCAGAACAGCTCTACTTAAAAAGGATGGTGGTCCTTGTAGGGTACTCACCTTGTATCTTTTTGTATCTTTTCCAGGCTGTGAAGCTTCTCACACCATATGGGCACTTCAAAAAGGCACGTGCACAGGTACCTACACACAAATGAAAAAGCTTGATTTGAAGAGGGCTACTACATGAATTCTTGTAGAGGGCCAACATTTAAATTAATGTTCCCTAAATTAGTATCTAAATTGTTCTCAAAATGGTGTTTTTGCATGCCAAAACCAATGTCCTAAAATATCAATTTTAGTTTCAGAAAAGAAAAATGTAGCTGTTAAGGACTAACAATTTTTTGAAAAACATGCAGCAACCTCAGCTTTTATAGAGTCAAGGATGATAAATAGTGCCAGCATACAACATATTTGTCTACTGAGAAGAAATTTGCTATTTACAAGCCATCATAAGGAAAATATTATTTTTGTAAACAATATTTGTTATAAACACCAGGTAGAACCATTAGTGACATTAAGGCCTATGAGCTCTTGAATAGGCTACTGAATAGGCTAGGTATTCAGATCTACAGAAAAACTCAGGGGAAAAAAAAAATACAAAAATGAACAGAAAAGATATATGAAAAAAAAACATTTGTGCACCCTGCCATTCCCTAAAGAGCAAACCAGCAAGAGGTACTTCTCTTCTTCTCTTTGTTTATGACTAGCCTGTTCTAGACTCATTGCTTGTACAATTTCTGCCATGCATTATATCAGACATAGATTGCTATTTAATTTTGATAAAGAGGATGGAATTATACTGTGGTTTCATTATAAACTGCTTTTTTTCTTTTTTTTTCCTTTTATCAGTTTAGAAAAAAAAATATATCAGCATACATAGCACTGAAAGTAATGCAGAGCACAAGATTTTTGTACTACATTCACATTGGTGCTACCATACTGGCTACAAGAGCGTCCTTTATTCAGACCTTGATAAGTGTGCTTGTGACTATGTGTAGAAGACAGAACATTACTTCATTTGAGAGATTTCATAAAGAACTGCTCCTGAATGATTTTCTAAATCTATTTCAAGGAATTTGCAAAGTTTATGCTCCTCTTCCCTCTATCCTACATCCAGAATAGCCAATACTTCATGTGTTTACCACTTATGACTGTTCAGCTTTGATACCACTTTGCTCACTCTCTTTTCCTGAAACATGACATGCTATGGCTCAAAATGTAACTCTTCACATACTTGGGGTATTTTGACTCATGAGAGCCCAGACAGTACAATACAAAGCAAATTAAACATTAACAAATATTGTTTTCATTGTTTGTAAAGCAACTGAAAAAAAAATCCACATCTACAGCAAGCAGCTACAAGTGTCTGCCTGATACCCTGCTCTTGCCTGACTGGGAGAGCTCTGGAAGTGCTTTGTAGGATATGATACAGCACTCTTATAAAGGTAAGGAACAAAAGCGAAGTAACTAAAGGCTTTATTCAAAATGCTTAGAGTCAGCAAAAAGACTTCCAGCAACTACTACTGGTTTTGAGTCCTGCCATTAGAAAGCTATCTGTACCAGACAATGTATTTTTCTAGCATTTGGAACTCTCCTGTCACAAAAACTACAGTTTTAGTAACTACTTAAGTATCTAAACTGAGATTCAAGGTTTTAAGTTTTTCATTTTAATTAATTAATTAAAATGAAAGTTATATATTTTTTGCAATTAGCATAATTTATTGTGTTAATATTAAATGTTAATCTTGTCCTGTTACAACAAAGTTTACATATGACTTACTGCTTTTGAGATAGCAGAGAATGGTCGATATAGAATGGCAAAAAATCGTTTCTGTGTCACATCCCATTAATTTGTTATCAATAACTGCATACAGAAAGATGAAGAGATGAGTGTAAACTGTGTCATGCATTAGGGAAAATAGAATCATATTGCTTGCCATTTTAGTGTTTGAGTTCTTTTATTACTGATTTCCTCTTGGTATTAGATTAAATAGCCAAGGAATTGTGATGGCCAGCAGCACAATACATGGGTGCTACCTGCCTTAGGACACACAGGGGACACAGAGGAAGTATGAGTGATATCTTGCCACTCTTGTTTTCCACTTTTTGTTTCTTTGTTCTTTGCTAGTGCTAGCGATATTTATTTTATTTGTATTTACTCATGTTATGTTACGATAAAATACAGCTGTCAAAAAACACGTTGCTGGATGCTTTTATTTCTAATTCTCCTTCCCTGCATATCTGTTTGTGCTGGGAGGCATGTAGGCCAATTAGAGCACAAATAAAACAGACCACTTTCTTTCCTTTTTTTTTTTTTTTTTTCCTTTCAGAGAAAACAGTGTTCCTGTTTTCTGTTGTATCAATTTGTTTAAGAAACAACTGTTGTCCATTTTGAAATTTTAAAATGTCAATATTTCTAACTTCACTTTAAAGTGAACTCTACTTGTTTATTCATAGTGTGTTTTTAAAATATCAATATATATACATATTTATATATTTAGATAAAAAAATATATATTTTTTTGTTGTTGTTGTTGCTTTTTTTTTTTTTTTTTTTTTTTTACCTTTGTGACTGTGATTCCACTGCAGAAACTCTACATTTTCTAATGTAAAGTGTCAGACATGCCTCTGGAAAAATCAGAAAGTATTTGAAGGTGTTGATTTTAGTCTATTGCATACATATAAATAAGGATAAAATGATTTTCCTAAACTATTGTAATTCAAATGCTTTAAAGTGCTACAGGAAAAAAGTAAGAGGGAACTTTTAAATCTTTAAAATTTGGTATAACTTGTATAAACCATACGTGGGAGAATTTTCCAAAAGGCAGTCTGGGGTAAGCAGCATCAGTAGCAGACATTCAGGCCAGGACATTTAGAGGAAAGAAATAAATGCAACTTTCCAAAGTTAATTGAGCACTTGGGCATCATTCTGCTCTTGAAATATTCTCTCAGTCCTCAATATGCTAAGGTAGAAAATGAACATTTAGTCGATGACCTTTTCAAAATCTGCTCCTGTAATATGTGCTGTTTTCACTGTTCTGTTCACAAGATCAGACAGAAAATCTTCTGATAGAACAGATTTCCTCTAGTAACGCTGATTCAACAAAGCTGAAATCTGTGGGAACCAGTTTGGTTTCCAAATTTTAAGGCCAACTGACTCACTTCTAGCTACCAGCTTCTCTGTTCTAGAGACCAAGTACTCCAGGCTCTCAACAAGTTGTTTTGTGATATATTTGGGGAGACAGGGCTCCAAATGTTTCCCACAACCTCCACCATAAGCAGAAGTGGCAGAAAGATGTTGCAGAGTGCCCTACACATATTCAGAAAGATCCCAGGCACCCAGTTTGCTTGTTAACCATAGTAGTCTGGGTAGACACAAATGGTGAGTCTCAGAGCAGAGGAAGCTGCTTTGTGAGATGTTTTAATGCCCAAATAGCTGTAGATATTGAGAACACGGTAACTTCAATAGCCCTGGTTTTGTGGCAACTTTTTTATGCATAAGCTGCTGAAGGACGTGGGTTGCTGCTGTTCTGCTTGCCCACAGCCTGGCTATGCAATGTGATGCCACTGTCTAAGAAAAGGCAGAGAATAAATGTTTGGACAATCAGCACTGAAAATCAAACCACATGTCTACATCTTCTGAATGGCTTGTACTAAAAGCTAAGAGCACAACAAAAATAGCCGATCCAATTACATGCCTGTTTAGTGAATTAGTTTTATAAGATAAGAGCTATAAAATGCTATATCAGGTGAAAATATTGTAACGACCAAGAAAAATCACTTCAGCCAGAAAAACCTGTTTAAAGGAAGACATTGAAATTTAAAGTACAGGGAAGTGCTTGGAGAAGGTATTGACTGCAAAAGGACACAGGCAACATGAAAAGAGCCATAGCTGTATCTGCACTGTGGCTAGATGAAAGGTTCTGAATAAAAGCAGGACAGAGAGGGTGACAGTCTTGAACAAAAGCAAAAGTGTATCAGAAGCCTGCTGTGCCTATTTCTGAAAGCCAGCATTCAGGAGACAGGGTGCTATTAAGTAGTTATCTCAGCTGCAAGCATTACTGTAAAGGTCAGTATAACTAGACATTAAGCATCCAGGGTAAAGTTCTTCTGACAAGTAATAATTAACTGGATTGTGGAGTTCATGACTGAGTACCCTTTAGAAGTTATTTCCAAACAAGTCAGCTGGTCAGTGTCTTAGTGAGAAATATCCAAAGCAAGCCTTTGGTGCCAGCTTGTTTTAGATGCCCATTTCCTGGGCTAATTGGTTCTTGATGCTCTCAGGCAACCTAGTGGCCCTGCAGTTTAGGGCACAGGCCATTGTAATTCACCAGAGGTATTTCCAGTAAGCTAAAAAATTCCACATCCACAGTTGCTATACAATATTTGGGAACCCCATGGAGGAAGACATTGTGATTTTATTAAATGAGAGAAAGAGAGAGAGACAGAGACAGACAGAGAGAGAGAAAGAGAAAGAACAATCTAAAACAGTCTTCTTAACCGTAAAGATCTGTGCTTTCCACTTAGCTCTATTGTCCATCGTTTCAGAAAGATACAACTAATACTCAAAGAAACATACAGTCCACTCCACTAGCAAGGGATAATCCCTTTAATTATGATAGTTATATGGAAATCTGAAGTGTTTAAATTCACAGGACACATTTCACAATTTTGTCACATTTCAGTACTTGGTTGTTGCAAAACAAGTTGATGATGAGATAAGGGACATCATCTACAGCTTCTAAGCCCAAATGGATACATCTTGAATAAAAAGCTTATCATCATTCATTATTTGTCAATTTCTCAAGACCCCTTGGCCAAGTATTCCTAGGGAGGTTAATCCAAAGCCACAGACAAGATATATATTATTATTTTCTGCTTGATTTTTCACAAAGCTTTTTGCAGTGTGTAGTGAGCAAACCCACAGGATTTTTAGGAAATAGAAGGGGATATAATTTGAGGAGCAGAGTAGAACATGACAAAACCTGAGCTTGGGAGCACTTCACAGTCTGCAGAGGCATAACTGTCAAGCAAGTATGATAAATTACTTACCAGGATTGTTCTTTTTAAAAGAAAATTTCTTGATGATAATCCTGTCCTCTCACTCTGCATACACATGTATGCATACACATAAATAAAACCCTATTAATTTCTAGTAGAAGGTGTCATTGAATATTTTATACTGGAGATGCACAAGTAGCTAATATACTATTTACTTATACTTCTTCAAGGATGACAGAAAAAATAAGTGCATGACTCAAAGAAATTTGGTAAAGTGGCATGTAGCCATATTGTGTCCTTGTGCTACCTGTCTACAAATCAGATTGATTAATCCAGTGTATACAGCTGCCCATCATTCTCATCATCATCAGTCATAGATGATAACAAGAACTCCTCTGCTCCATATTTCCCTGTTCTCCTCATCAGTGATTTGTTCAGACAGCTCCTAAGTGGCTGTATAAATATGACTGAAACAGCATATAATAACAAAATAAAATAAAGCCTAACTTGAGTACACTAGGTACAAGTTTCCTTCAAATCCATTAGTAAAATATGAATTAACATCAATATGATTTTTAGCAGGGTAAATGTTGGACAATTCTACCAAGGCATACTTTATCACTTTGTACTGTTTCTGACCTGTATTTCACAAGCAAACTTGGAAAAAATCAACCTATTCCTGTCCACCATCCATGCCTGCTTTCTCTCTTGCCTGCTGGGTGATAGCATTGGCAGAATGATCTTGATGCAGAAAATACAACTAACTTGGACACCTTTTCTAACAATTGTTAGCGCTTACCTCTGGCTTAGTCTACCTTTTTTGCATAACATTTGAATTCTTCTGGATTACTACATTGGCTCACCTCCAGCAGCTTCTTGCCTTGAATTAAGAGGGGAAAAAAAATACATTTCAGGAAACTTTCAGAGTCACAACATTAGTTTCCATTCTGCTTATAGACAAAGGCAAGGTCTTTCAAAGCTTACGACTCAGAAAGAGTAGAAGAAAATTACACTTTAAGGTATCTTAGATACCATAGCTCATAGATAAACCATTAATCCATGGCTTCAGTGGACTGAGGAAACTTAAGCATGGCCAGGAATGGGCATCCAGCTTTTCCAGAAGTACAGAACTCTCATTTGTCAGCCAAAATCTTAATTCTGTACCAGCTATGAGCTCAGTGAAATGGTGTGGTGATATACACATAAATATTAAATACATAGAATATTAAAAAAAATTAAAAAACACCACCAAACAAACAAACAAACAAACAAAAAAAAACAGTCATCAGAATATTGTTGTAATACACCATAACACTTTAAAGAATAGATATGAACCTTGTTGCACTAGCCCTAAAATTTTAAGTGGTTCCTGCATCCAGCTAAGGGCTGAATTTGGCCTACAGATTTACTTACTGCTTTAGAATTTGCTGTTGAAAATGTTTAGATAAAACAATTTACCAACTGAAAAGATCCAGGTTTATACACTTTAAATTTGCAAAGATTTAAAACATTTTCAAGGTTTCCTTGCTTAAAAGTTTGAAATTTAGAATTAAAGATCTTGAATCTAAAATAACCTCAAAAGAAGTATTATGTAAAGAATTATTAATTGATCTTCAAACCCTATCAAGACCTATTTCTTTCTTTTCCGTGAGGTATCGTTCAAAGACACTACCAAGTTATCATACACAAATGTTTACTCCGTCATATGAATACTGCTCACACAAGATCACTGGGTGGAGGATTTGGGCCCAGTACTTTTAAGAAATAAGCAGAAAAGCCTCCTCCTATTTGTTCTGCACTTTCTTCATTAAACATAGATTTTTTCCTACTATTGGATGGGTATTATGTAATACCTGGTGTTAAGCATTACTGTGCAGCAAACCCTGCAAGTGCTACTGTGGGATTAGTAAGGGAAACAACAGAGCTGAGTGCTGGGATTGTGGGAAATGCCCTCATTATATTGGTTTAAATTTTGATCACAAGACAAATCCAGTCTAACATTCATAACTGAGCTTAATATAGCATTTTGCTTTGCCTAGCTACATACTATAGAAACTCTGAGCACTGAAGATTAGCTGCTTCTAGAAGTAGCAAGTGCTAGATTTGTCTTTTTGTGCAGCTATCAGCTATTTTGTATAAACATTGAAGCTACAAAAAGGTATTAAAATGCTTTTAGTTAGGAGGGGAAAAACTTTTAATCTGAAACAAATTGTGTTTATTACTTCATTATACCACTAAGTGGAAATTAGACCTTAACACTGGCTCATTTCCAACACATTAAATTCTATCAATAGAATACAAAAGAAGAAACAATAATGAAACAAGGAGTTTCTGTTAATTTGCCAGCTTGGCTAATATTAGCAGCATGGTTTCACTATGATCCAAAATATGTGTTTCAGAATGAAATTAGCCTTCAGTTGATTTTCCAGTTTTCAGTGACAAGGTAAATGAAGTGTCTTCATTTTTCTAAACTTGCTGAAACCATTTAACCATAAGCTAAATGTGCTATTTTACTCATTTTCCTATGAAACAAACCTGAGAGCAAATCTTTCTTTGCTAGCTAGAAGTGGTATAAATTCCCCAGTGTGTTATGCTTTCCATTGCCCTGAGCCATGTTGCTCTCGGCTTTCTACTAATACCCACAATGTACAGAATATAATTGTCTGAATTACACCAAACTGTAAAACAGCCACTAACTAACTCCATTTATTGTGAGAGAACAGTAGAACACTAAAGTGATCAAATTAAAGCTTCCATGAAGAGAGAAAACATTTGTACAATAGAATAAATAGAGAATGAATACTGACAAGAAAAGCTATTCCTCAGAAGATATGGGTCTTATCCTTGTAAAAATCTCAAAGAAAACTAGTCCTCAACTCCTGTACTATCAGCATTCAAAATCCTAAACCAGACTTCAGTGATACCAGGTACTTTTTAACACCTTGCAAGAGTCTAACTTGAAAAGATCCTTTGATATGGCTAGCTACTGTTCTAAGATAAATCATATGTATATCTTTGCATAACGAATGTGATACTCTTGAATTTTTAAAATATGTGACTCTATTCTCTCTTACATCTGCATTTGAAAGTTAATCTAGTTTCCCATTTTGACATCCTACAGATTTAAGATTCACTTGTCTCCTGCTTGCTTAATACTACAAGAAATAAAGTACTCATGGGAGTTCTGCCTGAAGGAAGAGTTCAGTGGTGACCCAGAATTATCATCTGAGCTGCAAGAATAAAATACATTGCAGTTTTACAGAAAATATAAAAAATAAAGTCCTCATCCTTTATCACCTGGATACTTCAAAAAGGACGCCACATATGATAATGAACTGTTCTAAATGGTGAATTATATTTTGTATTTATTAAAACTATAACACAAAGTGTGGCCTGTTTCTCATTATAACCTAGTTTACTTCTTAACCAAGCTGAGACTGCATGTAGACAGATTGGCCAACTTGATGTGACTTTCCTCTGGAAAAAATGAATTAATTAATTAATCGAATAAATTCAAGAGATGTCATTTCCTCAGTCAACTTTATAACCATACATCAATCTTCTCTACACAATGCTATGAAACATTGCACCAGTCCTCTTTTAAAAAGGATATTAAGATAACAGGGACCAAATATGGGTTGACTGATACATAACAATCTATTTTGAACAGCAGAGTGAATCCTTACTGCATTGTTTTTTGTTACAAGCTAGTTGGATGTGTGTTCTTCAATTTATGGCTACTGTTTTTTGGGAGTGCTACTAATCTTAGTTCAGTCCTTAGATGCAGTGGTAGATTTGGGGGTTGCTTGATTCTCTTCATAGCTGTATCTCCAGAAACTTTCAATATATCCTGCAAAATAAGGTAACGTTCCAGGAGCTAAAATCAAAATTATTTGTGTCTGTCCTTCACTTAATTACCCACCAAATCTCTTTGTTCTCTGAGGTAACCACATAAGTCCAAAATATAATGTACCTTAAAAAACGGAATTTTCACTGATACTTCAATTTGAAATTCATGTTCATATACCTGATTGGAAATAAAAATATGAATCTAGATTAGATATTTAACACCAAGACTAAACATTTTATCTTTAGAGCTGGATAAAGACTTTTTTTTTTTTTTTCTTTTTTTTTGCATTCAATTTTATCTAAACAAAATCAGAAAAATAAAAAAAAAGCATCATGGAGGTCTTTGCAACCATGTTAGATGTCTTTTCATATGATTTGTGGGATCAGCTGTTGGGAAAAAAAAATCAAGAAATTAAAATGAAGTACAATTTTTCATGTATGTGGAAATTCTCGGAAGGAATAAACATTTGTTTCACAAGTGAATTGTGGGAAAACAAATGTTTACAAACATCTCTTCTAATGTTAGCAGGCAGTTAGAGATAATCAAAGACCATAAAATATATTCTTCAAACTTGTACACTGTATTCAAGAATTCCCTTGTTCACCCTGTTTTTTCCTCCTGTAGTTCCAGGAAAGCCATTTACAAACAGGTCACTAGTTCAAATGTAACAGCAACAGCAAAGAATTCTCATGACGAATCTTATTTTTTCCACTACTTTAAAACTGTTTCTCGTTGTTTTAGCCTATTGCTTAATAAAGCAAAGCTTATTAGCAGTAAAAGGTGTGTCTTAGTTTTTATCAAACATTCTTTTTCCATCTTTTAGATACTGTGTCACATGAACATTTGGCTCAAAGAATTTTCATCCCTTATATCCAGCATAAAAAGGATATGTTTCTTAAATTATTGCTTATGTTCAGTCTAGCACAAACATGGCTGTGATGTCATACAATATCTGACTTTTAACAGCCTTGCTTGTGAAGGCTGACAGTACTTAGAGTCTGGAATTGATACTGCCAAATTTGAAATTGCACAGCCTCCAATATTTGTAGCAGGAGTTCTAATCCCCTGAAAATCAGGTAGTCTGCACACTTAAGTGGCCACAAGAAAGTAGCTTAAAATAAGCTTTTCTATCCCATTTTATGATGTCAGGGTTTGGAGAAGAATACAAATAGGGAATTTTGAGGAATAACAGTGCTCTTACCTTCAGCTTTTTCAGTATATACTTACTGCATTGGATACTGGGTTCTAGTTCTTTCTCTAAAAGGAGATACCTTGCTTTTCAAAAATTGTTATATGCTTATCCCTGTCTGGGTATAATCTATTGTTACCATGGAAGGAATGGAAAGGCTGATGATAGTAGTTCTTTGATTCTACACATATTCCCACATTACCTTTAGAAAGGCTTAAGGCTGTGGTGAATCATCTGATTGGAGCTCCTGCTGCAGTTCTCAGGCTTAATTCTTTGCAAGAGTACAAGATTAAACTTAACAAATATTTTCTTGTCCATAATAGACTGTTTATTAGAGTAATAATTTAACAAATAAATAAATGGCAGTGGATGATTTTTTTTATTTTATTTTATTATTATTTTTTTTTGGTGAACAGTGAAAAGCAAAAAATCCTTACTTACTAAGGATTTTTTTTAAAAATTGGAAAAGATCGGATCAGTTTCATGGCAATTAATTTGTGTTTCTGTGTATGTAAGATCAAAATCAATTTTTTGAATTTACAAATGTAAGTAAATTACAAGTTAGGTGCATGAATATGATGATTATGGTTAAACAAAAGCACACATCTGTGTAAGAAAAAGCTCTCATCTCTGTAACAAAAGTGGCATTTGCAGATATTTCATTTCTGAACAAGACATCATTTCTTGTGATTGAAGACTGTTAACATAAAGAGGAGAAAAAATCTATAGCAGAATTATTTCAAGTAACTGCATAAGTAAAGCTACTTTAGAAAATCTTTAAATAAGCATAATTCACTTTGAAGATTTTAGCTGAACTACAGAAGGTCAAGTTTTTTATTATGGTTATTTACAATATGTTGCTAGTAAGTTAATAATTTTTAGTGTTGACACATTATACTACAAGAAAAAACTACCATTCTTCAACTGTAGAACTTAATATAATCTATACTATTTATTTTCCAAAGGCTTAAGTATTTAAAAAATACATAAAGAAATCCCAGAAATCTGGTACCAGTACAGGATTTTTTACGGTGTTTAAGATAGTGTCAGCACTTGCACTAGAAACTTTAAAAGGTTTATTACTAAGCCATAAAAATCAGTCCGTTGTATAACTTCAGTTAACTCTCATTTTAGTACTCATTTTTCCCACCACTCCTCTATCCAGAATAGTTTTTCTTTAAATAAATTACAGAAATATATATTTTAGAATGACTCTTTTATGTGTTATTTTCTTTCAAACCCTTACACTTTACAAGTCCATACCATCATTTTTTGGTGTACAATATATAATGAACCTTTTAACATAAATGAAAGGTGATCTCTCAACTTCCAAAGACAGATTAGTAATAACTCAATAACTCTAATACATTTAATCCCAAAAGACTGAACTTCTACTTTATTTCATCATTTCAGTCATTACTGAGAAGTTCCATAGATGTTTCTCTTTGCTGTTGCCACAGCCCCAGTAGCATCACCACCTGATTCCATATTAGTCTGCCAATATATGTAAAAAGCTATGAAAGAGACTCACTTTTTTGGAAATATTTCCAGAAATCCCACATCCTGGTGCACGTGTTGTCTCTCTGTGACACAGCCATGGGCCATAACACTAGCCTTATATGTTTTAAGCAGACTTTGGTGTTTCATCACCCACGTCTGGTAAGAACAATCCCCTCTCTATCATGAAGGTATTCTGTTAGATTTCATATGGTCACATAAATTCTTAGCTGCAAGCCATCAGAATGGCTAGCAGACACAGCTACAAAACTGTCCCACACATATGTTCCTGCACACATCGGATCCTTATCCAACACCATTGCCAAGCCCTCAGATTCACATTATCCAGAACTCCAGAGCTTCCAGAAACCATATTTAGAAGAGCCCCAAATGACATATGCCTACACACGCACGTCTAGCATCCTCACCCAGACACTGATATATCTATGGCAACATCTTGTACCTTAACAGCTATTCTTTGCCTTGGATCTGTTTGGCCTATCCGCTCTTTATACCAGCTTTACAGCCAACGAGTACAGACCAGCACAAGCAGTCAAATGTGAGCAGACACCAGTGTTCACAGCTTGTTGTGTAGCAATCTGCAGCTAGACAAGAAACCTTAATTTTGGATCAGAATACCACATACTAAATAACCTCCCTTACAATGCTCCCTGCTGCCTTAATGCATGTCTCTGAAGCACCACTGTTCTCCTACAGTAGAGCTCCTGTATTAATACATCATAGTATTAATAGTGCTGAACCCCCATGAGTTTTGAATAGAACTATCCTACTGATATTCATGGACCCACTACATCCAAACCCTCTGTGTAGCCCTGTACATCAGACCTTGTGAAACAGGAAAACAAAGTAAGCAGCCCTGAACTACATACAAAGCTGTTTGAGCTGGGGATGGGGGGTGGGGGTAGGTTCTAGAGTTCTTATAAAAATAGGTCTCATCAAAGACAGCTGCTCATGTGGTAAGCCTTGTCAATACTCTTTTAGGTATTCTCAGGATTAGCACATCCATGTAGATGTTCAGTGATTTCAGGAATTGCAATTAGATCTAGAGGATAAACATATCAGGTATGAGAGCAAGTGACCCAACCTCTGCTTTACAATCTGTTTTATGCCCCCTTTTTTTTCTCATACCAGATGTTTCTCTACTGGAAGGTGTTCGTGCCCATGGCAGGGGGGTTGGAATAATATGACCTTTAAAGTCCCTTCCAATCCAAACCAATCTATGATTCTCCCAAATTTAATCAAGGCATTGTCCAAGGTTTTCTTAGTCTCATCATCTCATCCTGCTGGAAAGACAAAAGTTCTCTCCTGTCTTGCTTAGACAGTCTAGATGGCCATCTTCAGGAATGAAGGAGACAAACTTTTAAGAACAGGTCTTGAGCCCCATGAGAATCCATGGGATTCTTCCTCCTGGTGTTAGTTTGTTCAAAAACCCTATGGAATTACTAAACTACCTGTTCACTGTACTCAGCACTGGTTTCCAGAGTAGGTGAGTTTCCTGTTTTGTGCAAGCTGTCTAACATGGTCAAACATTACTACACATTCACAGTCTTTGCTGCACTCCTGAGGACTTATCTCACACAGCAATGGTCTGTGTTTCTCAATGAGTATGTTAATTTACTGTAATAAAAAAGATTGTATTGATTTGGCTGTCAAACAAAAAGATAAACTCACAGACATTTCCAGAAATATGGTATCATTCTCTTGTCCTTTTCTATCTAAAGAGAAGGAAAAAACATATCACACTGCCTCCCAGTGAAACTTCCTGTTTTCACTTTCTTATTTATATAAGATTTATAAATATATCTATTTACTTGCTTTCATCCGTTTTATTTTTTTTCATTGCTTCCTTCATGTTGACTCAACTTCTCTCTCCCCTGAGAGATGATGCTTTCAACTGATCTGTTAAACCTAGTTCTTTTCTCAAGAAAGTGATAGCAGAAAGCAAGTAAAATTAGACTATCTACTTGTTTATATTAGCACTCTCCTACTTGAAGCCCTCTTAGGAAAGGGAGATTCATATGTCTATATATGTCCTAATCTTTCTAAGTAACTGTCTGGGGAACTGACAAAAAATCTAATAGACTGATTGCTTTCTGTTGCTTTACCCTCTTCTCTTCATGTTGCCCATTTAAGATTTTAAACTCCACTGGGAAGTGCATCAGATTTGTATATAGTATTTCTAATAGCACACATATGGCCCAATGAAAAACAGAAATAATGAGACATTCTAGACTCACATTGCTTTTCACTCACTCAGTGTGATCTACAGAGACTGCACAGCTTGGATTCTCTTTGTGAGAGTATCACTAACTTTCAGAATAACCTCCAGTAAATCACTCCACTCTTTTCCCTAATTATGAAATGGTGATAGTAATATTCTGTAAAGCACAAAGCACTCTAAGTCCTAAGTGTGATCATTACTGTCTAATTAGCTTAATTCTTTTCCATTTCCTTCACAGAAAAATATATATATTAAAAAAAAATTGCCATACTACTTACCTTCTACAAGGCCTTTTCCCAGCATGTAAAGGACACCAATCCACTGTTCTTTGTTATGTGGAAAAAGGACTCTACATTTACCAGTCATCATCAGATGTCAGGGGAGGAATCTGATGAAAGTAAAATTTCAGAAGTCCTTAGATGAGACTATGTATTTTTATTTAAATACCTAACAGTACACAAGAGAGAGTTTCTACTAGATTATAGGATTATATGGTCTTCAACTGTATCTCTCATTCTGCAAGAATGCTTCAATTTCTTGCTTCAATGGGTAGCTGTTCAGCTATGGCTGCAAGGTTACGTTCTTTCTTAGAACAAAAGTTACCTGAACCTGGGCCTTTCTATAAATAGATGTCTCAAGGTGTTAAATTTTCATATTAACACTTATGCTGAACGTCAGACTTCAACATGAAATGCAAGTGAAATAGTTTTCTCTTATTTTTCTCTTAATTTAAAGATTACAGGTAGTTTCACCTATCAGCAGAGTACACCCACTCTTCAGAAATTTTAAAATTATATTATTATTTTTGAATCATTTATTAATGGCAGCCACTTTTCTAAAAATAATCTTATCTCAACCCTGGAAAAGTAAAAACTTGATAGCAATAGACTCTAAGTACACATCCGCTGGCTGGGATATAAGAAAACATAAAAAATAACTGTTTAACTTTTGAAATATTTTTCAAATTTCAGAGAGAAGTAAAGAAATAAAGGAATCAAGTTTCACAGCTAAAAATTTCCTCCAGTAATATTAGTAGCCATTCTTCTTTCAGCAAGACAACAGCAAACAAAAGAAGCTTTTGTTCTGAACCATCTGCTTTATTGTATTTAAAATTACACATAATGATTATATGAATTTGAATATTTCACATTTCTGGCTACTGAGAGAGAAGAATGTAATTTCACAGACCAACTTTTCATTTATATTTTGGCTCATATGCTCAAAAGAGAGAGACCTGTTGCCCTTACTCAGATCATAAAGTTAGTCAAGAGTCTGGAGAATTACATACAAGAGATTCAGGATTGTTCCAACCCACACAGAATTGCCACTAGCACCACATGAACATACAAGTAGCCAAAAATGAGACAATTCTGTCTCTTTTTCCAAGGAACTGACTCAGCACCAGTATGTAAACTACATTTATGATAATCATCGTTAGGGACTTTGTGTATGCAAGCATATGATTTTCAAATACTTATTTCTATAGCAAAATCATTGCTGAAATCTAGCCAAGCCCAAAGCTATGTCTCTAAACAGTATCAGGCATGATACTCATTTTCTTGATTTCAGTTTTTGTTTCTTTCTCATCCTCTTCACTCTAAATATCATCAAAAGCAACAAACTAAAGTAACTGAATGAAGGATGCTTTCAAAAGAAATCTATTCAAGCACATTGGCAGCAAAAATATAAGTGATAATAATTACTAGACATGTTATTCTCTCTTTTTTTTTTTCTTTTTTAAAGCAATCCCAGCAATTTTTTTTTCCAATAATCCCAGAAGTTCAAACAAAAAGAAAAAAAAGTTTTTGTTTATTTTAATTGAAAAGTCTCTGTGAACAACTTTGTTTTTAACTTTGACTAATATAGTTCAATCAATGATTGGTTTAGTGTTCTAATATTCCTTTGGATCTGAGTAAAGGTATTACTACTTTGAATTCGATCATGAGTTCGGTGAGGTGCAGATTAATAAATTTATCATGAATAAAGCACAATTGAATATTGAATACACAGCACAATTGGGTTCACTGTATGGTTGTCTTTCTAATCAGTACTTTATTAACTACCAATTTAAGGAATTATGCTAGCAAGCCCAAAGAAAGCAGAAGGCACTCTGGGCACTAACAAAATCTTGTTAAGAAGATCCATATACTCTGCATAGTCATTTGCTGAGACTGTGAGGAAAGTTTGGTCAACCAGGGGACTGATGCCCATCAAATCCTATCATCAGTTTAGGGCAGGTGTGTTCCATGAAATACTGACAGCTTTTTGGATAAAGAGAAATTTCTACTGTGCATATATGTGATCAATCATTACCATATACATATATATTACATTATTCTATTACATTTGTTTTTTTGTTTAAAGGTATCCATGTTTTTATATGATTAGAGTGTATTTCCAAATGAGGATTTTTTTCCTGCTGCAGGAAGCTTACTGAGTACAGTTACTTTTGCTGGAGTTGTGGGGCACAAAGTAGTTTATGTATTGATTAGGAGTCAAATTAAACATTCCGAACTAGAATTTTTCCCTGCTTCTAACCATGTGGCAATAGAGCTAAGTATATAAGTTTTCCTCATAAAATACTTATTGGTAGAAAGTAGTAGATATATTTATTACAAAATATTATGATACAGTAATTGAATTATTTTATTATTTGACAGAAAATAAGAAAATGGCTAAAAAATATATCCATTGACAATTTTAAAGTGCCTAATCACTGTTTTCAAAAACATGATGATCTTTACCCTGATATCCTGCACTGTAATAATGTGTAAAGGTGTTATAAACCTTTTCTGGATTAGCAGGGGATCCCTTAATGATATATTGATGACACAGATGTCACTAAAACATTCTCTTTTGTGCAAATGGAAGTAAAGAATTGGTGGCAGAGGCATTCCAGAGCACTACTTCATTCTTACTAACTTCTATCTGGTGTAACAGCAGTTTGGATATACTTAAAGACTAGCATAGTTTATTGAGATGGTGCCAAAAGCAAGCTAACGGAAGGTTGGCATGAAGGTTACCTTTGCGCCCAATTCAATAATGCCAAAATGTGTTGAAACTGCTTCTGAATTAATTTTAAGATCTAATACAGACATTGCGAATTTCAGTTAAAATTCTATGCACTTGACACACTTCTCAGAATTTTTACGAAAATGGCATTGCTTACATTTATTGCCTCAAACTTTGCATTAAAAGTATCCAGCACACAGAACAAATAACTAGGATAGTGATAAACACATTATGTAAATGCAGGAACAGAGAGGAAGCTAACCAACAGAGATTAATCTAGAGGAATGGACTGTTTCCTCACTTTGTTATTGTAATCTATGAATTTATCATAACACCCACCTGTCTCAGGCAGGGAGTTTACTATTTCCTTTCTCATCAGAAAGGAGTAGAATAGAACAATCACTTGAAAGTTTTGCTGATAAAACTGAATTATTTTTCTCTTTCAAAGATCGTCAGTGCTTTTACAAGTTATTAATCTTCTACTGCATATTTTCAAATTTGATACACAATTGTTATTTACAAGCAGTGTGAATTCATTAGCTTTATGAAACTGATAGTTATTATGCATGAGTAGATTCCTGTCTGCCAGGACTGAAAAGAAAATGAGATACTGAATCTCTAAAGGTTTACCTAGAAGGAACATTTATAAGTAAATAGCTTAACTAAACATTTGGTAAATTGGTACTAATGTACACTGAATCATGTCTTACCTAATTTGAAGAAAATCTTAGCAGAATTTGAAAGAAAGGACTCTGCTCTTTAATTGCCAACGTCTGACTGGAAGACATAAGTGTAATGGTAAGGTTGCTCAGGACAGATGCAGACTTCAGACTTGTTGACACCAGAAGTCCTCTTCATATTTCTTTTATGGTTACTAACATATTTCTTTAAAAAAAAATAATGTTTCTCAGATATCAAATTTAATATGACAGTTTAATAAGAAAATGAAGAAAATTAGAAAAACAAACAAACAAAAAAAAACCAACAATAATAATAAAAAAGTGCTGCAAAACCCAATTGCTTGCTACTGACCAATGAGTAGCCATCTCCCAGCAATGGCAGTTCTCCCAGCTGTCTCCCCCAGTTTTACTGTTCAGCATGTGGTATTTCTAAAATAAATATCCCTAAAATAAAGCCTAGTAGTAGAAAAGAATGTAAAGCTTATACAAATACAGAAATCAGGAAAGGCCACAAAACTTCATAAACCAGGCATAAGAGAGATATTAAGAGGATGAAAATAAGAACTTGAAAAACTCCTTACAAAGTACGCACAAGCTAATAAAAATTTTTGTAAAAATATACAGAAATAAAATGTAAAAATATACAGAAATAGCTAGTGAATGAAGTAACATGTGATGAAACAAGTGTAAATGAGTTCATAAGGCCATGGCAGAGAAGCTTGGTGAATTTCTGCACATTAGAGCAGGGCAGCAAGAGCTTAGGAACTAATAAATAAGTTTACACTGAGACTGGCAATTGAATGGGGTGACAACCAACAAAAAGAACTATGCTACCCTGATAATATAAAACAATATCCTGGAGTTGGCATTGGTACTCTTACTTCTAATGCTTCCATTACACAAAAGCAGTGCACAAGGCACAATGGCTCCTTCACTACACACACACTGGCTAGCCCATTCCTACAGCAAACAGCCACTTTCCTGGCCAGCAGTCACACCATGCAGAGAAGTCATGCTCCACGTACTGCCCTATGAGTGTCTGAGAGAGGGTCCACATGCTCATGATGCTGGAGAACTGTCTTTGCAGCCTGTGGAACACTCTTATCCATGCAGACCAGGCTCCATGCACACAGCTCTGCCTCAGGCTCAGTGCTCTGAGCTAGCTCTTCTCTTTCCTCCCATCAGCAGTCAGGTCTGTCATCAGGTATCCTCCAGGATCTTAAAAAGATCTTCAGCCAAGCATTTGCTATGGACTGTGCTTATCATAATTACATCCAGTCTAGGCATCTCATGAGTTGCTTGGTAAGGTAATTCCTTGTTCACCTCACTGTGATTTTATACAGCCATCATAAGTGTCCAACAAACCATGCCTGCTGTTAGTTTCAACAACCACCAGCAGGTTGTTTATTATTTTTTGTTTGGTTGGTTGGTTGTGTGTTGTTTTTTGTTTGTTTGTTTTGTTTGTTTTGTTTTGTTTTGTTTTTCATTATACCAAAACCTTACAGCTCCTTTCAGTTCCAGTACCATCATTTTAAAGCTATATTTTACACATGTATCTCTGACAGAATTTAGGCATCAAGGGAGCTAAGCAGGCTCTTCCATGCTATGTTGAGTACTGTGGACAGTCCTGGCCCCTGCACCTCCAGCAAAACATCACAGAGTTAGAATGGAACAGAGAAGGAGTAAATGCCTTACAGGAAGAAATGAAGAAGGCTAGAATTGTTCCACCTGGAAAGAAGGATGATGAGGTATGTTTGAAGTTCTGCAAAATCACAAAGGTGAATGAATGGGGAAAAACTTATTCAACAAATCAAAACCAGAAACAACCAGCACTCAGTGAATCTATTAGATAGTAAGAAATGGACTTCTGAAATCTGTTGCCTCAGAAGGCAGCAAATTCAAAAAAGAAATAGACAAATGTAAAGACAACAGGTCCATAAACAAGTACTAAAGAAAATATGAAAAAACGTACCCTCTAATATCCTGTTGTGGTTTAGCCTGGCCAGCAGCTAAACAGCACACAGCTGTTTGCTGACCCTCCCCCCTCACTCTCTGGGATGGGGGAGAGAAACATTAAAGTGAAGCCTGTGAGTTGAGATAAAGACAGTTTATTAAGACAGGAAAATAATAATAATAATAACAATAATAATAATAACAACAACAAAAATGATGCTAATAGTACTACTACTAATACATATGAATAGTAATACTAATGTGTACGAGACAGGTGATGCATAATGCTCACCACCCACTGACCGATGCCCAGCCTAACCCCAAGCAGTCTGCCCCCCCCCCCCCCCCCCGGCTAGCCACCCCTATATATTGTTTAGCATGACATCAGATGGTATGAAATACCTCTTTGGCTAGTTTGGGTCAGCTGTTCTGGGTCTGCCCCCTCCCAGCTCTTGCTGCACCCACAGTCTGCCCACTGGCAGGACAGAGAGAGAAGCTGAAACATCCTTGACTTGGTGTAAGCACTGCTCTGCAGCAATTAAAACATCAGCATGTTATCAGCACTTTTCTCATCCTAATCCAAAACATAGCACCCTACCAGTTACTAGTAGGAAAATTAACTCTGTCCTAACTGAAACCAGGACATATCCTTAATCCAATAACTGTAGATTTATAATTTCTTTAATATCAAGAACTTATAAGTTTGTATTATCATTTGTTTTATATATTATTTGTCTTATCATTCTTATTCTGTTCTTGTACATTTTTACAAGGTTTCAAAACTGGACAAAGTCCTGAGTAGCTTGGTCTGACTTCATAGCTGAGATTTCTGAGTAGGAGGTTGGACTTGAGGGTTAATGAGGTATATTTCCAGCATGAAATACTTTATGAACTTATGATTGCAATATGTTTAAGAAATAAGGAAAAATAATACTGATAGCCTTCTAGTGACAGTAATTTCTTCAACAGAAAGGCCTCGCCATAGGAGAAAAGTATAGCTACACAGAAAGGTGGAAAACGAAAATTCTGTAATTATGTTTAAAACATAGTAAAGTTAATGGAGCATATTTTGAACCAGCTTAAACTCCATGCACTTTCACTGCATAGAGGTGGAGGATCATTTGTAACTTGGTCCCAGGAGAATTTCAAGTGCCTACCCAGAAGGCAAATCTTAGTTCACAGAAATGTTTCCTTTTTCATTTGGAAGGAAAACAGTTGAGATTACTTGCTTAACGATACCTTTATCAATAATGCTCCAAAGTGAGAAATTTGCTTCTGTACTGATCCAAGGGGAATTTAAATGAAGAAACAAAGCTGTCCATGAAATAAAACTCTCATTTGCATATTGTTTAAGCAGGATTCACAAAGGGCTAGGTTACCACTCTTCTTTTCCAGCAAATAGTAAGATAATTGTACTTTACCTAATATTTATTCTGATATTGAAGGGGAAAGATAAAGCAGCATATTGTTGTTGTTGTTGCTGTTTTTATTAATATTTCCAATTAAAAGATAAAATCCATATAAGTTATTTCATTTTTTGCCAATCAGTGTTAAGTTAAAACTTCATTGCAGTACAGCTGTAAACAGCACTGCAATGGCCATTATAATAAAATCATGACAATTCAATTACAAGTTTTTGTGAAAAATCAGTAGAGAGAACTGAACTCTAGCCAAGACATAACTCTCAGAAAAATAAATAAATAAATAAATAAATGTATCTTAAGTAGGCTACTAAAGGTATATTAATTATATATTTTAAAAGATATTAGATAATTTATTCTCAGATATATGGAACTGCATTCACATAAGTAGTCATGAAAAGAAAAACATAGTTGCCTAAATATTGCTTTAAATGAACAAGACTGTGCTTTCGTTCCCTGTTCTGACATTTTATGCTATTCTGATAATTTACAATTGAAGAAATACAAAGTGAAATTGAATAAATCATACTGCTTCACTTCCCCATGTTGTAATGCACACTAATAATGGCTATAATGACATAGACATGAAGTTCTTTACTCCATGCAACAGCAGCCTTTTCAAAAGTTTCAAAAATAAGCATTGAGAGCTAGAAGTAAGCATTTCCAGGCATTTCTGTTTACAGCTCCCTGAGGAAGCAGAAGCCTATGGAAGACTTGCAGATGCATATTCATCATTATTAGCATCTTATCCTCTCAGCAAATGTAACTAGTGTTCCAGAGAACACCACATACCAGTATTTTAAAAGGAAAGGTGATATTCCAAATCACAGCTGAAATAAATGAAGATATAGTAGAGAAGCAATACATGTTTTTATCTAATACATACAGTGATGTACTATTGATCTAGACTGATGTACACACTGATGTAAGCATGACAGTGCTACCAGACAGGTTCAGGGAAAAGCACGTGTACTTGCAATGAAAGCCAAAAAACTGACCTTTCTGATTCTCTTTTATTCAGATAGACCAACTATTTTTCTGCTTTGTAGTCTCTTTGTAGCCAATTTGTTTTGGCAGGGGCATTTTGTGACCTCATAGTAGGAATTTGGAAAATTTCAAAATGTTATAAAATGCTCCAAAGCTGCATCCCCTTCTTTCCATGCCCATTCATGCATCCTCATGCATGAATTTGACTTGCTGCTGCCACATTCAGTTTGGAAAATGGAATCCCACACTTACCTTAAAATAAAATGACAAAGTGACATGCATATTATCATCTTAAATGGTTTTGCTAAACTTAGTGGTTAGAGCATCAGTCAACAGTCATATTGCTGACAAGGACTTGGTAGTGCAATTCAATTTGTATCTCATGAGGAATAGAGGGGAAAAGATTTGATTTTACCCTTCTCTGCCTGAGTCTTTAAGAGAAGCCAGGTTTCATCCTAATGCTATGCAGCAGCCCACAATTTACTACAGTCACAAGGAACTTCACATCATTCACCTACTCTCTGCTAAACTAAAATATAAATCAGGGTCAAAGCAATAGTGGATGATAGAGAGCAAACCTACAGATTGCCTCAAATCCAAGATATAATATCTCAAATCGCCTCAGATTTTGAAAACCAGCATCTGTCCTTGCCATGTCAATATTTTGATCTAAAAGGCTCATGACTGAAACATTTCTATTAACTATTTTATTTCCATTGGGAGTGAATCTGAAGCTGGTAGTGAAAACATGTATCTTTCCATTGATTTTAATGGAGCTATGCCAGCTGGCATCACCTAAAAATTTCACGCCTTATCTCAGATTCCACACTTCATATGACTTAATTCATAAACAAAGTAAAACCTCATGGGAAGAGGCCATGCCTCTCTGCTGCACTGTCTCATTACCAACACTTACAGAAGATTAGATTTTAGAATTCATGACCTGCTAGTACCTCAGACAGAAACAAAGCTAAAACAGAAATGTAAAAAAATAAAGCTGTTTTATTACCTGGCTTGTGTGATTGTACATCATGTTCAGCATCTTGGCTTCTCAGTCCAAAAGTATAGAAATAAACAGATGGCAAATAAAATTCTTAAAGCATCTTTGAAATACTATTGCTACATCCAAAACAGATGAATTTCCCAAGGTCACCTTCATCATAAAACATTAAAGGGGAGTGAAGGAGTAACTTGAAAGAACCTGTAACTAAGCTTTCAAATTACAGCAGCTCAAATTTTACTCTTAATTTGTAATTGTTTTCTCTGATTTCTGTTGTTTAATTAGATAGAGAAGTCTGGGCTATTTCTTTCTTTCCTTCTTTCTTTCCTTCTTTCCTTCTTTCTTTCTTTCTTCCTTGCTTCCTCTCTCTCTCTCTCTCTTTCTTTCTAGTTCTGACTATTCCTAAATAATTCATTATTATGGAAACCCTTTATATTTGAGATATATCTTAGATCTGTATCTAAAAGGGATTTAAATAGAACAGCACTGAAACATATAATTTTACTTTCTTGCTCCCCTTAACAAAATCTATTTTTCTGACTTCGCCTCCTAAATTCAATATAAGTAGTACAAGGAAAAAATAGGATATCAAAAACACAAAAATCAAGGAGTACAGTTGGAAGTCAACCCCATATAATGTTCCTAAAGTCAGTGGACAAGACAGTGTAAAAGATATTCTGCAGCCTAGAGCATGGGCTACAGAGAAGGATAAAATTCAGGCCATGTTCTGACTACTTGAAGTAAAACCCATGCATAAATTTGGAAGTAAACCTTGTTGTCTAATGATATATCCTGCAATATGGCAAACATCCAAACGTAACGATACAGAGTTATGCTTAGATTCCCTTCCACTCTTCCTTTTCCCTATATCATCTTTCTGTCTCTTCTATTTTTCCCTCTTCCCCTTCCACACACATACTTGGGAACTAACTTAGGCTACAAAGCACTAGTTATTTAAGGCCACTTCCACTAAATTAATGAGATGCAGATCTGGTGTACAGCCAAATACGTGGCTGACATACAGTCATTAATGCAGAATTCTTCAGTGTCCCATCCACAAGCTGTAAAATACCCCTCACTGTACAAAACATGCCTCTGCATCTGATTGCAGAATAGGACGTTTACTATAAAAGACCAAAAGCCTCTAAAAGGAAAACATACCAGAGGAAGAAGCCTGCAGTGATTAAGGATATTACCTGTGTTAGTAAAACAATCCAGAATAAGGGAAAAAATCCTTCCTTTCCCTAAATCTGGCCACAAATTTAATCCAGGGCAAAAGAATGGCCATGCAAACAACCTACAGGCTAAACTAAAGGTTTTCTCAACACAATAGAGATGACAGTCCACCCCTGGTATCTGTCCTTGCCTTAGTGTAACTTCTGTCCTTGCCTTAGTGTAACTTCACTCTTTCAGAGGAAAGCAAGACAAGACTTTACCCCTGCATCCACCCAAGCACTTCTCTGAAACCAAATCACATATCATAGGAGAGGATATCCTTTCTAGCTAGGTCTGAAACATTTAAAGACAGCAGTAATTGAATGCAACACATATGTGGAGCAAGAAAATCAAAAAGAATGATCATATCTCATTTCAATTACTAGTTCGTACTAATATAAAGGGTCTAGAGCAAGTTACTCTGTACCTTCCAAATTAACTGACAATGAAGAAAGAGAAAGAGAGGGAATGAAAAAACATTAATTGCTCAATGTGGCATTGCAGTAAAGAAATGCCAACTCCTCCAAAATAATATGTTCAGCAGTCATCACTGGAAAAACTGGCAGAGGTTCATAAAAAGGAGTTTAAGTCTCAGAGGAAGATTCAAAGACATTACCAAAGGGATGGAAAAATGCACACCAATGTTAGAATTGTTTTACTTACAGAGATGATGGAAAAAGATTGCTTTTTTTTATACCAATCACAATAAAATTGTATGCACCAATAGCCTGGAAGTGCTTGGAAACTTCTGATCTTCATTTCTTGTAATAAGTGGGGAGGGGTAAAATAATTAAAGGGTGATAAATTAATCATAAACACTTTTTCTTCCAGAGAACAGAAGTCACTGTTTCCAGAAGCTGCTGAGGCCAAAAACTCAACACCCAGAAAGAGAATACATATCTGATGAATATCCTAAATTTTTATAAGTAACAAAACCTTTATTTTGGAATATGTATGTATAAAATTTCATGTCTAAGAGCAAAGGCTTTGCATACATCAGAAGTCATTTAAGACCTAGAGGCACAAAAAGGAAAAAACAATTGTAAATTATTCTAGATTAACCAAGCCAGAAATTATTGCTTTTTGTTTTTTTGTGTGTTTTTTTTTTTTTTTTTTTCTTTTCCTGTAGCTATGGATACAGTAAGCATTTTTTAATGTCAGAAAGAAATTACTGGACTAGATAGACCACTGGTCTAATCCAATTTGACTTTTCCTAAGACAGAAAGAAGATAAGAATTATCCAGAAAATTAGAGTGACATTTGTGGTGGTTTTACTCAGGTGGGCAGCCGAGCTCCACCACAACTGCTCTCTCACTCCCCCTATCCTCAAAGAGGAAGGGGAAGAAAATACAACACAGAGAACTTGAGGTTTGAGATGAGAAAGGTTTAATTAAGGGGAAAGGGAACGAGGAGAAAAAGAAACAAAAGAAACAATAAGTCCACACAGAAGCACAAAGAGAAGGGAAAAAAAATAATCTCTACTTCCTATCAATGAGCGATGTTCAGCCATGTCCTGGGAAGCAGGGCCTCAAAATGTGTAGTGGTTGATCAGGAGGAACAGCCCCCTCCCCCACAAGAGCCCCCCTTTTTATTGCTGAGTGTGACATCAGGTGTTATGGAATGGTTGGTTGGTCAGCTGCCCTGGTGATGTCCCCTCCCCATCACTTGCCCAACCCCAGCCTGCTGGCTCTAGGGGCTTGGAAGGAGTCCTGATGGATGAGTCCATAGCTAGTGCTATGCAGCAATAGACACAACACTGGAGTGCTGTTCCAGCTACAAGTGCAGAGCACAGCACTGTGTGGGCTGCTGCAGGGAAAGGTGACTCCAGCCCAGACAGACCCAACACAACATTACACAACATTTTTGGTTAGAAATATATCAATAGCAACAATGCTATCTTCCAAGTAACCTGCTGCTTAAAGATCTAGGTGAAGTGAATGCTGTTGTTTATGTGTGTCATGGTTCCGCTCGAGTGGGCAGCCGAGCTCCACCACAGCCGCTCTCTCACTCCCCCTCCTCAAAGAGGAATGGGGAGAAAATATGTGAAAAGGGCTCAAGGGTTGAGATAAGGACGAGAAAATCACGCCATAATTATTGTAACGGGCAAAACAGACTCAGCATAAGAAGATAGTAAGATTTATTGCTCATTACTAATAAGCTAGAGAAGTGAGAAACAAAGGAAAGAAACCAAAAGCACCTTCCCCCCCATCCACCCTCTTCCACCTCCTCCCCCCCCCCCGAGCTGCGCAGGGGAACGGGGGAATGGGGGTTATGGTCAGTCTACAGCACTTCTTCTCTGCCGCTCCTTCTCGGTCACTCTCGTCCCCTGTGCTGTGGGGTCCCACCCATGGGATGCAGTCCTTGATGAACTGATCCGGCGTGGGCTTCCCACAGGCAGCAGCTCTTCCAGAACTGCTCCAGATATGGGTCCGTACCACGGGGTCCATCCCACAGGAGAAAACTGCTCCAACCTGGCTCCCCGACGGGCAGCAGCTCCTGCCAGGTCACCTGCTGCTGCGTGGTCTCCTCTCCACGGGCTACAGGTCCGGCCCGGAATCTGCTCCGGCAGGGGTCTTCCACAGGCGGCAGCCTCCATCGGTGCAGGGCCACCTGCTCCACCGTGGTCTCCTCCACGGGCTGCAGCATGGAACCCTGCTCCACCGTGGTACTCCATGGGCTGCAGGGGGACATCCTGCTTCACCATGGTCCTCACCACAGGCCGCAGGGGACTTCTGCTCCGGCGCCTGGAGCACCTCTCCCCCTCCCTCTACACTGACCTTGACACCTGCAAGGCTGTTTTCTCACTCCCTTCACTCTCCCGGCTGCTGTGTGGCGCAGCGTTTTTTCCCTGTCTTAAATATGCTCTCACAGAGGCACAAAACAACATCGCTTATTGGCTCGGATCTGGAAAACAATGGGGCCCTTCCCAAACATGGGGCAGCTTCTAGATCTTTCTCACAGAAACCACCCCTATGGCTCCCTGCTACCAAAACCTTGCCACGTAAACCCACTACAATGTGACAGTTTTTATTAAAGTAATGCTTTTTCTCTGATTTTCTTCTTGCCCTTTCAGTTATGTATTTTTTCTTGAATTTGAGTTTAGCATATGCTCAATCTTTACCTTACCTCTACTTTGATATAAAAATCAGCTTGCTGCATGATTAGGTAAATTATAATTCATGCTGCATACCGTATTGCACATACTCATCTATACATTGCAGATATTGGATGTTTCACTGTTTTAATGGCAGTGTAGCTATTGAATAAAATACAAAGATATGTCTTTGAAAAGGGAAACAAAACGTTTATGGCCTCACTTCCAAAAGTTATATCCCAATAAATATGAAGAATAGAAGAATAAAGTGTTACGAATTCCACAGTCATTTGTTGATATTACAGTATGTCTGTGATAAACAAGGCTAACCATGTTGCTGAAAACAGTATTTTTGTACACTTCACAATTACATGTTTTTATATACTGATTCAGTTTTATTAAACTGAATGTAAATTTTAAGTCCTATTTTTCCATGTGCTGGAACATTGCTTGAGCATTTCTCATATGTCCATTATAACCCTGTATTTCCTTTATCATTAAAACATTCGTTCTTCACCTTTTTTCCTCAACAAGTTTGTTTGGATCCATGTATTTGCTTATGTACTTCAAAATTGGTTTTGTCATCAAAAACACAATATAAAATAAGCCCAAATACACCAAATTTCCTAGCATTTTACAAAACTACTGTTATTTTTTCTTCACTCACTTCAAAACATATACTAGCATCACTTCCTTTGGGTGACTAAAATTTTAAGAAAATGTTATTTGTCTGTCTGCAAAGAATTGCATAATCAAGTGGATTTGGGCACACAAAAACATATCAGGTACTATGTACAGTAACATTGTCACCACATACCCCAGTTAAAGCTTATTCTTCCCCACCTACAGTTTATTTTTAAATAACAGGAGGAAGTACCAGGAGATGTTGAGGTGTCTGAGAGGACATTATCATAAAGCATTTTTCTTTATAGATTCTATTTGAAACTAGGGAGAAACGTTCTCCCTCTGTAACCCTGCTGGCATACAATCAGAGTCTTTCTTACATTACATCAAAAACATACAGCTTTGACTTTATACGCATTTCTGACTGTTTGGTAAAGTGGCCTGAGACCTTATTTTTCTTAATAGAATATTATAAAGCTTTGATTTTATAAAACAGATACATAACATCTCATGGCCTCTTTTCATTTTTTTGTGTTTTTTGTATTAATAGAAGCAAAACAATCTCACAGACATGATAGGGATTTGAAAGAGGTGTTTTCTCACTTTTTCCCTGATGATTTACAAATTTAAAAAAAAAAAAAAAAAAAACACTAATATTTAAATGTTATTGTTAATGCATTAATTATATATTTACTTTTATAAAAAATAATTTAAAATGTTTAATTTTTAAAATTTTATACATAATCTGTACTAGTCTTTAGAAAATTAAATCTGGAAAATCATATTTAACTATGTTTCATTACTAATATTTTTAAGTGTTTTTCTACACATGCGGTAAGAGTTCTGCATTATATTCATTGAATTTGTCCAGAACACCGCCATGCATAATCTCTGGATAAGCATGTGAGCTTCAAAGCACTCTTCAGAATTAATTTGGTCACACAGACAGATGAGAGTTGTATGGTGGTGAAAGGACGAGAGCATCTGCTGTCTCACTGTAGCTGTAAATGAGTCCATGTTGGACTCTTGATCTCACTCTAATCAGTGACAAAATTTTCACTTACAGTGATGAGACCAGAGAGTTTTTGTAACATACACGCTACACAGAGTGGAATAATATGCAGTTTATATAAATTCAGACTACTCAACCTTTTCTTCAAATTATGTTGAAAATCACTTTAGAGATCTCTTTCTAAAGATCATTACCTTTTCTTGAACCTTCCTTTCCATGTCTTCTGCTTTATTAAATAGTATTTCTGTCACTAAATTGCATTCTCCATTTGCAGACTTTCCTGAGGCTGTACTTTTCACTGACATGAATATGCCAAATGCACCAAAGTGTAACCTGAAACTGACCAGCTGACACTTTGCTGAAACTGTGAAGGAAGTATGTCCACCACAAGAATAAATAACTTAGGAATTAATTACATTTATTAGCTTCTGCCATTCTAAAGCCACATCCATTTCCTTGCAGATTATAACTCAGCAATTCAGATACACAGGCATTGATAGGGCTCAGGATGCTCCCATATTGGCAGGATTTTAAGTCAGAATGCTCAATATGTGCTTGGTTCTTTTTTTGTATTTGTTCTTTTCTGTTGTGGCTATGTGCTTTTTGTTGTTGTTTTGCTTTTTTGTTTGTTTCTGTTAAGCCAAACTCTTTTACTATGCACTTGAACCAGCTTAAGAGTACACAAAGTTGTATTACATTACAGGTAACATAAGAGATAACAATGTTTTCTTTGCTATTGGACTATGCTGATGTACGAGCATTGCCCAGCACTGGAGAATCGACAACACATTCAGAGAGAACAAGTTCCCTCTGAGGAATCTGGTCAAGGGTTTCTCACCATCTGCAGAGAGAAAGGAGCATTTCTGCCACCACATAAGGTCACCACTCTGAAATAGTGGGAAACCCAAATGTCAAACTGCTTTTAAGGTAGAGCTATTGATAGAGGTAGAGCTAAATTAGTATAGGTAGAACTAAAAGGCATTGCATGATGCAATTTCTAATAATAATAATAATGATGATGATGAAGCTGTGCATAGCTAACAAGGATATAAATAGAAAGGTCTGATATTTCATTGTTTGCCCCACAAACCAATTCAGGAACCTTTAAAGCTAAGTTGATTGGCCAGTGGTCACACAGATGCTGCAATTCTTTTGTCAGTGTTCCTGTTCTCATGTGCAGCATCTCCACCTTATCAAGCAGCACAAGAGGGGTTCACATTACAAGTCTGCTATCAATAACTGCCAAGTAATAAAAGAAACCACCCATACATTATTCTATGATTATAAAAGCTTGTGAAAGTTTTTTTTTTTTTTTTTTTTTTTAAAAAAAAAAAGCCCCAGATCACTCATTTTCTACATGTAAGTGGATATTTTCCCCACTTTGTGTTCTTGTGAGAAGAAAACGTTTGATCTCACCATCTCTGACTGAAATGCAGTATAGATTTGGTGTCTTGAGGAATTAGATTTAAAACAGCAAGAGATTGTTATAGAAAGGATTTTATAAATGTATCACTCCAAGTCCTGTCTCCTAATGTGATCTGTGAATCACCTTTTTCTCAACTACTGAAAGTATTTTTTGCCTGAATAATCACTACTTCAACAGAGAATGAAGTAATTACAACTTGTCTTATTTTTATATGCTTAATGTACATTAGTAGTGGAAGTTATACACATTATTATTGAGTCCGTATTTTCTATATAAAAGTTCAGTATCTTTACAAAAACCACTTGAATTCATTAGGAAGTCAACAAATATTGCAGTAACACAGAAGTCCTACAGATGGTATTCTAAAAATGAATTTTCTAGAGAATTGTTTTTTTCTTTTTCTTTTTTTTTTTCCATCCTGTATGCTGTAGAATGTGTACAATTAGCTGTGAAATTATAAACAATAGTTGAAACAATACTCTGTGAAATGTGCATTTTACACAATTTCTGTAGGACATTTATACACCACAGGTGTCACTACAAAGCAGCATATTAAAATAATTATCATTCAATTATTACTATTTGGTCCCATGACAATTTGATTGCACTTTATTATAAACATTCGCTTCTTTCTAACACTGAGTTTATTCAACTTTTCAGACACAATATATTTTTGATCATGGTGTATTATCAATATTTAAATGACTACACAGATTTGAGGGTCAATCATTCTCCATCTTGTTCAGCTGAATATATCATAAAAAAAAAGTTAGAGATAGATTGTTTAGGGATCAATAGGCAAAGAAAACCAGTTAAATGGAAAAAAAAAAAAGTCAGTAACATAAAATTTACTTCAGGAGGGAAATATGTTTGAAGTTGGCTATGAAATAAAGGACAGACATATATCTGGAATTGTTAATCAGTTTATTGACTGCTAATCACACCTAAAGGAAAATTACCTAAGTAGGTAATTAAACTATACTGAACAGAGAATGTTACACTATTCTTAATGTCTCAGTACTATCTTATTGGTCTTTAGGCATGAGACCACCCTTGGTTTTGAAATCACCAGTTTAGAAATCACAGTATACACTCACACTGATCCGAAGAGATGGAAACAAACAAATGTATGAGTAAATAGAAAAAATAATTTCTTCCACAGGGAAAGTAATGGAAACAGCTTTGTTCAATAGCTGATGCCTTTACAGATGCTCTGATCCAAAGGAGTAATTCCAGTGGTATAAATTATGTGAACTTAAAGATAGCAGGATGTCGTGGTTCTGCTCGAGTGGGCAGCCGAGCTCCACCACAGCCGCTCTCTCACTCCCCCTCCTCAAAGAGGAATGGGGAGAAAATATGTGAAAAGGGGATCAAGGGTTGAGATAAGGACGAGAAAATCACGCAATAATTATTGTAACGGGCAAAACAGACTCAGCATAAGAAGATAGTAAGATTTATTGCTCATTACTAATAAGCTAGAGAAGTGAGAAACAAAGGAAAGAAACCAAAAGCACCTTCCCCCCCATCCACCCTCTTCCACCTCCTCCCCCCCCCCGAGCGGTGCAGGGGAACGGGGGAATGGGGGTTATGGTCAGTCTACAGCACTTCTTCTCTGCCGCTCCTTCTCGGTCACTCTCGTCCCCTGTGCTGTGGGGTCCCACCCACGGGATGCAGTCCTTGATGAACTGATCCGGCGTGGGCTTCCCACAGGCAGCAGCTCTTCCAGAACTGCTCCAGATATGGGTCCGTACCACGGGGTCCATCCCTCAGGAGAAAACTGCTCCAACCTGGCTCCCCGACGGGCAGCAGCTCCTGCCAGGTCACCTGCTGCTGCGTGGTCTCCTCTCCACGGGCTACAGGTCCGGCCCGGAATCTGCTCCGGCAGGGGTCTTCCACAGGCGGCAGCCTCCATCGGTGCAGGGCCACCTGCTCCACCGTGGTCTCCTCCACGGGCTGCAGCGTGGAACCCTGCTCCACCGTGGTACTCCATGGGCTGCAGGGGGACATCCTGCTTCACCATGGTCCTCACCACAGGCCGCAGGGGACTTCTGCTCCGGCGCCTGGAGCACCTCTCCCCCTCCTTCTACACTGACCTTGACACCTGCAAGGCTGTTTCTCACTCCCGGCTGCTGTCTGGCGCAGCGTTTTTTTCCCTGTCTTAAATATGCTCTCACAGAGGCACAAAACAACATCGCTTATTGGCTCGGATCTGGAAAACAATGGGGCCCTTCCCAAACATGGGGCAGCTTCTAGATCTTTCTCACAGAAACCACCCCTATGGCTCCCTGCTACCAAAACCTTGCCACGTAAACCCACTACACAGGATTAGCGTATAGTAGCAGAGATTTCTATTTTTTTTCTAACTGTATAGGAAAAAATATGAAAAAAATCCAAATTTGTGGACCAAATCTAGAGAGAATTTGTTTATCATATATTAAGAGCTCTTTAAAAGTGAGTCTTTTTATAATTGTTACACAATTTGCTTAATGTTTATGCAAATTCATAATCTAGCTTTGAAACTAGCATTCATTGGCAGTGAGACATCTTTGCTAACAAACTGAAGTACTAAAACCACTAGGTGTTATTTTT
Source organism: Aythya ferina (assembly GCF_964211825.1). Lineage (NCBI taxonomy): Eukaryota > Metazoa > Chordata > Aves > Anseriformes > Anatidae > Aythya > Aythya ferina. The sequence goes on along the minus strand of NC_140300.1, from coordinate 48,005,326 downwards.
TATTATTATTTATGTGTTTGTTTTTTTTTTTAATTTTCTAGGTAATATGAGGTAAAAAGAAAAACTGCTTTTCCAGAAAGATTGAAATACATCACAACACCTCTTTAATGCATATTTGTAAGGTGACATACATTTTGTAGAACATCAAATGTGCCGTTTGAATCCATTCATTCATAAGAATTTCTGATTTTTGATTTTGCATTAAAGATGTCTTTTACTACAAAATTTTATTTTGTTTTGCTTTGTTTGGGGGAAACTATGAGTTGAAATTAATATGTCTGGTTTAAGATGCTTGTCATCAGAGGAATTATTTTTTCTTCAAGGTACATAGAAAGGGAGATTTTGATTTTTGAGCCAGTGGCAATATCGCCATTGGTTTCTGTGGGGACCAGAGAAAGGCAACATTGACAACACTCTTTTAAGAAAGAGGAAAAAAATACAAAAAATCCATAAAATATTGACAAATTCTATACTGATGAAGGAATGTTTGCTTCACACACAAAGATAAAACAAACAAGCTGCAGCATTTCAACAGGATCAAATTTCCAGTAATTAGTATCTCCAGCCTATCTTTATGCAGTGGATAACAGAACTAGTTCTCAGTATCGTTTATTGGATCATTGGCATTAAAATTTCAAAACAATAAACGTCTGAAATCAGTACCATGCCCTAGTGATACAGGTTTTCCTACTGACCAAGCTAAGTATCATTAGTACTTACCATCAGTAGTTACAAAACAAATTTCAGTGTTCAATGGCATGTTGATAACTGTATCAAATCATCTGAAAGAGTCAGATATACTATCCTAGATGAAAACTTCTGGAGAGAAGGCACTCAAAAAAAGAAGGGGTGGGGTGGGGGTGGCAAGAACAGTAAGAATTACAGAAAGTCAAAATAAAGTATGCAGTTATATCAAGAATATAGTCAAATCATAGAAGCCAGAGAAAAAGAGGATTGCAAAAACATCAGGGAATAATATAGCAAAAATTCATTTCTGCAGACAAGTCTGTGTATTTCTCTTGCCAATAACTTTTATTTGTGGGGAAAATTGAGAGCCAGTGAAAAATAACTTTCTTCAAGACTGAAAAATAAGTCACAGAAGATAGCTGATAACTAGGACAGAAACAAAATGAAAGTAATTTTGCATTGCCTAAGAATCCTGTTTTCTAATTAGTCTACAGAGATATTTTGGAATGAAATGATCTTTTAGAACCACTGGTGTAATTAACAAAGTCAAAGCAATACTTTCCATCAGCAGCCCAGAATACGTCTGATTTTTTTCACCCTTCTTTCCCTATTTAAAGCTAATGGAACAAACACTCCAGCTTTTGCTTCTGGAATCTCTTTTTATTGTATTAGCATCCAGAATAGTATCAGGAGAAAAATATAGCAGTAATAGTAGTATTACTGCCATGAGAGGCAAAGGATACCAAAGAGGGATGTGTCTGCTTATGGAAGGGGCCCATGTGCCCCTTTGACATCATCAATGATGCATCTCATTCATCTAAGGATTAAGCTACAACAGAACTGTCTTTAGCCAAGCTTTTTCTCTACTTTCCGTCTACTCGCTCCATCTACACAAAAGGTGCTGATCAACTGATAGAGCTGTGAAAGAAGGGAACAGAAGTCCTAATAAGTAATATATTGTTCTGTTCTAAAAAATAAACAAACAAACAAACAAACAAAAAAACTACCACTTGATTTTCTTTCTGATTTTACCAGAAGGAAACAAGTCTTTTTGATCACATTTATTTGTTCAGAAACCAGCTTGTTTGATTACATGACTGAAAAAGTACATCCCAAAATGGATATTGCCAGTGGATAAGCTATTTGAGATGCATTTTAGTGGTTGAGCCCAGTTCTCTGTAGTGACACTAGCATTCTTTTCTTTGTCTTCAGATCAATCCCAGGAGCAAACATGCTCTGTATGTACAATGCAGGAGCAAAGGCATGACTTATATGTCTGTACTGTCTTTTAGGGCTGTTATAAGGTTTCTACCCACTGTAGACTCATTCTTCTAAAAGAATAAGTCATTTTTCTTACATCTAAATAAATTTTTAATATAGAACTCTGTGTAAAATCTAATCAGCCTATCACTGAGAGTTCAAATTATTTTAAGATGTATAGGACTATCTCTGCAGATCTTTTAACCCACTTCGCCTCATTGTTCCTCCTAAAATCAGATGTGAAATTCCCACTAACTTCTTTGGGAGTAGAATTAGTCCAATGTTAAGCAGTTTTAACAGGTTAACTATAACTGTACCTTTCCTCCTGTATTCTACATTTTTCTATTCCAGCTGCTATCCAGCTCTTTCTTTTTCTTAGGTTGATTTGTGTTCTTCAACCTAAAGGAGATTAGTATTATTTCAGTTGAACTATTCCTAATATAACCTCAATATCTGTCCATGTTTAAGTTGATATTCAGATGTTAAACAATATGTCACTGTGCATGATGAGTGGTTTATTTTGAACTTATCTTCTGTGCCTTGCCTGTTCTCCCGTATCTTTATTTAAAAAGCAAAATAGAGTAATTAATAAGCAACACCTATATGGAATTTTCTTGTGATTTACATGTGAATTGTGCAACTTAATGATGGGAGAACTGATATAAAATAGATTCCACCAGTTCTGTTCCCTAGGATTAGCTCATCAGATGATGTATTCACATCATCTGATTTATTCACATTTAGTGAATACATCAGTGAATGCAATACAGTATAAGAGAAGCATCTCAATCCTAGTTTAAAAGATTTTTCTGCTACATAGAACAGGCTAAATAATTCTTAGTAATCTAACACTCAGAAGATTATTTCCCCAGTATGTAATCCCAAACTACGCATTTTACTGAGAAAATGTGACTACTGAAGTCTTTCTTCAACTTCTGTCTTTTCCACTTAGTATTGTGGTACTTTCACTTAAAAAACAAACAAACAAACAAACAAAAAAACTTCATTCTTCTGGAACTCTGGATTTTGGACTGCCCAGATATAAATCTCAATACAGCACACCTCAATCAATTTCACTGTTTTAGTTGTGGGTTCACGTTTTCCAAAATGCTAAAACCTTCACAGTTTAGGTCTGACTACATAAATGCAAATGACTCTGTTACAAAATGTTAGGCTGAATGCAAGGAAAGTCATTTTTCTTTACAACTATAGTACAAGCCTCACATGTGCAGTATACTAATCTTCACTTCATTACACAACTGCAGTTCTATAAAGTACCTTACACCCAGAATAACAATAATTTGGATGTGATTTTATGCAACAGAACAATTGCATCTACAAGACATTTTCTATTTAGAATAAATGTACTCTAAATGGGCTTAATTTTGGAGCTACAACTAGAGGGGCTGCTGTTTAAATATTATATGGTGACCAAAAATCTGCAGCTACAAATCCCTTTCTTTTATATATATATATGTATATAACATATTGCAACTGAAGTTTTATTTAGAAAGCTTGCTATATATTGTCAATTCCTGTTTGCAGTAAATACAGGCAAGGTACAGAGTGAAATGGACCAGCATTCTTTCAGACCCAGCAAATAAACAGAGTTCTGTAGCTGACAGGATAAGGGCTGGTCCTTGTCAGACCAAACTCTAGCAAATTTCTGTGAATCTACTGGAGGAAAAAACAGTCTTCAATAGACAAGTAATTTCTAGAATTAGTATATGATTTGGGAAGATATAAGAAAAAAGATTCCCTGAGGTATACTTGAGTATACTTAACATTTTAAGATATGTTAAAGTGAAATCTATAGGTACAGAGTGAAAATGGAGATGATTGTTCAAAGTCAAGCTTAGACTGGATTCACATTACAGATTTTTCTTAACATTCTTTATTACAGTTGAGGCCAGAGTTGTGTGATGCACTAGCTTTCAAGGTGAATTTCAGACAGTGAAAGGTAAAGACTATGATAGCTCTGCATCAAAGGTTTTAAGATGGATTTGTAGCCAAAGTTTCAAATTAACGAGAGGTTGCTTCCCAGAAGTTCTCAAATTCCAAAGGGAAAAAAAAAATGTTTCTGTAACTATTAAAGTAATTCTACAGAAATGTAGTAGATGAGTTTGGTTTTTTTTTAATTATTGTCAGTTCTGCTGTCCTTATTAACATTCTGGAGGGGAAAAAAAATTAAAAAAAATGAATGCTAGAGAGGTTTTTAAAAGCATGAAGCTTTCGAGAATTGCATTAAATCCTCTGACAGTTTGAGTGTTTCCCTTTTGATTTTTTCCTTTTAAAATTATTCTCTTTCAAATCTGGATGAAGCTTGAAAGGCCTAATTATTGGACAGAAGGCTAATGCGGGGCAAGAAAGAAGCCAAGACAACTGAAGCTGATGGACCCTTTGGTAAGTGAGCTCAAAGAAGAATGTTTAAGGCAGAAAAAAAGAATACCACAGAGAAGAAAGGCTACCTGCTTTCAAAGTCTTCTAAATAAGTGTATATAAGTGGTGCACATTTTTCCTTGGTTTTCTCCAAAAGGTACAAATGGAGAAAGGAGAAATTAAACAGCCCAATTCCTATGTAAATAGTCCACATTTATTATATTTGTAGGGAGTCTTCAGGGCTTATACTGACTATTGGAAAAGAAAACATAGGAAAATAGAAGAGTAGAGCTGTTGAGAAGGGCAGATCTTTTAAAGTACCAGTGCCCAGTGTGAGTGCCTTTTGTTATTGCTAATGCAAAACATGATACTGGCAGATATGTTAAATACATATACGCATTGAAAAAATGCCCTCAGAGAATGAGACTGTTCTCCCACAGTTTTACTGGGTGTCTGAGTCATTTGTAGATATTTGATTCACTATAGGTCAATAATCATAACTCAAATAGCCACCAACGACTGGTTCAGGAAAAACAGCCTTGCTGATAACCTATGTTTAACTGAGTATCTATTTAATATCATGAGAATAAGGTTATTTGAGGCATAGGTTCTAGCAGTGGAGTTCTACAAATCTTCACAACTCAGCCATATAAAACAACTTCAAAAGCTAAATATGGAATACCTTAAAACAAATCTATTATTTAAACCAGGTTGTTAGAATTTATCACTTATGGTTTTGTATAACAAAGATCTGAGCTTTAGCTTACTGATATACTTAACATAAAGCTTTGCATGACAACTTAACTCCAAACAGCTCAAATGAGCTTCACAGAAATATAACCTTCCACACCATCTACCTATCTGCTGTATGAAGCTTATCTGTTGTAAAGATCAAACATTTCCTTCCATAATGAGGAATAACTTACCCTATGCACACCACTGTTCTTATTCATTTAATGAAATTTCTCTTCAATTCATTTGTCAACATATAATATCTTGAAGACCTTACAGGCTATATGTCAAATTGTAAGATGAGCACATGTAAGGAAATGCAGTTTCCAAGAGTGAAATACAAAATTTAGGGGTGGGGAGGTAGCAAGACGTGATTATTTTTAACTTAAACCTTGAGAAAAAGATGGATTCAGGTATATTCCAAGAGCACTACATTGCTTTGTCAAGATGAATAATAAAACAGAATACTATTACCCTTGGTAGACAAATACATATATATATTAAAATGGTGGACTGAGTGCAATCAGTGCTGCAAAAGAAGTAGAAGGCAACACTTTATATTCTCCACACTTGCTAGAATTTAGGAATGCAATATACACCCAGGGCAGCTTGCACTTGAATAGCCTAGCAGGGTGCATGAGCACAATTGGAAGCTGCCTGCATAACAAAGTGTAAGGAGAGAAGAGCAAATTATTCTGCTGAATTTTGTCCTTGAATTGTTTCTCACTGTATTATAAATATCATGTTTTCAAATACCTGCAAATATTTCTTGGTTTTAGTAAATAGAACAACTGCACTTTGTGGACACTTAGACAATGAATGAATAACTTGCACATAGAATAAATACCTACTCAAGAGCCAAAGTGATGTGAACAGTACCGGTCTAATTGAAAGGTTGGGAAATGGTATGAAACCTCCAGAATACCATGTTTCCACACTGCTGTAAGGAGTCATTCAGCAGCAACTAGAATAGGATTTCTCTGTTGCTGTTTCCAGAATGCTTGCAATAGCTCCATCCCAAACACCAGACATACAGAGAGTTGATTTAAATCAATTGATTAACCATGCACTAAAGATCCACTTTGAGTTTCAGTGGAAATCTAAACAGGCCATAAGATTTGTGTGAATCCTTTTAACCTTAGTGGTCCCATAACAGAAATAAAAACTGAAAGAAGTGGGAACACACTGTTTTAGAGGAGCACAGTTCAGTTCAGTGGAGGCTTCTGATTTGTACAGTCCCATGCTAGCAAATTGTCCTTGTTTGGAGCAATAGGTCACATGCCCCAGGAACACATCAGGAGCTGAGAACTGCTACCATAATACAATTCAGTAACTCTCACAGAGTTTTTAGTGATAGATACTTGTACTCTGTGCAACAGTATTTGATATAGCTCCTTTGGTAATTCAGCAGGAGCCAAGAGCAATTGCTTTTTATAGAAAGGCAAGATGATGGCCTGATCAGATAGCACTGATCAGTAAATCAGTGCTGTCCAGATGGAAGAGTGACAATTTTTAAGTTGTTGAGGGGAGCAAAATAGCCCCCACTAGCCATGCCTTCTCTTCTATTGAACTTCAGGACCAAAAGCATATGATTTTACAAGTCTGAATGGGAGAAAAATACAGGAAGAGTGTACTAAAGTGAGAAGAGTAATAAAAACATTACTCTTAGGTAGAGAAATTCCACCACAGGGAGATTTCCAGGAATAATTAAAGAAATATAATTCCTGAAAAAGTAAAATAAATTAATTTAAGTGCTGAAGTCATTATTGGCTGTAGGAACACTCACTACACCAAAACACAAAACTATACAGAAATTTTGTAGTAGCTGGCACATAATCAATGTTGCCAAAATAATCATTATTTAAGATAATTATTACATCCTAAACAAAACAAAATAAAACAGTACAAATCCAGTGAGAAGTCAGGTGCTTTGAATTTCAGCAAATCCTAGCACATAGTGAAGAATGAAGAAGAATTCTTTATGCATTAACATAACTCAAGACACACCACACTAATCCTCCCAACCTCAACTATTCTCTTAGCCGATTGGTCAATGTTCAGCAGCCTCTTCCACTACTCTCATGAACCAGCCATTTGATTTAATTACATCCCAACATTTTCAGTGCTAGCTTGTGAAACAGTGAATACTGGGTGCCCCCAAGCTGTGACAGTGTCTAGAAGTCACATAAAAAGCGAGCACTGCCCATCGTGTCTGGTGATGCCCAGCAGTGTGACAGCACTGTTAGTTTACACCTCATTCCTCCAGGAACTGCTGAGCAGATCAGTGAGAAGGAACATCACAGCTGGAATTTGCCCTTCACAGCTATGCCACTGGCTGTCTCTGTATGAGATTCAAAAATGCTACAAATCTTATTTAGACCATGTGAAAATATTTCCACAGACAGCTGGAGTACCACAGAGTGCTGTCTGATCTGCATTTAGTTTTTAAATGAGTCAGTGCACTGAGTTCAGCCAACTTGAGTTGTTCAGAGCTGATACAAATGCTCCAAACTTTAGTAGTGACAGGTTTTTGTGTTATTATTTTTTAAATAGTAAATCTCCAGACATGAAGTAAGGGTAACATGAAAAGGGCCAACCAAGCCACACACTTACCTTGTTGGTCTGAAGCTTCCTGCACCAGAAAGGTGAATCTCATGTGCTCCTTTTGGTCTCTTACTGAAAATGTGATCTGCTGTGTACCTCCCTGTTGTATATGAGTGGAAGTGCTAGGTGTTGCAGACAGCATACACACACACACAAATAAATAAATAAATAAAATAAAATAAAATTCACTGCATGTTAGTCACTTATGTTCTGTCTTCCTATTAATGAAGGTGTAAGACACCTGGTTTTGCTGTGCTATTGACACAATTGATGCAGCCCCAGTAGTAACAGCTTGCAAAACTGCATCTTTAGACATCACATAGACTTTACTATCCTCAGATTAAATTTAAAGTTAATTTTATTATGTGTCACCTGATTGATTAATCTTTTCCTTACCATTACTATTCTATCTATATACATTCATTTTTGAATGATAAAAAACATTTTACTTCATTGTGCTCCCTAGATTTTCAGCTTGTAAATTAAAAAATAATATAGCAGTTATTCATTCCCTTCTGAAGAAATTAAAGTTACAGCATTATGATTACAAATATTACTGAATCCATTTCCCAAAATTACTTCTTTATGATGTACACACACAAAAAAAAAGCAAATAATAACATAACAAATAGGTTAAACAATTGGTGAATGGAGTGTGGTTAGCATTTGATTCTGATAATTAATGCTGAAGATGAGTTATGTATTAAACTAGAAAAAAGTACAATGTTAGTAGCAAAACTATCTTGAAATTTGCAAGAGAAGCATGGAACAAATTCTACTGCTGTTACAAGCTTTGTGCATAATTTGGGTTTCAACAGGCATAGTCTCCAAAAATGAAGGGAAACTTCATTTAAAGGGCTGCAGTCAGAATAAAAAACAGTTGTTTCTAAAAAAGGGATAGAAGATGCACTGGCTGCATAGACTTGAGTCAGTTTTCCTCATTATAATGGTACCTGATGAATGACTTTATTATATTATGTCCTATCATAACTGCTTTCTCAGGAAGGTGAATTATGGTCTGTAGTACAATGATAGGTAGTTAATCACTGGTGATATTTTGTGCTTGGTATTTTCTATACATCAGTGCACTGCCCTGTCATTGGTTTATTATAGTGACTGACTTGATTTTACTATGTATGGTGATTTACTCAATATTTTTTTGAAATTTTCAGACTATATTTTAACTGTTAGTGACACTTTCTGTTGCCATTACCTTCAGCTAATTAGCACTCCTGGATTTTTTTATACAACTGACTGAGTATGAAACACACCACCACCAGAAAAATTCATGAAGCATGCGACACTAGAAAGACTGCAGTGCTTTAGGCTAAATTCAAACCTGATATTTCAGCTACTGGAATTTTAGTGGGGAAGTTCCACTGCTTGTATCGCATCTGAATTTGTTTTTTAATATTAAACTATACTGTTGCTCTTGATTCTTTCTACTGAAGAAATCCACTGCCTGGGTAAAATTCAGCTCAGCACAGAAGGTCAGCACAAAGCCTGTGAATTGGTTGAATCCTACTTTATGTTACTCAAAATAGAACCATGACCTAAACAGTCTTCTAGTCTCCCTTTACAGAAAATTTCTCTCTCTTTGCCTATTCAGAGGTGTACTTTTCTGAAAAATAAAGATTGGATTTTTTCGTATTAGTTTCTATAGCGGGATAATCTCCAGGCCAAGGGAATCAAACAACCATGATCAAACGAAATGCTCAAACAGCCAAGTTCAGTATTTGACAAGGGAATAAAGGGAAAGTGTTACCAATATATTTAATAGCATTTCTGTCAGTAGCAATAAGAAATCTGCAGTCATGACTAGCAAATACTTCATAGCTGAACATATTTTAGATCTCTCTCCCATTTCCACTTTATCTGTATCATCAAACAAACTGTTGATCCCAAAGGAAACATGGTCAAAGCCTAAGCCAGAAACTGACATCTTATTTTCCATGTATACCATGTCATTTACTCTAACAGTTGCTGTAACTGCATTGTGTTTTGTTTGGCTTGTCCTTTCAGAAATGAGTATGAATAGATGGCTGCCTTATGCTTCCATTATATTGCCTTGAGGACTGTCTTCTCTTTTTCCATTTTCTGTTAAATTGGCAAGACAAATGATAAGTATAACAGAAACTCAACTTACTGTCATCAAATTCCTGCCTTTTCCTGTTCCATTCTTGATTGTTCAGTCTTGCTCAATCAAGGCACATTGTACAGTCATTCTCGTAATCCCTGGGTATATTCCTCTAATGATGCAGGATGGCCACAGGCAACATACTTAAATCCACAAGGAACAGATCACTAGAAAACAATTGAATATAATTTATTACATTATTCTCAGTTATGTTTATACGTAATATTTATGACATTTTATAGTTACATGAATTCTTGATTTTATCTCCGAAGTTACTTGTAATATATAACAGTAGGCAAGATAAATAACACATTTGAGCTCTTAGTACATTTATCTTTATCTCTGTAATACACTAGCATCAGTGGCATCAGTATGATATCTTTACCAAAGTCAAGAACAAATTATGTTTTTTGTTTTTTGACTTTTTTTTTTTTGGAATTATTATAATTATGGGAAGAAAAAATAATAGTAATAATAAACAAACAAACAAACAAAAACTCTAGAGGGTGATAGTGAAACAAATGTTTTTGTGATTCCTTTTTTATGACATGAAATGACAGGAAAAGAATTAGAGGTAATAATTTTATTTAACAAATACAAGGACAAAGACATGATTGAACTAAAGCTGATCAGCTCAGAATCAGTTTCCAAATTGTAAAAATATTGTAAAAATACTCAAAATATCACATATATTTCTGGTCCCCTTTTATTTAAGGAATGTGAATTTAACTTGGAATGGGACAAATGCAATGAGTAGATGCCTGAGGAACTTATTCTTTTATTGAAAAATACATTAAAAGAACTTGAATTTTTTTTGGTCTACAGAAATGTAACTTGAAAGGGGAGCTGAAGAAGTCTGCAAAGGACTGTAAGTAGTAAATATTAAGATGAGAGTAGAATTATTTCTCTTACGACAAGCAGCGGTCTATAGTTGTGCTAGTATAAATGCTTCTTGCAATAACAAAGTAGAAACCAAAGATGCTCTTCAGGCCTCCACAGAGAAAATTTTCAAAATGCAATTTAAAATGGGTTGAAAGCACTTCCACTTTTTACAATTAAGAGAAAACAGCAGAATATAAGTGATCCTGGAAGGAGGGTTTTAGCTTAAAAACCTTACCCATTACCTCTTACCCATCACCCCATTACCTCTTACCTCTTTTATCTCAAAGGTAATGCTTGCAGGGCACTGAATTGTATCAACAGCTGTTTGAATGTGGGATCTGTCCTGCTTCAGTATTGGTGCCAAAATTACAGTCACGTTTGTCATAGTGCATTTGAAAAGCATATGCAACGTGGAGGAAGTAAATGTTTAGGAACATAAATGTATTTTTGGTTAACCTAAGGATGGGCAAGAGGACAGAGCTAAGTTTTTCAGGTGGTCCTTTCTATCTTTGTCTTTTAAATCTTTTCTTCTCCTTTTCTATATCTACAAAAACAATTTATAATCTTAATATGTCATCCCTTCCTTCCACCTATACATAAGTGTTCTAAATTTGTTTTGATGTTAACTGATCAGAATTACAGGAGGAACTAACATCACAGTCTCCTTCTCACACTTGGTGTTAGAAATCCAGAAATCCTTAACAATTTGCCAGCCTTACGAGCAGAAAATACTTTAAAAAAAAAAAAAAAAAAGGCAACATAAAAGTTTCCCTCTCCTTCTACTGTGTAGTGGTGTGTATGTGGCTCTGCTACAAAATAAATTAGCCATTCAACTAGATAACTCAATGTTATCCACAGTTTATGTTTACTTAGAGGGCAATTTATCAATTACCAGTTGTAGTAAGTTTTTCAGTCCCAGCATCAGTGCTCAGATGCCTCACAAAAACAGGAGAATTGTTCCTGAGGTCAGAGGGACTGATTGCACAAATTAATTTATGAAAACAGAGAGGCATAAACCACAGACAAGCCACAGTGCACAATTTCTCTGAACCAGAACACTGTTTTTTTTTGTTTGTTTGTTTGTTTTGTTTTGTTTTTTCCTTTTTTCTTTTTCTTTTCCTTTTCCTGTTTCTTCTCTTATTAATCTGGATCAACAAATGCCTTCTTCTATGTGGCATTTTTAAAAAGTATCCATGCAATCATACCACTTTTTGTCATATTCACTACCAATCAGAAACTAAAGTCACAGTTTTGAAATCATTGCACTGTTTTACTAGTAATATTACTGACTAACATTTGAAGAACTTGGGAAAAAAAAAATGGTATTGCAAAACCACTATATGTAATATACTCCTATCAATTCCAAGCAAAATTTTCTCTCTAAAAGAGTATGAACAAACTTGCCTTATTTAGTGGTTCATGGTTAGTTTGGTGGGTTTTTTTGTTTGTTTGTTTTGGTTTGGTTTGGTTGTTTGTTTTTGTTTTTGTTTGTTTGTTTGTTCTGTTTGTTTGTTTTGTGTGTGTGTGTGTTTGTTTGTTTCTGTAACGGTATTTTAAAATAATTTAATAAAATGTATGTTTTAGCTATTTTTAATTAATTCTCTTCAAGAATGTACAATATTTTATGGTCTTTATTATAGAATAAATAAGAAAAGTGGTTTCTCCTATAAATGGAGAAAATAAACATACATTGGATATGATGGAGTATGTAGCAAATACAGCAAACACTGACTAGAAACTGAAAAAAAAATCCAGACAACGTGGTTGTTTTTTTTTCAGGGAAGAAGAAAATACATTTCCTCTGAACTTTGTTTGACATTAGCTTGGTGATTTTTTGTTTTCCATAAATTGTTTAGACAAAGAGAACTGCACCTTTCAGTTTACCACATTACTTGAATATTTTCTTCCTCAACTCAACTCTCATTGCTGTGGCTCTGAGCATTACAACTGTCTAGGATTCAAAATGCCAGAAGCTAATGTATGCATTGTTTAATTAAAGTTGCATTTACCAATGGAGGTAAGAGAAACTAGAGCTCTGTTAGTTGCCATTAAAAATAAGACATTTGCATTTTTGTTCAGAATTGCCCTTGCTTTCTTAACTGCTGCTTTATCTTACTAGAGAGATTTTACAAATCATTCAAATTTCCCCATGCGGCTACCAAATATCAACAGCTGGTGTTTTAGACACAATACATTTCTGTTTTAACGTGGTTAACACAGTTAGCGTAGGCCTAAGATAGGCATACAGAAAAAATGCACATTGCTGAAGACTGATATACTTGCAAACCTCTCACATCTTAACACTTTTAGAGTCCCACAATGAAATTCTGTTTTCTATTGTGGTGGTTTTACCATGCTGGGCAGCTAAACCCCACAACCGCTCTCTCACCCCCTCCTTTAGATGAGGAGGGGGAGAAGTAAAGCAAAGAACAACTCACGGGTTGAGATAAGGATAATTTAATTAAAGGGAAATAATTATAATAATTAAATAAAGACTACCATGAACTAAACAATTTAACTAAGGGGAAATAAAAAGGGAAAGGGGAAAAGGGAGGGGAAAAGGGAAAATAAAAAGAAGGGAGGAAAACAAACAAACAAAATAAATGAAGGCTGTATGGAAGTGCAGAGGAAAGAAATTACTCTCTACTTCCCGCAAATGAGCGATGATTGACCACGTCCTTGAAGCAAGGCCTCAACGCACGCAGCCGGTGTTCGAGAGGAGGACCGACGTTTTCCCAACGAGAGCCCACCCCTCCCCTCTTCTTCCTGTTTCCACCTTTTATTGCTGAGTGTGACACCACATGGTATGGAATATCCCTTTGGTTGGTTTAGGTCAGCTGCCCTGGTGATGTTTCTCTCCTCACTTTTTGCCCACCCCCTAGGAGGGTTAGAGAAAGGCCCAATGCTGTGCCACTGCTGCTCAGCAGTAGACACAACACTGGTGTGATAACACTGCTGTTCCAGCTACAAGTACAGAGTACGGCACTGTATGGGCTGCTGCCGGGAAAGTTAACATTCCAGCCAGACCCAGTACATCTATGTTGAATTTCTCTGTCTTTAATAATGATAATAATAATAAATACACCAGTAAGAAAAAAATGGTGAACAGGTTCAGGAAGGCAATTGTCTATACCATTTATTCCTCCCTGAAATTTCTGTTTGATCTTTCAAGAATTATTGTAGCTGGCTTTTTTCTTGTTGCTTTTTAGGCAATTGTGAGGTTTAAGAACAGTCACCATATGTAGAACAGGATGCTGCCACTCACGAACAGACTTGTAATAAAAAGGAATGTCAAAATACAGCTTCTGTCCATCAGGTTTTTGTTGAACACTGATGGAATTAGATTCTAGTCAGCAAGGATCTGCCCACACATCCTAAGGGACTGTTGTTAAGGTCAACTGGAAAATAAATTAATGTAACTCCTGCATAAATTGAACAATATTTAAAACATTTGTTCAGGTTAAACAGGACAGAATTTTATCTTCTGGATTTGTTTCTACTCATTTCTTGACACCACAAACACTGGCATTTTATGAGATGTTGTTAGTTGTAGAGAATGCAGAAGGGATGATAGCTGCTGAAGGACTGTAAAAACTGAACACTTGACCTGAAATCATAGAATCATAGAATCATAGAATATCCTGAGTTGGAAGGGACCCTTAAGGATCTTCAAGTCCAACTCTTGACACCGCACAGGTCTACCCAAAAGTTCAGACCATGTGCCTAAGTGCACAGTCCAATCTCTTCTTAAATTCAGACAGGCTCGGTGCAGTGACCACTTCCCTGGGGAGCCTGTTCCAGTGTGCAACCACCCTCTCTGTGAAGAACCCCCTCCTGACGTCCAGCCTAAATTTCCCCTGCCTCAGCTTAACCCCGTTCCCGCGGGTCCTGTCACTAGTGTTAATGGAGAAAAGGTCTCCTGCCTCTTGACACCCCCTTACGAGGAAGTTGTAGACTGTGATGAGGTCTCCCCTCAGCCTCCTCTTCTCCAGGCTGAACAGGCCCAGTGACCTCAGCCGTTCCTCGTACGTCTTCCCCTCAAGGCCTTTCACCATCTTCGTAGCCCTCCTCTGGACACTTTCCAACAGTTTCATGTCCTTTTTATACTGTGGTGCCCAGAACTGCACACAGTACTTGAGGTGAGGCCGCACCAGCGCAGAGTAGAGTGGGACAATCACCTCCCTTGACCTACTAGCGATGCCATGCTTGATGCACCCCAGGACACGATTGGCCCTCCTGGCTGCCAGGGCACACTGCTGGCTCATATTCAACTTGCTGTCTACCACGACCCCCAGATCCCTCTCTTCTAGGCTGCTCTCCAGCGTCTCATCGCCCAGTCTGTACATGCAGCCAGGGTTTCCCCATCCCAGGTGCAGGACCCGGCACTTGCTCTTATTGAACTTCATGCGGTTGGTGATCGCCCAGCTCTCCAACCTGTCCAGATCCCTCTGTAAGGCCTTTACGCCCTCATTTGAGTCCACAACTCCTCCAAGTTTGGTGTCATCAGCAAACTTGCTCAAAATACCCTCTATTCCTACATCCAGATCATTTATAAAAATATTGAAAAGTACCGGCCCTAAAATGGAGCCTTGAGGGACCCCACTGGTGACCGCCCGCCAGCCTGACACAGCCCCATTTACCATAACCCTTTGGGCCCTGCCCGTTAGCCAATTGCTCACCCATCGTATGATGTTTTTATTTAGCTGTATGGTGGACATTTTGTCCAGTAGGATCCTATGGGAAACCGTGTCAAAAGCCTTGCTGAAGTCCAAAAAAATCACATCAGCTGGTTTCCCTTGGTCCACCATACGGGTGATCTTATCATAAAAGGAAATCAGGTTAGTTAGGCAGGACCTACCCTTCACAAACCCATGCTGGCTGGGACCAATGACTGCTTTGTCCCCCAGGTGCGCCTCAATAAGTCCGAGAACCAACTTCTCCATGATTTTACCAGGCACTGACAATTGCTAGGGTCTTCTTTCTGACCCTTCTTGAAAATTGGCACAACATTTGCCAGCTTCCAGTCTACCGGGACCTCTCCAAATTCCCAGGATCGTTGAAAAATAATTGAAAGAGGTTCCGCGATGACGTCCGCCAGCTCTTTCAGCACCCGGGGATGAATCCCATCCGGACCCAGGTCACCTACAAGTAGAATGGACAACCAGAAAAGTAGTTATTAATAGTACTTCATCCTCAAATTTATTTCAGAACAGCAAGAAAACTAAGATGAAGCATGTTGAATCAAAGCCTAAACAACACACTACAGATCATGATTACTTATAAGTGGTGAGATATGTCAGCTCTAAATAAAAACAGAAGTTCTGAAAGGTAGAGTGAATCCTATAGTGAATCTGCATAATTCTTGTTTAATTACTTTCAAAAAAA
Source organism: Aythya ferina (assembly GCF_964211825.1). Taxonomy (NCBI): domain Eukaryota; kingdom Metazoa; phylum Chordata; class Aves; order Anseriformes; family Anatidae; genus Aythya; species Aythya ferina. The sequence goes on along the minus strand of NC_140300.1, from coordinate 47,989,260 downwards.
AGCAGGAAAAAAATAATTAATTAAAACAAGAGCATTGAATTTACTCCTGGCAAAGAGTCAGACACTAGAAGGCCCTAAATATGTAAAATGGGAACAAAACATAATGGGCACAATTCCACGTTATTTGTTATTTATTTGTTGCCATTATGCAATAACCCAAATTAAATGAATTAAAAGTGGAAGATGAGCACATACGGCTTAACAAGATTACAAAAAGAGAATGAGGGGCTTAAATTATGGGCATGCCAAAACTGTAAAATACGCAGGTTTCTGCAATATCAGAGTGCACAAGACAATTCTTTGCTTAATAGAATTTTCTCTCTCTGTAATTACTTCAGTGTCTGGGTCCACAGAGAAAATAATGCTGGTACACAAGTATTTTGTCATTTTTTTCCTTCTTTTTCCATTTTATAGTTTATTGACTATTTTTGTTAGTTGGTGCTCAACTTTTTCCTGTGTCCCATTGGCTGGGCCACTGACATATGTACTGTATTGAATGCAATATGATTCTTTATTTTCTACTAAATCTCACTGCACTTCAATGCACTATTAAATATATCTCATTTCAGTATAAAATGAATAGTAGTGATATCATTTGCATATTCAGTTTAATTACAAGTACTGGCAGGTTCTTACTGCATTTGTAAATAGATCTATATTCCTATTAAATTTGATAAAGATCTCTAGCCTACACTGCTCAAACAGCTTCTCACTGTCATACCTTGTAGCCTGCACAAGCCAGCTCTTTTTTGTCTTATTCAAAAGGTGGGTTTTGCTAGAAAGCCATTTGTGGACTGTATTCCAAATTCATCTCTACTTTCAGAGGGAGAAAGATAAATGAGTACAGAGGAAAACTGAAAAATGGGAGCAAGGCTAAATGTCTGCTTCTGCAGCACTGTTTTTCAGTCATTGCAGAATCAGACTCTTCCCCAGAAAAACATCAGGACTTGAGTTTCACTTCTGCTGAAGAATGACTGAAGATGTTTACAGTACAATTATTTTGCGAGTTTCTGTATGATCTTAACTGAAGTTATTCCACATTCTGGCTAGAAGCTCCTTGACAATTTGCTCTCAGAATGAATGGAAAGAGATTTCAGTTTCTTCAGAATTTAACTTTCCCATTGTTTTGGGGCATTTGTTATTATTTCTTGTATTTTTTTTTGCCAATGTTGCTAACATCTTCACCTTAAATCCTAAGATTCTTTGCATTGGAAATTCAAGTTAATCCAATATTTAATTGCATCTTCATACAGCATAAATCATAGAAGTTTTTTGTAAGAAATGAATACATCTTCTCTTAAGCAACCTAGAATAGCTAGAAAACTTCTACCACATTGTTAGAAAACAAGCCCAAACACCAAAATTGTATGCAATCTGAAAAATATGAGGGTCAGAGGTACATGAATATTGATACCCACTCCCAAGAGAAAATACAGTATTAAAATCATAAAGATTTTAAAATTAAACTTAATTCAAGACAAACTGTTTTCATTCATTCAATAACATTGAAAAAATGAATTCTTTTTCTAAACTCTAAAAATTCTTTTTCTAGTATTTGATATTTCTAACAATCTCCTTTCTGAAATTTGAGGAACTTTCATTCTGTACAACATATCATTATTTCAGATTTTAGTCCTGATAAATAGCAAGCCTGTAAATAAATTCAGAGTCTTCACTGCCTCCATGAAGAAGGAAAAAAAAAAAAAAAAAGAAAGAAATGCTCTTCAAAAAGTGGTTAGAATTTCCCTGCACTGCAATGCTTGTTTGTAAAGATCTTTGAAATAACAAGCACTGTAAAAAATAAATTACTGGTTACCGCATGTAGCCTCAATCAGCATTTTCTAAAGGGTGAAAACAAAGGCTTCATAGTAATCCCTATTAGAATTTCTACAAAGCCAATGAAGTAATTTGTACTTAATGCCCAGGTAACTGATAGTAGCAACTCTGATCTTTGCATTTCCAAATAATAAAACATAAAACATACAACATACAACTTTACCAACCTATGTAATTCACCTCAGGAAAGGTAAAGTTGCAGTGCTTTTTGATATGGGACACTTAGAGCAGTACTGTTCAAGAAGAATCACTTGAGGATGTATCTTACTCTACACGTTTCATGCTTTTTCTCACTTTTTTTTTTTTTTTTTTTTTTTTACTTTGCTCTTTTTTTTTTTTTTTTGCATAACAACATTCAAACTCTAATCACATCTCCATTTCTAATCTCTACAACACCAGGCTTAATGATTTACATTTTCTAGACCCACAACATAATTCTTTTTTTATAACTTAGTATTTTATTCTCCCTCACAAAATAGTAATCTAAGCAGTGAATTATGAAAAGAGGACTGGATTACAGTGGAATTCACAATGCTAATGATGATCATAAATTTTGTTGTTCTGCAGTGATGTAAAAATTCACATAAATGTCATCAAGTCAGAAAATGGCCAGAAAAAAAAAAAAAAAAAAAAAAAGTAGAAGGAACTCTATTAGAAGGAAGCTTCAGAATATAATGTCAGTTAGAATAAATTTTCTTTCAGCTGTTTCAATATTTTATCGTCAAATCATATAAGACTATGTTTGAATGGTTTAGATTTTTGTTTTTGCTAACAATTAAAGCTGGATGAACCATTATTGAGCAAATTACTTGAGCAGACCAGAAATATTTGTTGGATAAATTGAAATGATTATTTCATGCAGCTAAACAACAATGGTTATGACGCACTTTTTCATACACACATTTCAGATGAAGGTCACCTTATTGCTAAATTGTATGATTTTATTGCTCTGTAAAACATTATTTGTAGAATAACTTAATAAGTCAAAGAAAATATATCCTATAAATAATGCTGATAAATCTCAGACCAATAAAACAAAAATGTTTTTCTATCTTCCTAGTGAAGGTAAGGAAGACAAATATTCCAACACAGAAATCTAAATGAAGATATGTATCTCTAATAAGTGGTCAATGAATTTTCATCTAGTTAGATTTCACTTTTTAACAGTAGACCATTTAAACAGAATTATCTGAAAAGTTTCTTGTATACTATAATTCTGTTTTATATTCTTCTGCTGACAACTGACCACTAGCAACAAACTTTGCAAATTCATACAGGTTTGTAATCAAGCATAGCAATAAAGACAAGGTAGTTTTTCATCTTTGATACTGAGGTAGTGTAATAACAGTTACAACAAATATTATAGGGTGAAATAGAGAATTCAATTTTGTCTCTAAATATTATTCAGACCCTGTTGTAATTCTCAAACTTGATGACATTTTATAGGAATTAAAAATAAATGACATTTCATAATGATTAAACAACATAATACTTTGTATAATTGCACAGAAAGTTAATATCTCTCTAGCAGAGGCACTATGATTGGGAAAAAAAAAAAAAAAAAAAAAAAAAGCTTTTACAACTGCACAGAATTTGAGATCATGACAGGATTAATGGCATATCTCTAGAGGTTCAGAGTTTCAATAAGCAATCAGACTTGTCAAATACCTTTGAAGATTGCCCTAATCTGACCCTCCAATGCAGCTTATGGCTCTATGGGATTTTTACTCTGTTATGAAAGTAACTTTTTTTTCTAATATAAATTGGCAAGTTACATGAAGTTAAGTATTGATGAGAGAAAACAACCTTTATCCTTCTACTGTAGCATAGTGTATACAACCACATCTCTGTTAGCACTAATCCATGGCTCATTCTTACAGAATGGCCAAGGTAGGAAGGGACCTCTGAACATCATCTAGTCCAACCCCCCTCCTGAGCATGTTGCGCGGGATAGAATCCAGGTGGGTTTTGAATATCTCTGGAGACTCCACAACTTCTCTGGACAACATGTCCCAGTGCTCTGTCACTCTCACAGTAAAGAAGTGCTCTCTCATATTCATGCAGAACATCCTGTGCTTCAATTTGTGCCCGTTGCCTCTCATCCTGTCACTGGGCACAACTGAAAAGAGACTGGCTCCATCTTCTCAACACCCTCCCCTCAGGTATTTGTATACATTAATGAGGTATCCCCTCAGTCTTCTCTTTTCCAGGCTAAACAGGCCCAGTTTTTTCAGCCTATCCTCAAATGGCAGGTATTCCGGTCCTCTAATCATTTTAGTAACCCTCCTCTGAACTCGCTCCAGTAGTTCTATGTCCCTCTTTTACATGCTCATACATTTGCTAGCTAAATGAAAAGGTAATCTTAAACAGTCTCCTAAAAATTATATCCCTTACACTCAGCTAGCAGACTCAGTAGTTTCTGCTTGTGATAATATCTTTAGCTGCTAATATTTTCTTTGTTTTTATGGTTAAGATACAAAATAAGGAATTTTAAAAGTTGATCTTTTTTTTTTTTTCACTTCTCAAAACAGTAGGAGAGATGTATATTAAGCTGTGTGTGACCCATTTGGTGGCCTTCAGTGCTGGAGTAACTGCATCAGTCAACAAGGGAAGACTGACCAATGTCAACTACCTGTACAATATGATGTACAACAAGCAACATCAACAAAAATGAGGTCACCTTTATGTGAAAACAAAATTTTAGGTACTTAAAAAGTGAAGAGAAAAAAATACTATGTCAAGTTTAGCAAACAGTATTCACCAAACTTCATCCAGATATAGCCATCATCTGTTACTTTCCAAACTACTATATTTCTGGAATTCCACCCATACTTAAAAGTAAGCCACCACCCAGACATAATTAAACTGATTTATTTATTTTGCCTCAAATTTACAGAGGGCTTTTCAAGGTCTGGTGTACTTAAGATGCAGACAGGAAGAGCCAGTGCAAACCAGAAGAACCAGTAGATAACTAGCACATCTGTTATATCAGGAGGGGGAAAAAAAAATCTTCCATTATGAATTATAGTAGAAAAAAATCAGACACCTCATATTTCCCATTATCCTGTTCTCACCCTGCAGAAATCGCTATTGTGATGTGAGACCCTGTGCTGTAAGAAGTAGAAAACACAGGAAAGGGGCAAGGATAATTCACCCTTTCTTTCATTGTCTTGCCCTGAGGGAAGCTGGTGGCACAAAGCTTGTTATCATCAACCAGTGACAATGTTCCAATCAGAAAAATATTTTAAAAGCCATTTTAATGGCTTTGCCTACTTTCAGTGAGAATGTATGTTTAGGTATACCCATTATCTGAGCAACAAAACCCATTTCGATCTCAAGATAAACTCACAATTTAGGTAAAACTGGGGTTCAGTAATTACATAAGTTATTGCATTGGAAATCCCACTGTCTTTCAGTATCTGAAAGAAAATCACTACCAATAATGCATCACAATCCTTTATCCTAAATCTTTAGTTCATGGCAGGCAGACAGCATTTCTATGTTTTATACCATTTTAACAGCATGTCTCAGCAAACTAAATACAGAATTTGATGTGCATACAGCTGCAAATTCATCTATGGGCAAAATATACAAAGTTTGACAGGATGGTGAAAACATGATTAAAGAGGAAAACAGAAAAGGGAAAAAAAAAAAAAAAAAGAAAAAAAAAAAGAAGTGAGATTAATTGTATTGAGTGATGCTTAAAAGAAAAAAAAATGAAGTCCAACATAATAAGTGCTGTCTAGTTCAATTGTTTTCTGATCCTTTACACCTAAATGAAAGGAAACTAAACTGGGGCAAATACTTATCAATTATATGTCATGCTGCCTATTTAGAAATAGCTTTATAAAAGATACAGAGAATTAAACTTTCCTTTTTCTTCTAAAAACAACATTTATTTGAAGGCACAATTAACCACCCTATTGAAGTCAGTTTTAGTGTACATGAAATTTAAATATATATATATATTTTTTTAAGAGATGCCTAGAAATTGTAAGGCAATAATTTGCAATAGTGGTTGCCAACATATTCATAATAAAATTAGATCAGTTGAAAAATATTTTATATGGTTATCGTGTACATCTTCATCTTTCTTTTAGTACATGGAAGCAGCATCTCTAAAGCCAGTACTCTCCTAATAGTGTAATTTTATGTTCCCATTAAATCCTCATACCTGGCCCACCTCAAAACAGAAGTATACACCTGTGGTCTGTAGAAATGCTTTTTTGTTGTTGTTTGTGTGGTTTTTTTTGTGTTTTTTTTTTTTTTTTTTTTTTTCTGGTAGAATTTTGAGTGCACAGATGGCTATTATAGATTACTAAAATGGGACTGTGCAATAAAGGTGCCAGCTGTATAACAACCAGTCCATCTCTAAAAAAGATTGTAAATTCAGAGAGGGAATCCTTTCAGAAAAGGTCTGAGAGTTGCTTCAAATGGACTGAAACTCTGCATTAGGAGGACACAATTCCAGTTTTACAAAAAGGACAGATTGCTTCTGGCATATTTGCCATTAAAATTGTGTTTCAGTGAGTCATTAAGGGAAATAAAAGAGCTGACATACTGTCCTTTATATTACAGCAATTATACCATTAAATAATCAGCTCTGATTTAATTTTTTTGTAATTTGTCTATAAATTTAATTCCAGAAACACTGGATCAGGGGAGAGAGTTATGGGAGTAAGGGTCTGATTTCTAGACCATTTTTCTAGCTGAGATCAGATCTACAGTGTGATAGCCATGGCTATCTCTTGAGAAATTCTTGCTAGTTTATGTAAGAAGATACGATGTCATTGCTTTACTTTTCATTGAACTAAAACAAGTTGTAACAAAAGACAAGATACCTTTGCTAACAAGCTCCATGGGGGAAGAGGGGGGGAGTCGGGAAAGAGGGGGCAGCATATCTCCATGAAATTGGTTGTCTCATCCATTTCCTTTCCTGTTCCTTTTTCTTTTCTGGCTCACTGATATATTTAGTAATTATTACTATTTAGTAATAGTAATTTTAAATTTTATTTTTAAAAGATTCTCTCATTATTATAAGCACAGGGCCATCTTCACAAAGATATCAATAATTTCATGCAAGACTTTGAACAATGCAGAAGCCAACATTACCGTGGATGCTGATTTCTGGTGTCTCAGCTGATATACTGAAGACAAAATATATATATATTGCACATTTTTCTCCTATGATCATTTGATCAAAACTTTTGCTCCATACTGAAGTACAGTTTTATAGTATTTAGCATATTTATATTTAACTAAATATAAGAATTAAGTAAAAGGTTCTTTGTCTTCTTTCCTCTCTCACACAGAACTTGATCTGTTCCTTACTCTCTCGAAAAAAAAATTAGTCTTGGGAAAAGATCAGTATTAACAATAAAAACAACTGGGTAAAGGATCCAGTTCTGACAAGGAACTTGATCAGCTGGGGAATTTAGAGCTTTTATCATTTGCTCCAAAAATCTGAAATAAAATTTGTCATCACTGAATTTAATGACATTTTTCTGAATCTTGAACTGAATCATGATTTCACCAGAATGTGTTTCTTAAGACCAATGTTTCCATCAACTCCCATAGTAAAGTTGGTCTAAAACACACACTGCAAATGATTAGTTACAGAATTCAGGATTTCATTTTTTCTCATAAATGTGAAATCCCCACTCCAACATCTGTGAAACATTTATCTATACAAATCCATTGAGTTATTAGTAGTGTTAGTAGAAGTTAACAAAACTGTTTGCTTTGTCTGCACATTATTTGCAGTATCATCTCTACATCTAGATCATAGCCTATGCCTGCTTCCTGTTCACCTAACAAATATTCTAATGGGAACTATAAGAATTGTAATGTGTGCAATAGTGTGTGCACTTTTTTTCTGCATATATGCAGATATTCCTACAAACATTCAACAACAAATTCAACAACCATTTGTCAAAAACAAAATCTCATTCTCTAGTATACAATGAAAGTGTACACTATCAGCAGTTAGAATAAACAATATTCAAACAGTTACAAAAAATTTAAATGATGATATCCACACTCTGGATATCTTCTTGTCTACATATGTTTCTTCATTTACATACTCCCTAACACCATTTATGGGATATTTCACCTATAATTTGATCATTTCAATGCAAGCTATAATTAGTCCAGTTGTTTTCTAGTAAGATAGTAAAAGGAGGACCACTTAGTTTCTAGGATATATTTTAACAAGTTTTCAAACAAGTTAAATCTGCCAAGAAAAAAATATAGATAGAACCAGACAGGAAAAGATTAGTATGATCAACAAAAATAACTGGGTTAAGGCAATAGCATGGCAGTATGATTCTATCCTTTCAGAAACTGTAATTCATAAATGCACATATAAAGCTAAAGGTGGAAGACACAAACAAGTCAAAAAAGTCTTCATCGGATCATACATAAAATATAGGGCTTGAGGGAATAGAAAATGTTCTTCTGGCTGGCTAAGCACTGGGATTGCTTCAACTACCATCTCCTTCTAGTAACAGAATCAGAACTAAGCATAAAAGCTTTGCTCCTCCAGCAAAGTCAGCTGGAGTTCAAGCAGAACCAGCAACTGCTGAAATGTCCTTTACAAGGTGGAGTTACTGTCCTTTTAATAGTCTGTTGTGTTTTCCTGTAATTTGTTCTGTTTCATGCCTGACTTACAACACTATTAAGGAATAAAATAATAGGTATTTGGAATATGATATTTTAAAATCTAGTCTTTTTCCTAAAGTTCATGTGGTTTCTCAGTGGAGGAGGTCATTGTTTAATGTTTTAATTAGAGCAGATCCAAATTTCTGATTTCAGATTTTTTTGTTTGTCTTTGCTTGTTCTTTTAGAGGCAATTGTATCATAAATTGCTTTGACTGTTCTGTTTGTGTCTTGCCACTGTTAAGAATAATTTACTGTGCCTTATGAGCTTTACTTTTATAACTCTGCAGGTTTTTTACATCAGTTTAAGGGTTCCACTTTCTGGAAGGTTCTTAAGGTTTTATGGGGTGACATTTTTCTTGCTACAACCTTGATCTATGAGGTGGCCTCCATCTTAGTCTGAAGTGGATGCAAAATATATTTACTTAATTAACACATTAAAAATAATTTTATTAAAAAAAAAAAAATCTAGAATCACTCAGTCTTTTCCTACTTATCATCCCACAATGAGAGTATTAGAGTATTAGAGACAAAATTAGAAATATTTTTTTGGAAACTGCATTAGATTCATACCACTAGAGTATGGGGTTCCATTTCATGAGGGTGCATGCTCATATATCAAATAAGTCTCATTTATTTATTTATTTGTTATAAAAGTCTTTCAATCGCTGGGCATAACTATTAAAAAAAAAAAAGAAAAAAGAAAAAAGATTTGAAAACCATCAGATAGTATACTGTGAGGCTAGGAATACTGGATATATAATAGCAAAGATGGATAGATGGCAGCCAACTACAAGAGTAGCTTCTGGCTACCTCTATATTCTTGACGTCAATGAAGTTTCTAAAATCCTTGCAAAAGATCTCTCATATACCTGTAGCAGGTAGAGTGGAAAGGTCAAAGTTAGATTACTAATTAATTACAAGGTTAGATTACTGATTTAAGTTTTTTCCTATAATCAAAAAAAAAAAATCTAGAAAATATCCTCATCACATATTACACATATTACACTTTTAATCACATATTATATATGCTTTTACACATTATGCTCTTAATCACATATTATGATTTTATGTATTTATTTTGGTATGATGGAAAATAATGAAATAGAACACTCTGCATTATACACATTCACTAAAAATCTAGATTTTTTTTTGTGTGTTCAGAAAAAGTGTTTAATACACTGTTCACATTTGCCCACTTTGCATAGCTGCTTTCCCTTCATCTAGCATGTGACATTTAATGGTTTGGCAGAGCACATCTGTAGTGTACTTAGAGCTATGTGAACATTCAATAACCTCTAGCTAGAATTTCTAACTGAGGTTGGCTGCTATCTTTTGCAATTTCGTGTGTTTATTTAAAATATGGTGTAATTTTAACTTTTATCTTAAGAAACACGGAATTGGCTTTGCTGCATTTATATATATATATATATATACACATATATATATATACACATATATGTATATACATATTTTTCACCATTATTGCAGATATCCTGATTTAATTTCCATTAATCAGAGATTAGAATCAAAATTCTCTTTATACTATAATTTAGAGGCAATCTTCAATGACATTTTCAGTTTGTTTGTTGTTTGTTTGTTTTTCTTATGCAACCCCAGCTGAGAAACTGTATATATAAAATATGTAAAATATTTATATATATAAATACATATATAAAGTATAAATAAATAAAATATTAATGAAACCCTTCCTTCATTACTTTCATTCTTAACAGAGAATATCATGAAAAGAGGAATGCATTTTCAGAGGAGAGAGATTACATATAATAATCCAAATAAAGAAGTGGTTTCTTGCAGCTTACTCTATGTTCTACTAAAGAGTAATAGGTACTATTTGTACCTAAATATAGACAAAACTGCTGGTCTCTCCTGCTTTTGGAATTCATAATGATATTTTATTTACTTGTGTTTACTTTTTTTTTTCTTTTTTTTTTCTTTCTTTTTTTGTGCAGATTTATATGCAAGGCTTTAAATTTCTCCAATATTAGGTCTTACATACTGAGATATAGAAGTCATTTTACTCACCTTAATAGTCTCAGCTGGGCATAATGTAGATCCAAAACACCATGAAGAGCAGAAAACAGAAACAGGGTTCAAGGAACAGAGCCAACAAACTATTTTTTCACATATATGTTTTCCCTGATCCAGTAGTTAACATTTATGCGCTGGAAAACACCACAACATATTTTAATGAATTTGGAGCTTTGGCCAACACTCCCATAACGCTGTTATTCCCAATTTTGCAAAATGACTGCAACAGCTCTCACAAACAGAACTAAAAATAGGGACAAAAAGGACATTCTCAGTCTGTTATCCTGGGTAACTGTCCTGGTTTCAGTTAGAACAGAGTTAATTTTCTTCCTAGTAGCTGGTAGAATGCTATGTTTTGGCTTAGGATGAGAAGAGTGCTGATAACACCCCGACGTTTTAATTGTTGCAGAGCAGTGCTTATACCAAGCCAAGGACATCTCAGCTTCTTGCTCTGTCCTGCCAACGGGCAGGCTGGAGGTGCAGTAAGATCTGGGAGGGGACAGACCCAGGACAGGTGACCCAAACTAGCCAAAGGAGTATTCCATACCATCTGACATCATGCTAAACAATATATAGGGGTGGCTAGCCGGGGGAGCGGGCTGGACTGCTCGGGGTTAGGCTGGGCATCGGTCAGCGGGTGGTGAGCAATTGCATTGTGCATCACTTGTTTGTACACATTATTATTAGTAGTACTATTATCATCATTGTATTATTATTATTATTATCATCGTCATTATTATCATTATTATCGTTATTATTGTTATTATTATTTTCCTGTCTTATTAAACTGTCTTTATCTCAACTCACGGGCTTCACTTTCCATTTCTCTCCCCCATCCCAGAGAGGGAGGGGGGAAGGTGAGCGAACGGCTGCGTGGTTTTTAGCTGCCGGCCGGGTTAAACCAAGACAGTAACAAATTTGCAAGGCAACATTAGTGGAAAAATAAGAATGTATGCCAGAGTTATGTGATAAATATGACAACAAAGCCTGCACACACCTAGGTAATGCTAAGATCAATGACCAAAACATAAGATCATTCAAGACCATCCATCCTGTAGTCTTGTGAACTAAAATTTGCTTTAGCTGATCCAATTGTTTTGAGAACCTCCATTTCTAGTTATAACAAGCAAAGCTGAGTCATAAATAGAATCACTGATTACAGGAAAGTTTTCAGAGCAGATAAACTCCTAAGCTTTTCCTTACATGTTCTTTCTTTTCACCTTCTGAGCCTTCTGTTGCTCTAGAAAAAGTCCTGCTGCATTCAAGAGCTTTTAAAGCACTATGAAGTGTGTTCTTCTTGCCCTGAGCATCGATGGCACTGGATTAATGCATCTCACTTCAATCAGATACAGGTTATGCACAATAGTTAATTTGCATCTAACATAGAAAGTAATGTGTAAAAACAGAAATATCATAAACCTGTAAACTAAGGCAGTACAAAAAAATCACTTTAAAAGATATGTTCTGTGGTTATTTTCTCCAGAGCTGAGATAAATTCAAGAATTGTGACATTTGAAATTTTAAAAAATAATAATAAAACACTGCAATCTGACTTGAGCTACTTTTTTTAAAGTGAGTTATTTTTTAAGGGTACAGTTTAGCCTTCCTGTTAAGTAATTATGCCAATGTTGTGCAGTTACATTTCTAATGAAACAAAAATGTAAATGTATATGTAAATAATTGATTAGGTAGTTCTTTCTCCAAACTCAAGTGGTTGCCTATAAAAAAATGTATTTAGAGATATTTTCTGTCCTACTACTGTATCTTCATTTCCTTCTATCTCCAGTTAATCTATAAAACTTCTCTTACAGTAACCTAGAATTTGGCAGACTAGTAGAAAATATTCTATGACTGCCATGCTCAGATTTTTTTTTCCCTAGAAGACCACACCAACTTTTTTTTTGTTTTAATTTTTTTAAAAAAATAAGTTTTATTTTAGTGAATAATTATCCTTACAGAAGCATTTCCATATTTACTTCAGGTAATATTAAATGTTATCCTAAAATGAAAGAAAGAGACACAACCCTTAAATTGCATGTTTCAAGTGATTCAAGGCAGAAATTATGTTTAATCTTACATTTACAAACAACGGATCAGAGAAATGATAAAAGGGTTCACACACAGTAAGAGCTCATTAGCATTAATTTCAGTTCACAAGATAAAGAAATTTTTAAAGGAACATCTGTGCCTGACCCCAAGTGCAAACTTTACACAATGTGCATCTTATCACATAAGAGAAAGACACGCACTGCAGTGACGTTTGAAAATGCAATTTTAAAAGTCAGGTCACAAGAAAAAAAATATAGTATACTAGAAATCTTATTTAGGAATACCATGCGTATTCCACCAAGTTCTAACTTATGTAAAAATTCTTTGTTGCTCCTACTTCCAATGAGACATTTGAATTCAATTAAGTTTTTTTCCATTGGGGTGCTTCAGTGCTATTTTTACACCTGTATACACATATGTGCACACATATCACAATATCTGCAGCAGGACTAAAAGGCAAAGGAGTAAAGTTCAGGCTTACTGAGACATTGCTTTTTTTCAGCTGCCTTGGACAAAGAAAATCTTCACTAAAGAAACAGCATATCCTAACTGAATTAAAACATAGTTTGTAATCTATCTATACACAGAGTACCCTAACCTATATATACACTGTGCCCAAGTGATTAGAACTGGATTGGTGCTGAAACACTCAACCTTAACATAGCATCCAAAGCTGTGCAAGCAACTTCCTTAGTTAATTCTCAGGGAAAAAAAAAAAAAATAAGGAATCTGAATAACTTCAAAATATACTTTAGATATTTCCTTTTTCCTAATTAACCCCTCCAGGCCATAGGAAGAGCAGATTTGAGTAGATTCAATAGAAGAAAAAAAAAAAAATCTCAAAAAGGAACAAAAATAAAATAAATATTTCAAAATTCATATGATAATTTTTTAACCAAACCGCTTTTCCCTTATTGTTATGAACAGAGGTATGATTTTTCAGAAAGTGAACTGGTAGCTTCTCTACAGATGCAAGTAGTGAGGCAAATTATTGTTTAGCTTTTACTGTATACATCTGTGCACACATTTCTGCCAATGCATTGTTAGCATTCATGATCCATCATCTGAGCAGTCCTGGGTGGATCAGGAAGAGAGTAGGCATTTGCTTGAAACACAAATGATAAGTGAGACTGGCATCCTTCAGTAATATTTTTAAAATACACCTATAAGAGGTACATATATCTTGATCTTTGCCCTTCCACCTTGAATTTTCCCCATCCTTTCCTTGCTTGCTGCATTTTACTAGAGTGATTTTGTATCCTCATGGCAATAATGGTATGCTTTCCCTGGGTCAAGCAGTCTGTAGACTGCAAGATGTTCAGGCCAGGAATAAAGATTACAGCACTCTGCAGTGTCCTGTGGAGATTTCATGGATCTTACTCAGCAGCATGCACCAGCCATAGCACAGTACTGAGTTCAGAATACCTGCTTCTTAGCAAGGAAAATTAGCTAGGACAGAACATCATCACAAATGTAATATTTTAAACTAAATTACCAGAGGTATGCTTGCTACGTACAGTGCAATAAAGGCTTTTTCCACATATCTGGAAAGTATAAGCAATTTTCTTCATCGGTACTATCTGTAAAAGAGGCACCTCCAGTGCTAATGGTGAGGCACTGCGTCTGAGATGTCATACATTTCTTCCTCTTCAGCTGTACCTCACACCAACAGAATGTCTGTAGAACACGATGCTCTGCTCTAACAGCCCTAAACACATCAAAATATATCTTCCATTGAAGTTAGCAAGTCTAAACTAGTCATTGCTCTCGTGTTATGATACCCAATTAAAATTTACTATCAAAAACTCTTTATGCCTTTCTTCACAGTTTTATTTTGAAGGATGAAACAGAACAATCAAAGGCGTTATTTCCTAATTAAACTTTTCTAACATGTTGATCTCTCCCTACCTCAACAGCTCATTAAGATTATTAAGTGTAGGTAGTCAACAGTATTTACAAAGGTTTCAAAGATTTCTCTGTTGCACCTTCAGTTTAATGGCAGATTATTTCCTCCCTGTCAGATTACCTAGCCTGCTGAGGATACAGAAACATGATGTACTCTGTTTAACGTATTATTTTTGGCTTCTCTTAGGCAGTGTGAGAAGTCACAGACAGCTTATATCATAGCCATCCTTTTTGAAGGATATTACTATTAATGATTATATAATAGTCTCATACTGTTATCCTTGCCACATAGACCTATAAAAGTCAATTAGAAAATTCTGCTTATGTAAATTATGTTCTCAAATTCTCTCTACAGCACTCAACTGGTCAAGGAGGATGGCAGTCAGAATGAGTATTTTCTTCCTTGCAAACATACAAAAAAAAATTTAAATGTGCATCTGGTGCATACTAGATGGGCAGTACTACATATCAGTTAACACCACACTGAAAACTGAAAAGCGGTACAGAAAGATTACCTGCCTTTTGAATCACTCAGAATTCATAGTGAATGAGTGGAGTCAGACATTCAGCTTATAAACCTTTCAGAATTTACAAAATCATATTTTTTCTATTTTATGATGGATATAAATAAGAATTCTCACCTGTAGATAGACAGTACAATCAGAAAACTGAGGGGCTTCGCAAGACAATTTTGTAGACAAAACTTCCTTTTCCACTGGGCAATTCACAGCAGATGACTATCAAGCTCTAGGTGACATAGAAGCACAAAAGATTCTTTTAAGAAACTTAATAATATTAAACAACTGTGCTCTAAAATTAACAGTCTCATGCACATACAAAAATGCTCCTGAAATTATTTTTAAAAGCAAAAATAATGGAAGTGTTTGTAAGGATATGTTTGATACTTAATAAATACTAGAAAACATATAACTGTCAAATTCTAGTTAAGTGAAATATTTGATAGCTAGTAGAGCAGGCATCAAAATTTTTTGTTTATTACCCAGTTTTATTATAGAAAATACGAACATGCAGTGATATAGCAATGACTTATGAATCTATGAACATAAGCAACAAAAATTTTTGATATTACAAGAGTTTACTAAGAGCAAAGGTACAGAAAAGTTGTAAATATTTTTTCCCCACTACTATTCTATTCTAGGATCTCAGCTGCTAAACATTTATTTCAGATATATCACACTAAAAACTTACCTTATACATCAAAGCTTCTGGCCAAGTTCTTGGGTTTTCCATTTTCTTAGGTTATAAATAACTGCAAATGTAGTTGCTTCTACCATCTTCCTTGATTTACTTCCTTTCTCCAGTAGTGACTGCCAGTTGTTGGACACTAGTTCTAGCCATTAAATGAAAAAAAATATATATATATATAGACTTGATTTATCTCTTCCATTCTTTTTTCCTATATTCGGCTTTTTCCACGAAATGAAACTTTTAGATAATGACATTTTGACTATTTAATCGAAGTGGCAGACTTAGTTGCCAACTCCAATTTATATGATACATCATGTGACTTTAAAGAGTTTGTATGAAAACAGGATATCAGTCAAAATACTGCTTGTGATTGTACCATTGTAGGCTTCACCCCAAGGCCTCTGAAATAAATTATGAAAGAACCCTAGCTATTCTCATTGTGCATCTTCTATGATATCTACTTCATAACAGTCACCTAAAATTTGACATTTTCCTCAAAAAAAAAAAAAATGGTGAATTTACAACACACATCTGCATAACACACATTTCATTTTCTTTTATTTTGTGAAGACCTTCTTCCACTGTCCATTGGATAGTGTTGGCTCAAATAATTTATGGAGAGGAAGATACATAGCCAGTATGAAACAAGAAAGATATAAATACTAACCTTGGTGCAGGAAAAAAATTGAATTAATACACTAATGAAAGAGCTTTAATCTAGAGGAATAGTCTCCTGAATGGACTAAGGAAAATTTGATAACCAAAATTATCAAATTTTGGTCTGGCAAAAAGTATTTTCAAGTATGGCGTGATTCTGAGACATTCTAAAAAGTCTAGACTCTTCTAATCCAAATAAGCAGCAACAGAAATATATTTTTATATATAAACTCATAAGTACAGTTTTTTAAGATGATTCTTTAGACATGCAAAATTCTGGAAAGCAATTAAGAAGAAATCTTAACAAGTGTCTTTTAACACAAGTATGTTTTGTTAATACTTTATCAAGTTGGGTGAGTTTTTGTTTGGTTTTGTGTTTGTTTGTTTGTTTGTTTTTAGCAACCTTTACCCCCTTCAGAACATCAGCAAGATGAATTTTCCACTACTATCTAGGCACTTTAGTTTCTTCCGTAAGTCCCTTTCTTCTCAGAATGTATTGTCTTTAGAAAATTTCTATACAGTCTTGATTTCCTCCTCATTTTTAGTGATTCTTTTTTTTTTTCTTTTTATTTTTTTTTTTTTTTCTAATTTATTTTGCTATTTTCCTGCAAATTCTTCCTTTTCTCCTTCTTCAAAGGATTCTCGGTTGATCAGGTAAGAGCAAACTAAGCTGAATTTCACAGGAGCACATAATAGCAGCGTTTGCTTCACAGATTTTCTCAGCCTATGGTACTGTCATTTGTTATGCTCCCATAACAAATGATAGGAGCTTACAAACAAGGCAGAGTTGCAGAGGATGGTGGATTTCAAGGAGCCATCCTTGAAACTTACAGATAGAGCATCTATTTACCATGTCTAGTATGGTATTTACAGTGTAAAAATGGATATGTGATCCTTTAGCATTCCCTAGACATACTGATACTCTCATCTATTCTCACTTTTGTCTCTTTTCCTCTATCCTTTCCTCCTCAGTCATGCCAATACACACACATAAACACACATAAAACTCTTCTGCTTGGAAACACTTTCCTAGGAAGTCTCACAGGGATAAATTATGGATAAATGCACAAAATAAAATAAATTTTAAAAATATATACAAGTAATTACAAAAATAAGAGTTCTTGCTGAGTGTTTGTGACTCTGCTATTGTATTTCAGTGAAAACCTTCTACTGCTCTCTAACTAGAATACTATTTAATTCAAAAATGTAATAAGAAATCCTCTGACGTTAAGTATCATCTAATTTCTACAAAGTAATTTATTTTCAATATTTTAATCAATTTGCTGCCAATATTTTGGCCAAGTCTGCACATATTGTTCATAGATGAATGATAATAAAATAAACATTTCTAAATAACCAGAAAAAAAAAAAATCAATAGAAAACGCTACATTTATGCCTGAACCAACCACAGTCAAAAGGAGAAAAAAAAAAAGAAAAAAAGAAAAAAAAAAAAAGCAACCAGGTGATAGCAACTATCACCAATCAACAATTAAAATCCCAGGACAGCCCTGAGAGTTCAAAAGTGAATGGGACCATATATATATATATATTTTTTTATATATATATATATATATATTTATATATATATATATTTATATATATATATTTATATATATATATTTATATATTTTTATATATATATATAAAAAATAGGCTTTAACTTTTGGTTAGCCCTGAAGCAGTCTATTGGACTTAGTGATCTATGTGAATCCCTTCCAACTGAACTACTCTTTAACAAACCTCTTTAACATGAACTTGTTTCTATTTAGTATACTACATGCTGTCAAAAAAAAAAAAATTGGGGGGGGGGGGGGGGGGGGGAAAGAAACACAAAGTGATAACCTAATGATTCCATAGGTCTGCAAACCTTCCCCCTTTAGAGACAGCTGTTGGGATTTTATCTTACCGATTCATCTATAATTTACTATATTTCAGAACAAGAGAATGGAATATTATTTTTCATGCTTAAAGAGGTTGCTAAAATGTAATCAACCAGAGGACTTCAGTAGATATGTTCTGTTTAATTATATAAGTAGTTGCTCAAGGTGAATGACATAAAACAAAGAAGAAAACAAACAAACAAATAAAACTCTTAAATTTCTGTCTCACCAAAGAACAAGGAACACCTTGAAAAGCACCAAAATCATCTAACAAGGACAAAAATTTCTTAATCTAAATCCTTGCCTTCCACACTTGAGCAACATTTTGGTTTCCCTTTCAAAGCTTTCAACTTTCCAGGCATGGAAAGCAAAACATATCTTTGGATTAAGAGAAATTTACCCATTGACACAATGCATTGTTTTTAAATAAATTACAGCATCACTGTTTGTCCTTTTACTTAAAGCACTATAAATAAAAAATAACTCTATTTTAGTCATTGATATATACAAGAGAACAGAAAGCCAAAAACACATATTCTCTCCCACTTGCATGTGCACAATAAACCACCTGAAAATGTCATCCTTTACCATAGATTTGAAGATGGAAGACAAATGACACAAAAGTGTGATCAAAGTACTGCTGATATGTTTAGCCCAGCACACATAATTATTGGTTGTTTATGGCTTTACTACAACAAGGAAAAATAAAATATTAAAATTATTATCTCTTTCACGTAAGATATTATGTTATAAACGTTCATTGATATTGGGGTAAGAACAACATATCAGCTCCCTAAGAATTTCCTGATTTTAAAAATATTGCTGGAACAACAGGACAGGCAAAATAGGATTCAGAACAGCTAGAATTCTGTGCTGCTAGAATTTTTAGATACGCAATAATAGCATATGTCTGTTTCCACTCACTGGCACAAGTCTGATGGAGGATTTTCTCAAATGCCTTTTTTATCTGAAATGAAACACAAGTACTGCAAGCTCAGAAAGTATCTGGCACTTATGCAGAGACATTTATTGTACTTTCCTATTTGCATTTTTTCTCACATAGATGGTGCTCAGGCATCTAAAGATGTGATAACTTTCAAAACAACAACAACAAAAACAACAACAACAACAAAGAAAAAAGTCAGTTTTGTCTAACTAAATCAGTTATACAAAATTAGCCATCTCTTCAAATACAGCTATCACAGAGAAAATCTTAAATGTTTAAATGAGAACTCATAAAACTCATTAAAAATCACAACATGCTTATACTTCGCAATTCCTAATCTTTTCACAGCTTTTGAAAGCAAAACACTGTAGCATCCAGACTGATAAAATGGAAACAAAGGAAATATAAAATGCAAATAGATTGATAGGATAATGACTGCATTTGAACTAATCGGTGAACAAATCAATAAGTCAGTGAATCAATGATTTTTTTTTAATTATATATTAAGTCAAAGATGAATAACAAAATGAAAAGTGACATATAAATGCTCAACAACATAAGAATTGATGGTGTCAAGAAGGCAGAAAGACAGACCAAAACTAGCTTAACTTTTAGAAACAAATATGACAGACTGTAATTTATTAAGAGAATTAATGACCTATTTGTTATTCTATCATAAACTCATCAGTGTCTGAGAATCTTTATTTGACACACTGAAGCAATAATGTCTAGACATTCACACATCCACAACTTTTACTTGTTACAGGTCTTATCTATTATTGAATGGGAACAAGCATAAACTTTGCATGGGAAACAAAGTAGGTAATGCTGAATTGCAAAATCCCTGGATTTTAACCAACTAGAGGCAAGGTCAGTGCTTCATTTCACCCTTCTGTTTATATATATATATATGTACACACACACACATCATTATCATTACTATATGTGGTAATAATGTTGCTAAAGTTGTGTGTGAAAAGTACTCAGATGCTGTGAGTAGTGGACATAATGTAAACAGGTCTGTAGTTCCTGTAGTTCATCATGTCTTTTCATCCTTAATATCCTTGTTACCAGGAAAGGTAGAAATTGAAGTAAAAGTGTCTAAAGTAAACAGGGAGAAAATTGATATCAAATGCTATTTTAATACAATACAGCTAGTAGAATCACAACCAGATTTATTTTTCTAATGACTGCAAATTCACAATAATCTCTTTTCTTAGGTAGAAATATATAGATTTACATTTCCCCTTAGGTATGTTATAATTATTCAAAGGCACTGCTGGGGTTTTTGAGCTTATACACATAGAGAAGACATGGAGATAACTCCAATCTAAAATAAAATATTTTATTTTAATAAAATAAAATAAAATAATCATAAAACCAACCATTTAAAACTCCACTGCAATCATTAAAGTTTGTCCATGGAAAGAAAACAGTATGGGTCCAATAATAAGTCCACAAAGAAGCAATCTGCAGTCAAGAAACATGAAAGACAAAGAGATGCATGTCAATACTCTGCACTCTTGCAGGGTAGGCAGAGAAGACAGGCCTTTGCAAACATGTAAAATGAAAATCTCTTCTGAACCATGATAAAGGCCAGCATTACAGCCTACTGGTACAATACCTGTTACACATGCAGACAGTACTGGCCTTATGAAGGGGAACTGTAAATTTCTGTCAAAATAGTAGCCTCTAAGTACAAGATGGTGTGAGCAGTGTTAACATAGAGTCCAGCTGCAGCTCCAGAAATTTTCCAGGTGATTGGATAAAAATAGATGGAAAGCAAATATCAGAGAAAACTTATGTCTGAAACTAGGGTTGTACATTGAAATTAATTCATCTCTCCTCTTTATTTTAGTATTGTTAGAGTTAATTACATAATTACACATATTTTAGTTAACTTATTCAACAAATAGCAAATTGTTGCTTTGAAGAAAATGATCCTGGTTTAATTTCCTTCAGAAGCTAGAAGGATTATGACAAATCAAATGAGATACTGCAGGGAAAAAAAGAACAATCATATGGCTTAAGAATTTTGACACTCTCCTGGAGTATTAAATTTTATCCCCCTCTGACACTAATTTCCTAGAGGAATCTGGACAAAATACTTCAAGTGAATCTCTTAGAAATCACAGCTAATAAGTCTTCATTTTCTGGGCGGCATCATATAAGACCTGAAGATATAAATTTCAAAACCACTGAGTACTCACTTGTGAAAACTGTCAGTAGGATTTGCATTTACAAAATGTTCTGTCCAACTAAGTACCATGCAAGCTTCTAAAATTTTCTGAACTGCAAACATCGCATCATGTGCCCTGAATTAGCAGACAAAATAACTAATGCTACACATACTTCAAATAACAATGATAAAATGGGGCCAGCATCATACATTTACCTCATATAAAATCATATAAATCAGTAATAAATTGTGTCTTCATAACATGGTTTAACTATTATTCAGTACTTTAGATAAGGTTTGCATATTGAAAAACAAAAATAAAATATTGAAGATTAATGTTTAACTTGTCCACTGAACACAGTGGGGACAGGGCAGGGGGGAAGTAGAGGGGAAAGCCAGCATGTAATCATGCTCATGCCTTCTGTTGCAACAGCTTTTATACATAGATTGCAGCTGATGCATGTAAGATATTAATAATTATTTTATTCAGTGCATCTGTTGAAGCAGACAGAAGTTAGCATTCCCTTCTTATCTTCAAGGATTCCAAATTCTTTCTCCCCATTCTACTCTTACGAATTTTGCATCCAGACAAAGTCTTACCATCATACAAATTTATTTGTGTACACTCAAGCCTTATGGATTAAGAGATTTGATGCTTGTTCAATTTTAAAATTTTTCATTTCTCCTCCTTAATTTTCTTCTTAATATAGTTCCTGGTTATGCTTAGAGGTCAAGTATAAGGATCAATAAAACCTGCAACAAACAAGCCATAAAGAAGCAATCTGTACTGTTTATTGGACCAGGCTTACAGTAACTCTGAATATGAACTGAATGCTAAAAATGTTAAATTGTCTGTAACAGAACAATTCAAATTACTAACAGTCTCATTTATCCTGCCTAGAAAATTGAAAACTATATATGTATGAACTAATAATATAAGATGTTTTCTACTTCAGAGGAATGTTTCAGAGTTATTTTCTGCAAGCATAAAATTGCCACACCAGAATATTTTAGTCATGGGGAAGCTTCACATACACAAACACAAAACTGCAATGTACCACGTCAACTATAAACTAAATTTATTCTCATACACTTGAAAACAGTATATAATGTAAAACACCACCATCTTTTCTATCTAAACATAAATCTGGATTATTACAAATACTTGAGACAAAATGATATGGATCTGGCTGATCTTTAATCAGAAATCTAAGTGATCTCTGACAAGAAGTTTGATCCATATCATTTACTTTTAAAAGAAATCTTTTACTGGCATATACAGGAGTTTTGGTTCAAATCCAAATGTCTTCAAGATAAGAAGTATGCTAGAAACTGCACAGAATATTAATACATCACACATTGACACTGTCTTTGTTCCTGATGTAAAATGAATGTGTTCCAGTTTGTTACCAGCTGAGAATCTAGCCAAAACATATTGACTAATTTACAGCTAGGGAGCCATCCTGTCTCTAATCCTGTTGATACAGATATGCTATCTTTCTTACAAGTAAAATACAGAAAAAAAATAGACATGCAAGATTTTTCTTAGTGAATAGGTTTAGTCTGTTTGTTTGTTTTAAAAAGAACACCTTGTGCTACATTCTTTTTCTCTCATTTTCAGGTTAGATATCAAGAAATAAACATACTTGATTACATCTGATTACATGCAGGTAAGAATAATGAGAAGAGAAGAGAAGAGAAGAGAAGAGAAGAGAAGAGAAGAGAAGAGAAGAGAAGAGAAGAGAAGAGAAGAGAAGAGAAGAGAAGAGAAGAGAAGAGAAGAGAAGAGAAGAGAAGAGAAGAGAAGAGAAGAGAAGAGAAGAGAAGAGAAGAGAAGAGAAGAGAAGAGAAGAGAAGAGAAGAGAAGAGAAGAGAAGAGAGAAGAGAAGAGAAGAGAAGAGAAGAGAAGAGAAGAGAAGAGAAGAGAAGAGAAGAGAAGAGAAGAGAAAAGAGAAGAGAAGAGAAGAGAAGAGAAGAGAAGAGAAGAGAAGAGAAGAGAAGAGAAGAGAAGAGAAGAGAAGAGAAGAGAAGAGAAGAGAAGAGAAGAGAAGAGAAGAGAAGAGAAGAGAAGAGAAGAGAAGAGAAGAGAAGAGAAGAGAAGAGAAGAGAAGAGAAGAGAAGAGAAGAGAAGAGAAGAGAAGAGAAGAGAAGAGAAGAGAAGAGAAGAGAAGAGAAGAGAAGAGAAGAGAAGAGAAGAGAAGAGAAGAGAAGAGAAGAGAAGAGAAGAGAAGAGAAGAGAAGAGAAGAGAAACAAACAAAAAAAACCTTTCTTAGCTTTCTTGTGCTATAACACATGGGAAGTGCTCTTTATGTAATTCCAAAAGATCCCTGTAGAGCAGGGATCTTGAAACACTTACCCCTAGCTAGCTTGGAGGATCTCTGCACTGTGCTACTAGGATGCCCATGGTTTTCTTAGGATCTGCAGTTTGCCAATGATAAATGACTGTTTCCTGAGAACTTCGGGAAAGCTCAAGATATCTTGAAAGTTTCAGTGCAGTTTTGTGTAGGCAGGACATTTCTCCATGTCCATTAAAGCTAGTTTCTGCATAGAAGAGGATTTTCTGAAAATTCAGATGTTAGTTTATTAGGCAGTACTCTCCACTTCAAAACTGTCCATCCTGCATGAAAACATCACACCATACAGCGAGATTGCAGGGTTGTGTCACGGACAGCCTATGTTGTGGAATTATTTATTCCCTCTCTTCTCAGGTAGGCCCTGGTACTAGAGGAAAGGTCGCATTCATTACCTCTGCATATGCTATTGATGTTATCACTGTTGGAGTACTGCATACAGATCTGACATTCACATTTCAGGAAGATCATCAATAAATTGGAGAAAAATCAGAGAAAACCCCCAGAAAAATTGAAGAATTATAAAATTTGAGTTACAGAGAAGTCAAGTTCATTCTATTTAGATTATTAAAGGCAAGCATAAAACCATGATATTAAAGACAAAGAAAATGAATTCTTAAATCTCTCAATAAGGTATAACAGTTCCAGTAACTGGCTCTGTATACATGTATATAATGGCTTAGAATTCAGTGCATATATATATATATATAATTATTAGTTTTAAACAGAGGGTGCAATTAGCCATCAAATTAGCTTACTAAACATTATTCATTAATAAAAATAAGAGACTCAAGACTTAAGGGTATTCTTCTAGAAGCAGCAGCTACCCATCACTGTGGATCTTCCAATTAGAGATAAATATATGCCACAATACAAAAAGAATTCATTTTTTTTCCTGTTAATTTTCCAAAATGTCATATACACACACACACAAGGTGCTAGAGAATCATTATCTAGTACTTCAGAGTACTAGAGATGAGTGTAAAACAGAGATAACAAAACTGTAAAACAACTTGGATTTCATAATTTTCTCCAGCATGTTAGAAATTTCAGCAAAGAAAACCAGCAAAATCATCAGCAATTTTTGTATCCTCTGTTTCTATGCATGAGAAAGCTGCCAAGCTGAAATAAATACAATTAATCTTACTTATGAAGTAGCCTGTGAATTCTGCTCTGTGAGAAATGTTCAGATCTATTTCCTTGTGAGGGCAGTATGGCTTTGAGCATTTATCTAATATATTTCTTATATGCATACATGAAAACCTGTATGAAAGTGATTCCAATGTGACTAGACAGATACATTTTTATTATTATTATTAGTTTTTGAAGAGTTGACACCTCCAAAACAGCTCATTTTGGAGCATTTTCAAAGTACTTTTTCAAGCAATGACATTTAAATGGCCCCTGACATTTTTGAGGATAGAGTTTTTTTGTGAAAAGTGGCAAAACCCCTTCTTTGGGTATGCAGTAGCAATCAAGGATTTTTACTCACCCATAAAACATGTCAAAAAAACGGATGGCATTCCCAGTAAAGAAAATTAATATAAACAAGTCAGGTAGAAACACGTACTGTTCTGCCAAGAAAAGATTCTTTGTAGAAGTTCAGTTTATTTATTGCCTTCATGGAAAACCATACTACACAGTTATTTGGGACTGGTTTATTTTCCCAGCATAAGCCTTTGAAATGAAAGAAACTTCCAATAGTTCCACAGGTGATGTTGCTTTTCTGAACATATGTGTGCAAAAAAAATCCCTTTCAATTTCTAGTTGGCCTATTAGTTTACTAATAAGTACAGATTATTCTAAAATTAATAACAACATGCCTTTGCTGATACACTCCCCATTTATGAATGTGAATATAGAGGGCTTCCCACTACTTCATTATTAAATGCATTTGTTAGAAAGATTTTTCAGTGAGTAATACATTATGCTGGCAATCTCTCACTTCCACATGTACAGGACAGAAAAGTGGGAATGAGAAAGGATTGCTTACTACCTTTCTATTTCTATAAACATGCTTTGTCTTTTGTATATGAGACTTTTCTTTACTGTATGAACCATCAATAAAATTACAAACCCCAAAAAATTACAAACACACATCTCTATACATGTATTATTTAATACTTCTCCACCTAACAGTGGAAATAAAATGAGCAACTAAGTTCACTCATCCTAACTTTTATAACACCTGGCAGTATAAATTTTGTGTATTTGACAAGTTAATTAATATCAGATGCACAACTACTTCAGGTGTTGTAAAACTCAAAGGGGGACATCTCTTTTCAAATAAAGACAATGCTAATACTCAGTAGCAACTGAGAAATTCTAGCCCAACTAATGCTCTCCTAGCCACTGCAAAAAAAAAATCCTAATGCCACCACAGTGAAAACCAAAGTAGCTTTGACTCTCAGGTTAGACGTGGCAAAAAAGGACAGTAAGGCAAGATTTTGTCTTTATTTGTTTTAAGGCCTAAGAAATAATTCTGTTGCCAGACAAAACAATAACGGTTATTCAACATATGTAAAGCATTAGGTTAGCAATAATCAGTTTGGAACATCTTACCATTTTAGAATAGTTTAGGTTTAGATTTGGAGATCAGGTAATCAACTCCTCACTCAAAGCAGAATCAATTGGATCAGACCACGCATGGCCATGTCCAGTCATGTTTTAGATATTTCAAGGATGGAGTTCCTAGAACCTGCCTAAGCCTTTTGTGCTAGAAATCACTGACCTTAATGGTGAAAATCCTTTTCTTTATATCCTAATAGGAATTTCCTGTAATCTAACTTGTGTACATCACCTCTCATCCTATCACTCTGCTCCTCAAAGAGTTTGGCTGCATTTTCTTTGTAACATTCCCTTACATGGTTAAAAAAGCAATAAGAGCTCACTTAAACCTTCTCTTCTCTAAGCTGAACAAGTCCAGAAACAAACTCCTCCTCAGATGCCATACATGAGGTCTCCAGCTTCCTGACTGTTTCGGTGTCCTAGGATGGTAGCTCATTCCTGTTTCCACTTCCTGTGTATTTCCCTTTTGTGCCTGAGCCAAGCAGAAGGCCTGCATGGATGAACACTTGTTTGGCTTCCCACAGGTAGAAATGCTCTTCTCTCTAAAAGAGGCAGTCCCTGAAGATCAGCCAGGTATCCTAGATCCCTTTGTTCTCCAGGACTCTCCCCCATAGCATCTGCCAAGCAGAATGCTGAACTACCCATAATTGGCTTTCCTGAAGAGCAGGGCTGGAATCCTACTGCTTGTCTTGTTTGGACTGTCACGAGTTCAAACTCCATGACTGGAACAGCATATCATCACTGTAGCCAAGGCTATCTTTGACCTTCACATCCCTGAGTAGTTCGTTCTTTGCGGGTTTCAGGTCCAGCAAAGCAAATTTCCTCTAGCAAGCTTGTTGATCAGCTCTAACGAGAAACTGTCATCAAAACAATCCAGAAATGTCCAAAAAACAATCCAGGTTGCCTGATCCTAGAAATACTGCCTTACCAGCAGATACCAGGTTGTTTAAAGTCCCCCATGCATACCAAGGCCTGCAATCATGAAGCTTCTTCCGGCTGTCTACAGAGCACTTCAACTATTGCCGTTTCCTGATCAAATGGTTGATAGCAGACACCTACTACGTTACCAATATTTTCCAGTGTTCTCATCCTTAGTCTTAAGCTAAGGTTTACAGCTGGCTTGTAAACCTTTTCAAGGCAAATGCACTCTTTGCAGAGTGTGCAACCCCTCCTCCTAGCCTTCCCAACCTCTTTCACAAAGAGGTTGTATCAATGTAATGGACCGTTCCAGACATGCATTTCCCATCACATTTCTGTATTCCCACTCAATAAGAGCTCTGCTACAGTACAATGAATTCTGATTCCTCCTGTTACCCATGCTGTGTGCACTGGGAGGTGGGGAGTGTGAGAAACTGCCCCATCATACCGCCTCCAGACATTTTGTTGTTTCACTTTGCTTCAGATTATGGTAGCCTTCCCCCATCATCCTTAGTTGCACCTTAGTCATCATGTCTCTTAGTCATTCCTGATACATTCAAGGGTACCCCTAGCATTATCACTGATGCCCACTTGCATGAGCAACAAGGGGTAATATGTAACATGAGGCCTCAACACACCTCAGCAGTCTCCACAGCATCCCATATTTAAGCCTCCAACAGGCAACAAACCTCTCAAGGCATTCAGTGATGTTGGAAAAGGGGTGCATCTGTACCCCATCAGGAGAATTTTTAAAAATTATCACTCATCTTTTCCCTTGGTACAAACACTTGCTTCTATCTTAGCTTGCTCTGATATGTACTCTTATAGTCTTGTTAATTCCTTATCCTGTTCCCTCTTTCTGGTTTGAAGCTTTTGAGAAACCAAGAACAGTGCTGGAAAGTGTCCTGTGTTGCATTGATACTGTTAGCATATGGTTTCAAGCAGGCTCAAACCATCTTCAGGAGTTTACTGTCCTGTGATGCCTCTGCTGAGTTAACTGTTGTAAACAACCAGTGCATCACTGTCTCTTGTGTTCTGAAAGCTGCACTGACACTTACAGGATATATCACTGTTCCTCAAGCACCTCTTCAATAGGTGTTTGGTAATCCTGATCCCTACCCATTTGGAAATCAAAGGAGGAGGCACCCCCTAGCTGGGAGACAGGCAACAGAATCTGTTCATTAGAGCTGGCAGAAGCAAAGCCTCCAGAATTTAACCTTCATGGACAGCACCAAGCCACCAGAAGAGGTTCATAGGAGAAGCATCTCCCAGGACTTATTTCCTGAGGGAGAAGCCTGGAAACTGTTGTGGCAACTGTTCTCTTTCTCCATTAGCTTATTCTCCAGTTATCCTGTGCTGCTCAAGATAAAAATTACTAGTAAGAGACACAGTCAGGCTTTCAAATGCAAGATGCTATTAACTTTCCTATTATGTATTTGCCTGAAGTTATTTGTCATTATGCTTAACTGAAGAGCATCTTGTCTCAAAGGCAGGTCTCTGTCTCTATTATTGTAGCTACTTTAGGTTGTCTGTTAGTTTAACTTTTTCCTATGGCAGTTTGTGTTTTCTTTATGTGACTTTTACTAAGAATAATAAAGAGTAGACATGACACATTGCTGTCTAAGCTGACAGATTTCTGTAGCATGTAAGCAATATCTCAAAAATTCGAAATTCTCAAATCTCATCTGTACTGGCAGCAAAAAAATCAGTGGTATAAAGAACATTTACACGTATCTGGACACAGACAGATTATGGGGCCACACTGTCTCTGCTGCAGGGCTAACATTGGATACAGAATCTAGCATTAAAATCTGGGGGGAAAAACAACAACAACAACAACAACAACAGAACGAGTATAATTGCATCAAAACCAATGTCATAGATTAAATGCCTGGAAAATTCTGAATAGAGTTATTTTGCCCACCTGTTTTGTTGGGTCCCAGTACATTGGATGCGTATATTCTAAGCATCATTTTATCTTGCAGTATTGGAACATTGTTTGGTGATGATTTTTGTTTGTTTGTTTTAACGCTCTGACATGTTCCCTGAGCACTGGCTTCCACCTCTTTACTGGAATTAGGAAATCCACAGTGCAGCTACTGCAGTTCCAGGTTACAAGTCTGATCCTTCAAGTTTTGCCAGGAGCTTCAGTTATTTCGGTAACATGATTATACTGGCTTAGAGCTCAAATCTTCAGTGATCCTTACATTAAAATAAGAAGGTAGAAGTTGTACCTGTTCACAGTGTTCTACTTAATTGAATGTTTACAAAACAAACTGGAGAAATACAAGGACACTCATTTTGGTTCTTCTCTAAGTGTTTGTATGCATTGTTGGTCTAAATAAGCTTCTAATGTGGCTGATTTAAAGGCTCCTCATACTAATTTAATTTCAATGATTAGCTCTTAAAGGCTCATCCAGTCCTTCAAAGTCTCATTCAATTTGAATTGTTGATCACTAAAGCCCAAACCTGAAGAAAAAAAAAGTACATAAATTGTGCATACAGGGACCACAAAATTATCACCAAAACATTGCTTATTATTCACTCTTTCATGCACAAAGCTAACCTTCCATGATGAGTTGGTGGAACTCAGTCTGAACGACCCCAGGAACCTAAGCATTAGGGTTTCCTATGTGCACAGAAAATAAATGTATTTTTTACCAAAGCAATCACAGGGATGAACTCTTTGACTGAGTCAGTGACTGCACAGAAACAGCTGTAGTAAGGACCTAGTCAGTACTTTCAGATTAGCATCACTGTGATCTATTAGAACTTGCCTAGGAATACAAGAACAAACAAACAACAACAAACTTAGGGTAAGAAGCACAACAACAGAGCTGCTGAATCATATATAGTGTGTAAAATTGGTATATATTCTTGTTGACCATGGGAGGAAACATTGCAGTAATCAGCTTGGAAGCTAAAATAGGGGTAACTGTATGTTGGATATAGCTGCTCTTGTGGATTTTTTTTTTCAGCTTGTGGTTTCTAATAACATGTGCTTCTGCTTTCTCTATTTCTTAACGTCCTCTTTAATCCACCCTTTCATTGTTTTTAACTCATGGGTGACAGCTCACTGCTACTTGTTCACTATTGTTATATTCTGATTTTTAGTGGCTTAGATATTTTTGAAAATTAACACTATATATGTTGATTTATAATGAATATAGTTATTGGTCTAGCAGGACTTACAGTTGCTTTTCTTGGTAGCCTGAAGACTGTGTGAGCAGTTAAATGCTTGCATTATCTGTTCAGGTAGTGTAGCTGAAGGGGGTATGTGCAATAGCCTTATGCATGGTTCTTTCATAACGTGCTAGCAGCTCACAGCTGACAGTTCAAATATGGAAGCACAAATTTCTTCTTTCAGCAGCAAGAATGCCTTTGGCATCTTTCTTTTGCACTTGCCAGTCATGAAGCTGAGCACCATACAGATTCTGAGGGCAATGGAGGAGCAATGACACCACAAGTGTTATAAAAATTTTGGTCTTCAGAGATTTGAAGCAGAAGTTTGGTTTCATGGAAAATAACTGAAAATATTTTGCAAACTTTCCACAAGGACTTTATGATATCACGCTGTCACACAAGTGCTTTGGCTATGTACACCCAGACATCTTGGATAGTTTGCTTGTTGCTTTGAAATTAGTGCAAGATCTTGATTCCAGTACAACTTGATCTTCAGCATTTACAACCTTTCTTCACAGAACTGACAGCACATGCATCATTACTTTTTAAAAATCCTCCATATCTTTTAATCTTTCTAAGCACTATCAGTTTAAAAGAACAATGATAATAAAATATATTTCTAAAACAGTGGCTTTAGGAAGCCTTCATTTGACAGTCAGGCCTATGGGAACAGGCTGAAATCTCCCAAGATCAACTTCATGGATTTTGATACAAGTCATATTCTTTAAAGCTCTGATACATAGAACACAAGTGTCTGAACAGGCAACGTTGCTTAGGAACCTAGGTAGAAGGTTCTATCTAAAAGTGAAACATGCAACATTCTCAGATGGTGCACTTTCCCTAATTTCTGACATATTTTTATCTGGAAACCAAACATTCCTATGGCTCATTGAGACAATGCTGTGTAAAGTCCCAGAAGGACTAAGAGTCTAAAAAATTGGAGGAGCTAGGAACTGGTCTAGACATTCTCCTCTGAAGTAGAGAAACCTTCGGTTCAATATTCCTACCTGGACATGCAAGTAATTTTATGCACAGTACTAGTTTCGTTACTGTGGTTTTTGTTTGGTTTTGGTTGGTTGGCTGGTTGTTCTTTTTTGGTTTGGTTTGGTTTGTTTGTTTGTTTGTTTGTTTTTGGTTGGTTGGTTGGTTTTGTTTTTTGGTTGCTTGTTTGTTTTCTTTCTTTTTTGCCAAGAATGGAAACTAAAAGATATGCCCATCCTTAAAGAAATTATATCTCCCTTGAAAACATACAATTTTTCCCCCAATGTCTCGAGAATAATATACTGTGATGAGAAAATGTTCTGCTACACAGGAGATAACAAAGTTTATGAGAAAAGGTGTATACAGAGACAAAAAAATAAAAATCAAAATAACTAAGAAGAAATTCCTGTCTCATCCTCTATAGGTACTCAGGATGCTTTGTGCAAATAAAACACTCCAATTCCTGTTTGCTCCACAGTCCCAGAGGGAACGTGAACTATGTTTTTAAAAAGCAGATTTGTCTGAACCTTACATGATGTAAGGTAAAGAGTTTCCCTCAAGTATACCATAGAGTCCTGCTCTCTGCACTGCAGAACAGGGCTGCTGTTTTCATGTATCACTGTGGATGCAGATACAAGTTAGCAGACACATAGAAAGGAGTGCATCATCCAGAGACAGCATCAATTTCCAGAGCTTGTGAAAACCAGGTTAGCAGAGACAGAGACAAACACAAGCAACACTGCAAACAAGATTTAACTCTTCCAGGTAACAATACACAGGAGAAAACTATGGCAAAAGTGGATCATTATGAAGCATAACTATTTAAGCAGAGCGTCAGAATGGTTCTTTAAATCATTTCTCTATGCAGTATAACATGCTGTGTCATGACATACGTTATTAATTTTTCCAGCAGAATAATTCAAAACAATTTTCTATGCCATAGCACAAATCAGAGGTGTGGATGTTTCTATGAAATCTGACAGCCATAATATATATATTTTTTAACATTCTGATGAGCTAACTATATATTTTGTTAGAAGCAAATACATACCGTACTTGACCATTCCTTGCATTTTTGTCTTTGCTAGAAGGTAGATCAGACGATGACTTTTTTTCCTCTATCAGAAAACAAGACAAATTTTAAAATTTGTAATCTGTAAAATCTACATACTGTATAAGCACTGAAGTAATAAAGCAATGCAATTTAGCCCATGCAACATTTGAAGAGCACTTTCAGTAATTCGATAAAATCAAGGCTCTACATTCAGCCCTTAAATATCTTTTTTTTTTTTTTTTTTAAATTTGTTTTGTTTTGTTTAATAAATTTTGTGGTGCTATTGCTGCTCTATTGCACCATCTGGTCTTAGAAGTCAATCAAGCAAAAGTGAACTTTGGAGGCACTGGATAAAAAATTTCTAAATACCAAATGCGGACAAGGAGATTCTTGAATTATTTCCTTGTTTCTTTAGATCTCATTCGTGCTAAGACAAATCTGCATAGCGAGTAGTGACTGGACATAAGTGACAAATACAGCAAAGCAAGGGATATGCAGTAACTTGTTAGTTAGAACAACAGTAAATTTTACTGCCATAAGCATTGTGATTCCTGGGGATTCATGCACAGAGGAACCAGACACCCCCATACAGTTCAACAAGACAAAAAAAAAAAAAAAAAAGTGGGGGGGGGGGGGGGTCGGGAGGGAGAGAGGGAGATGAGGAGGGACTGCCTCTCCTCTAAGCAACTTTCTCCTTGTGTTTCTTTCCAAAATGTGCTATTTTCAGTTCCCCTTTACCCTGGTATGAGTACCACACAGCTTACAATTAACACCTGAGGACTCCTCACATGGAACTTTTCAAGTTCTTCACACTCCATCTACACAGGACAAATCAATGTGGACCAAGGTATCTGGAATTTCAAAACAAAGTATTTTCATGTGTCTAAGTATGGCAAAAATTGAAACTGTAGGTAGGCAAACAAGCACTTAACATCAAATATTAAGATTTGTTTTCAAATGACTGAAATTAAGTTAAGAATACAATTTTTGACATCCTTATGTGAAAACTCATGCTTTTTGCTAGATATATATATATATATCTAGCAAAAAAAAAAAAAATATATATATATATATACATATATATATATATATATATATAGAGAGAGAGAGAGAGAGAGAGAGAGAGAGAGAGAGAGAGAGAGAAACAAAGACTGGATGA
The DNA here is from genome assembly GCF_964211825.1 of Aythya ferina. Classification (NCBI taxonomy): domain Eukaryota; kingdom Metazoa; phylum Chordata; class Aves; order Anseriformes; family Anatidae; genus Aythya; species Aythya ferina. The sequence continues at coordinate 47,955,674 of NC_140300.1, read as the reverse complement.
GTGTGCATGCAAATATTGAATCCAGATTCAAAATTCCAGAAAATCAATTTAAAAACTGAGATTTACATATGTGTTGCTATTGTATAGTATAGGCCTATAATATAATACAGTTCATAGTTTACTCAGACATAAAGATATTTATTTTTTTATTACATCAGAATTCTGCACCTGTTCCAATTTTCCCATAGGCTGCTTCAGCACCTTCTCCTGAACTTGTGACTGTTGAGTCTTGTCAGTTTCTTGTTGAAACTGACTAATAAGTTTACAGCACCTTATAATACACTGTATCACTGTACATTGTAATGGACAGTTTATCATTGTTCTAAGCATTTCTCTTTAGAAAAAAATAGCATATTGAAGGAGTCCCAAGAATCTGAAAAAATCAAGAAGTACGTGGGTGTAGGACAAGCTCTGGAGTCAATAATACATGACTCTGCCAGTTGAGTGACCTTAAGAACATCAAATGACATTGTTGTAATCAGGTGTGAAAATCATACGGAGGAGGCACATTCAAGTTCTGAAATAAGATCCCTGTACAGAGCAGCAAGCTATGCATTTCAAAGTGGTATCCTGATGACTTGTCCTCACTGGGGAATAAATGATCAAACACATATCAATAGTTTTGATCTATGCAGTACAGGTGAAATGACATTTTAGCACTACTATACTTCTTAAAAATAAATAAAAAAAAATAAAAATAAAAATAAAAATAAAAATAAAAATAAAAATAAAAATAAAAATAGAAATAAAAATAAAGTTTGTATAAATGTTCATTTTTTGTTCATTTAGTACTTCATATTTTGTCTTTCCAGTTAGCATAAACTTGTGGACACAATGGATTGTTAAAAGTAATCACAATTCAAATCAAAATTAATATCTTTGAAAAACTATTCACTACATACCTAATTTTTTTTTGGTCTTGCTATTCATAATTATAAAATTTGTAGGCACAGATATTTATGTGTTACACATAAGTTTCTGACGTGAGCTCATAACAACATGCAATCAGGAAGTGGCAGTGGAAGGAAAATGGATCTTAATATCATTTCAACTTTTCTCCAGCAATCAGCATATGCCATGTAGCTACCTTTCAGTCTGCTTCTCAATATTGGCTGAAATTACTTGATTACAACTGACTGAACTTTAGGGATTTTATTTGACAGATAATGACTGCTTCTACTATGGTCCAACTAGAAATAATTTCTTTAAGCAGAGAAAAACTGCTCTAAAAACTTACCAGAGATCATGCAGGTTGGAAGACAATAGCAGTCGCATAAGATATTTACATAGAAAAATTTTTAAAACCCTCCATTTAGTAAGTTCACTTTTTATGCAATATGTCAAGTTCTCATACCTGTAACAATAGAAAACTCAGTAGGAACTTATAAGATGTAAAAAAAGAAAATTCAGTTACAACAAAGAATATCTTATAGTTGAATGCTTGTGCTTAAATTGTGTTCATAAAGCTTTTTGCTCTTAACTTTGAGTTGCCAGATTACCATGGGAACTGAGGTGTCAGGAACTGGGAACTTTTTTTTTTAGTGAAAGATCATGGATAAAGCTAACTTTAAATTGCATAACAGAGTTTCTTTCAGTTTGGTTACTGGTTCTACACTCTATCTAGAAATCTGAAAGAGTTCTTCACACTGTAAGGGTCTTCTGTACAAATGAAGCAAACCTTCTGTATTCAATCCTTTATTTTTACTCTCATCCTTTCATATGGACTACTATTGAAAGTTGCTTAGCAGAACGCTAAAGCATAATTTAAGCAGAATACAAACTGGGATATTAAAGGTTTTGAACAATTTTCTGCCAGCATAAATCAACATGTTTATAAGGATTAAATTACTATAATAAAGGTATTAAGTCTCTTTGATCAGCTACTCATTGATACTTCAAGTGAGAAATTTCTGGCACCTGAATTCAGGAAAACAGTGAAGTCCTAAGGAATTGAGGTTTTGGCCTAAGAGAGAACTGCAGTTCATTTCCAAGTATCACTCCCTAAGTTGCTGCCCAACTTTAGCTATTGGTGATATAACCTGTAAGGTGGGTAGTTTCTCAAACTCATTGGGATTGTTTGGAAACAGAATGAGGTAAGAGATTTAATTAAAGCTGATGCTAAACCAACGACCTACTGAAAAGGTGGGGACATGGATATTTCTTGCAGTTTCTGCTTCTTGTGCTGAGCCTGATAGAACCAAAAGAATCATAGAATCATAGAATATCCCAAGTTGGAAGGGACCCATAACTCACGGAAAAGCTCAGAAACTTCCTCTCTTTGAAGCCATTACATTGTCCATAGTTTTTATTTTAAAAGCAAATTAATCCAAATGCAAAATTATATGATCAAAATCACTATTTCTGCTCAAGAGATTCTCAGAAAAACAGTTCATTTCGATTAGAGATGTTGACACAGCAAACCTGTGTTAAAGAAAGTCTAATAGAGAATTGATTTGTCAGTTGAGATGACAGCACCCAAATTTCAAGTCTGAAGACATGTATATGATTGCTAAATTTCAAGCTGAGGAAACAGTTCTTAATTCTGAGGTATCCTTGAAATTTCTACTTTATACTATACAGAAAATAACTTCATTAAACACTAGCTGTTGCTGGGGCTGTTTTCAACCGCAAATCAAATGAATTTCTAATAAAAGTAATTTTATGTGAACGTGGATAAAACTGGGAATTAAGTGAAAAGTAGCAAACACCTTTCCACCAGAAGATGGATGATAAGAAACAGTAGTCAATACCCCATTAGCAAGTTCATTATAACCTTGGAATAGAAACATGCCTTATTTTAGAAAGCTAAAATAATTATAAGTGAATTTTAAGAACTGAATAAATGTACATGCTAATCTACAGTTACACAAATTAAATAAATTAGTCATGTCATCACTTCTGAACAAAAAAGTTAGTAACTCATTATCAGACCTATTATCAAACTCTTCATTATGACTACACATGCTTTTATGGTTAATGTTGTGTCAGCATTTCCATTACAAACACTTCTTTTCAGGGGCTTAAGTTTCAATCACATTGCTGAAATTATCCTTTAGAGCTTTCATTCTGGAAGACACTTTTATAGTTTCAGCATAGTCTTAAAAAAAAAAAAAAAAAAAAAAAAAAACACTTTTAGAAGTGAAAAAATAATAGTCATTTTTTGACATAATGACTTCAGGTTCAAATATTCCTCTGCAATTGTAGACATACAAGTACCTAACCAACTCAGCTCAAGACTGACAGGAAAAGCCTAGCCAAAAATTTTTCAAGACAAACATTGAAAACATGAGATGAATGAGAACTCCCCCCTTTTTTCTCTAAACCAAGTTAGTTGCCAGGAATATATTGTTTCTTGCAAAATTCTAATACTTAACGTAGTATCTAAGATCCAATGAATACAATGAGAAAACCAGATTTTATTTTTGCTAGTCCAGAAGATTTATAGGATCTTAGTCCCATTTCATATATGATGTCTCTCAGTGTAGGTACATTATTGTAACTACTTATGTATAATACTGACATGATTTAAAATAGTTGTCTTATCTCATTTCAATTGGAATACTAGGTGCATGCTTTTTTACTTTATCATATTCAGAACAAAACATCTTCAGTTTTCAAATGAACCTTATAAGTTTAGGGAATTTCAACTACTTCATATAAAAGGATACAGGAGGAACTCAGGAAAGTATATTGCACTGTGTCCTCCAAAGCTGTGTTGCCATTTAGTTTCTTATGTTACTGTTCATTGTTTCAAAATGCAGAGCAAAAAACAAATCCTGTACTTTTCTTACATGCCTGGGAAGTGTATCAAGAGATGCAATCATGATCTTAATGCCTTTTGTAGTTTGACTCCATTAAAAGAATCCTTAAAAAAATGAACTATTTTTGTAGTTTAGCTCAACCATGCAAAGTGTAACATTACTGAATATGAATTTCAACAAAACAAAGGAATCTAGCCGCACTATACCTATGGTTAAACTGAGCATGCAGCTGAGAGGGAGTAATTTTTCCAAACCCTTTGAAAATTTTCATATACCTGTTCTTTCTGTGTCAAACTATGCCACATCTCAAGATGATGAATAATGATAGTGACTCAATCCAAGTATTTTTCAAAAGGAGGCTTCAAGTGAAAACTTAGTATAAAGATCATACCATGAAAGACTCCTTCCCCACTAATCCAGAAGATCAATTGTGTGACAGTTACATATGTTAGTGCGTGTCTGCTCCCTTACGGAGGAGGTCTGAAAATGTTTCTAGGGAGAGCAGCTCTCTAGAACAGCCTAAGTAAAAATCTTTCTCCCTAGCTTGAAAGATTCATGCAAATAGCCAAGCTAGACAGATGGGTTTCTAGCAGCTCACAGTAATGTAGTTTAAGGGGTTATATTGTGACTACTTCATCTTAGGTACATCTACAGAATCTAATTTTGAACTTCATTCTTGGCAGAAAACTGAATACAATCTGCAGCTCATACCTGTCTGCCTTCAGATTTTGTGGTGACTGGACTTTCAGACACAGGTGCACACTTCTGAGAAATGTTGCAACTTTGAACAAGCATTTTACAGACAGTAATTGAACTATATGTGCTTTTAAAAGGTGAGTGATTCTGGCTGTTGGACATGTTGTTACTCTTCCAATTGGAGAGTACTGATTAACTAGTTAGGATTGATCACACAAAATGAAAGACAGTCAAGAGAAAAGGTGGTGGTGTGAGAAGGGTTGACAAATGGAGCTGGGCATGTTTGAAGGATCATGGGTTCCTAAAACAAAACCCTGTACATGTACAATTCTTTTTTGAGAGATATGGAAAATTCAAAGGCAAGAGATTGTGACACATGTAAAAGGAGAAAGAAAAAAATCAAGAGTCCTACATAAATTTAAAGATAAAATAAGTGAAGTACAAGCATTTAAAAAACTGTTCTCAAAAGATTGCAAAGCAGTACATGTGATTAATATTTTCTTTTTGTTATGGAAAACTACAAAACAGTAAACTGGATGGCTGTGCTGGATGAGATAGTAGAAAGTTTAATAAAGGTTTCATAAAGGCTTACAGGAAAATGCAATCTAATGGATATAAGTCAGTCTGCCTTTTGCAGAGAGTAGTTATGCCACAAAAAAAATCACCGCAATTGTCTTAAAGACACTAAAAACTGTAAGAATAAATGTAATCCTACTTCACTGTTTACATGTATTTCTAAAAGGCTTTCAGAACTAGGAAGCTATGCACCTGTGAAAAAAGAGGGAAGACTTGGCTCTATTCATAACAAAAAGAAATGCAAAACATTTTTTTCTTTGCAGTATAGTCACAAAGGAAAATCACAGGAACCTGTGCTGTGTTGGGATGCAGGCTGTTCAACATTTTCCTGTATCATTTGGGGGAGGGAAAAAAAAAACAAACAAAAAAAACCTGCACATGGAAACAGAAGATACTGCGATTCTGAGAATACACAAGGTAAGAATACCTGTGAAAAACTGAAGAAACACTTTGTAATTCTGAATGACTCAATAATAAAATAACAGAGCAATTTCAAAATAAATGATGAACATATTATATATTTGGGGGGAGGGAGGTTGTGGAATCTTTGTCTATAAAATGGTGGGCTTGGAGTAATTACTACTAAGGAACAAGATCTTGAATCAAAATACATAATTATATGAAAATGTCATCTCAACATGTTACTGTCAAAAAAAAAAAATCAAATCAAATGCTAGGAGTCATAAGGAAGAAAACACTGAATAAAACAAAGAATACTAATATGTAACTATGTAAACCATTCTCTACATACATTTTAAATTTTGAGATGAGAAAGAGAGAACTGATTCCAAAAATGATAGAAGAGTTTTAGGAAAAAATACAAGAACTGCAATAATGATCTAAGAGCAACTAGAATACTAGAAATTACTCTTGGAATAGGTATCTTGAGCATAATCAAGAAATAATTGAGGATAATTGAGGAATGATAATGGTGAATATAACAATAAAACCCAAGTGTATTTCAGCAACAGATTTTTTTTTTTTTTTTTACACAACACATAGTTATGCTGAAGAATTTCTTGTTCAACAATGTTACAAGTTTGTATAGGTTGGGAAAAAAGTAAAATGCCAGCTGAGAGCCATAAATGTATGTCTCTTCAGGCTCAGGAAGACCAATAAGTCAAATTACATGACACTGGGAGAACACATGTATATTGTGAATCTATCAGAGGTTTACTATATTATAATTTTACTTATGCATCTTTTGCTGACCACTTTGGAGAAAGCCTTTGGAGGAGGAGGAGGAGGAGGAGGAGGAGGAAGAGGAGGAGGAGGAGGAGGAGGAGGAGGAGCAGCTAAATGGACGAAGTAAAGTCAATTTTTGACTGATCTTTAGCTATGATTATGATCTACCACACTGAAGCCCTTCTGAAGTCAAGAAGCTCAATATACATGATGCGATATTAGTCTTGATGGTTTGCCTTACAAAAAATAAATAAATTAAAAAGGGAAAAAAAAAAAAAAAAACATACCATTTGAATAGACAAATTTCGAGGCTGTAGTAACTACAGTCCAAAACCAATTTTTGATATAAATTATGTTGTCCTGCCCTCTCCTTCTGTGTGTTCCCAAACCAAGATCGAAAGCTTACACATCGCTCATCATCACCCTTTCATTCTCCAGCCCAAAAGCCTCTCCAATTTCTGGACACAAAGTACAAACCTCTCCAAAACTACGTTTTCACAAGCATCTTATATATATTCTAAGCCACAGCTTCTGCAGTCCATACCAGGAGGCCTCTCTGACAGCAAGAATTGTACCTCACACTGCTGCCACACTGAAGTCTCTCTCTTGCTTTGGGATTTCACAGAATCACAGAATTGTCTAGGTTGGAAGAGACCTCAAGATCATCGAGTCCAACCTCTGACCTAACACTAACAAGTCCTCCACTAAACCATATCGCTAAGCTCTACATCTAAATGTCTTTTAAAGACCTCCAGGGATGGTGACTCCACCACTTCCCTGGGCAGCCCATTCCATGCCTCACAACTCTCTCAGTAAAGAAGTTCTTCCTAATATCCAACATATAACACCCCTGGCACAACTTAAGCCCATTCCCCCTTGTCCTGTCACCAAGCACATGGGAGAATAGACAAACCCCCACCTCTCTACAGCCTCCTTTAACGTACTTATAAAGAGCGATAAGGTTGCCCCTGAGCCTCCTTTTCTCCAGGCTGAACAAACCCAGCTCCCTCAGCCGCTCCTCGTAGGACTTGTTCTCCAGACCCCTCACCAGCTTCGTCGCCCTTCTCTGGACTTGCTCAAGCACCTCCATGTCCTCGTAGCGAGGGGCCCAGAACTGAACACAGTACTGGAGGTGCGGCCTCACCAGAGCCGAGTACAGGGGGACAATCACTTCCCTAGACCTGCTGGCCACATTGCTTCTTATGCAAGCCAGGATGCTGTTGGCCTTCTTGGCCACCTGAGCACACTGCTGGCTCATATTCAGCCAACTATCCACCAATACTCCCAGGTCTTTCTCTGCCAGGCAGCTCTCCAACCACTCATCTCCCAACCTGTAGCTCTGCTTGGGGTTATTGCGCCCCAGGCACAGGACCCGGCATTTGGCCTTGTTGAACTTCATACAGTTGACCTCAGCCCATCGGTGCAGCCTATCCAGATCCTCCTGCAGAGCCTTCTTACACTTGAGCAGATGGACACAACCACCTAACTTGGTGTCATCTGCAAATTTACTGAGGGTGCACTCGATCCCCTCATCCAGATCATCGATAAAGATATTAAAGAGGACTGGCCCCAGTGCTGAGCCCTGGGGAATGCCACTAGTGACCAGCCTCCAGCTGGATTTGACTCCATTCACCACGACTCTTTGGGCCCGGCTATCCAGCCAGTTTCTAACCCAACGAAGTGTATGCCAGTCCAAGCCACAAGCAGCCAGTTTCTTGAGGAGAATGCTGTGGGAAACGGTGTCAAAAGCCTTGCTGAAGTCAAGGTAGACCACATCCACAGCCTTTCCCTCATCCACCAAGTGCGTCACTTTGTCATAGGAGATCAGGTTCATCAAGCAGGACCTGCCTTTCATAAACCCATGCTGACTGGGCCTGATCACCTGGTTGCCCTGCAAGTGCCACATGATGACACTCAAGATAATCCGCTCCATGAGCTTCCCTGGCACTGAGGTCAAACTGACAGGCCTATAGTTTCCTGGGTCTGCCCTCCGGCCCTTCTTGTAGATGGGCGTTACGTTTGCTAGCCACCAGTCAACTGGAACCTCCCCTGATAGCCAGGACTGCTGATAAATGATGGTAAGAGGCTTGGCCAGCTCCTCCACCAGTTCTCTCAGTATCCTTGGGTGGATCCCATCTGGCCCCATCGACTTGCATACATCCAAGTGCCGTAGCGGGTCACCAACCATTTCCTCATGGATAGTGAGGGACACATTCTGCTCCCCATCCTCTTCCACCAGTTCATGGTACTGGGTATCCAGAGAGCAACTGGTTTTGCCACTAAAGACTGAGGCAAAGAAGGCATTAAGAACCTCCGCCTTCTCCTCATCTTTTGCAACTAGTTTTCCCCCCACATCCAGTAAATGCTGGAGATTCTCCTTAGTCCTCTGTTTTGCATTAAGGTATTTGTAAAAACATTTTTTGTTGTCTTTGACAGTAGTAGCCAGATTGAGCTCCAGATGAGCTTTGGCCTTTCCAGTTTTGTCCCTGCACTGCCTCGCAACATCCTTATAGTCCTCCCTAGTGGCCTGCCCTCTTTTCCAAAGATTGTAAACCCTCCTTTTTCTGCTAAACTCAAGCCACAATTCTCTGTTCAACCAGGCTGGTCTTCTTCCCCGCTGGCTTGTCTTTGGGCACGTGGGGACAGACCACTCCTGCACCATTAAGATTTCCTTCTTGAAGAGCATCCAGCCTTCCTGGACTCCTCTGCCCTTCAGAACCACCTCCCAAGAGACTCTACCAACCAGTGTTCTGACCAGTTCAAAGTCGGCCCTCCGGAAGTCCAATACATTGGTTTTACTGGTCCCCTTCCTGGCTCCTCCGAGAATGGAGAACTCTACCATTTCATCGTCACTCTGCCCAAGACAGTTTCCAACCACCGCATCTCCCACCAGTCCTTCTCCGTTTGTGAAGAGAAGGTCTAGCGGGGCACCTCCCCTGGTAGGCTCACTAACCAGCTGCGTCAGGAAGCTATCTTCCACGCTCTCCAGAAACCTCCTAGACTGCTTTCTCTGGGCTGTGTTGTGCTTCCAGGATATATCTGGGAAGTTGAAGTCCCCCACGAGAACAAGTGCTGACGATTTCACAACTTTTGTCAGCTGCCTGTAGAACTCCTCATCAGTCTCTTCATCCTGGTTCGGCGGTCTATAACAGACCCCCACCAGGATGCTTGCCTTGTTGGTCTTCTCGCTGATCCTAACCCGTTGGGACTCAACCTTATCATTCCCAGCCTCAAGTTCCACGACATCAAAACACTCTCTGATACAGAGAGCCACACCACCACCCCTTCCATGCTGCCTGTCCCTTCTGAAGAGCCTATAGCCAGACATTGCAGCACTCCAGTCATGAGAATGGCCCCACCATGTGTCCATGATGGCAACCAAGTTGTAGCCTGCCTGCCGCACGATGGCTTCCAGCTCCTCCTGTTTGTTACCCATGCTGCGTGCATTAGTGTAGATGCACTTCAGTTGGGCCATTGCCTTCTCTCCCAGCCTTGCCATTGTTACCCCTGACACAGCTCTAACAGCCTTGTCTCAGCCCTGTCCCCCTTCTCACCTAGTTTAAAGCCCTCTCAATGAGCCCCGCCAGCTCCTGGCCTTGGATCCATTTTCTCCTTAGAGATAGGGACCCGTGTGTGGCCATCAGGCCGGGTGCTGAGTAAAGTGCCCCATGGTCAAAAAAAAAAAACAAAATTTCTGTGTTGGCACCAGCCTCTGAGCCATGTGTTTATCAGGTGGGCTTTCTGTGTCCTCTCTGTACCCCTCCCTGCCACCGTAGGCATAGACAAAAACACCACCTGTACTCCCGCTCCATCCACTAACTGTCCCAGTCCCCTAAAGTTCCATTTGATGGTCTTCAGGCTTCTCTCTTCAGTGTCATCACTGCCAGCCTGGACTATTAAAAGAGGATAATAGTCAGAGGGGCAAACCACATTGGGAAGCTTTCTGGCAATGTCCCTGATCCTGGCCCCAGGGAGGCAGCAGACTTCCCTACAGGTAGGGTCAGGCCAACAAATAGGGCCCTCTGTTCCCCTGAGAAGGGAGTCGCCCACAACAATCACCCTTCTTTCTGTCCTGGTGGAGGCAGTCCTGAGGCGTGGAGTTGACTTTCTTGCCCTAGGCATCCTCCTGGGTAGACTTACTACCTCTTCCTCAGCTACCAGTCCCTCAAGCTCCAGGGCCTCAAACCTGTTGCATAAGGGCACCTGGGAAGGTGGAGCTGGTGGGGGAGGGCATTGCCTGCGATGTCGAGCAGGGACCTGTCTCCATTCCTCCTCAACTCCTAGGTCCCCTGCCTCTGCCCGACAGCAACAGGACAGGGGGTCCACCGCCATTTGGGGTGTCTCACCCTGGTACCTGTCCTTCAGGCCGCGCAGGGAGTTGCTCCACAAGTCTATCTCGCGCTCACACTCTCTGATATCCCTCAACCTCTCGACCTCCTCCTTGAGTTCTGCCATGAGTTGGACCAGGTTGTCCACCTGCTCGCACCTCATGCACACAGTCTCTTTGTCCCCCGCAGGTGGTAGCAACAGGCTCAAGGCACTCCCTGCACCCAGAGACCTGAACTGCCACAGTTTTGAGCAGGCAGTTGGTCTGGGTGTGTACAGACTTCCTGGAGAGCACACTGTGCCTGGTGTACACCATTGCAGCTGAGCTTGCGGTAGACCGCCATTAAGGAGGTGAAGCGCTCTGCCCTTCCTGCTCACCCTGCCTGCGCAAACTGCCGTGCTAACTGCCACGCCATGCCCTTCTGACGTGCCACACCCTAACTGCCGCGCCACGCCCTGTTTGCCCATCCTGTTTGCTGTGCTCCTGGTCGCTTGTGCTCCCTAGGGGCAGCTTATGAACGGCCGGGGAGGGGGCGCTGCTGGCTCCGCCTATGCCTCGTTCTCGCCTCGTTCACCTCTCTCGACAGGGCTGCCGGTTCCTGGTGGCTCCCTCGAGTGGTTTCGGTGCCGGAAAAGTTAGCCCTGCCTGTCCGATTCCCCGCTCCGCTGCAGAACGCGTCTGCCCCAGAGCCAATTGCTTCGGCAAGTGGCAATTTCTTATGCTACATGCTGCTGCTTGATCCAGTCCACCCACTGCCATTTCTGGTGGTCAAAATCTTGGGAGGGGAAAAAACAGAAGAGTGAGGGAAACTTTTCTGCCTGACTGTGCACAGTACTGTCTCCACAAAGACTTTACAAAAAGTGCTCTGGTTTACGCCTTCATGCCAAAAGTGTAACACTTTGTAAGTGAAACCAAAAATTTAGTATTAGCTTAGTTACCATCCCAAAAATCCAATCAAAGTACAACAGTTATCTTTAGTTCAACTACAGTAATATTGATAGTCCTTTAATTAAACAAAAGTCCCTAGAACTGTCATGAAAGAAAACTTATTCATGTTTACTCCTTTTCTTTCACTCTCATCCTTTCAATGTCCTCCTAAGTCCAAAGGTCAGTGACTCCCCTTTTTACCAGGCAGAAGGTCACTTTGGGTTATCCTCAGTTATTCACCATAGGCAGCACAATGCTTGATCTCTGTCCTCACTCTCAGATCCACTTGGATCTGAGACTGGATTTTAAAATGTTTTCTCATCATAGTATGCTTCCTTTTCATTGGTTTTCAGATGAAGTTTGAAAACTATACGAGAATCGAACACCACAACTCACAAAGAGCTGTTGCTTGCTAGACTGCCATTTTACCTGGTGTGCTAGACCTAACGATCTACTCCACAGATATGTCGGACTTTTGTAATATATGCTATACACAGAGCTTGAATTTAAACAGATAAGCAAGAGTCAACCACTAGAAAATTTATAAAAGAAGCTTGAATCAGCTCAAGCCCAAGTCCTGTCAGATCAATGCAAAGATTATCAACTAATTATGGTAAAAATTCTATTGACTGTGCTGTAAAGAATACAGCTTGAAGTCTGACTTCAAGTTTCTACCCTCCCCTCACATGTTCCACTGGCCAGAAGACAAGAGAAAAGGTATAGAGAAAGCACTGAGCAGAAACCCCTGCTTTGATGCATCTCTAATATAGAAGGTGTAAATTACTATCACAATTCTTTTTTAATGGAACTACGCAGGGATTTCTGAAAGAAAAAAAAAAAAAATCCCTCTTTCATTTTTTTTTTCTCAGAGTGTTTCAAACAATATGATATTTTTTTTTCCTTTCTGTTGGAACTGAATCATGAAAAGGCTCAGTTTTAGTTTAGTACTTCAATACTATTGGCTACTAAGAACTGTTTCTCTGATTGTGACATTTGAATTATCTGTAATCACAATGCCTTTAGATACACTTTGTTGCTCTTTTTTAGCTTGACTGTAGAAGCTGCTAAATAAATGAAGTAAAAAACATAAAAGGGGCAAGAAAATTACTGTATTCTACCGATCCAAAACAAACTTTCATATCTGAATTTCGTTCTGTCTAAATAAACACTATACTGAATAATTGGATATCTGAAGGAATTTTGGGAAGAGTTCTGAGGCAATACATATTCCTACTTATTAGAAAACTTTAATTGCAAAATACATGTATAGCAATGGATGAACAGCTTTCAGGCTCATTATTTATTTAATCATTTGTAATTATTTTTTCCATCTCACTAGCTAGAAGCTCCCATGCAGAACTGCATGAATTGCTTTACCATTCTTTCACTTGAACTCTCTGTGGCTCTAAAACTGTTTATGTCTTAGTGATATTAAAGCATCTAACAACGCATAGATTTGTTAAATGAAAGCTCACAGTGATACAGAACCTTTCCTCTTCTTATCATAACAGTAGTACATTAGCATATTTATTTTTAAGGATGTTTTTAATAGGCTACAAAAAAGTAATCAAATAGTGTTACTGAAAAGTTACTATTTTACACAGCAACAATAAAATCAAAAATAAAAATATTTTCTAAATTGAGGGTGGCCTGTTGGCTGAGTTTTTGGAGATAAGACTCTGTTGCAATTCTCACACCGTTTGCAAGCTCTTTTAAAAGTGATTGCAGAATAATGTCTGAGATACCTCAGAGAACTCTAACATGATGCAGGTCAGATTATGTTTGTTTCTGTCTCCTGATATTCTTGCTTCTGTTATCAAGCAAAAACTAGAAATTGATTTCAACAACTCCCTGTCTGAAGAGAATGACCTCTAGATTCAATGTAATGATAGTAACATCAATTCTTATTCTTAGAAAAGCAAGAGCATTAACAAGAATGGTAACAGGTCTCAAGGAAGGAAACAAAATGTCATCACTGAAGCCAACTGATAAGCTACATAGTGCATTTAAAATATAAACTAATGTGACTAATATAAATAAGAGTATCTGATGCACTAAATTCATCTTGCAGGTCTGGGGAGGCTACCTCACCTCTGAGCTCCAATGCTGATCGTTTATCATGAATTGTCATGGAAACAAAACTGATTCAGTAACTTTCTTTGTGCCACAGTCTATGTCTGAATATGTCTTCAATCACTTCTCTATGTACGAAATAATTTCAGGAAAATTTGACCGAGGTGACAGTCTTAAAAAAAAATAATTGTTTTTCTACAAGTTTCATGAAAATAATCAGCCAGGTAGAGGAGAAGACCCTTCTTTAGAGAAAGGCTGCAGGATGACCTCCCCAGGCTTCAAAGTTAAACTGTCCTGAGAAATTTAGGGAAATATTTTTTACTGGAATCATAAGATAATTCATAATTTCTGCCACTTGTTATTTTTTTCCAATTATATTCAGAGAAAAAAAAATAATTGACATAAGAATTCATTTTCTGCAAATGGTGATTGTCCCGCTCTACTCTGCGCTGGTGCGGCCTCACCTCGAGTACTGTGTGCAGTTCTGGGCACCACAGTATAAAAAGGACATGAAACTGTTGGAAAGTGTCCAGAGGAGGGCTACGAAGATGGTGAAAGGCCTGGAGGGGAAGACGTACGAGGAACGGCTGAGGTCACTGGGCCTGTTCAGCCTGGAGAAGAGGAGGCTGAGGGGAGACCTCATCGCAGTCTACAACTTCCTCGTAAGGGGTTGTCAAGAGGCAGGAGACCTTTTCTCCATTAACACTAGTGACAGGACCCGCGGGAACGGGGTTAAGCTGAGGCAGGGGAAATTTAGGCTGGACGTCAGGAGGGGGTTCTTCACAGAGAGGGTGGTTGCACACTGGAACAGGCTCCCCAGGGAAGTGGTCACTGCACCGAGCCTGTCTGAATTTAAGAAGAGATTGGACTGTGAACTTAGGCACATGGTCTGAACTTTTGGGTAGACCTGTGCGGTGTCAAGAGTTGGACTTGATGATCCTTAAGGGTCCCTTCCAACTCAGGATATTCTATGATTCTATGATTCTATGATTCTACCTTAAAACCTGACATATACATGTATGTCACAGAAAGCTTTTTTTTTTTTTTTTTTTTTTTAACTAGGAGACTTGTTTAGGAATGTGATTGGGCATCAAAATGAATCTAGGCCTAGCATAATTGAAACAAAATTTCTTTCAGATTATCTCAAGTAGTTTAAAAGAAAATGAAAGATAGTATAATGTACCATTACGGGAAAAAAAATATGAGTGTGTGTATTTTCCTTTGTATTTAGCTCTATTAGTGTACAATGTAAAAACATTTAACTTACCCTGCTCTGCTAGTTTCATAAGACACCACTTCACTGAATTATCTTTTCCTCTGAAGTGTGACATGTGCAGCAATAGTTGCTTAGCTGTACTCAATTAAAAGTGACTTGAATCAGAGAGATGCAGCTTGAAAGCAAAAAACAAGTCAGTATAGAAGAAGATAAAGCCTATGAGATGTCTCAGAGTTTTCATTAACAAAACAGTATCTTTTGTCAATAAACAGATCCAAGAGAAAATCACCATTTCTTTGTATACGTTTATTACATACCCAAGGAAATTAATGGAATATTCAATAAGAACTTGCATTCAGCACACAGCACATAGCACAGCTGTTAAGTACAACTTGGGAGTTACATTTGCCTGTGGTATTTACATGCCTTAGGTCCTCCACACACAAATCAGCCAAATGACAGGCAAAATGAGGAATTATCCAATAAGGACAAGCTGTAAATCAGACATGTCTTTCATGAAGGTGGACAGATTTATGTGTGCTCAGGTTTTGATCCAAAGATTTTACTGGGAGAAAAGAAGGCAGATGTTTATGCACACACACAGGAAAGTAATTTATGTTTGTCTTTCTGCATCTTATTGTATTAGAACTGCTTATCTTTACATGTACTGTACTGCATCAAGTATATCATCTAAGGTGTACATTCTGTTGGAGAATTAAGAAAAGCATGCACCAAGAAGAACTGCATTGACCTTATACACAATTCTATGCAGGGTTATCTGCAAGAGAATGGTCAAGATCAATTCCATTAACCAGAAGGCATCACTGAAATAGATTTTAACCCCTTAGATATAATTACTCGCTGAGGTTGCCATTAGCACCATTCCAGACTTCTGATGGATTGAAGGCCATTAGGTACTAAAGTTTTAGTAAGACTGTAAAGTTATCCAGAGCATTTCATGGTAGACATTTTGTGTTGTATTTACCTGAGACACCACATTCAGCCAAGAACTGTTCTAAATATTAAAAGTAGCAAGAGGATGAGGACACACGCACACACACACAAATTAAAAATAAAATAAAATAAAATAAAATAAAATAAAATAAAATAAAATAAAATAAAATAAATAAAATAAAATAAAATAAAATAAAATAAAATAAAATAAAATAAAATAAAATAAAATAAATAAAATAAATAAAATAAAATAAAATAAAATAAAATGATATTTCCTTATAATACTATTTTGACTCATTTTTACTTGAAGATGCTGATATGAACTCAAAATGGAAACAAAAGTATTTCAGTTCTCCTTACCCTTTGTCCAAAATCTCCTTAGAGGAAGAAAAAGAAAATCACAATTCTCCTGTGTTACAGGACCATGGTAATCCTTTGTTTCCTTCCATATATACTGCCTACTTTGAAAGTGTAGTTTTCAGCTTTGCTTACAAACTACTAAACAAGCTACAGCTACTAATTCATCTCCAGAAACTGGCTTCTTGGATGGACTCTGAAAGGCTATGTCCTAGAAAGCAAAGATTCAGGAGTAGGACTATGGAAAAACAGACACAAAGTTCTCCTTAAGAAATCTGTAAAAACAAACAAACAAACAAACAAAAAAACATTACCTTCTAATTCAAAATTCCTTAATGAAGTGCTTCAGGTCTGTGTGTCAGGAACAGAGAGCTAAATATCTAATGAAAATCTGACTGTAAATTTTCACCAAGTTCTGCCAGGATAAAGAAATGAGGAATTCTGCTGTGTATCTTGCTTGCAGGGCTTTTCAACCTCTCCTCCAGTAATCATCCCAAATCACATGGAACTGAGTTCTCTCCTCATATCCATGTGCCTGTTTAGTATTTGGACATTTATGTCCCCTCTTGTGTGTACTGTCTTTCTAGAAGAAAAAAAAATCAGTCTCTATCTGTGTGTAAAAGCAGGCGTATAAATAAATAAATAAATAAATAACAACAACAACAACTTATTCTGTACATTATACTATCCAGGCATTTTTAGGGATAGTCTGAGCATTTGAACTCCTTATTTATATAGGCACCTATATTGTTTCATTGAACAGTTTTACACCAAACTGAGAATGTAGATTCTCTCACAGGCAAAATACTAAAGATTAAGATCCTCAAAACTGAGCATTGCTGCACTGAAGTCACATCGCAGACATAGCCTTTAATTCCTCATGGCTTCATGAATTTGGAGCACATACAACCTGTCATATCTTAGTACATGAGACTACCAAAGATGTCAAAAGCTCTAAAATTGTTCAGTCAGGGCTGACACACACCAAGGAGGTGTATTGACTGTGAGGAGCACAGCTATAGCTACTGAAGTCTAAAAGTATCTTAATCTTGACTATTAGTAAAGGGGGGGAGGGGAGGGGAGGGGAAGGGAGAGAAATGTATGCAAAAGAAGCTGATTAGGAATGTAAATAATGCTGGAAAATATTTATAACAGCTTTTCAAGCTTCAGGACTAAGACATTAATTATCTTCATAAATTTTTAGAAACCAGAGCTAGGAGTCATGGCCTAAATGTTGTATTCCATCCTGTTGTTAATCCAGACTAGCTATTGGCTTCAACTGAGCAGCACTGAGATCAGAAATCTCCTTCACCATTTTATTTCTGTCATCCTTATTCAATCTCAAAATCATAACTAAATGAATCAGCATTTGATTACATATGAAGTATATGCTAAATTTGTTACACTGTGGAAAATGTTACTGACCACCTGTTTTTAATCACTGTAAAAATATCTAAAGCAATTTTGGTGGGCCATTAGTAGTTGCTGTTTTGCACAGACATAGAGTCTCCATTAAAGGCCAGATTCTCCATGTATTAGACCCCATAAAATTAGTGAATATTAAGTGAATCTATGACACTTTTTCAGATTTATCCAGACCAGAATTCCACTTTGGAAATTTTGAAATAATGTTCACAGAGCCTTCTGTAAAATTTACTAGTTTGAACAATTATTGCAGCTTATCATGCAATCTTTGGAAATATCTGCATTGTAGTTAATACTTTTGTGATTAAACCCCTTAAGAAATTACCCAATTACTTGACTTTCTTAAACACATAAGGAAGAAAAATAAGTCAAATTTGCCACTTACTATATTATAAGACAGATTGCATATTTAGTCCTCATTAGTTTACTTTTTGAAGTATGCAATTAATATTCCATTTGACATGATGTGTAAGAGAAGTCCTATATAATGAAGGTGTTAAGAACTTGAAGAAATATTGTATCCTTTGAATTAGACAATTGAGGTTTAAATTTGCTATTTCTGAGGTGGGAGGAAGGCTGCTTACAGTCCAAATTTGAAGAATTGCTCATAAAACTCATAAAAAATGAACTTACTGGCAGTAGACAATGTTAAAAACATGATTTTTTTGGACTCTAACATAAGTCTTGCTGTCTATTTCCCTGTCCCTAGCTACTTTCTTCCACTAGTCACAGTTTCTATTCACTTTCATGTAACTACTCTGAAAGACAGGAGAGGACTTGAGATTGTCAAGGAGATTTCACAGCAATGTAAGGCTGCAAAGAAATGTATACCTCAAAAGAACAGCTTTGGTTTATGTGGAAAAGTTAGCAATCCAAAGCTAATATCAGCCTTTTCTCAAATAAAGGATGAAATACCAAATATTGTTATTTTCAAACTCTATGACAGTTACTTTATTATGTATATGAAAGCTGATCCCATTTCTGAACTCATTTCTCAGAGTAAAACAATGAAAATACAATATGCAATTTTTGTTTTGTTTTGCTTTCAATAATATTCAGGTAACAATAAAATTGCAGGCAGTGACACAATACTTTTTTTTTTTCTTTTTTTTTTTTTTAACGAATTTACAAAAATACACACTTCTTTTTCGAGTCCTGAACATAAGTATTTTCAATCGTGACATTCATTCTTTTTCTAACACTAGATGTAAGAATTAAAGGAATATTGTCCTTAATTTTGAATCTTAGCTGTGCATGCATCTAAAATGTAATTCTGGTTTACATTGCTCCAAGAAATGACCTGTGTCCAGTGTTCCTTAAAAACACTGCTGCTGACCACGTTGTGACGTCGCAACTACTCACTCATAACAACTAATTCTGACAGCACTACCAATGTGTTTATCAGGCACTCTGCTTTCACACTACACATTCTATTTTATTCTCTCTCTGTGCATAGCTAAAACTTAACTTTTACTAACTATTTTTCCCTTACGGAAAAGGACTAATAGCAAATCTAAAAAAAGCACAATAAAAATAGCCATTCAACTGACATCTCTAACAGCATTCAGTTAGAGTACAAATACTCAATATAAATGATCCCGATCATTAGTAGTAAATGGCTTTGTTAGCTGTTTTGACTTTAAAATAACATTGGGAGAAAAGTACTGATAAAAAATTTAAAGAATGGCCTATATATAATGTAACACTTTTGAGTTACTCAATTTCAAAGAGTGAATAATGCAGCAAGGTCAAAGATTTTTGTATACCCAAAATAGAGTGATATTCTCTTATAAGTACTTCTTTCTCATTTAATGACCATGAGAAGAGGTTTCATAAGTCCTTTTCAGTAATTTCAAACTGGCAGCTAGGATTTCACTTTCAGTGCCTTCCTGTATTCTAAACTGCCAGTTATCTTATTTCAGCTTCTTTTATCATGTTGATCTTAAGCCAGAAGGCTTTTGCTCAGATTAGTAGCTGGTGTAATTTCATCAACTTCAAGTGCTTTTGCTGGAGGTGCACAGTTGCAGTAGAGCACAGCTTAGCCAATGGCATTTTAAGATTATAAAGTTTGAAGATATACCCAAATACAGAGTGACACAGTGGTAGAGTGGCTTTTCACATATGCCTATGTGCAAGTCATTGTTTCACTATTTTCTAGTTATTCCAAATTTAAAACTCTTCACCAACTATTTCTATATGACAATCTTCTCCCTACTTCCTGGAGCTTCCTTCTGCCTTTTTCACATAAGCTTCTCCATTTGGTCCTGTGAGACATAGCCTCTCCTTCATTCTCTCTTCAAATTTGCCTCCCTTTCTCACAGAATTCTTCTTTCTATATAGTCTCTTTGTATTCTCAACTTTTACTGTTATATTATCCTCCATTGCATATTCACTATGTCATCAATATGACAAAGTAAATTATTATATTGTGTTGTGCTCTGTAGAATTTTATTTTATCATTATTTATCTCCTAGTCAGAAATCCCAGATCCAACTGCCCTGCCTGCTTCTATCTTTTAGCAAATGATAAAGGCTATTTAGGCTGGAGTACAATGAAAAAGGGGAAGTCTTCATACCACAGTATCAACACAATCAATGTTGTCTTCTAGTCATTAATTAATTGTGGCCAAATATTTCAACTGAGGTGTTAAAATGCTGCAGGGAAAGCAAGTGTTCTGTATTTTTAAACTATCCATGGATCATATAATTTCAACAATAAATAGCTCATAAATTATCCTGTTTGATAAAATATACTTATTTTCCTTATAACAGGCAAGTCTCTGAGCTAGAAAACCCCTCAGATGTAGCACCCTACATAACATACAAAGAAGAGAAGTGAAGCTGTAGCCTGACTCATGCACAAGACCATGTCTCTGGAGAGCTGCAGGAATGCAGATGAACACTCTGAACTCAGCTGTTGTAAAACTGTCTAGAACTAAAATCTAAACAACAAGGTCAAGCTGTTGAAAAAGTCAAGGAAGAGTCTGATAAAAATACCGACTGCAACATGAACAACTTATCAGCAGTGGAGGGGAGAAGGGAAAGGATCACTGAACGAAAAGAGCAAAAGAGCAAAATCATGTCAAAACAGAGGATGCATCAGAGATCATGACATTCCCACCTTACACCACTGAGCTCTTCCTATGCGTATTTTAGAGAGGGCACCTCCTTACATAAATCACACAACAGTACATAGCACAAAGCATAGTTAGTTGCATGTTGTAAATTTCTCCCAATGTGAATAAAAGTATGTGAATATATTTGCAATGTGATTATAAAAGTATTCATCAGAACAGAAGATAGTTTTCCCATCTGTAAATCAGCCCACCAAGTTCTGGGTGGCCCACTTCTCTAGGTTGATCCTGATATTATTCCTTGTTTGATGGTATAAAGCTATACTACTTGCTATGAACATATACCTTTCCTCAAATGCTGGGTAATGTTGCAGCAAGAGGCAGGGAGGAGACAATAATTCTAATGAAAATTCTGAAGAGTTAGAACAGTATCATAGCAAGTAAACTACCTTCCCCTAAACTATATGCTGAAAGGGCTCTTTGGGAGACTTTTTCTCCTGTTTTTACTTATCTTAGAATTGGTCTGTATTAAATCAAGTGATTTGCACAATGTCCCTGTTGAACAGTGAAGTAAGAACCATAAAAGAATCTCATCTTCCTTATTCCACAGTGATTCCACTGTGATTACAAAAATCCAAAGCCTATACTTCTAGCAGTTAACATTCATGCTTGAATATCATTTAAGCAAAATTGATGAGGTTTGAATATATTAAGGACAAACCTACTTATGTTAGAATTCTATCCCAGGAGTCTTTGTAGGTTATAATCAAGCCATAAAAAGAAAAATCTTGACTTCAGAAATGAACTGTGCGAACTCAAAAATACACTTTTTATGTGCCATTTACCTTCATTACTGAACACAAGTTTCTGTATTTTTTTAATCAAATCTAAGATCTGAACTTTGATTAAGAACACATAAAACACTGTAAAGAAGATTGTATTTTTTTTTTCTTAGTGGGAATTGGCTTATTTAAAAAATAGTTACTACAGTTCCATTATTGAATAGAAAATGTATAAGCTCCTGCAAAAAGTAACTTTGCCAATGCAGAGAATTTGTGATTACATTTCTTAAGCGTCATAGTCACCATTTTGCTAAAGAAGACATTAGAAGAGCAAATATGTGAATAACAATGCTATAGAAGATTGCTCTTGAATATAAAAGATGAACACAATTCTCACTCAGTGAAAGCCTGCTGGGAATGGCATCTGTGCTACCACATGAAGCCTGGCTTATGGTTGCAATATGGTCTTTCTTCAGTGTTGATTACCAAAGAAATTGCTTTAGGTCAGAACAGAATAAGTATAACTTGTCTTCAGCAAGCAAGATGACCAAAAGTATAACAAATAAATAATCCTTTTTTCTTTCCAATATAATCATTATTTCTCTGTCAGATATATTCTTGAAATGCACAGTCCATGATATGAGTCTGTCTGGCTCTCCTGTTAGTTCTTAACTGCACAGGAGTTCTAACAAATTTTTCACATTTGAGACAAGATATTAAGCATTTTCAAAAAACATATCTCTTAGGATCAGATGTACAGCTAGGTGTCAATATTTGGTTTCTTACTTTCATTAAAACATGCAGATTTGAAAGAATGGAAATAATTCTCAAATTGTTACCCAATTGAACAAATTTTCAAAGCCCTCCCCCACAAAAATTGAAATAAAAACATTTAAGAGCTCAGAAATGTTTGTGCTAGCATTTCCAAATGAATCTTTTCAAATTGGAATAGATTTTTATTTTTGTAACTGATTTTCAATTTTATTTTTTTTTGATCTATTTTAAAATAGATCAGTCACCTGCTGAAGTGAGATAGTATGTTATGATCTGCACTTAGCATAAATCAAGTCAACACAAACTTCAGCTGTCTTCTTGGGAAAAAAATAAAAAATAAAAATAAAATAAAATAAAATAAAATAAAATAAAATAAAATAAAATAAAATAAAATAAAATAAAATAAAATATTTTCCAGCAATTTTAGACAGTAATTTTTGCTCACTTTTTCCTCATTTTTTGAGGAAATGATTGCAGCAAGATCCTGCTTCTCACCCAAAACCAAAAGCTGTCTGGGGGATGGAGCCACACGTTTGTGCTCTTTGAAACCTGCAGATGACATTTAGAAACCAAATGAGATTTAATAAGAGCAAGTGTAGAGTCCTGCACCTGGGAAGGAACAACCCAAAGTATCAGTACAGGCTGGGGGACGACCTGCTGGAGAGGAGCTCTGAGGAGAAGGACCTGGGGGTCCTGGTGGACTACAGGTTGACCATGAGCCAGCACTGTGCCCTTGTGGCCAAGAGGGCTAATGGGATCCTGGCGTGCATTAAAAGGAGCGTGGCCAGCAGGTCAAGGGAGCTGATCCTCCCCCTCTACTCTGCCCTGGTCAGGCCTCGCCTGGAATATTGTGTCCAGTTCTGGGCTCCCCGGTACAAGAAAGACAGGGATCTCCTGGAAAGAGTCCAGCGGAGGGCCACAAAGATGATATGGGGCCTGGTGCATCTTCCCCATGAAGAAAGCTTGAGAGACCTGGGTCTGTTCAGCCTGGAGAAGAGAAGACTGAGAGGGGATCTCCTCAGTGTATATAAATATCTGAGGGGTGAGGGACAGAAGGATGTAGCCAACCTCTTCTCAGTGGTTTGTGGGGATAGGACAAGGGGCAATGGCTGCAAGTTAGAGCACAGGAAGTTCCGCACTGACATGCAAAAGAACTTCTTCACAGTGAGGGTGACGGAGCATTGGAACAGGCTGCCTAGGGAGGTTGTGGAGTCTCCTTCTCTGGAGATATCTAAGGCCTGTCTGGATGCCTACCTGGGCAGCCTGCTCTGAGGAACATGCTTTGGCAGGGGGTTTGGACCCGATGATCTTTCGAGGTCCCTTCCAACCCCTACAGTTCTGTGATTCTGTGATTCCTCTCCGTTTAGGTCTCAAACTGAACTCTCAGACACAAACTGAGACTCTTGTTACTGAAGTCCAGCTGAAAACCTGCAATTCAGTCAGAATTTGAGATGACAATACCCAGTCAATGTTTCTAGCCACTCCCATGCATATGTGTGATTTCCTTCTGCAGCCATGTAGCTGTGGCTACTGCTCTCCTTAGCCTGTGTATTTGAGAAATCAGCAAGAAGAGTTTGGCCTAGTTTATCCCCCTGCCTAATGCTCCGGCAGGTTAGGGCTGTGTGACACAGGCCCTGAGAACAGGAAAATACATAGCAAGGTGATTTGGATTGTCCCAGGACTTCTATAGCTCCGGGATATATAATGCAGGAGCCTGCAGTCTGCCCTCATTACATCCCTTTGTTTTCACTGTCCCACCTCCCAGCTTGATTTATACACGTCAATCAACTTCTGCAAAATCCATTTTTCAGGAAGGTTTTGGTATGCAGTGCAAAATTGTCTTGCTGTGAGGGATTCCTTAGAGAAAGGTGTTTGATTTGCAGGTGCATGTTCTCACCAGAGGAGAGAATTGGCTTCCCCTGGGAAGGTTGGTCCAGCTATCTACTGTCACCAGGGAGTGACAGTCATAGGCAGACTCACACTGCCTGGCAGTACAGCGTTTTGCAAGGCTTCCTTGGAGACACTCCCTGCAGCCTGGCAATCCTAAAATAGAGTATCCATTGCCTGGCAGATGTTTCCCTGTTCCTCTGTAGAGACATTTGCAAGAGCTAGCTCATCAACAGTTTACCAGCCTGAGCCTGACATTTCAGAAGGAGCGGAAAATTAACATTGCCACAGGTAAAATCAACTATTTGAAGAGGGGTTATGACAAAACAACCTTTACAGAAGTTTGCTGAGGACCTGCTGGAAAACTTCCTTCTTCTCTAGTGAGCCCCATTATGTTTTTTCTTAGGACCCAAGGAGATAAAATATGATTCTTATGGTTATGGGGGAGTGAAAAAAAATGAAGACAAGTCTCCATAAGGGACTGTTATGTTTTAAGCATTTGGCTTGCCCCAAGCCTAGCTTTTTCCCAAACATGGTCAACTCTCCCCACCTTCCTACTCTTCCAAAAGACTGCTAGCCCATCTTTCAGAATTAGTGACCATGCAGGCCATCCCAAAAGGCTTATGGAACAGCAACACTCAAACCCCCTATTTAACTTAGAAAAAAACCTTTTTGTCCGTGCCTGGTTGGCCTGGTTCTTCCAAAGACAGGAAGAACACTTTGTTAGGAAACAAAGTATTTAATAGCACATATATTTCTAGATTAATAAGCCTCACCATGAGAGATTGGTTCGTCAGCATTTTCATGACTTAGTAGCAGCTTTTATATCTCCATATAAATGTTATTACAGACAGCAGATTATACATAGTTATATCTGCTTTATCTGCACTGATACCGGTTTTCAACAGGGAAGGTGTTCTACTTAGAATTATAGCATGGTTTGGGTTGGAAGGGACCTTAAAGATCACCTTGTTCCAAACTCCTGCTATGGGCAGGGACACCTGCCACCAGACGAGGTTGCCCAAAGCCCCATCCACCCTGGCCTTGAGCACTTCAAGGGATGGGACATCCACAGCTTCTCTGGGAAACCTTCTCTGGGAAACCTGTGCCAGTGCAAAACAATTACCCCTTGTCCTATCACTACTCTCCCTGAAAAAAAAGTCTCTCTCCAGCTTTTCTGTAGGCCCCCTTTAAGGGCAGTCCACTATAAGGTCTCCCTGGAGCCTTCTCTTCTCAAGGCTAAAAAAAAAACAACTTTCTCAGCCTGTCTTCAAAGGAGAGGTGCTCCAGGCCCCTAGTCATCTTAATGGTCCTCCTCTGGACCCACTCTAAATGGCCTGTCTTTCTTGTGCTGAGAGCTCTAGAGTTGAAAGCAGTACTCCAGGGGGGGTCTCATGAGAGCAGAGTAAAGGGGGAGAGTCACCTCCCTCAACCTGCCAGACGCACAGTTTTGATGCAGCCCAGGGTACAGCTGGCTTTCTGAGCTGCAAGCACACGTTGCCAGCCTATGTCAGTGTTTTCATCCACCACTACTCCCAAGTCCTTTTCTACAGGGCTGCTCTCTATTCGCTTATCATCCACCCTGTATTCATGTTTGGGATCACTACTACTTTGTAGATTTGATAAAATTGGCAGCAGGTAACAATACACACTCCATCTCTGCTGTTCTAGTGTTTGCAAGTGCCAAGGAAAAGATTAAAGGACAAGGTATGAACAGCTTACAATAGGCTACGTACAAAGTGGTTCACCTAATATCCCCTAAAACTGAATTTCATTGTGAACTATTAGATAATATTTGATGTCTGATGAAGATGCATTTGATGTGCACAGAATATACTTATCTGTAAATAAATAGTTCTAATAATGGAAGAGAAAGCAGCAGCTCACAATGAATGTAAGGTGGAGAGGGTTTTTTGATGTTTTTTTTAAAGTGCTCTATGCTCGTATTACTCCAGAAGCCATACTATATATTATATAGTATACTATATGCATAGTATACTATATATATATATAGTGTATATATATATAAGTATATATTCAATAGGAAAATATTGCATTTTCTAGTGCCTAGAGGCACAAAGGGCACCTTTCTGTAAATTGTATGCATTATTCCCAGAGCTATTAATGGTTTATTTTTTGTTTTGTTTTTGTTGATGTTGCTTTAATCTCTGCATAAAGATCAAAAACAAAAACAACAACCCCCCGCCCCCGAAAAAAACATCTTTCTTAGGGACATGAATCATAGCCCAACTTAACTTTTTCCAACATGTGCTACACATAATTTAGAGCTTCCTTGTCTACTAGGAGATGTCCTCAACAAGTTTGGTTTTCTTATTCTCTGCCATGACACTTATATTTTTATATTTTTAGCACTGTCTTATATTTTTAGTACTGATACTATTACAAAATGATCATGTTACAAAACCCTACAGAACTCTGGACTTCCTGGCTGATGTGGGTCATCAGAAACTTTTTTTTTTTTTTTTTTTAACCTTTTACTGCAAACTTTCACATAAGCTAATGGGAAGATGAATCCTTTTACCCTCTGAGGAAACATGTTAGTGCTTTGGGCTCTGTATGAGTAGACTAGTACCAAATTTATGATTACCACACCCCAGGGAACGGGGCACATTGATTCACTCAGCCTGTAACTCAAGCCAGGTAAGTATTTCTCTGCAAAATCCATACCATTAGATAGGGTTTATAGGATTATAGGTTCTGATGTGATAAAAATGAAGGGAAGCCACAGTTAATCCACTTACAATACAAGCAAATCTTGAATTTCTTCCTTCCTTTTTCCAAGTCCAGCATCAACATCTCTAGACACTTATTTAACCCGTAGAGTCAGAGCAAGCTTGAAAGTATAAAACACAAATGAGAGCCAACCTCATTAAACCAGTTAATGTCATCTCAATTATTAACATATTAAACACTTCTGTTCATCAGCTTGTTCTGGCTAAGATATGATGAACAAGAGACTGTCCTCCCTCGGGGGAGCTGTTGACACCTTCAGACTTCAGTAATGGTGTTTGAAAGCAGCACTTATTCATACCCCATGTCACTGATGGGCTAAGTAACCTGTTGAGTCACCTCAGTGGAGACAAGTCTGGATGTCATCAGTGCATCTCAGGTCCTGCTACCCAAATTTCCTTGCTAAACCTCTTGACACTACATAAACCTCTTGAATAGCAGGAACAGCCAAAAGCAACTGTGAAAGTTGCTTCCACATTACCCTCTGTTTTTTTTTCCAAAACACAGCTTTTGTCTTACCCAAAACAGATCTCCACAAAAGTCAACAACATTTGCACAAAATTTTGTGAAACCTCAAGCTTGTATGCAAACCAGTAATGCTTTAATTTTACCCACAAATGTGTGTGATTTCTAAAAGTAACAGTAATTGTGTATTTTCTGAAAATCGGGAATTCTAATGCAAAAGCATGTCTGACCCAAGATTAAATTTTCTCCCTAGTATCCAGGCTAATTAAAATGACTAGGCACTTGTGAGCATCAGGAATAAGAAAGGAAAAGGGTCTCTCTCACTTCAGATCAGCAGCAGCATTTGGCTTCTACTCTATCTGAACAACAGAAGCAGCAGTAATAATCTCCCTCAGTGGAGGGAATTGTAAAAGTCTAAGTTATTTCTGGAAGAAAATAGAAAAATTTCTGTAAAAAGGATAAGTGTCTTAGGAGGAAAAAAAAAAGTAAAAAGTTTGATTTTTTTTTTCACATACCTGCTTAGTGAAGCTCATGAAAGGAGTGAAGAATATTGAAACTGTGCCCTGTGCTCTTCTCTTTGTACATACATGTACGACCTTCTTCCACCCCCTGTTAGTTAGTGACAAGAAAATGAGAAATAGATAAGCCTGCATTGCAATGCCAGGAATCTCTGCTTGGGAAAATACCTACTGGGAGATTGCAGCTGCTGTATACACTTTCACTTCTATGGTGCATTTAAATTTGTAGAATATAGCTAAAAACAAGCACTTGAAGCTGATTGTGAAGTGGGACATGCAGAATGGAATCTAATTTTAATTTTCAAAGCAAGCCGACCAATAATGTGTGCCACTGCTGGAACAGTTCGGTCAGTTTTTCAAACTATCTTTGACACTAAGAACTTTTTTAAGCATCCAGGACAGTGTCTGGAGATACAGCCTTTAACACAACTCGCAGAAGCATACACACACATGTAAATGTATTTATGCATAAAAATGTACTTAGCTGTTCTCTCTTTCTATAATATATACAATACAGACCATCTTTTTCTTTACTCACACAGACTATGAGTTTTATATAACGCTGGTCCAGAAGTATTTGTAGATCAGTGAAAAAGAACCATATCAATAAGATTTCCTCAGCCACAATGAAACTTGAGTTTCATTCACAGTCAACGTTAAAACTATTAGCTTTAAATTCATATGAATATATCCTAACCACTCTTAATTTGTCATTATATAAACAAAATGTTTTTATATGTATCTATCTAGATACCTGTTGAATACAGGCATGTACATATAGACCAGCAATAAGAACTAGAATCTAGGTTGATTGTGTTGGTTGGTAACATCTTTCTGGAAATGGTAAGAGAGAAACTGATTATTCTGCTCTCTGTCCTGGCTGTCTGTGTTAATAACTGTAAGGCATTTCTCAGACAACTCTGGAGGCTATACAGTGGGGGCATCCGGGAATCCACCTCTGTCTTGCTAAGAGTATTTGAATGACCATAATGGACTAGCACTCATCAACCAAAATCTCATTCCTGTGAGGCACCACTGGAATTAAGTTTATCATCCAACTTCAATGTATATGCAGCTGGAAGACCTGTGGTATTTCAATGTGTTAACGGTATTGTCTCTATTCTGTGCTGCCTGGCTAAAGTGGAATAATAATCTATTAATCCCCTGGCTTCCTGTTTTAGAATACAAGATTCTCAGTGGAGTACAATAAACCAAAACCTAGATGCCTTTCAGTGCCTCAGCTTTGATAGTAAAACCCAGGTTTGTGTAGATATCCCAGCAAATTATGTAGTGTCTTCCATAAAAAGGGTAAGTAAAATCACTATCTCATTAGAGTTGGCCCTGACACTGTAAGTATGCTCCACATATTCTTATCAAATAGTGCAAAAATAAATAAATAAAATCAAGTTCTGCTTTGTTTCCTTTTATTTAGTTTTTAAACAGATGGTCAAAGAGCTTGAAATTCACATTTCCACCAAGAAACAAAAATAAATTCAGCAACAACCGTATCACAGGGTCAAAACCTTTCCTGCATATATCAGATTAAAATAGCCTTGGGATTTAAATGTGTTCTCCTATGCTGATTAAATTTAATATCCTTAGACTTCAGACAAAAAGAACCATAGTACAATTATTACACTAAGACCAAGAACAAGAAAAATAATAATAATAAAAAAGCATTAGAATCACATTAACCAACCAAGATCAGTTTTCCATCTGCAAAACATTGTCTCACAATGAAATAAAACCTGCTGAGTTCATCAAAGTGGAAAATGCTTTACTGCTACATCAGTAGCTCCACATAACTCTGAATCTAATCACAGGAAAACTAAAGAAGAATGCAATGAATTAGCTGGAAAAGGGATAACTGGTTTTCATTTCTTTTATTTCTTATAGCATCTTAATATGCATAAAATATCACAGAACCCTGACTGAGACTAAGATTAGAAAGAGATGTGTACAATGTATAGTTTAGAAAGTCAGACTCAGCTGTTAACAACTAAGATAATTGCACTCCAAGGAAAAAGGTGATGAAGATGAAAAATGTAGAAGTAGGGTATTGTAAAGCAGCATAACTGCAATGTTAGTCTTCACAGAAGATAATCTCATTTGTTACAACTCTAAAACTGGTTTATATGCTTTCAGGTTCTTTTATTGGGGTTAGACTGTAATGTTTGTTATTATTTTTTTTTCACATTTTCACTAGCATTAGAGAGATTGTAAGAGGTTCTACTGTTTTCTCTTTTCACACTTTGCAAAGGAGAGGTACACAACTCTCAGTAAAGTCTCAGCAAAATATATATATATATATATATATATATATTAATTGCATGTAAAAGAAACTCTCAAAATTTGCTGTTAATACTATTGCGTGAAGCTGTATAGTCCCATCTAGTGGCCAAAAATGACTTCGCTGCTTAGAATGAAACAGCACCTAAGCAACAGATCTGTAAATGCTGTTTTAAGATTTGGACCAGTATTCTCAAGTTAGTATTAGTTCCAGGTCCACTATATTTTGTTATACAATATCCTAAACCAGAGTCATATATGGGGAATGCTCCCCATCCACAACTAATTCTAGTGAAAACAGATACAATTGCATCTCAAAACTGAATTCATTTAAATAAAACCCTATAATTGATTTTGTTTTGTAGCTGACTTTGCTTTTTAAGAACATGTTTTGTAGTAAATATCACTGTCTAATGGTATTCTGCAAAGTGGCAGCTTAAACAGCACTTTACAAATATTGTGGATTACATTACTATTGATATGGCCTTAAAACCAAGCAGGAGAATTCTGTTTTTCCTGCAAGTGCAATGTCTCTCACACATATTCTCCAAAACAGTATTTCAAGGAGGGCTGATTTCTGCTGCTAGGAAGATGTATGCTCTTAGTATCATAGAATCACTTAGGTTGGAAAAGGCTTCCAAGATCATCAAGGTGAACCGTGAACCTATAGCACTGCCAAGTCAAACCTGTACAGTTTATTGCCAGAATGTACAGTACTTACCACTATTTAAAACTCTTTGGCATTTCACAGCCTTAGATTTGTTGAAAAATATCTGGAAACTGAGGAAGCCTCTAAAAAGCCCTTCTTAATGAGCTTGTAAGTAAATTAATTTCTAAGATAATTGACAATTTACAAGTGTAACAGGCTGCCACAAAAACACTGACTGTTGTGATACAGCTAGATTTCTTTAATCACCTAAAGTAATGGCTGATGTATAGGTTGGGAATGGGAGCAGCAACAAAACTATGCAGGAACATACAGGAAAAAGCTTGTTAATAGCTTGCATAAATAGTCAAATGCTTAGCACGGATGGAGTGAGAGTAATAGCTTTTTCTTTCAGGACTGCTACAACCACTGCAATTGCTGCTACTTCATCACTGCTACTGACTAAGGGGAAGAACTGCATGTCCACAACAGAGGCAATGATGGCTGGATGGAGCCCAAAGAGACTAGAGAAGCAAGGACTAGAAAGTGCTCTGACATATGAAAGTCCATGAGATACCAAAATGCCCTGGTAGATTTTGCAAAACAGAAGTTACATAGCCTCACCACCTCAGTGCACTGTCCAAAGACAAAAGAGGGGAAGCCTGGTATACACAATGCTTGTTTTGGAAAATAGTTTGGGTAAATTTTGAGCACTTTCGGAACCTTCCTATGTCTCAGTTCAATATGCAGCTTAATTACATTCATATCCAAGAAGTCTTTTTTCTCTACGTTCTTGCTTTAGATCAGACTATTCTTATGTGCCATTGATACATGAAAACTCCTTGGTCACTTACTAGGAGGATTCCTGATTGGAAATATATTAAATAAACACCTTTAACAAATTCTAAGTTTACCAAAAACACAGAACCAGCCTGCATATCTGAAATTAAATTTAAGTCAGAAAGATACTGCATTATTACATTGCATGACTGAGTGAGCAAGAAATCAGTTTCCAAGCCTCGGCTCTGAAGTTGCAGTACATGGAAAGCTTAAGTGTGGTTTAAACACCCCCAATTTACTTAACTTTCTCTGACATTTAAGAGAAAACGTGAAATTTTACTCACTTGTATTCAGAATGCAAGTGCATGTTTTCAAAATGAAGGAAAGCTACCTGTGGGGGGAGGAAGGGGGGAAGTATTGTGGTGCATTGAGAAATCCATTCTACTTTTCTTGTATCTTTCCAATTTTTTGATTTTTCTAGATGGTATGAGCTTTAGCCCCCTCCCCCCCCCCCCCCCCCCGTTTTTTTTTCCTAAAAAAACTAACTAAGACCCCATTAGTGCAATTCAAAATGGTAATAACTGCACCTTTTTGATAGCTCAAGCACTTTGAATCTTAAAATATAGTCTTCTATACTTCTTTCTGTATTTCCTATAAATAATGGTATTAGTGAAGAAGTCTAGCAAGAAAATAAAATTCTTAGCTGAAATAATGTAAATCCTCATTAGCCAATATTACTGCACTTGTCACACTTGTATTTACACAGAACCCTCATAAAATCCTGCATTTTTTTTTTTTACGAGCTTGCTGTGTTTAACCTGCTGGAAATTTTAATCTGCATCTATGCTAGCATAGAAGCAGTTTTAATAACAACATGCTCCAATCACATATACTAGGGCCACTAGCATTAACATTTGATAAAATTACTCTCAAGATTAGGCCTCCAGAATTTCTACTGGCAACTAACTTTCAAGCTGTTTGTTCCATCTTCAACATTACCTATTTCACCTTCCTTTTAGCTAATCCTTTATCCATCCCACTATGTTGCTATAACTCTCAAGTTGAAGTAATAATTGTCCTTGAGACACTGAATCAAATGCTTCACTGAACTCGAGATAGATTAGCTGTATTGTATTTTTCTTGCCAATAAAATCAATTCTTTTACCAAGGAAAGACACCATGTCATTGTGATATGCATTACCTTTTTTTAAATCCATATTGTCTTTATGCCATTTTCCATTCAACTCTACATCTTTAATTAAGATTTCTTTAGAATGAGTCTTGAAGTCTTCTTACAGAGATTGAACTGTTGTTGCCAATAGTTGTCCATGTCACTTTTCTCTTGCTCTCTTAAACAGTATCTTCTCATTCTATCCAACCACCTCTCTCATTGCAATTCCCTGCTTTAAACGTAGACGATCTGGTGGATCGTCAAAATGTGCAAAACTACAACACATATCAGATTCTTAATCTGTGACAAGACTGCAGATATTTCATGAAGAAACAGATGGAATAAAAGAGAAGATTCAATATTTTCATACCACCCTACCCACAACAGACACAATTCTAAACAAATGCCAGTTGAAGTTATGTTACAGCAGAAAAGGTGCGTTTTTGTGCTTTTAGAGAATTTCAAATAAATGTTATTCTTGCAAAATACGGATAATTGTCAATAGATTTTAATCCTTCATTGAGCTCCTTCCTAGCTGCTACACTCTATCTGTACAGTAAATCTGCTTTTTGGTAGTTTTTAACTATGGATTTTTGACCTAAATGACAATGTGTAGTTTGTAAACAAGAATATAAATCATACAATATGAACATGGATTAGGACAATGAACAACACCCATTTCTAAAATAATTGGGTTCTAGGAGGCTTTTGTTTATTAGGCCTAAAAATGAGCATTCAATACAAAAACAGTTTTTATTCAAACTCTGTGTATCGAGAAAATAACCCTGCTCAAAAGCAGTACATAGATTTAAGCCAGTGGGTCTTAAAGGAATAATTGAAGAGACACAGGTGCGAAAGGGCTCTCCTGATTAGGAACAGACTTACCTAAATGCACACTGTAGTTAATAAGCAATAGCTCATCATTATGCACTTATCAATCAGACTTATGATAAAAATCAAAGTCCTGTTCAGTTTCTATGTTTATAAAGTTACAGCTTTTTTAACAAACCTGCTTCACTGAACCTGGTAAAACCTGATGCTGTATTAAAATTTGAGATAAAACATTAAATCTATCAGTTCTCAAGGCTTAGATAACACTATTTAGTTCAATTATAACTGAATCTGTTAACATAATTAGAGTTATATGAATACTATGATTAAAGGAATAAAAAATTACCCGTTTATTAAAGTTCTTTGAAATTTTTAACACACACACACACACACACACAAAATGGCAACTTCCTCTAGCCTGAATGAAAATGCACAAGTAATTAGATAGAAAAATAGAAAGAAAAAAAAAAAAAAAAAAAAAAGGAAGAAAAGGAAAAAAAGGAAAAAAATAAAAGGCACAAAAGAATCCACATTATACAACTTTCAGTGTTACCTGTTACAAGGTTAGATAAATAAAAATGGAATTAGGATCAGTTTGCAAACAAAATGAGTCTCTAAGACTTCAGAGCAACCTAAACTAAAATATCAGCCAGAATCTCAAGGCCTGATTTTGGCGTAGGCATGGCAATAAAAAGAGAATTTCAAAAGAAATTGCAAATATTCCTTATTTTAAAATATAGCATGAGGTGGGAGCTGGGGAGGGAGGAGTTACCTAAAATACTAAGTTATCAGTAGCCTTTCTTCCTATGAGCATCTTGCCTAATAGTTATTTATATCATGAACATGGTACTGAGAATAAAGGAAGGATTTTCTCTTTGTATAGCCATGGGACACGCATTGCTGCAGAAATCAGGCAGGAAGCAAAATAGCAGTTTTTTGGGTAGGTCACTAGCTTGGAGGCCACACAGGCCATTTAAAAGACTGACATCAGCAGCAGAGCTCTTTGGCATCAGGAACTCAAGAAGGTTATCTTTCTCTAATTGCTCCCTAAGCATCACCAGAAGCAAAAGAGCTTTTCATTACCTCCACTATAGCTCTGTGGTTAAATGCCAGAGATAAGCCCTTTATTTGTCATTGCATTCCCATTTCTTCCTATCATTCTGTAATATCCATCCACTTCTGATCCGTCCTTTCTCTGTTTGCTTTTCATAGATGTGAAACATCTGGGCTGGTAGAGATTCATCTAACCAGTATGCATTTCAGAATACATTAGATAGGCATGGATTGCCATAGAATTACTAGGTCTTTGGATTACTTTTTTTTAATATTCCTATGAGGTTTGGTATTTACCATAAATTTCCAGATTTTTACATATATAATTTTATACAATATGTTTATCATATTGTTCATACCTGTCTACCAGAAATGGAACAATAATAAAAAGTAACTCTTAAGATTTCAGATATTGAAAGGAAAATACTTGCATGCTACAATCTTTAAAAACTGAGAATGAGAGGTTTTCAGTTTCTAATGCTTAGCCAGTTTAGCTTCTGCAGCCCCTGTTTTGCACTGTCTTTTGAAGACATAAGATGATAAAAGTAAAGAAAAGAATCTTCACAAGTGGCTCTTTATGAGGGCATTTTCATTGTGTATCATTGCAGTTTACAAACTTTTGAATATATAAAGAAACGCAAGTGCATAAGCTGTCTTACTGAACTATATTTATTGAGTTACGCACATGCCCACGTTTTCAGTATCCAGTCTTCTATTGTAAGGCAGCATCTTGAGAACATATATCCCTAAAAACAAGAATATATTTTCAATTTGTTTATTTACAATATATACACTGACTAAGCTAATGAATGTAAGAAATTGGTCTGTCCAAATAGGAGTTGTAAGCGTCTTCTCTTTTCCTATAATTTCTGTAACTACTCTGACGATAACTTGGGGCTGGGGTGGGGTTCAGAGTTCTGCTTTTAGTGAAGTCACCTTAAATGAAAATTAGACAACAATGTTTTATGCAATCTAAACAGATTATTATGCACAACTGGTTATACTTAATATTTGTCACATTTATGGTCTGTATGTGTCAGTTGCAAGGACCACACAAATGGCAACTGCCTGGTGAAACCTGTTATCTGTTCTCTCTTTAATTCCATCTCTCATTCCTTCACCATACAGCTTGATGAAATTCACTTAATCTTTGCTTTTGGTCAGTGATGATCTCGGAAAATCTTACAGAGCAAACACTTTCAATTTCAGTTGCCCTTTAAAGATGTAAAAGTATATTTCTGACACTTAAGTAACTAACTATTTGGTGGAATTTACTGTAGCACCCTGGCTTCCAGAGGGTCAGTGGGATTAGAAATAATGATAATGAAAATGAATACTGTTAAGAAAAAAAAATAAAGCTTTATAAAACAAAAGTATTTGGAGAGAATATTAATTGTCATGCCTAAGGGCATAAACAAACCTGTAACCGATGGGGTGCAGGAAGAAACTTTTTCCTCAAGGCAAATTTTATAATTGCTTACCACGTCTTCTTGCAGTTTTCTTTGAAACATTTTATGCCACTGCTAAAAACAGAATACTAGAGTACATGGAGGGCTGGATTGTTTTTGCATGGCATGTCTTATATTTCTCTCTTCAGAATTACTTTAACACTGCTTTCGCTTAGAGATAATGGGTCCCAGATTTTACTAAACAGATTCTAAGATGACCTTTTTCTCAGCTAGTTTTTTCTTTTTCCCACATTATGTTTTGCTGT
Organism: Aythya ferina; assembly: GCF_964211825.1. NCBI lineage: Eukaryota > Metazoa > Chordata > Aves > Anseriformes > Anatidae > Aythya > Aythya ferina. Next base: position 47,919,443 of record NC_140300.1, on the reverse strand, counting down.
ATAGAGTTTGCAGAGCAAGTTAACCACAGCAAACTTATTTGCAGTACTCACAGCTTCAGCTATGTCTCCCACCTATAGCCTCATTCACACATTCTGTTTTCCATCTTCTAAGTTCTGCTTTGTTTTGTCTAACAGTCTCTTGTACTTTCTGGTTTGGTTTCTGTCCTTCTTGTGGCTTTTCAAGTCTTACCGCAGGTTTTCCTTCTTTCTGAACAAGAATAGTTGGTACACTAAAATTGCTTAATTAAATATACATAAATATAAAATATAAATTATTTGTTAGATGAGCCATGTTTTCTTTCTAGGAGCTTTTTGTTCCTCATACCATTATTCTTACTGTGACAAACTCTATACCTTTGATAACAAAGTAATTTTAGCTAACATAGATAAAAAGTCTTTTAGCATTCAAACCTCCAGTTTTAAGCCTGTGACATAATTAAACCAAAAAATACAAAGAAACACAGCTTCTCAAGAGTTCAGTTTCAAGAGATCTGTGATCTGAAGGGAGTAAAAACAGGACAGAGTGGTCAAAATAAATTAAATCTACTTACGGACTGAAGTGGATGGTCTAGTTCTGATGTTCAGAAAGTTTTTTATTCTTATGAATTGATATTGTAGTATACAACAGTGAAATTTTCTGTAGAAGATAAAACTCAGCAATGTAAATTGAACCACATAAAAGCAAATGAAATAATTTTACCATTCCTGATCATTTTACTTTTATTTTTTTCATGCAGGAATGAGTCAATTATTTATTTTATGCATCACGAAGTATGAAGCTTAAATGAGTAGGAGTACACCGGAACAGATGCAAATTGGCTTGCTTATTTTATTCATTATATAAGAAAATTACTGACACCTTGCTGAAATATATGATACAATAAAATCAAACTAACAGACTAAAGATCATATAAATTCTACAAGTATGATTTACTGTAGTTTGTAATATGTTAGAACTGTTAGCTACCAATACTAGTAGATTTGGTAAGTTAAAATTTGTTCCAGCCTTTGCTTTACCACTTCAATTAATGATTTAGAGTATTTGTGAGCTAAGTATGTTCCAAATCAGGAGAGAGCAAAATATAGTGCTGTGATAAACATGCCTTTTTCTTTCCAGTGCTGCTTAATCTGCCAGAGACTGATTCCAGAATATCACCCGGATCTTTACAAGCCTTTTTGCTGATTTATATGATGTTCAGGGCTAGACATTGTTCTGTGGGTTTACTTCCTTTGTTTACTTTGTTTCCTTTAAATATTATGCATACAGAGTTTCTTACAGAATTGGCATTCTATACTTTAGTCTGTCTATGATTCAGTGCAACTAAATGTGCACAGAACTGAGCAAGTGATTGCATTCAGTCTAGTAGATGCTCTAACCAGTAAACTCCAATACATAAAAGAGAATGTGTGAAAGAGCCAGACAGAGTATACAGTCAATGAAGTAGTTTAAAGATAAACTGAGTAAGAATGTAGGACTTACATTTCCAAAATCCTCTGTTCATCTCTAGCATTCATACTTCTGTTCCGTTTATTCAAAATAATAGAAAATAACTTGAAAGAACTCATATCAGAGACTCAGGGAAGATAAATATTCTTCTAGTTCAGAAACTTAGCCAGATATTCTTTGCACTTAATTAAACTATGGCTGTATGAAAAAATCTTTCTTTTCTTTTCCTCTTTTTTTTTTTTTGGTGGAGCAGTTTAAAAAAATAAAAAAATAAAAAAACTTCAGACCAAATCAGGAGGTTTTTTTCAGTCTTTCTGTGAAATTTTTGCTTAGTTTCTAACTCACCTGTAAACAAAGGAAAAGAGGGATAAGATTCACAACACAAAGTTGCTGGAAGTAGAACAGTTGTCCCGGGTCCTCAAGATATTCATGCAGAGGGAAAGTATCTGAGTTCAAGCCTCCTTAATTATAGGACACAGAGGAAACTGATGTTGTTAGTCTCTTTGTATGGCGTTATCCCAGTAATTAAAAAGATTTCCTTCTCAAGTACTTGGACTCCTTCTCAAAGGATTAGATAGAAAGTGCAAGACATTTGTTGAAATTTCCACTCTGAGTAAAGGCAAGAAACTCCACTTACTGGCAGGGACCCAGTGAATTGTAACTTTGAGCACACACAGAAGTAAGATGAAAAGCTGTTAGAGAAGCCTCAGGTCTAAATGAGTGGTGCCTAATGCCTAAAGCATCTCCAGGATCAGTGAGATAAGGAGAGAGGTGCAGGGGTTTTATCTATACTCTTAATAATATTCTTTCCAAATCTTTTCATTTTTCACCATGCACAACCGTGCTGTGAGCTGAGATCTTGTTCTGTTCAATACACGTGCAGGTGACAATTATTTGAACCCTTTCTCCTATGCAGGGAATGGTGCTTGTCCTGCTCCTCTCAGCTCCCCTTCATAATTTTTTCCACCTGTTTTCTTTCTAAGCAGGGGCATCATTGTGAGCTGTTCAGTCAAATTCTGGTTCAACTTAGCTTCGTGTCACCTGTGTCAACTATATTGCAGAATCTGAGGAGAAATTTCATGTTCTTAAAACTGATCTCCAAGAGGCAGAAGAAAGTAAACTTTCCCTACTAATACTTTTATTTTTCTATTTTAATCATTATTTATAATACTATTACCACAAATTAATTGTTCTTCAAGTAAGATATAATTGTTCTAATGGCTTTTTTTTTTTTACTGAATGTATCAACACTTCTGTTGTAACTTTGCCTTCTAAGTCAATAGTCCAGATGCTTCAGCAACTTACTCTATGTTGCTTTCCTATAGTTTACAGCTAGGGAAATTAATTTAATTTTGTCCAGTCTCAAAGCAAATGTTTGACTAAATGCAATTAGTTTACTGATACATGAACAAACCCAGGACAGGATTTAATTACATTTACAGAAATTAAATCTAATGCATCAGCTTGATTTTCTTCTAGTATCCAATAGACCTTGCCAGTATCAATATAAGTAAATCACCCAAAAATACTGAAGTAATTTCTTTTACATTCCTCTTTGAAATAGCAACTTGTATAGCTAATCAATAGTCATACACTGTTTGTAGAATCACATAAAGAGAAGGTTTGGGATGGTTGCTTGTTGTTTTTTTTTTTTTTTTTGTTTTGTTTTTTTCCACCCATTTTCTAGAATATTGTCAAGACTAGCTGCTGTATAACAATGGTAATATGTTTGTGGAAAATAGCTGTATAATGAGCACATTAAGGCAGGATTTGCCACACTGACTTTCTAGCTCACTGTTTTGACTCCAGCAGGGCAGTACTCAGTGCATTAAAAGAAGATATAAGAATTATTACAATGGATAAGATCATGATAACTTATTCAGAGGATATTTCTTTGAAAATATTTGACTTAACCATATTGAATCTCTGGGAGATATTTCCATTCTATGCATATAGCTGTGCTTAACCTTACCACACAAAGACATGTATAAGATTATAGTTTTACTAATACCATATTGCACTTAATTTCATATCTAATAATTTGTAAAGAATAAAGAACATTCTGGAGATACAGATGATTTGCTGCTGTTCCTATGCAACTGACTAAATATTTTGCCAAATTTATATTATCTGTAGCACTCACTGTTAACAAACCAGGGACATCCTATGCCCTTTTAATGGTCTCACATAGCCACCTTCTTACAAGGACCTTTTGATATTTCTAATCATTTTCATTCCACTTTAGAGGTGTGCATCTCTGTATTATTTCATAATGATATAATCTTTAAAGTATAGTTTATTAGCTTAAGCCACTATTTTGAAATCCACTATGAAGTATTTAATGTTAGAATTTCTTTTTATCTGCCAGTTCTGATTTCATGACCTCATTTAAGAAAAAAAAAAAAAATCTCAGTTCTGTACAAATCAAGCTTTTTAATCCATCACATTCCAGAGATTTGAAAATAAGCATTATGAGTTTTCGCAGTCAAAAATAATGGATAAATGATAAATTCTGTTTGTAGATTGTAGCAAACCTCTGGATGAGGAGGAGGTAAAATGTAGCCTTAGAAAACTCTGGTCCAACATGCACAATCTAAAATGATAGATTTATATTCTTTTGATTTTTTTTTTTTGCTATAGTATATATAGTTGGACAAAGCAATTATTAATATGAAAAGAATTTCACTATCAGATTTTTTTTTAGGTTTACAAATACCATCATCATCATATATTAATCATCATGAACAATCAAAAGCTGAAAAATAATATTTTACAGATTTAGTAATATATTTTGTTTCTTAAAGCTTTTAAATACAAATGCAGTTCAAAAATAAATTACATAGCTTTTGTAAACTTTTTTTTTTTTTTGTATCAGGTTATAAAGTACTTTCTAGAAAGACTTTAATTAAGACATTAACTTAAAATCTTTAAGTCATCATTAATTGCAAAGATCATTAGATCATTAATTGCAAAGTCATGCATTACCAAAGCAAACTAGTGTTGCCTAGACTTGAATTTATTTAATAATTAATTGATAATTTATGATTATTACCATGATAATTCCATATGGCAATATGGTATCTCTTTGGCCACTTTGGGTCCGTTTTCTTGGCTGCATTCTCTCCCATTTTCTTGTGCATCCCTTGCTTTCAGGCAGTACAAGAAGCAGAAAAGTCCTTGACTCAATGTAAGCACTGCTAAACAAGAACTACAACAACAGTGCATTAACATTATTTTCCTCCTGAATCCAGCCACTATGAAGAAAATTAACTCTATCCAAGTTGCAAGCAGGGCACATGATTTCTGGCTACACTAATAAATATGTGAATGTGTTTTAATTGATCTAGATCAAGCTTATAGACATAGATCATCTAGTGCTAATGATAAAATAATTATTCCTTATCTGAGAAATACATTTACAACAATTTGGATACTTCTGTTATGCTATTGAAAAGTTATTCTGAATTCTTTTTTTTTTTTCCTTTAAATTATTTCAACATACTTAGACATTCTAGACAAAGTTTTGGTCTTCAAGGACTCATAAGAATTAAAGGGAAAGATATTGATCTTTTGAAAGATTTGTGGGATGAGGAAGCAGGTGACTCAGTTAAAAAAAATAAAAATAAAAATAAAAATAAAAATAAAAATAAAAATAAAAATAAAAATAAAAATAAAAATAAAAATAAAAATAAAAATAGGTTAAAACAATCTGAAAGTTTCTTGGATAAGAAAAAAATTTAAAAAATAAGAATGAAGTTTATGGATTCTAGGATATGCACAGAAAGATCTATAAAATTATCTATATAAACAGACACACATAGACAGGCACTAATATACACAGACATTGCCAAAAAATATAATAGAACACATACGCAGCTGGGTGAGCTGCATGCTGGCATTTTTTGCCAATTTCAGATCTCTTTACCACCGTCTCAATCGCAAGGATGTTACTAGACTTTGGCTTATGTCACATTCTTTCAATTCACAATGCTTTAGAAAAAAAGTGTTTATACGGAGTTACATTTTATTAACACAGAACAGAAAGGAGATGACTTTTTATAGATCCTTTAATATCAGTGCTGTTTGCCAAGGAAAAAGAATCTCAGCTCAAAATTGGGATCAGTCCCACTTATAAGTAGAAACAGTAAAGTAATTCTAAAATAATATAATATTCTTCACTCATTGTTTTGTAGTACTAATATCCAAGGAACATTGGCACAACAGCAAGCAAACCAGCTGCATATCATTATCCACAGAAACTGTTACAGAAATTGATCTTGTATGTGAGCACAAAGAATGGCACAGACAGTCCCAGAACAACGTATGCCTAAACATGTACTTTTGTTTTGGAAGAGGAGAGGAAAAAGTCATTTTTACTTTAAAAATGTTTTTCAGTAGTAGGCTACTTGTCCACACAGGTAGCTCTCATAATTGGCTTCAGCCTAAATACCGCCCAAACAGAAACTCTTCAACATAAATGAACTTACAAGACTTAAAATTATGATAATTGGGATCTCTGCCCCTTTATCTACAAAGTGCATAGCCTCATCCTGAATCCTCTTCTGTTAAATTATTTGAAAAACTGTATGGAAAAGTGATTAACTTCAGTGAAATTACTTTTCATTAACCCCTTTTGACATTAGAAAATAAAACATTTAGATGAATTGATAGTAAAATTAAAGTTAATTGATACCTTAAAAAGAGATCTCCTTGAAAAGGATTTTATATGTTATTCCAACATTCTTTCTTAATCTAGTTGTCAGACCTTCCTTTAAACTGTTAGTTCTCTATGTGAATATGAAAGAAGTTTTTATAACGAGTTGCTAAATAATTTATTTATATGACCATAGCAACATTCCATGATTAATCAAAATTCCCTGGAAAATTAAATTGATCCATGTTACTGATGCTAAATTGCAGTTGTTCAAACAAATAGTCACATTCAAGTCAAATAGACTATTTTTGTTAATAAATGAGAAAAACTGAAGAATCTAATTTTAGTATATACATGCATCTAAGTTTCGTATCCTTTACAGAGGCACCATCTAAAATTCAAATCTTTTTAAAATGGAACAAAATTTTATGGTCGGGAAATGGAAAAAACAACATCATGAAAGATAATGAAAATTACAAACAACTAGCATTGTGAATCCTGACCCTTTCATGCTAATTAGCTGAAATAGGAAAATTCAGAGGAAATTTTGTTCTCCCTTGTTGAAATGTAATACGTTCATAAAAGAACTTAGTTTACAGGAAAAATAATAAGATCAGTGGGATTGTGAGTTAATTAATTATGGTACTTAATACACTATGCTAATCAATGCACTGAAATAAGTGAAATATAGAATTAAGACTGGAAAGCCATTTTTCAAAAGCCAAAACTACACCATTAAATCACAAATTAGTCACAGCTAAGGAATGCAGATTTCAAAACGATATATCTAACTATTGATGTTTATTTATGTGCAACATCAGTGTGATTTAGACACCTAACTCCAATAACCACTCTGAGCATATGAGCTTGAATGAATTACAAGTTATTGGAGCAAGATAAGCCCTGAAGTAATGTAATGCAACCTCACTGACAACGTCTAGAATTTTATGGCATATAAGGTATGCCGTACATCTGAGCTGAAAGAGATTCAGAGCAGTCATCTGTAAATAATAGCACCCGGACCTGGTACAAGGTGCCTTAAGACATTATTTTAGGAGTACTATACTGGAAACAGCTTCCATTGTCATCAGATCTAACCCCTTGTTACCTGGGGCAATCTAAACTGTATGGACCCATTCCTTTGGTAAACGCTCCCTCAGCAAATAGTTTAGATATTCTCATCAAAGTAGATCTAAAGAAAGGCTACATCAAAAACTCATTCTTCTATTATTTTAATATAATTATAATAATATGCAAGATAATTATAATAATATGTCTATTATTCTAATGTTGGCCATATTTTTTTTTTACTGTCCTTGACCCTTTGTCTCATGTGCATTTGCTCTTTGGCCAGCATTGTTTCTCTGTGGCATTTATTATTTTGATAAATTCTAGCCAGCAATTTGTTTTGCTAGATTTGGCTAGTCAGCCTTTGTTTTGCTAGATAGAAAAAGACGGGTGTTTTTAGCATTTTATGGTAAAGTGAGCTCCCTACCTTTCTGATCACTCCAGCAGACTTTCTCTAGGCTTCCTCTAGATGACTTGAATTAAATAGTGTATCCAGGTCAAGTCCATGACCAAGCTTTTATTTTTCTTATGGTTTCAGTATTTCCCTACTATTTCAGGAAGCACCTAAATTCACAGTCAATAGCTGAGTGAAGCATTTTCTTTCCATTTCCAAAAGCTGGGATTTATCACATTAAAAAGTGACTGCTAAGCATTGCTTTGGCATTTGTAGTGGAAATGTGGCAGTAAACAGAAAAAAAAAAAAAAAAAAAGAAAAAAAAAAAGTGATTGGAGGTGCAACACTTACGTATCCCACATGTCACCAGAGCACAGGCAGAGACCTGACAGCCTGCACCAAACAGACCCAACTCCCCACTGCCGCGTCTGCTGACTTGTGCTGCTCATGCAAGTTTGTTCAATGGTAACAGTCCCAGAACTTCTTTGATCTCCCATCCTTTCACACATAAACAAACAAAACAGAAAGTCTCCAAACTGCAACAGTGCAAAAGATGGCCATTTCTAACTGAATCAGAGGATCTATTTTATATTCTGATATTGCAACGCTTGTTCAATGCCTAAAGCACAATGTATTAAAGGTCAGTCCCACACTCATAGAAAACGTTGGAAGCTCTACACAGAATAGAGTCTCAGGCTGTAAAACAGCATCTAATTGAGGCAAAGCAAAGCACATTACTGTGTGTCATAATAAATGAGAGCTAGAATAGACATTCCTTAATTTTTGCCAAAGTTTTAGGCTCACAGGGATAAATAGAATGCTACTATTTTTGGAGCAAAAGGTGGTGTGACCACCAATGATACAGAAAAAGAAAAATTGCCGAGATACCAGTACAGCATTTTTTTCTGTGTCTAAAGTTTGTTATGCTTGAAGGAATTAGTTCTTGAGACTGAGTTGGAGAATTTTCTGCCTATAAAGTTAATCAAAGAAAGATTGACTCTGTGCAACTGAGAATCCCAAGTAATTAAAAGGAAAAACTATCATTTCCATTTAGCTGTGATGCATGTAAATTATGAGAATATCTGACATCCTAATGCAGAACTTCCTTCCAAATCACTGTTAAAAAAAAAAAAGTGAGAGAGAAAGAGAGAATAAACCTAAATATGGTAACAGAGGCTCTTCACAACTCCAGAACATATTAATAAAACTAATAAAACTAAAAATAGCTGTTCCCCCGATCTAAAAAAAAAAAAAAAAAAAAAAAAAAAAAAGTTATTCCTGTGATCTACAGTGTTCTCTTTGAAAATGAAATCATTTACTTCTTAAGTGCCTATAAAACCCTTATAAGTACACTAGAAACATTTTTGTCTCAAACTTGTGTTCAATATGGCAATGGAAAGAATCCTGCTTCTTTAATAGGATATATTAAAGACAATTTAGTTTAAAAAATACTTCCAAAATTTGGAATTCTCTCCAATTCAAAATTATTATTTAAGGTAAAACAGTCTCATTTACTACCATAGGTTAATCTCGGAAAAAAATAGTGTACAAATTATTAACAAACGCTTCATTTTTTTCTCTATTGATTCTTGTTACCACTATCATTTTTTCTTTCCTGAAATAGGACTCTCAATATCTGCAGATGTATGAAAAGCAAGAACCTACTTTGAATAAGTTTTCTTAGTCAAAGCATCCTTACTGCAATTTATCTGAGAGAAATACGTACACAAATATGTCAGAAAAGTATGCAGCTCCACTGAGAATGTTTCCAAGCAGCCACTGTTTAATGCTAAGAATAATATTGTCTAAGCAATTAGTGAAGCTATGTGACAAAAATATTTATGTTAAATAATAATGTCCTGTCACATAAACAATCCAATAAAAAATGCAGATGAAACTGCAGAAATGACATAAAATGTCTGGAATATTTACTGGAGGCATTGGAAACAAAGATGATTTTATAGCACGGTAAGATATATTTCTGATCTTGTAAAGTATAGAAAGATGCATAAATATCTAGTACAATCTACTAACTTTAAATTAGTCTATAATTAATCTGTATTGCCAAGTAGAATGAATATATCCAATATGGCCAGCAACATCACTGCTCCCATATTTACAAAAGAGAACCTAAGATAGTTATTTGAACAATTTCAGGCTTGTATTGTTGGTAAATTAGTGCAGAAGGAATACCAGTGTAATTACTTTGTTTACGGTCTTAAAAAAAAAAAAAGGGGGGGGGGGGGGAGGGAGGGAAATCAGTGCACTTTCTGGTGTTGCTACAGTAACACCAAAATAAAAATAGTATATTATTAAACACTCCTGTAAATACATAAGTAATACGAAGGGAAGGGAAGGCAAGGCAAGGCAAGGCAAGGCAAGGAAGAAACAGCTACAGATATTTTCATCAAAAAAAGTAGTATACATCCTGCCATGTACACTCTTTAATGAGATATATCTGAAATGCAGTAAGTGATATTTATGCTGTTATTTGCAGGATTCCATGTCCTGGCTTCATGCAAGCTGAAGTGTGATTTCTCTTCTGCTTTACAAGTGTACATAACACTTATCTGTGCCATTAGTATTACCAGACTTTGACTTTTGTTGTTGTTTTGTTTTCCACTAATTAATTCTGAAGGCATTCCTTGCAAATACTATAAGGACATAATTTAACCATCAGCCAAATTCAATTAAGTTTTGATCATTCTATAGAGCTAGCTAAATTCAATGTACAATTATTCATATGATAATTTAAGTAACAAAAATGTTAACATTTGCAAATGTCTCAAAAGAAACACGTCTGTTCTGTCATTGTAACAATACACTATGACAACAGATATCTCAATGTAACTTGACTTTCAAAAGGGTTCTGCAGAAGGATAGCTATCTGTGCTTGCACATCCATTTTCATAACTTGGATTTAAAGAATAACAAATATGCAAAAGCAGGATTCATCTTTCATACAACGAAGTCCAAAATCTATTGTTAGGAAGGGGCCTGTATTCTTGAATTGAAAACACATTTACTTTCTTACATCTTAATGTTACCTTTTGTTGTTTGTACTTTCAAGACCTCGAGACATTTCCTTATTCATTGAATCTTTTGCAAAAAGCCAGACTACTCCACCAAACACAACATGCTCTTAAAAATAGGTTCTCAAATATTCCACTAATTGGTGGGCTGTTAATTCTTTTCAGACTATCACTAAAATTTTGCTTTTTTACTGTTGCTGTTCTTTGATCGTCATTTTAGAATCTGCATTACAGTTACGGTCTATTGGTAAAGCTGCATCAGTATTTCTCTATACTTTTTTGTTATCTCATCACAAATTCTTAAAACCTGTGCTTCTGAAATCATATCATCATACCAGACTCACCTTTCTTCTTTTCCTTTTCTTTCTTTCTTTTTTTTTTTTTTTTTAATATGAGGTAAATCTTGAAAATAGAAAGAAAAAGAAAAAAAAAGTTAAAAAAGTATGCTATTTATGAAATAAAAGCAAGCTTCTATGTATTTGTCTTAAAGCTCTGAATATTTATTGCAGCGTCACAACTGAGAGGTTTAGATTTGTGTGGAAGTTGTTCAGTTTTGAGGGAGGGGGTCATTTGATTTCCTTTTTGTTTTTATTATTTGGTGTTGATGGTACTAGTTCCACAGTAGGCTAACATTTTTGAATAATATTGAATTTTCCTGTATTGTATAGCTGAAGGAAAAATCATTCTTCCACAAATCTAAGAAATATACTCTTGTAGTTTCACTGTAGTTCCTTCTGCGAGGCACTCATTGTTCTAACATTGGAGTAAGAAACAAATCAAGATAGGTTCTTTTTGATTCACCAGATTTTTTAATTATACGGTTGGGCTGAGATCCATGACTTGTTGACATTATTCACCTTTTCTATAGCATCTGGTTCACTGAGTAAAATATAAAAATAATACAGATAGCAACAACAATCTAGATTACTTATTGCCATCCTCTCAGATAAGCCCCTTAGCAGGTTCTTCTTTGTGGTGAATATAATGTTCAAATGATGCCAGAAAGCTCTTTTTTATTTTGAATCCTATTTACTTCCATTGCCCTTTTCTTCACAAGTGAAACAAATCATTAATAATGATTCCTCCGAACAAGTTTTCCCATCAGTGACATAAAGACTTACACTTCAGTGGCTTTGATAAAATTGTTCATGACTGCACAAGCAAAAATATGGGTATTTCATTATAGATTTATACTATGTATGAGGCTAATAAAGACAAGATCTACTTAAGTAATTCTTTTTTTTTAGCTCCACCTTAAAGGGAATGTAAATGAAAAGTTTTACTTTGTGTTGTGTTTGAGAGCAATATGCGGAGGGCGGGGAGTTGGGGGGGAAGGAAAAAAAGGTTTCATTTAGTCATCAGAAATGCCTTATGGTGGTTGAAAAGGTGCAGAAGTGCAAGAGGTAATCAACCACCTTTACATAGCAAGCTTTACTTTCTTTTCTAGAGGTACAGCTCTGCTATTTTTCTCCACACAGCAAACTGCACTAGAAAGGCACTAGCAGAAAGGCACTATCTTTTAATTTTTTTAAAACATATTATTTTTTTCCTAAGATTCAGAGCCTGATTTAAGCTCCCCACCTTCCACAATTCATGTCTCTCCAGCAAAATTCAGAATTCTGGTTTACTTAAGGAAAAAAATAAAATAAAATGTCTGACCTTCCTGGGAAGAGGGTAACCTTTTCCAGGCTAAGTGAAGAATGTTTTATTCCCTCTCTCCTCAGAAAAATCACTCCATATAATCATCTGTTTGTCTCAATCTGCTACATTGTATTATCTGCAAAAAAGGACTTATTGGAGGTCAAGCCTTGCTGTAAATATCTGCAGAGAAAATCAATAAAAGACACACCTTCAACATAACACTCAGACCTGGATGTCTGCTGAAGTCATTGGGAGAGTATGGAAGAGGAGACAAATATTTGGAAAATGTCTCAAGATCACTGAGATCACTGAAGGACATAGAAGATAAGGGTAAAGAGAATATTGCTGTCATCAATAGGAAACACCATACTGAGAACTGAGCTGATCACATATTCTGAGGCAACAATTGAGCTATATAGAGGTTAGATTACATTGAACTGCATATAGAACTTAGATTACACTGGTTCTTTAAAAGTGCTTTAGTTGTGGGGTCTGGATCTCAGAAGCTGCTTATAGGTTAATTGACAGGGCAACAGCGACAGCACAACACTATAGCATCCAGAATCACCCAGGTTCTGAAAACAGCAGTCATGCTACCTCAATTTCTCTACCCAACCAATTGCTCTTGCGGGAAGCTACAGGAAAATTTAAGGGAAGTTATACACTTCACATGGCTGATTAAGTCAGCACTGACAAACCACAGCTTTACTGCTGCTATTGTCCATACTTAAACAATCATAAAAGCTAGCCACAGGTGTTGCAGTCATATTACCAAAGAAAAAACAGAATTGACGCTGGATTTTTTCTCTGTCCTAATAAAAGTATTAGAACAAGTTATATGAAAAAAAATGAAATAAAGTTCCACCAATCCCTTCATTGACCTGAATTTAAAATCACATCCTAGGTATGATGTTGGTAGAATGTCTACACTGGACTACTTCTTTGCCAAACCAAGAAAAGAGGTAAGTATGAACAGCAAAGCCAACACTTCAGGGAAGCTAAGCTTAGTCTGCTATTGAAGCCTCTGCAGTAGGGCTCCAGGAACTATGCTCCACCACACAGCACAGCAGCTGCCCAGCTAGGTGACAAGAAGGTACAGAGAGGCTTCTTCAGACATGACAGGAGGCTGCTAACAGATTCCTGTCCCAGCAGTCAGGATCACCTGCACATCTCACAGTTTTTTATCCAGTACAGTAAGACTGAAGAGGAGTTCCTATAAAAATGCATCTCAGGAAGAAACAAGTCACCTGAAAAGATTATTCCATTGTGTTTGTTTGTTTGTTTGTTTGGGGGGGGGGGGGGGGGGTTGCTGATCCGCTGAACACTGAAATTCAATCCATTCTTTCAGTTGAGCATTTTTCTGAACACTTCAGAACCTGGCTTGCTGCTGTTGCTCATGGGATAAAAACAGTACTGTATGCTGAGAGTTCAACAATAGTCACTCATAATATATTTATGAATAGAATTCAGTTTTAGCTTGATATCCTAGGGTAGAAAGGCTTACGTAGTCAACACTCTCCACAGGCATGTCTGTCTCTTCTACCTCTGCATGTATGTCTGGCTCTTAGCTCTTCTCAAAATAATGATTTAACCTATTGGCCAATTTGAAAATAATCTGATGGAGGGGTGTGGTCTCAGATTCAGCATCAAGAATAGGCTTTAACTGCTTCTATAGCCCAGAGATAGGAAGTTTTGTGTCACTACACACAATTAGAAATAGCATCAGACAACAAGCACTCATGCTAAAGAGGCACTGAACACTCTTACTAGAGAAACAACAGAAGTTTACAGCATGATCTACTTTCTTTTCACTGTTACTCAAGGTGTGCTACCAGTTACAGATTTGGGTGTAAATAAGAGTACTTTTTGAGTATTTAAGGTAAGAAGTTCTGATCAAGAAATATCATTTTGATTAGGCAATATTTTTTATTGCAATGTAATATGGAGAGCTTGAAAGTACTTAACTAGATAAGCCACCTATTGAACTAGGAAAAGAATTTAACTTAAGTGAACTCAAGTGCAAAAGTATGTAAGTGCATGTAAGTGCAATGTAAGTGCAAAAGTCACTTAAGTGCAAAAATATGGATGGCACTAGGTTTTAATGTACATAACCTTCAGTCATTCCAGAGCCACAGGAACTTCACAGCATGCATTTGCTAGGTAGAAGAAACAAACACACTGTATCAGTTCAGCTGTAGTACATATGAAGAGAAGCTCGTATGACCTAGCAAATTCCCTCTCCCATCAAGTTTCAGGTAGAAGGTATGTTCAAAAAATTAAGTGTGTGGTATTGCCATCCAATGATGAATGTGAATGAAAGAAAGGGAGATAAAAATGTGATGTGACTGTGACTTTGACATTCATACTCTGAACTGGAAGAATGATATCCAAACACAGTTAGAGTAGAAATAATTTAAAAGACCATAAAAATCAATGGAGTAAATACAGAATGGGGATGATTCTACAAGCTTTAAATATTCTTCCTAATGGATCATATGTTGTCTACTTTCCTAAAACAATGAGCCAAGCTGTAAAGCTATGTCCACTTAAAAGACTTTCTGAACCACAGCTAGCAAAAAAAAAAAAAAAAATTCCCTGAAAAACTACGTCCTTTGCTTAAAATAGGAAATTTTCAGTTCCAGAGCAGAAAATTTCTCCTTGAAAATTCCTTCCTTCCAGGAAGTTGTATTCCTAAAACAAAAAGATGTAAATAAGGACAGAAACAAGTCATTTGCCTTTGCTCATCCCAGAAAACATTTCTAATGTTGTGGGGAGATGGTAGGGGACAAAATACACACTGCTTAGGAAGAAGTTTTCCAGCTTCCATATAATTCAAGAGTTACCTCAGTAAGATGCAACTAGAGAAAAGGTGATTGCTAAATGGAAGACCTGAAAGAATGGAGTGGCAAGCTCCCAGTTAACCACAGGCTGAAAAACTTGAATATGCACTAGTTATTGCTGTGAAATTTGTTGGCCAAACCAAAAAAGATCATAAAAAAATAACCAAAACAAAAGAAATACATCAATTTTGAGCCAGAAAGAATTTGTTTAAGTCTTACATTTCAATTTTTTTCAGAAGTTTTAAATCTGGTGCTACTTATTTTGAGGTAAATTTCTAAATATACAAAAGGAAAGTTTAAAACATTTTATCCTTTTCCTTTTTTTCCTTAATTTTACATTCTCATCAGCCTTGAGGTTACAAACCTGAAGATCATAAATTTTATCCATCCCACTTCTATGAACTAACAAATAGCAACATGTCAATTTAGTGAGAAACTGTCCCACCAGCTGCCATTTACATATGTTTCATTCTCCTCTTGCTTCTAATCTAAAAACACAGTGGGAGGTAGAGAGAAAAATCTTTGTGCCATTACCCCTGAGAAGGTGTGGATGCCCCATCCCTGGAGGTGTTCAAGGCCAGGTTGGATGGAGCCTTGGCCAACCCAATCTAGTGGGTGGCATCCCTGCCTATGGCACAGGGGTTGAAGTTAGATATCTTTAAGTTCTTTTCCAACCCAAGCCATTCTATGATTGTACCAAGAACATTAAAGCCAATGTTATCATGTAACTATTAGTTTAACAACAATAAATTAATGCATATGCTATTTCAGAGGAACCTATGTGGCCATTTCCATTGCCTTCTAACTAATTTAATCAAATGAAAGAATTTGCTTGCCCTCTAAATACTATGCATGCACATCAATCGTATCTTTATGACATGTCCTCTATAAAGCTGTATTTAAATTAATGATTATTTGCCTTTACACTTAAATCTATATTTTGTCAAAGGTACATTTATAAACATTTATTAAATATGTGTAGAAAAACAGGAAATATTCAAGTATAAACTTCTGCTGGATTAGAAGTAAAGTATTTACTGAAGAATTAAAATGCCAAATCTCACACAAGCAAGGGATAGGAAAACACTGTCATTCTTATTTAGACTGACCTTTAGATCAATGACCCTCTTCTCTTGCCCTAAGAATCTGTCAGACAGGTGCTGTCACAAAACACTGTTGCTAACCTGCAGCCTTCAATTCTGCACTCTTGCTACACACTACAGTTCAGGTTACACCTACCATCCCCTAAACCATTAAAAAAAAACTTCCTGGTTTTGCCTTCGGGGCATTTATTGTAACTCTAACTTTCTTTTCTCGTCATTATTTAAAAAGCCAGATGGTAAGGGTAACACTCACTTCCTGTGATGTAGTTTTCTTGGATAAGGATAACTGTCAGTCAGCATGGTTTTTACAGTAAATAATGAATTTATTCAGTGCTACAGAC
This sequence comes from Aythya ferina, assembly GCF_964211825.1. NCBI lineage: Eukaryota > Metazoa > Chordata > Aves > Anseriformes > Anatidae > Aythya > Aythya ferina. Next base: position 47,902,923 of record NC_140300.1, on the reverse strand, counting down.
AAACCAGAGTTTTAGATAGAATCAACAATTTCAAAACCTGCTCATAGTTTTAAAACACTTGCAATTCAGCTTGTCAGCAATGAACTACAGAATGCCAACCTGTCATTTCAAATGAGAAACACCTTGACATTCTTGAATAGTGTTGATGAAAGCATATTTTTTTTCTCCTTTCTTCTCCTTTTTTGTTGTTATCTCTCACTTATGTTGTGGCTACTACTTGGTTCGAACATGACTTTAAAGTTCTTTCTAGCATTCATTAAGGGTAAAGAGATATGTACAATGACAACCACCAGTACACTGCCATCACTCAGACTGATGGGATTTTTGTCTAGGGAATTGATTTCATTCCAACCAGCCACCAGGCTGCTATATATAATTAGTGAATAAAATAAAATTTAGCTTAATTTTGAACCAGATTGCTTTACAAGCAAGGGCACAATTTGCTGAGGAGTCAGATTACAGCTTCTTTCATATAGAAACATTACAACCCAAGCAAAAAAAATAAAGAAGTAGACTCACCCAAGGATGTGTCACAAAGAAGCCACAAAATTTTTATAACGTGCAGATTCAGACTTCAAACAGATATGATACAGCAATTCACATGACAAAACTGAAGTGGCTTGGACCTAGAAAGGAGAAAAGATATTACCAGCAGTAATCTATAACCAGAGCACTATTCTAAAATTTCAGGATAGTAATTATGTTGCAGAACTGAATGCTTTCATTTTGCTGCGTAGCTTTTAACCAAGGACCTACATTTTCCTTGTTATTTGGCAAGTGTGTGCCTAATCAACCTACCCTCTTGTATAAATTAATTGCCATTCTGAGGAATATTTCTATGAATTAAGAGAATTGATGAATTAATTAAATGTCTGAAATCCCAGGCACACACAGTGAAATAGATGTGTATCTAGGAAAAATAGCAAATGACACAAACTTTAAGCATATACATTTTTCACAGAACTGCCTACACAATTCCCCTGCATATCTTCCTTCTATTACTTAGCTAAAACAACCCATATAAGGAGAAATATCTTGGCAATTGTTTGTCCTTATTGTGCTTTAAATTCAACAAACAGGACAGCTGGCATTCAGAGAAATGACGGAAACTTGTAAAGTTGTATAAACTGTGGGAAAATTTGCAGGCTGGCTGCCTAGCTGTCTGTTACCCTTTCTTTAGGGGAAAGACTCTGGCAATCTGATTTTCATACTAAGATAAAAGAACAGTTAAGCTTTATGCTGTTATAGCTTACACCTGACAAGTTAGTTTACTTCAGCTAGTGTGTGGAGAGGTGTTGTCATACAGTAAATTAGAGTGCTTGGCTTTGAAAAGGCAATCTTAAACCGGGACTGGATCCCAGTAACCCAAATAGGAGCTTGCTAGCTCTCCAGCTGAGCTGCTGCATTCATTGGGAGCCCTGGACATGCACGTTACCATTGCCATGGCTGACATGGCAGCCATGCTTTTGCTGGAAATCTCTGAAAGACAAAGGGTGAGGGGGTGGTTAAACCAGGGTCCACACAACCAAGAGTTAATCACAGTAATCGCTAGAAGCTCCAAGTTCAGTAATGGTAGGTAAAGACCACAGCGAAACTACTGAATGACGGAGCAACAACGACTAAGCTTGGTTTCTTGTGCTTTGACTGACTGCTCCTTGCTATCTGCATTGAGCCCAAAGGTGGATTTTTAGGTGAGCTGTTTCTCCCTGTGCTTTTGATTAAGGGAGGTACTCTGAACATTGTCCCTGAAATAGTTCACTGATAAGGCTAATACAGACATAGGACTTGGAGCTTTAAATTTTATTTTTTTTTTAAATCTAACCCACAAGAGCGTGAAAGCACAGCTTCAGTACAGTGAACATCAGAAGGTAGGGAGAGAATTTTTCTGTCAGGGAGTGAAGACTGTTCCCTTCCTGCACGCTGGAAGTTCACTTGATTGGAAATTGGAGAAATATTTGGTAGTTGTTACAAATGCCCTACAAATGGACTGGGGAGGAGCTCTCCCTTTTTCAGGGAAAGTGAAAGGCAATTAAATTGCAAAGCATCCATATATTCAAGAGCTTGACTTTATTATTATTATTAATATTATTATTATTATAGCAAGGAAAAGAGTTCAGGAAATATACCAACAAAGTCTATATATAATAATATCAGTATGCTTTTTTTTGTTGTTTGTTTTTTTTTTATAAGCACTGTTCATCCCACTGTTATCATCTGCTCTAAACTGCTCAGGATAGTTTGTTCTCCATGTCTCACTTTCCAGCTCAGAGAAGCTGTATTTTTTGAAGTATTATGCTTTTCTAATTATCTGAGGTGTAGATAAAAACTATAAGTAACCAGGTGTACAATTTCATGCCCTAAAATGTTATTTATCATCTTTAGAAAGGACTGAAAATGATTAATCTTGATTTAATTTTTAAGAAAACTTGACAGGCAAGAAGAATACATCTATAATTCTGGTCATCTTCCCAGAATCACAGAATCATTTAGGTTGGGAAAGACCTCCAAGATCACCAAATCCAACTGTTAACCTAGCACTGCCAAGTCTACCACTAAACCACGTTCTTAAGCACCGCACCTACACGTCTTTTGAAAACCTCCAGAGACAGTGACTCAACATCTTCTGTGATATAATATGAATATGGCTTTATAAGCACAGCTATGTTTTAAACAAATATTTGATAAGAATGTTGAGAAAATCATACTTCACTATTCCTTTGCATACATGTTAGAATTACAATCCCAGTTATTTGCTGAAAGAAAGCTTTAAAATATTTATAATGTGTAAGACAAAGCAAAGACTTGTTATTTTGATACTTTTCAAGATCACACAGTCTTACTCACAATACTTAGAATATACAATTACTTCTAGAACATCTTACAGATTCTCAATTTCCTATGGTAAAAAACTTCATACTAAGAATCTATTGAGAAAACAGATCTTCACATTCTGGAGCATCCCTGTACCTTGCCATATGACATTATAGTGAAACTGATGTTTTTGGTCTTTCATCACTCTCCAAAGAGACAAAGATTAATAATAATTACACTCAAATAAGTAAATTTATCTTTTTAAGCAAGTTAACATAATTTTTAATTATACATCAGTAACAAGAAGACAATATCTTCATTAATGCTCACACAGAAAAAGGGTTGTTTGTATTTTTTTTGGTTTTGTTTTGTTTTTGTTTCCCCACAAACCAGTGTGCTCTATACATTTTGAGTGTAATGTACAGGAGTGAAAAATGCGACTAAGCTTCACACAAAATGCCAGTTGTATTTCAAGCCCAACTTATTTGAAACTAAATCATTTGGAAAACCCCCCTAAACTTCACTTAAAAAAAAAATATATATATATATATATGTATTTTTATTCTTGCGGAACCTAGTCTTCCTCTCTCCCTCATAGTCACAAGACAGAGAGGTTTTGAGCTGCTTAAGAGCCCAGCCACAGGTTGCCCTCTCTGTAACTGGTATAAAATGGAGAGTACCTTGAATGATTAGCTTTCCCCGACTGAATAGCCTTTGGTTCTAGGCAGTCTTCTGCTTTCAGTGGCCAATTTTCTCTGGAATATAAGTTTCCTGTGAGCAGAAATGAAACACATGTTGAAGGAAATAAATGAGATGATGCTTGTAGAATGAGTCATCCAATATGTACTAACAGCAAGTTTAAATCTGTAGTCCGGATATAACTGTCTAGCTAAAATGAAAATGTGTGCTTGTTTCACAGTTACAACAGTATGCAACAGACCTTTTATTTCACTGAAAGAACTTTTAAGAATTTCTAGGTAATGTAAGATTAACAAAATGTATGCAAGAAAACAAAATTATGCATATTTTTATTTTAAATGCCTACATGTGAATGACCGGAAAAGTTAAAATGCACTACAGAGAAGCTTGTATTAGGCACAAAGAGTTCCATAGATGTTTTACTGAAATATTTTCCCAGTTACATCTGGAAAGAAGACAAAGTGTCAACAGGGCATAATCTGGCAATTTCTATAATGGAACTAATATTGAAAACAGTTCAACGGGGTTGTTCACATCTACTTGTGCTCTCTTTTCTTCAACAGAAAAGTTCAAGATTTCAGTTTCTCTATTCATTTTGCACCAATAAAATATAGTACCTCTCACACGATTGTTTTCCAGCTTCAGTAGTTTATATTTCAAATAAGGCTTTTGTTCTGTGTAGACAATGAAAATGAGCAACAGAGAGAATAAAAAAAAAAAATCACTATCTAGTAAAGAACTGTCTGAACTAGTTTTATAGGTGAAATTTACAGAGAATTATATAGCTCTCTGGCATGATAATTCTGAAGATAGATGAAAGCAAGAAATTAAGAAAAGGCAAGGCTTGGGACTACAAACTAGATTGAGAATCAGATATTGAATTCCATATCTAGAAAACATTTCCGTATGTAATTGTGACACCTAATGTAAAATCCACCAAATAGATAAGAATTATTCCCATGCAACATGTGAGAAGTAGGAGCAATCCTCAGATACTCATTGCTTCATGCCCCTAGAAAGGTAAAAACTTTGCAGGACAATAAGAATATAAACATGTAACACATCCAAGGACAGATATATAAGATTTAGATGATTAATCTGGACAATAGAACTTCCAAAAATGCCTTAGACAATAGAGTGCCCCTACAAACCAGGAGGCACTGCAGTCTCAGTTGTTCTGACATGCAAAATCAGTACATAGTCAGCTCATCTGACTGCATCAGTATGCCTTCTGCCCAAACCTCAGATAATTATATCTTTGAGGGAGAGTTGAAAAAGTATACAAGAGACTGATTTTAGGAAGACATGATTTCTCTGAAATATATGTGAATTCACAGCCCACATCTCCATGAAAGACACAGCAGTCTTGCAAGAGAAACTTGCAAGACAGAACCTGGCTTCTCTCACAAGTTTTTTTCCTCCCATCATTTTAAGTAATGATTAAATGTCGTATTTTAAAAAAATATCCTATTACTAATTAGCACAAACATAAAAGGAAAAATAAAAATCTGTTAATTGTGCATTTCTAACATATCATTTCAATCAATGCTGAGAAAATTATAACTTCAACAAGTAGACATAAGTACATTTATGTATGCACTGTTTCTTTTTGGAAAGGTCAATTAAATGTCAAAAGTATAACTAAAAAATGAGAAATTATTTAATATTCAGAAGTTGCAGCTTGCCTGTTGGTATACATTACATCTAATTATGTACTTCACAACCATTACAGAAAAGAAATTCATGAAACATTTACAAAATATGTTCAGCACATTGTTCATGACTAGATTAAAAATACTTTGATAAATACAATGAATTGGAAATTGACTCTTCTTATTTAAAATATTTTGATTTAAAGGAATAAGGTGTCAGCAGAAAACATACCTGCAAAAGACCTAGAATACATATTGTAACTTGTAATGTATTACCATGAATGAATAAAAGACTACTACATACTTACCTTTTCTTTTATTATTATAATTGACTAGCTATATCTGCTATTAAAAGTAGTTTAAAATAGTAAATGCATTCCTGTGAAATCCATTTTACAGAAAAAAAAAAAAAAGGATATTTTGAAAATTGCAATGCAGCTTCTGGCAAGCTGCCAATAAATGCCACAGATTACATCACAGACCACTGGATGTTTACTGTATAGTAGCCAAAAATACTGTCAGTATTCAAAAAACTGTCTCTCCAGTGTTTTTCAGCTGGGAAATATCCCAAAAATCATAGACAAAATAATAACTTTATTTTTTTATAAATCATTCTTTTAAAAATTATGCTGTGTACAAAGCATATTACTAAGACTCATATTCTCATATCCTTCTTCTCACTGGATATTTTTTTGTTGGGACATGCAGCAGAGTGACATAAAAACAAGTGAAAGGATAATGAAATCTTTCTCCAAAGGAATGAAACCTGTGCAGCAGCAAGACAGCCCTCAGTTGGACTAGAAGGGAGTCAATAGATGTAGATAGTAGATACTGTCACTGTCATTGATTCTATTAATTGCAATTTAGTGTTCCTAGATTTTCAGAATGCTGATGTTTCCTTTCTAACCACTGTGAAAATCATTTGTTCACCTTTTCTTTCATATTAATGGAAGTAATCCAACCTTACCCTTAATCCCAAGAGCTCTTGACACCTGGTACTTACTGGCAAAGAAGAACCTCTCCTATTTTATAAAAATCTACAGGTGACAAAACATCTCTAGGTTGTCACAAGATGGATTCTTGAATTATTCCAGTGGAGCACAGTGGCAAATAGGGATGCACACAATTGTCTGGTAACTTGCATGCAAGCTGGCGAAATTGAGACCATATTGATCGCATTTTAATTGAGACAAAAGAGAAGACCTTTGAAGAATGCAGAGTCTACTATCTTTATATTGATGGATTTGCTGGTGCACCAAAACATAAGAGCAATTAACTGTTAAGTTAAGCTTATTGTGTTTTAAGCTGTTTAGTACCCTAGGGGTAAAAGATATATTAACTTTATAAGTCTTTTTCAAAAAGACTTTTAAAAGAATTACTAGCGCTTGTTGTTTTCTGGTACAGGTTTGATGACACTAATTGATTTATATTAGTACAGATTATTCCTAAGGACACTAACTTCCAAAGTAAAGGTTATTCGTATGTCACTAATTTAGGTTTCTACTCAGTGCAAAAGAAAGGAAACGTCTGATGACTCTTAAAAAGCAAAACATCTCTACAAACAAAACAGTCAGCAACGAAGAGGCTGACAACACAAGAAACATCATCAGATACTGTACACCCCTCATCACAGAGCAACAGAATGGATGAGGTTGGCAGGGACCTCCGAAGATCATCCAGTCCAACCCCCCTGCCTAGCAGGATCACCTAGAGTACATTGCGCAGGATGGCATCCAGACAGGTTCTGAATATCTCTAGAGAAGGAGACTCCACAACCTCTGGGCAACCTGTTCCAGTGCTCTGTCACCCTCACAGTAAACAAGTGCCCCCCCTCATATTCAGCCAAAATTTCCTGTGCTTCAGCTTGTGCCTGCTGCCTCTCGTCCTGTCACTAGGCACAACTGAAAAGAGACCAGCTACATCCTCTCAACACCCTTCCCTCAGATATTTGTATACATTAACGGGGTCTCTCCTCAGTATTCTCTTTTCCATCAAGGAATTTAATTAGAGTTACACAAAGTAAAAATAAAAATATTCAGGTGAAAATAAAAAGGTTTTATTAGGTTTTAAAGCTAGATAAAGAATAATTAGACAGCTCACTCACATAGACGATGAAAAAAGACACTAAAAAATCCATGATATGTGAGATGCTTCTCATTGAATTTTATTTTTTGTTATCTTAATTTAGTGTAAAATAAGATGCATTGTACTTGTAATAAGATGCATTTTTTAAACACTTTTGGTGTTCTACAATTTTCCTAAGTATACCAACATATAACCATCAACAGCAAGTGCATTCTCTGGAACCTCAGTATAGCTTTTAACTTTCTTCTGATATAAACCCAGCTTTTTATCTCTATTTTGAAACATCTGCACCAAGTCCATTTGCTCCTTCTTCCTAAGGCAATCTTGAGATCCAATAAGCCTGAGGTTCTTTCCATTCCTTAGACAGATAGTATCTCTCTGTCACAAGGTCTTTAATGTACTGTTTCTTCACAGCAATACAGATTATTTTTTTTAATTTTTTTTTTTTTTGACTTCAGGAAATTCATTAATATTCTGAAAGAGGGAAATAGTTATAAGAAGAAATACCTTATTAAGGAAAAGTAATGAATTTCAGGCACAGGGAAGAGGTATGCTAATTCATTTCTTCAGCTGTTGACTCCAAGATGCTCTGTGCTGGAAATAGCTAGGATCTGTTCCTTCTGAGCTCTGAAAAAGGTGCAAGATTGTAATTATTATTGATATATTAGTTTGGCATCTACAGTTAGTCCTCATGATCCAAGATACTCTTATCTTGTAATTAGATCTGGAAAATATTATTTTCACTGAAAATAATACACACAAAATATTACTTTTGCACCTTTTGGATGCACAGTGCCCTTTATCTAAGAAACTTCACTGTTAGGAGGTTATAATAGCATTACAATTATTAGCTAGCTAGTCACTTTACAACAATATTACACGTGGGGGAAGAGGTGGATATAATACACTTTCTAATAATGCATAATCTGACAAGTGTGTCCCTCTTGCATTTTCAAAATATTGTACCAAATAAACCAGTACATTCACATGTATTTTTAATTCAGCAACCATTTTTTCCAGTATGGTTTTAGCTTAGGCAGTTTATCATTCTAAGCATTTGACTTCCGCTTCAGACTCAGCTACACAAGGGTAGCTAAGGGTGCATTGTCTCTGTTTCCTGACTGAGTAGATATTGTTATATTTGTAAGGAGGACAGCTTAAAGCAACATCTGACTAGTGCATCTATATTATTTACTCCTCTCTGTTAAAGATTTTAACTCTTCCAAGAAAGCCTAAGTTGATGTGAAATCATAGTTATGATTCCAGTCAAAGAATTCAGAACAAGAAGAATGTCCAATTTCTGCAAGTACCTGGCATTTACTGCCATTATATCCCTCTTTATATTGCCACATTTGTTTTATATTACCATTATTACCCCCATTATAGTTTTGCCACTACTTTGTAGATAATACTCTAAGCCTCAGAAAGGCTAACAGCATGGTCTAAAGGTAGTTTATGTGGCTAAAACAGAATTTAAGGAATTCAGAAATACAGTGTTGTAGACACCACTGAACATATTTCACACCTGAACTCACCTGACAGCAGCATTGTGAGGAGGAAAAAAAAAAAAAATCTCTTCAATTTCCTTAGCCTTTAATACAGTTTATTTTCTGCAGGAATTCATCTCTCACGCAAAACAGCTAGGCATATATGTTCTGACTAAACAGTGCTGTAATCCAGCTGTCAGGTGTGCAGCACTTCAGGTCCACCTGTAGCCCTTAGAAGGGACTGATCCATAGGGACGCTTAAAGGTTGCCTTACACATGCATACATATGTGTATAAATACATGTATATCCACATACAAACAGCAGAGACCACATCAATGATGCCATTTAAACCAGTTCCAGTAGAACAGAGACTCTTGCTTCCAGTCCCAGGACTGAATTTTTTCAAGATTGTTTTTTAATACAGTAATAGTTAACAATAAATGTACAAACCTTCCAGTAAGTATAAAACAGAACCTATTTCTCCCACTTATGAGTACTTAGCTATTAAACACTCTTCTGTTGGGGTTCTTTCTGGCCTTATGTTGTGTGGGTTTTTTTGTTTGTTTTTTCTCATCTTCAAAATGAATGCTCTTTCCACTTTATATTATGATTATGATATTATAATATATAAGAGAGTAGTATATTCCCCAGTAGCTAGGTAATACTCCTGGAAAATACCCCCTAAACCAGATCTCCTATTTCTTGGATAAGTTCTCTGAAATAGTGAATAAAACTCACTGTTTCTGGTTTAAAAAGATGATTCCAGCTCATCTGACTATATACTCTTGGAAAATAACATTTCTTTAAATCCGAAATTAACAAAAGGACTTTATTAGCTCATGTTACTTCAGATACAGTTCCCAGTCATTCTATTCCCCAGTTCTTTTATAACAATGAAAAAAGTCTACATACAATGTTGAAGTGCGAGAAGAGAAATCTTAATCTATTGATGTCACAGCCACACAGATTTCAAAAGAAACTTCTAGTTAACAAGCTGGAAACGTGAAGCATGATAACGAACAATGCAAGACCCTGAGCAGTTTACAAGGGCTAAGAGCTAGACAGAAGACTACTTTGCAAATTAAATCAAGTAGTTTCTGTTCTAGTCTTGGTTTTGCTAGGTGAGCTTGGACAATCACAGCTTCTATGCATACTGGTTTTCTCCCTAGATCATGGGTTTTTGCTGTAAGGAACAGTCAGCATTCCTTAATAATTTCCTAGATAAGACCAAAAAAATAAAAAAAAGCATTCAGATATACCTGCAATGCCAAGCAAGGAATTCATCAGAAGCATTTACAGTGCTGGACTGTGACTTCAAGTGAGTAAGTGAGTCACACCTGTCCTGAGCCCCAACTGCCAGGACATACTATTCTGTGCTGTAATAAATCAGAGATACAGCTACCTGCCAACAGCATCAACTCCCATAGACATCAGAAATTTGGATTCCAGAACTGGATCCCATATTCACTAAATAGGGCTCTGTTGCAGGTCATGTTCTAGCTGCATGATATATTAAAACAGCACAGACCATTTCTGGGAAAAAAAAAAAAAGTTAATTGTTACTCTTTTCACTACTGTTGGATTATCCGTTTGACTGACTGAATGACTTCATTGTTTGCAGTTTCCAGTTGTTTATGGAATCTCTACCGTACACAAATTTTAACCTGTGGATTACTTATAAATGGCTGATTGGAACAACATTGGTTTAAATAGGCTTGATTCTTATGAATATTCAATAGTATATTTTTTCGCATCACATTGTTTTCTTTCCCTGCCTGACTGACATAATCATTTGAAATGGCTCTGCTTTCTCTCACATCTAATGCTATTTTACTCATAAAAGTTGGATATGTGCCCAAAAATGCATCTTCTTGAGTAAATTTCCCTGAATAAATACTGGGGAGAAGAGGTTGGACATGAGTAATTCAAAAGCCCGTATACACAGTCAAGCCCAGATTGTATTGGGAAGGCAATGAGATTGCTCCTTTGCTGCACCCTGTGAAGTGATCTAAAAATGGAAACTACAATGCTACTCAGTTAATGGAATGGGCTACAGCATGATTCAAGACCTTCCTCTGTCATTCAGAAATGACCATGGACTGACTTTGAGAAAAAGATTTCTTCTTCCTGCAATGCATGCAGAGTGATTTACTTTGCATTATCCATTACAAACCTGTATGGGTCCCACTAAAATCTGCCACAACCTGAGATAGTCATCACAGAAAACACTGGGAGATGTCTTGTTCAGAGCCTGCCACTGTATATGTAAAGCCCAGTCCATTTTCCCTGGTGGATCACTTCACATTTATCTATCATTTTGCCTATCATTCAGTTGTTACCTGGGTCTTGTAAAGTCCTTCTATGAATCTACACTGACTATGCTTACTACCTTGAATTACATTATCATCCGTAAACTTTATGACCTTCAAAAGTGTTTGTCTCTAACCAAGACATTCACCTGTGTACCTTTCAGCCACCTATTAATTCATGTCAAGATATTTCCTCTCATCCCTTCAGATGAATTAAAAACTCTTAAGCTTTGCCTTTTGAAAACTTCACTAAATTGGGATCAACCCATCGATAAGCTTGCTGGCACCTTGAAAGGATTCCAAGAAGCCTTACAAAGACAAGTCCTCTGTCACCGCAGCTCTGCTGAACACCATCCTGCAGACTGCCTGTCAACAGAGCTTCTGCTGACCTGCCTGGTACAGGAGTCAGACTGGCCAGCCTGCACTTCCCCACACTGACCCCAACCATTTTATGTATTTATTTATTTTAAGATGTTAAGAGTTGCCATTCTCCTGTCTCTGGATACCACGGCTGTATCAAAGCATGTCTAATAAGATCAATAAATATTCTACTTCATCCTTTTCATTTTGGAGGTTCCCTCTGTCTTGTACTGCAGTTTCTTCTCCAGTCAGTTTATTTTCAGATATCCTGTGCTGAGCCCTTCCCATTGGATCCTTTTCCATTGGATTGGCCCAAAGAGGTTCAAACATCACAGGCACATTTGTGATAAGATAAACATGTACATCCTGGCTCCTTCCATTTGCTCCATGATTATATATGGTATTTATAAATAAGGCTATGATACATAGTCAGGATGGAAATTTGTTCATGACTGGCAGTTCGTGCACGCTTGGCATGCAAAAAAAAGTGCTTCAAATATTGTATAAATGCAATTCATGCTTGGACAGTCAAGGCTTTTTTGTGCACATGTTTTTTAGCACTATGAGGAAAATTCTTATTTCTGTAATTGTCACAGAAAATAAAGAATTTGGAGTATAAATATAAATAATTACACTACAAAAAAAAAAAAAAAAAAAAAAAACATGGAATATAAAGTCCTAAGTTTTCACAATACTCCTCTGCTTTTGCTCAGTTTATATTCCTCTACTACAACTACGAGTATACCTAATGGTATAATATGTATAACAAATAGACTGGTCACCTTTTTAAGATATGAAGCCGGTTCAATGTTTTTATAAGAAATAAAAACAATTGCTGCTGGTTTACTGTTAGAGGGTTTATGATATGTTCAAGATTTGATATGAACTTGTGATAAGTATTAAATCAAAATGACATCTAGACTTTTAAGGAAGCAACATATTCATGTTTTCATCCATCTTACAGAACTATATTAAGTATGTAGCTTATTCACTGATGGTTGGACTTTATCTTCAGTGATTCCAGATAAAATAAATATCCACTTTCTTTAATTAGATTTAATTAGAGTTTTCAAGGTAACCAATCACCATTCTATGTAATTTTGGCCTTAAAAAGGTACATTTCTATACCTTATCTTTTTTCTTGATATACGAACCCGCTCCAGTACTTTTGTTCTAACACAGGATCATGACCTTTATTTTGTAATGAAGTCACTCAAAAATACATTGACCTTATCAAGGATACCTATATGAATAAATAGTAGAGAAGAGCCTGACTGCTCTCGAAAAGGATAGACATTTCAAAGCAGGAAAAAACACCAGCCAGTTACATGTTTACCATAAATAAGGACATAAAGGTGAATTTTTTCCTGCTATTTCATAACAGAGAGCTCACTGCACAAAATAAGATCCAGGAAAGGAAAGAGTTAAGCAACATTAAAATGTGTTTATTTAGTCTGACCTTTCTCAAAGCTAGCTAGTCCAACAGACTTGGGCTGCATACTTCCTCCCTCTGTAGTCTATGAAATTTCCTCTGTGCTTAATCCTCTCAGCAGCTTTGTCAACATCTTCACTTTCTTTGAGTGCTCTCCCCAGTCCTGAAAATACTGTGGCAAAGCACTCCAGTGAGTCTTAATCAACTAAATACAGGTCATTTAGGCTCTGTGGCAGGAGGTTATACTGGCACAGAGGGCCGGAAATGTATGAATACCTGATTCCTGACACACAAGTCAGCAAAAGCATGCCCATTTCTCTTTTATCTAGATTGCCAAAGTTTTGGTATATTCAGGGCTCACTGATATTAACAGCAGTGCAACTCTCACCACAGTTAATACGCTTATGTAGAGTACCAAGAGAGGTTAAGAAGCCAGAATTTGTCTACCACAAGTATGAAAGCATTTCTTTTTCATGGTTTAAATATAAGCAATGGAAAACAGGTATATTCCCACATGCAAAGAAAATATGTTCTTATATGGAAATGAGTAAAGGCACCAGTTTCTTTCAATGTGACTGTTTCTAGAAACATTCCAGGGATACATCTGAGACAAATTTGGAAATGCACTATCTTTATGGTCACTCTGTGAAGGGTTCAGTACTCTGTCATTGCGTATAAAAGCAACTGGCATGATGTCACTCTTCTGTTGGTTAAAAACATTATTGAAAGGAAAGGACTGTTCTTATTCATTGGCAAATGTGTGCTTTAATGATAATGCTTTTTATCTCCCAGTTTTGTATAGTATCTTGTGATTTCACGGTAACCATGGCAACTATTCATTTTTGTTCTGAATAAAAGGAGTGTTGTAAATCCATGCAACTTACTGGCATATAAATTAAGGCTGCCTGCTGGAACTAGCATGCCAGAGTTCAGTTTTCCCACTTAGCTTTAAATTGGCATGTTCACTGTTGATGAGGAAAGTATCAGTCTCAGATGAGGTGGAAAAAAAGAATGTCCTGAGTGGGTAGAAAAGGTCATTTAGTTCAGTGCACAAAACACAGGTGCTGATGACTACCAACTGAGGATTGAGTCAGTCAGGGTAAGCAAAGAAAATATTGGAATTACTTTTTAAAAAGCAATGGCATTAATATGAGCTAAGAGGAAAGAATAAAAAGGGGAGAAGAAAAAAAAAAAAAAAAAAGTAAAGAAGTATTAGAAGTGAAACTACAACTGAAGTGTACCTGCCTGCCTCTTAGCAAAAGCAGATTAATTCATAGGTATAAAAACACATTTCTCCCACCTTGACATATGCTACAGTATACAGCATCATTGACACAGCACACAGAAGCCCCTCGCTGCTGACTGTCCTGCTGCTTTTCTCCCGTCCAGTGTACCCCTTACAAAACATATGCCTGTACCTAATCTCTGATCCCTCCTAAAATAAAATCCCTGAACATTTATTGCTACAGTTGCAGCAGGACCACAAAATTAAGTGGATTAAAGCATCTCACCAAGATATTTTTCCCTTCCTTGCTCACCCCAGTTTGTTTCTCCTCTTTTGATTTTAGCAAAGCAGAGTTTTACATTCCAGTCAGTTAATGCTAAAAGCTACAATTACACTTCTGTGTTGTGGCAGCTCTCTGCCTTCCCAGTGTACCTGAAATTTCGAATACATTCCCTGCTATTTGGGCCTTTGTCTGGTCTCTCATCAACATAATACAGGAGCATAGAATAATTCAGGTTGGATACGACTTCAGGAGATCCTCTAATCCAACCTGCCTCTCAGAAGAGAGTCAAAACTGATTTCAGATCAGGTTGCTCAATCTGATTTCAGCAGAGTTCTCCTTGAGAAGTCTGGGTATAGATGAAAGAAGAAACAGCCTGCAGCAGAAGTAATAATGAGATGATTTGATGAAGGACATTGCAACGAAGATTATCATAATAGTTATATTTCATTTTAATCCAAACAATAACTGATCTTAAATATTATCCCCAGAATTACTTTCAGAATTCCCCATCCAACCTTAATACCAAATTTCATGGCACTACTTCTTCAGATAAATTTCATCATGACTAAAAACTTTGTGAATTGAAACCTGGAAGATTTATACCCTTTGATCTTTTCAGGCCATTATTATAACATGATCTTCCCAAGCATTAATTAATAATAAATGCTTCATCCGTCCTGAAGCCAAGCTATTTTTTCAGTCTTCCCAGCTCTATGAATCCTAATTCTATAAAAAAAAAGCTTAGTACTAGCACCTCTCCATTTCCAGATACTTAATTCTCTTAGCTACAGATTTGATGCAGCAGCATATTTTAGTATTATTACTTTTGAGCTTAAGCTAAAAAAGTACCTGTTTCTTTCTTTCTTTCTTTCTTTTTTTTTTTTTTTTATCCCATTTACAAAAGTATTTTACTTCAAATGAATTTTAACACATACAAGCAAAGCATTCAGTCTCTCAGATTCTAGCAGCAGTTTTCTGCTAATAGGCTAATGGAAGGTAAATAACACAAATAAGTTTTAGGAAGATCAGTGATGGATTAAAGTCAGTTTTGACAGATCTGCTATGAGAGCTCTGACTTGAGCAAGCTTTCTTCAGAGTCAGAGATCACTGCCTCAGTGGTCCTGCCTCAAATTAGACAAAGCTAAATGGAGATAATATCAAATCAAAATAGCACCCCTTGCTCCTGTTCACAGGAATATGCTAAAAGCAAGAAGAATTTTGTCTGTCAAGAATCTAGGTGAAGTAGGAACTAAAAACTCTGCTCCACTTTGGTGGGGCACAAAGTGATTCAGAAACTGATAAAATGTATTTTTTCACTCACAGGAATTTATCATAAGAGGAAAGGCAAAGGCAGGAGAGAGCATGGAGAAATTTCAAAAAAGCATATGAAGCTTAAACACAGGAAGGACTCATTTCCTATTCCCAAATGTCAAAATGCTTGTTCTTGATATCATTCACAAAACTGGCAGGGTTTGCCCTCTCTAGTCTCCCCATGGGGAAAGCTACCCCATGAGAGTCCAGGCACTGTAAACATGTGGTCTGTGCGTGAGCGCCTAGAAACCCAAACTCAAAGACTTATCATTCTGTTTCTGAGAAGGGGATAGCCCACAACAGCCCCAATACTGGCCCAAGCCTGTGACTAATGGTTTGTGCTTTCCTATATTTAGTAACAGACTAAGGAGTGCTCCGATAGACCAGATTCTGCTATGGTGTGGAAGACACAGAGGCTGTTTTCACAACAGAAGTATGATCATAGCCCCTCTTGAAATGGCAAAAGCCACTCTCCATCATGTATTTTTCCATATTCAGTGAAATTGTCTACTGGAATTTATGCTGATACATAATTTATGCACAGGAAGCATGAGGTTATCTGTTGGTTGGGTTTTTTTGGTGATGCATCAGCAGCACAGACTGAATACCTTTTCCACATACCACACAAACTATGCTAACTCTTGATATGAGTCCTTTCCTTAGCCCGGCAAATTAAGTAAACAGGAGCCAAATGTGACAAAATTATCTTTACCATAAGACAAGAACAACACTACCAGCAGTGTGGCTTTTACATTTGGAAAAGCAAGATCTGGAAGACATCATCTTAGTTACAGTAGAGGAAAGCATGATCCAAACCCTAAAAACCAACATGGACAGTCAAGAAGAACAAAGCCAAAGTCTGTTTAAGAACTGGTGCAGGGAGGAGTCCCTTAAAGGTGGAATTAAACAGGCTTTGAAAATCATTCTAAGATTCAACACTGAAAACTGCAAGCACACATTGAATCAATTAGACACACCATTAATTTAGTTTTCTAATTTTATCCACTTAGGACATTGGATTTACATACTTTACCCAATACTTTTCCTTCAGATTCTCAATTTCTCTGCTGGATATGACTCTACAGGACAATAAACAGAGTGAGTAAGCTTGAGTCTTTAGGATTGGAATCTCAATTTACACTGAGATTCCCATTAATATTAGCAAAGATTAGATGAAGCATAGCCTTTAGCACATTTTGACAGCTACCAGTAGGACTTACAATTCAGAGGGAGAGGAAAACTGAAGCTAAAACACGATTTAACCAGAAAAGAAAAGCCCAAACCACAAAATGTATTATTGACTCACATCTCAGCAAAAACGCTCCAAGATCTTCTGCATCAATACATGATTGGATCAGTCATTTTATTATGCTGAACACAGTAAAGATCTATAGGTCGGGTATAAGAATGTTTGCTTTATATTTTCTTGAGAGGTGAAACTTCTTAACTGAATCTTACACTTAATCATTTCCAAATCCCAAGGTATATCTGCTGATCCCTGTTTCGATTTAAAATAAAATTCATTTTCTGGTTTGCTGCATGACTTTTATTTCAGACTTGACTTAGAGATTTATGAACGGGATATAGCTTTTCTTGCTGAACACTTGAACAATCTTGGTCCCTGTGGTGATTTCCACATTGCTGCAAGTGGGAAGAAACACTCACTACTGTAAAATGATATGACATCCCTACTTCAGAAGCCAAAACAAATTTTTTGAAGGCTGAAGTGTTCAGTTGCAGGAGGGATAGAAACCCAAGGGGATCTAGCCCTGGCAGTATTCTGAAAAGTCAATGCCACTTATCAATTCATTGCTTCTTAATTAAGAAACAGAGAGTATCTGGGTACACAATGAATCAATGTCTACATGGAAGCAGGGGGACAAGGAGATTATTGATTGAACTCTCAGTTTCCCCTGTAGTCACTAACATTGAAATTTGACTTTGACTCAGAGTGGAATGATTTCTGCTGAAGATATCTGCTCCACACTGAACAATGTACCATGAAGGGAACTATTTATAGCAAATGGACCGTAGGGTTCTGAAGACAGAGTTGAACAAAGCACGGTACACCAGCATGACCCCCCGCAGCATGGCATTGCTGCTGCTGCATTTTATGGGATAATGTATTAAGCAGTGCTGACTACCTGTACCCTCAAACTGTTTGGTCCCCTGACTTGTGATGCCCTTCCCAGCACAAATACTGCAGAACTGCTCTTTTCAACCTGTTCCAGTACCTACCTCGCCCCCCCATCTCCCCTGCTTGCCCCCCCCACCCCACCCCCCAAAAAAAAAAGGGGGGGGGGTAATTTCTTCAGCTCTTCAGTACAAAAGGTAAAATACAAGTGATCAAATTCAAAATCGCAATGCTGAGAATTCCCATTTGGTTGCTTGCTTGCCACTGGAGGTTTGCTCAATATCTAGAAACACCCTGCTTTTGACAGAGCCCAACACATTCATCGCCCAGCTCACAATGACTGAATTTGAATAATACGGCACAAACATGCTCCTCAGTACACCACCATGAGGCAGTTTTCTTTAATGTCATTAGTAAGATTCCTATGAGAACACACCACAGGTCCATCCTAACATATATGAGTCTACTTCCAGAGGAAACCTTCCACAAAAAAATGCATGTACTATGTATAACATACATACATTTAATACACATTGAACTTTAGAAGTTACATAGGCATTTGGAATACAATAAATGCCCATGACTTTAAGGCCAAAGCACTTTTTAAAATAGGATTTGGTGCCTATGTAATCTATGTAATAAGGACAGGGAGATAAGGGTTTTGGTTGGTTGGCTTTGTGTTTTGATATTCAGTGCCTGAAATCAGTAAGGGAGCCAGGTGACTCTGTTCTCTCTAAAACAACACAGTAGGAACCTATCTAAAAGTACAGGTTCTTAATGTTATTAGAGGTCTTTTCCCTGTGCACTTATTAAACTTTCAGCCTTGGACTCAGACATACAGAAAAGTGAAAAATGGCATAAATTATTTCAGAAATGAAAATTATTCTGTTCAAATCCATCTGAAAAAGAATCAAATACAGATGACAAATTTGTTGGATTCAGATCTAAGTTTAGCTAAGTTTAACTAACTCAAAACAGTAATATCAATGTTCAAGGTATAAAATCAGACAAAATTTATAATAAATGATTAATTAAACTACACCTTCACAAATGAACCACTTGGAAACTATGTATCTTGGAAATAAGCATACATCAGTGTTTCAGATATTATACTTTACATGAAAATAAAATGGGACATTAATCACTAATTCACTGATGAATATAACGTGCCCATATTTTAATGAGCCAGCTGAAAATTTTACCTCTTTATAGTTCTGCTTTGCAAAGCACTTCCCAAATAATTAATTTCAAGCAACTTACTTTATTCTATCAGTATCTTCCTGACTATCTAACATTGCTCATATATTCAATTTCCAGAGCATTTCACTTCAAAATGAGATGAACAGAAGTGTGACTCCTGTACACCTAGGAGCACTGAACCATTTGGCACTTCCTTAATCACAAAGCACAATCACTGTACTGGAGAAGTCTATTGTATTTATTTCACTTGGTCCACAGTATAGGAAATTCTCTTTTTCCATCAAAAAAACGTTACAAAAAATAACATAATGGAAAGTATCATTTATTCAGTGCTTTATGTCTTCAAATATTCTGCAAGCATTAATCTTCACAAAATCCTTTACAGTTAGAAAGCATATATTTCCAGCACTTGATTTAAAATTGAAGAAAATAGCTCAATCAATCCTAGATATACGTATGCCTCCAGAAATCCACAACTTTTAAAGTATTGCCTTCACATTATGTGTAAGGAAGGGATTAGCCTGTTTTTACTGCAAAACACTGAGACACAACATCAAGAATTCAACCCACTTCAAATCAGGAACCAAGTCAGTCTTGTCTGCCTGTTCAAATTAAGAAAAAAAGACCAAAAGACAGACATCTTCAGTCTACTGAGTTGTATTCTAGAAGTGCTATCACCCTCTGGTGATTTTAGCAGAAACCCATGGTAGCTTGGGTACTTAGGTTAAGTGTTTAAGATCACAGTACAACAGAATATGTTTGGTAAAAAAGGAAAAGAGGGGTCAGCATCTTTCAAGACCTGTAACAGGCCAAAGATGACCTTTACAAAAACGTCAACAGAGCTGGTCAATTATACCTTTTTTGAAAATCCCTCCCAGCTTGACTGAATCATTGAGTAAAGCTTGCAGAGGAAAAGACAGTTGCAGTCAGGATTAGTCTGCCAAGCAGCATTACCTTCACGGTTTGCCAATTCCTCAGAAGCAAACAAATGCTAATCCAGGGCACTCATCATTAAGCAACTCATTTCACCCTGCTCGTACAGACTTGTGACTTCTGTTCAGCATATTTTTGAACACGGTAACAACAATAAATATTCAACCCATCCATAATGTCATTTGATGAACATAGATGCTCATATCTGAATGAGTTAGATAAAGATATCCTGATGTTTCTCTTACTTGCTATGATTGCCAGTCATTCAAAAAGTTTTAAGATAAATTGCAATAATGAACTGGGTACACCCAGTTAAGACTGATGCAAAAAATGGCATACAGAATGTGATCAAAAGGAAACATATAACCAGTTATATAAAAGACAAAACAGGACCAATTTGTGTAATGCACAAGGGAAGAAAACATCTCAGGGAACAGACTAGCCAAGGAGGCTTAGATACTGGTCTCAATTACATGGATATAAATCTGACCTAAGTTCCACTGACATCTGTTTCAAACATGTATCTTTAATTGAGATCAAAATCTGGCCAGTGTTTCAAATTCTGGTAGATCTGATATTCTGTCTGCACTATATTCCCAGACAAATTGAACGACTAACTGATTCAAGCAGGAATTCATCTCAGTCATGTCAAAAGTCTCAACAACGCAAGCTTATGTCACATGCAAGCTATACTAAGTTCTATTAAGATAAAATCTGAGGTGAATTTAAAAAAAAAATAGTTATACCAAGAAAAAAAAAAATGTAAGTGCTGTAATGGTAATCAAAACTGTACCAACACCACGATTTTTTTTTTACAACTGAATGACAAAGCTCTTACTTTACAGGGCTGATCAGAGAATACATACAGGATAGAAGTCATTATTCCAACCCTTAGTTTGCAGCCCCTAGCAAAACACATCTGACAAAAACAGCTGAAAATGAATTTTTAAATATTATCACCAAAGGCACCACGCAAATACAAAGTGCAAACTCTACTAAAGCTGTAGTTCTGCTGCTAAGGCTGTGGTTCCTGAGCTGGCCTCATTATCTCTCTTATAGCCATTAAGCATCATCATCAAAGATACTTTTACGATGTCTTTTTTTTTAACTTAAATAAAAAGAATGATGATCATACTAAAATATTTCCCCTGGACAGGATAAAGATGTATGGTCCTGTTTAAATCCACACTTTGAGTAGATTATGGTATGTAATACTCAGTGTGCACTCTCTTAATGGAGAGATTTTGAGAGTCTAAAGACACAAAAACAAAGATCCAAGATCCAAATAGCATCTAGCCCTCAGCAATGTTCAAGGGGCAGTCAGTCAGATAGCAAGTCACTTGAAGACTCTTCTGCACAGCATCAGATAAGACAGCCAAATGAGCATACAGCTTAAGAGATTTTTAGTACCCAGTGACACAAATCCAACACTCAGCACACCTGAACTGCATCCAGGAACTGTCTCTTTTCTTAGACATCTGTACTATGTCCATACAAAGAGACCTGGAGCTCACCTGTGGCTCTGCATGCTCCTGACACTCAACACCTCAGCACCAACAGTGGCCACACAATACACCTCCACCACACCAAGAGTGTGCTTCTTGTTTAACAGTAGGATCTAATGTTTTATGGAGCTCATGAGGTTCAACAAGTCCTAGTGCAAGGTCCTGCACCTGGGCTGGGGCAATGCCAAGCACAGATACAGGCTGGGCAGAGAACTAATTATGAACAGCCCTGAGCAGAAGGACCTGGTGCGTTGGTGGAGAAGCTCAACATGAGCAGGCAATGTGTGCTTGCAGCCCAGAAAGCCAACTGTGTCCTGGGCTGCATCAAAAGTAGTGTAGCCAGCAGGGTGAGGGAGCTGATTGTCCCCACCCTGCTCTGCTCTTGTAAGTCCCCACCTCGAGTACTGCATTCAGCTCTGGGCCCCCAGCACAAAAAGTACAAGGAATTATTAGAAAAGTCCAAAGGAGAGCCATGAAGATGTTCAAAGGGCTGGAACACCTCTCCTATGAAGACTGGTTGAGGGAGTTAGGGTTGTTCAGCCTAGAGAAGAAAAGGCTCCAGAGAGACCTTATAGTGGTCTTCTAATATGTAAAGGCAGGCCTACAGGAAAGCAAGAGAGGGACTTTTTGCCATAGGACAAGGGGTAATGGTTTAAACTAAAAGAGGTTTAGATAAGATATTAGAAAAAATTCTTTACTCAGAAAGTGATGAGGCACTGGCACAGGCTGCCCAGAGAAGCTGTGGATACCCCATCCCTTGAGGTGTTCAAGGCCAGGCGGGATGGGGCTTTGAGCAACCTGGTCTGGTGAGAGGTGTCCCTGCCCATAGCAGGGGGTTGGAACTGGATGTGCTTTGGAAGTCCCTTCCAACCCAAGCCGTTCTACAATTCTATTCTGTTCACTGTCTCTGTCTATTCCTCTTTACCTTGAAGTAGGATTGCTTCTGTACTGTTTCTTCCCACTGAGACAAACAGGAAGTGATATCCATGCTGAAAAATGGCCAACACTCTGCAAGTTTCTAAGGAGATAATTGTATTCTTTCTGCTGACTGAGACCAAAGCTTTCAGTTTTGAAGAACAGAAGCAAAAGGAATCATTAATCATAAATATTTCTTTGCTTAAGCTATTCTTTCTATCAGACCTAGTCTCCAGAGACAGTAGGAAGCAACAGGTTACAGGGGTACATTGGATATATACAAGAAAAAGTGAAGCCAAGGGAAGCCCTTTATACATTCCAGCATCCACATGTTTCCCTGATGAGGTTAAAAAGAAGCAAACACAGCTTAACTGCAGGGTTATTATGTTTGTTTTATATAGCTCTTGAACAGCAGAAAACAGACAACACAGTAAATCTCAGACAAATCTGCTCCACCTGCAGATTATTAGATATCACATGTTAGCATTTTCCCTTATTTTGCATTGATTAGTGCTACATCCTTCACTTAAAAAAAATCAAAATCAAGTGAAAACAAGGTGATTCCCATTAGGGGATCTTTTTTAATCGAATCTGTATGCAAGAGGTCCACAGGAGATGTACTTAATTCAGGAAACTACAGGACAAGATAGAGAACTTTTTTTTTTTTTTTTCAGGTGTACAAAAAGAGAGACAGTGAGAGAGAAAGGATACCTTCACTATAACCATGGTGGAGTGATTAGAACAGTCCCTATGGCCTCCTTCCCCACTTTCATTGTCACCAAAAATAAACCACTTTTATTTCTGCAACAATCTCTCACTTACTACTTAGTGATTCAGAGGAAACAAACACGCAACAATTTCAGTCTAGATACCTGTGATTTGTGGGCATAGGAACAGCAGAGTTTGCGTGCTGTTTCTGAGTCTCTGAGGTACTGGTTCTCATAAAGATTAAGCCACAAAGTTTGCATTAATCAACATTTCTCCAGCTGTATGTTGGCACCATAAAGCTACACAAGATTCAGGAAATCTCTAATAAGCAGCAGCTCATGTGGAACTCTCAAGTGAGGTTCTTACCCAGGCCAGCCAGCTGTTTCTAAATTCTGCTTGCAGATATGTAACTCAAATTCTGTGTTATGAGTACTGGGAAATTTATTTTAATGATGGTCAGAAGAAATTCTCCAAAACAGAAAGAAGTATTTCCTTTCCAAATATTTTCATCTCAACTTGCTTCTGATTAAACTGTATGTTTTCTTATGGAAATTTATTAAAAACTAGGTTATGATCAGAAATAACCATTAGATTAGGGACAGTCATCCAGTCATCCAAGCTCTTCCTTGAATAGTTAGGTTTCCTCCCTCTGTGCATTCCAGGGAAGACAGGGAACCTATTTGGCCTTATCTGTTACTGTATCATAAAGCAGGGTACCTTGCACTGTACCAGCTACTATCAAAATTTCCCTTAGTGACTCTCCCCCTCAATAAATCCATCTTGTGTTTCTAACCATTTGATCATTTCTATACCCAACAGCTGCATCACAGATTGTCTAACTTACCGTCCTCAAATCATACAACACAAGACGTTCTCCCCAGTTATGATCATGAACAAGGCTCATGTTTAATGAGTAGATAAATAGCCAACCTATCTTCCAGAATTTGGGGAAATTTTATAAACATGAAAAGATAAGAAAAGATATGTTTTAGACCAAACCAAATATGTACCTTTACCTCTGCCAAGCCAAAATACCAGACCAGAAAGCATTCAGATCAATAATGACTAAAAAATTTAGCAGGGGATATGTGTGGGAAGAGTAAAATCAAAAGTTTCAAATCACCCTATCTACTCAAGGATTCAATACAAACACTGCTTATTGTCCAGCTCTGTCTGGTGGTGTTGATGCACTCAACCTAGTGCACTTTCAGAGGTGGTAGGACTTTTAGCTAGACCTCCAGTCAGTATGACTGAAGAGCATGGATCTCCCATTGATCTGGTGTCATATCTTCCAGTTCCACACAGATGTCTTGGATACCCTAGGGACATCCCAGATAGCACCAGACACCTCCCCTAGACACAAGGAATTGCTGACCATATGTCAAATTCTGCAGTGCCATAATGAGACAGCCTGATACTACATATGTGGCTTATATACCGAGGTGACCCAAATGAGTCTAAATAATCTGCCCTTGAGAGCCAAGAATTGTTAACTGCTCTAACAGTTAATTGTTCTACTGTTGACTGGTATAAATTAAACTGTTTTACTCCTCATGTTGAATTCTTTGACTGAAAACCATAAAAACTATTATGCGTTGCCTTAGGCAAGCTCGAGTCTGTTTAAGTCTTCACAGGAGTCTTCAAGCTCTCAAAATACAGCAATAAGACTTGAGCACATTCTTTCTCAATTTAAATATAATGATTTTTATTATTTTTTTTAAATCAGATTGTTTATTTTAACAAGTTTGTGAGAAACAGGTTCAGAAAATCAATATTGATCCATGCTATAGAAGTTCACACCGGTCATAAATTAATAGTTTTATTACAGAACTAGATTTGGATTTTAAAGCACAAGGGTGCTGAGGAGGTTGTTGAATATAAATGATAAAACTTTAATGTCTCACTTGTGGAAAAACACTGCATTGAAAGCATAACATAAAATAATGTGTCTCTCACTTAATATTTGTAGTATGAAGCCTATTCTTCTTAACACCATTAAAAAAAAAAAAAAAAAAAAAAAAAAAAAAAAGAGAGAGAGAGAGAGAGAGAAAATAGAGCAGTCTCCTGCTGGTATTTTGCTGTTGACACTAACCCAGGACATCATTACACAACCATCTCAAAGACGACTGGGCAATACACATTGCCTTGGCTGCATTTCTGCACAAGGCTCCTCTGTCAGCACAGACTGGGGTTTCTCTTTAACTCAGAAATCTTTTCTAGGAGCTTCTAGAAAGAGGTCATTTCCAAAGCAGGGAACTTGCCTGAATATGAACTATTTTGCTGTAGATTGGGAAAATGCTCACTTTTCCCTTTTGCAAAGTGTTTTTAAATCCACCAGTCATGAAATCAGCCTTCTGAAGAGTTTTCTCCTTTCAGCAGTGCCGAAGGTGGTCAGCCCCAACAGGAACAATGCAGCAGCTGGAACAGGCTTAGCCTTGTGCACCTATTTTTTAACTTCTGAATTTTCTTTATTAACACAAAATTCCCAAGCAACTGTCAACAGACCATATATTGTTTATATTGGATACTTTAAAAAGACTTCCTTAGTTTTTATCAACTTCTTATCTTTAGCTAAATATTGACTGTGTTCAGATGTCAAAAATAATGAGCACAGAACTGCTTAGTTATCAGTGAGGTACAGATTCTGTTCATATTATTTTCAGTATACTTAGTACTAACGAAGGATGCTGGGAGAGTTTCTAACAGATCAGAATTCTTATCATGCTAAGGACTATGCATCAGAAAAACAAGACCATTTTAAATTTTAGAACTCTGTTTGAAATATTGGATGAAGTTATAATGGCCATGCTATCTCTACTCTTTCTTCCTATGCCTTTTGGCACAGGTAAATCAAAGACAAAATCAGTGGCAAGGACAGAATAAAACTATGTACTGTAGTAGATATTAAATATATTCTTAAATTAGAATAAAACTTAAAAAAAAAAAAAAAAAGTTAAGAGTCTCTGTGCTGCTCCATGTGCCACTTTTCCATGTAGAAAATAAGAAAACTGGATGCTCAAAATAATGGCACAAAATTTGTTTCTTGAAAAGCAACAACTAAATAGCACACACTGCCTGTTTCCTCCTGTATGCTAGCTGAAAATAATGGAAGGGAAAATTAGATGTATTCAGTTTAGGAAGAAACAACAGCTTCACTTGAGATATTAGAAAGATAAGTTGCACATCTATGAAACCCTAAGTTTTCAAGTTACATATATTATTATAAAATAAATTTTATGCATTATAATGAGCTCAGTGGGAAAGAAATCATTATCTTGAAAATGAAAAATATCACATTATTAAAAGTAAGAATTTTAAGATATTCCATATGACAAAACAAGTGACAGATGTGCACTACTGAAAAGGTATTTAGGGTTAAGTTATATGAAACAGAGAGAAGACATTGCAAATGCACAGGTAGATTTTACTTTGACTGGTCATAGCTGTCATTTATGAGACTGCAGAGAAATGTAGAATTGTCTGTCAGAGACAGCAAAGAATTGTTTATTTTGTTCAATAAACCATTTTATATGCATGGTATCACACACCACAGAGTATGCATTCATCAGCCAGCACACTCGGCTCTCACAAAGCAATTTAACAGGATGCTGCCAACTTGAAATATAAAGAATCTGAAGTTGTGTTTGTCCCCCACTCTGAGAGCAGTTTAAAAGAAAATACTTTCAGGTGTTACAACTGCTCCTTCCATTTTTTTTCTGACTTTGTAATCATATTTTCTAATCAAGGAGAATTTTTCACTTGGTTATCACTGTGTGCAAGATCTACCCATTGGAAAACTGTTTGCATTAGCAAAGGGTGCACTAGGAAACATTAGGCCCTTTTATATAATACTTGTTACTGGTAATAAAAAAAACTCATATTTGCAGCAATTACAGCTGAATATTTAGAAATAAATGTGACTTTTTCTTATGTGTAACTATTCTTTAAACAACCAGATCTGTAGGCTCAAGTGGCAGACACTAGCATTGGCTTGCCAAGATCTAAAACACAACCAAAATATCAGTAATATTACAACTTTAGGTGCCTTTGCTCCTGCTGAATGTACCTAACAAATTTGCTCCAAAAGTGTACAATTATTATTTTATTTTTTTTTTTTTAATAGGGTGCGCTAATCAAATATTGTTCACAACTTCAAATAATTCAGTGTAGCAAATGTTGGAGGGTTTAGAAAGAGCTTCCTAGATTTTTAGCCTGAGAAAAGGAAAAATATACTAACTCAATGTAATTTAAAAATATCCCATGGGAGCTAAAGGCAGGTGAACTCTTAGATTTCAGGTGATTGCGTTTCATATGTAAGGGATGTTTTAAATCTACTAGGCAAATCTACATGAGCAGGAACTGTAGTATTTTATACAAATTTCTTGTTATCAATATTCCCTACAAGATCTGCTGTTATAAATTATGGAAAGAAGAAACTTGGCATGCTATTTCTTCATTCTGTACAAGAAAGCATAGTAATTATAAATTAAAATATATATATCAAATGTACCAAGTCTTCCATATGAATATTAACATGCCTGGTTCAATGTGTACCTGAAGTCCAGGTGGCTATCAAAACTCCATTTGATTAATGTTTGATTCTTTTTAGTAATGGTCAGTAGAGAAAATGGAACAACGCCTCCAAACAAAAATCTCCATTTTTATTCCATTAGTCTAATAACAGCCATAGGTTTTTAAGAATGCAAGGTTAAAATTAAATAATTTATTTTAGTTTACTAAAAATATTCTGAAATATTAAGGTCAAAAATTCTGTATAAGAATTACATTTTGTAAGGACTACTTTTTGGGTTGACTTATGCTATTAACAACCATTTAGTTACTTACTTTCTTACTACTATTACCATCTCATTGACTGTTTTTATTGTGGTCCACAAAATTCAGGTGAGTTTAGAACCATATTTCACACTCAGTTAACCTGGAATACTTTCCAAACATTTCACAGATGTGAACGCTCATGAGCAGACATTTTAACAGGTTTTCCTCAAGCTTTCAACCAAACACTCATTGTGTCTACTGCTCCACATCTACCCACCCTTCAAACAGGGTCCTGGTGGCCAAATACCAAAATCAGTGCTTTCAACAGTGCTGGCTGCACCCATGGTGCTGACCGTCACCCTGGTTCCTCTCCCCAAGGGAGCAGGGACAGCTCTCTCCTCCTGCTTTCAAGATGCAATCTGCAGCAGAAGACATCACTAAATAGAATAGCCAGTACAATTTTTGCTAGCAGCTTTGACTGCAAACCTAAAGCGATGTATTCACTATAGATAAAATGATCTGATACTTGTTTCTACAAGTACAAAAGCAGCCATCATTTGCAAAAACAGATCTCCATGGGGCAATTGGTACAACTATGCAATCCTCTCTTCTCTAAAACTGCCCAAAAATACAAATCAGGATGCAGGAAATGCCAGAACATATATTTCACAGACACCTGAAAATTAAATTATTGATCTTTCTATTCATCTTAGTTTACTGCAATTTAAAAGCAAAATTTATTCTTTGCTTAATACAATAACTCTAAGCAGAACATATATTTGGTTAAGTCTACCCAAACATTAATTTAAATAGAAAATGTGAACTACAGTTAATGAATACCTTCAACTCATGAGACAGTGAACAATAATATAATAAATACTACTGTTTACCAGTCGAAACTCTCCCTGCTTCATTACCATCATTCAATCAGAAAACCATAGTGTAGCACAGCCTACCAGTCTCTCTTATTTAATTGTTAAATGAATTCTTCTTCATGGTTTTATACCACGTAATCATCTCAAAAACATTATCACACTGAAATTCCAATGATAAAGGAAAGAGACTGAAAATTAATGTGTAAGAGGTTTCTCTGGGTTGTATCAAGTAACTGTAACCTCTAACTTCTTCATGTATCTTATTAGGATAAAAAATGAACCCCTTGCTTGAACAGAGACATCTTCAATTTCTAAATCTGCTGGTCAGGTTAATCACAGGTCCTGTGACTCACCTTATGCACCATCTGCTCTTTCCTTTCCCTGGAGTTTATTTCCTGACCTTTCCCCAAGCTCTTCAGAAACTCCACAGACGTAGCTTTTCTCCAGCTTCCATCCCTCTGTCTCCAGGCCAACCTAAGGTGTTCATCGTTGCAATCAATCTCAACTGCACCAAGCAGAAGGAAAAAAAAAAAAAATATTCAAAAAAGGTGTGTTAAATGTTACATGATTTTCTGTCATCTGCTTACTGATAAACTTCTTGTTTGGCAGGCCTTTGCCAGATATACTGTGTTTATAGTCCCTAGGGACATCAATCCTAATGCAGTTGTTGAGGCAAATTTAGAAGTAAACTTATGCCTGACATTTATTTATACATAATGCTAATATTTATGTCCTATCATTACTGTATTCTTTTTTGGCTGCTTTCTATTAAATCAGCATTACAAAATGCAGACAGTTGGGAGCTCTTTTAACCTAATTTACTTTATGTGCTTTTCCCCTAAATTGAATATATGCTACTGCAGACAATTTTCAGAATGGAAGTAAAGATTATACAGAATAATTCATACTGCAGTAGCAAGTGCTAAAATCTGAAGATAAGCTATCCCTTCATTCTATGATTTGTGAAAATACTAGATCATTTCAGACATATATTATGTCATCAGCACAATGTTTCTTGCATACAGACTTGTGCTATCATCATTCTAGCCAGATCTATCAAACAGAAAAATCTTTAGGTAATCTGATTTTACTTCAGAAAAAAAGCAGAAATGTATTAATAAAAAACATCCATCAGGCCAGGGTGTTCTGGCATAATTCAAATTAAAATGCCCCAAACGTTTCTCCTGAAAAAATATTACATTTCTGTATTGTGGGTAGAGAGAGTATTTAACTTATTCCTAATATTTTTCTCTACAGCAATCACAGGCAGCCTTTCATGCTCAGAAACATCATAAGTTATGGTCCTACATTGTAATTTCTTCAACACCAAAGGAATTGTAATAAAGCAACTGCTCTCTCTAGGTCCAAGTCACACACCCACCGCTACACAATGAGACAACTTAATGAGACTGGGGGCTTGTTATTGTTTAAATCAGGTTGCATGTGGAGCTCCACAAAGAATCACAGCAGCAAGGTTAAGTGACCTTTGAACTGAGGAAGCGAAGAAGGTGATTGTTCACCACCAGAGACATCTAATATGGGTTGATATGGGCAGTGAGAAACAGTCCTCAGGGGACTGGTTGACTACAGTACTCTAGACAAACGCACAAATCCACTCAAGGTGGAGTTTTTAAAGTAAGCAGTATGGGTAAAACGAAAGCTGGACATGCAACACATCCACTTCAGGCTGCTCTGAAAATCCCTGCACCAATGAGAAACATCAGCCCTATGTTTACAGAACTTGATACTGAACTCACCTCTCCCACTAGGCAAGATATGAAAAAATGAACAAAACCATAAACAGTGCAAAGTGAGAACAAGGGAATAGCCAGAATGGAGATGCTCCAAGTCCACTGTTGGCAGAGGGGAGGGAAAAGGGGGCCTGTGCAGTCACAAGACTGAGTCAGAATTTCTGAAGCAGCCATTGCTGATGAAGAAGAGAAGGAGAAAGGGGGGAAGACAAGCTTTAATTACTTTACAGTAAGCTTTGGCATCTTCCCTGCAATATAGAAATGCCTGAACTAATTTTTAAGTGATCAGTCTAGCTTGTCAGCACTGCACTCAATAAGGACTAATTTACCCTGCTTCTCAGCCTCTATGATAGTAGACATACCTGAAAGGCATGAACACACACAACTTTAAATATATTTCAATTAAATATGAGATATGACATGGTTTAAATCAAGATTGACAGACTTCTAAACCACACCACCATGAGGTTATGAGCCAAAATTGTACATGTCCAGTTGTCATAGATCAACTAGATACACAAAAAAAATCATCACTGGCATAAAACATTTAATCTTTTTAATATCAACTTACAACAGACAGATTCCAGATTCTTTTCTGTGCTTTTCCCTATCCACACGGTCAGTTGGATTCTTTGTAACTGTAGAAGGAAAATATCGCTAATTAAGCTGACTTGTGTCTCACCCCAGACTCTTATCCATACTCTCATCTTGATTTTAGTATGGCAATTTCAACACTCTAAGCAGAATAAAATGTTGAAGGAGAATTTGAGGGTTGTATTTTCCTTTCAATAATAATATTATTTCTGGTAATTTATTCATTGTAGAATTTCCTTACAAATAACCAGATGCTTTCAGTTGCACTGTTTTTGGATATTATAATTGCCAAACCAAACTATTTATCCTAACAGGAGGACACATTCAAGATATGCATTCATTTTGCACTAAGGCTTCATTTTGCCTGTAGCTAAGCTATAGCATAGCTGAATGCCCAGGGTGGTAGCTAGGAAGTTAACATGTACAGACACTTTTGAATGAACATTACTGAGAAATTCAAACAGTGAAATCAAAATATAACATCCACTTGAGACAGTCTTTCCAGAGCCCCTCCTTTGTTAACTGTTAGTAAGAAGATAGGAAGATAGGTTTGGTTTATGTGGTAAAGCTGTTCTCTTTCACAAACCCAGAAGGGACCTATTTGTGTCTCAGCTGTAAAACAAAGTGGGATACATACAGCAAGGCAATAACCAGATGCAAATCTGTTAATTGTCTGGGTGTGCTGTAGTGTCTAGCCACCAGCAAGCTCAAATAATACAGACACAGTAAAGTTGAATGAACTAGGGAATATTATCATTTGCTTATCACTTACAATGAAATATCTTTTGTCTCCTCGTATTAACATGATAGAGGATAAAATGGAGAATTACAAATATAATTAGGCTATTTCACTACTACTGTATTCAGTTTATAATAAATAGAAAAAGAAAAAAAAAAATGGAAGGACTGCTCTTACAACAGCATCGGTTTTAGACTACATAGGACTTGAGGCAAGACCCGATATCCTGATTTAGATGAAATGGACATCAGAATTTTATGACTTCAAATGGTCTTGTAAGATCTGCTCCATTTTGATTAATTTGGAAAAATGGACACTCCTTCAGTAAAAGCTGAATGTGGGCTCCTTATAGCCAGAAAAAAAATATGAAGAATGTATTTTGTCTGGAAAAATGGGATGTGAGTACCGCATTACTCATCCTCAGAAACCAAAGGGTTTTTTAATTTATCTAATTCATTATCTTCTGTTTATTTATTTAGTTTTTGAATTAACATTTGACAGTCTGAGAATTACCAAATCAAAAAGAAAACTAACAAGCAGCAATTGATTTTGCTCATGCACCTAAGCTTTTCTAACCAGTAAGGAGCAACAAACAATGAAGGAATAAGGGAGCATGAACATAGAGTCCCAGTAGAACTGTTTAAATGGACTCAAGGAAGGAAAAAAAAAAAAAAGAGAAAGAGAGAGAATTACTTCTTGACACATGCATTAAGCACACAGTGCCAGACATGGAAGAGAATAATATCAAAATGTAGACTCAAACTCAAGTAAAATATCTAAAGCTAGTTTTTTAAGTAAATAACTCAAGTACATGTCAACTTAAGGGTTGAAATATTTTTTTGTCCTTTACTGGGTTAAAATTGAAGACTTTCAAATAGTATTGCAATATGTCCTGGGCTCTATAGTCCAAATAGAAGAATTCAGATTTAGGGATTGTTTTGATTTAGTATTTCTCTCCCTACCACTTTCTTTTTGTTTGGTTAAAAGTAGCAAAAGAAACTCAAAATCTCAGAAATAATCAAATGTAATCAGGATTAACCCACACCCTTGAAACAACATATTTTGAAGACAATAAGCGTAACTGAAAACATTTTTTGTAACTGAAAAGCAAAATATTTTAGTTTTTCAATACTACCTACCTGTTGGTGGTACGAATGTATATGAGTACAGATCAAAATAACTAAGGAGATTAGCACACACTTAAACTAAAACAGCATGAAGAAGAATTTTGTTAACTTTGGTTGACAATCCCATTGAGTGGAAAGTGATTTCTGACAGGGTTCTTATTTAAATCCTTCTCACAAGCCTCAGCCTAAATGTACAGGTGATTTTTTCCTTAATTTAAATCAGTTCACTTATCCTTAAAGAAGCATATAATAATACATTAATACTTAACCATAGAGAAATGTTATCATTTATTTAACTAAGGGACAATATAAAGAAGGTCCAAGTTTTTGAGCACACAACATTTTTAACAGGTTTAGTAGGTTTTAAGAGACATAGCAAACTCCAGAATAAAGTGAAGTTAAAAGAACACCCATGAACATAAGCTAATGAACAGTTTTAGATGACATTAGACTCATAAACTGCATTTCCATAAGGAAACTATGGCTTTGGCCTGTAACTGAGCTCCATGTAGGCCGATTGTGACTATTTCTCACAGAAACATTAACTAGAAGCATGATGAGAGCTCCCCTGGAAGGTTCACAAAGCCATTCTCATTCCTTCTCTGAAAATTTCCCACAAAGCAAACAAGAATTATACCTCATAGTTTGAGACAGAAATGTAACCTACTCAGAATGCTGCAAAATAATCTAATACTAAATAAAACAAGCAGGCTTTATTGAAACTTCTTGAAGAATTTATAACATTGATTATAGAATCACATCTAGCTCAATATGATGCCCTTTTTAGCAAAACATGGAACATTTGAAAACCATGGTAAATTTACAATAGAACCTGGACCTGAGCTTTTCTGAAACTATTGTCTTTGTACATCTATCAGATTGATGATCTATCAGTATCTGCTTACTTTTCTAATTTTTCACACAGATGTGTATGTTTGAAAAGGGTAAAGGAGATAGTCACACCTGTTTCTGTTGGTAGTTTCAGAGAGCTTAGTTTACAAATTTTACATTTAGAGAGGACAGCATTTAGGATACATCTTTAATAGTGATTGCTCAGGCATAGGAAAATTCTGTCTAGCCAGAGACAACCTTATGAAATCAGAGTGTGAACATGAAATTGGAATATGTCCTGAAAATGGCAATTACCTTAAAGATGGAAACATTCTTTTTTCATAGCAGAAGTCACTGTTTTACCGAAGCTTCATCAAAAATGTTTCATTGATATTATTTCCTACATCATCTTTGCTAACAAAATTCTTCATCAGCTCCTGTTTTTTCCATTAGTATCAGGAGCATGAATCATGGTAGTTCATTAAGTAATAGCAACTATGTAATCATTTATTAAGCTTGCTTCTGAAATCTGCTTCTTGTGTGAGACTGTGAGAATCTACTGATGCTCATATTTATGATGTAGTGCGATAGTGCTGGGCTGAGAGCAGAAGACAAAAGAAATATTATACAATATGCATTTATTCCCAGTACATGCTTTTAAATGTATAGCTGTATGATTTAACACTATGATAATCTCATTCCTATTAATGCAGAATCCCAGCTGTGGTATTGCAATTTATGAGACTTATTCATTCACATCCATCAAGCTGCTAAGTCTTTCATCACAACAATGTTTTCTAAAAGAGTTGTATTCAGAGTCATTTTAAGTTTTAATGCCAAAATATATTCTATGAAAAACCTCTACCAAATAAATCATTTACTCCTCACTCAGTTTAAAATTGTTTACTTATTCCACATTTGACATTGTTTGACACAATCCACAAAGCATTTTTGTTGCCACATTCAATTCTAAGACTACTTAGACCCTTCATGATTCTGATACTATCCTTTTACTGAAATAGTATTAGTGGTATTTGTTAATCCTAGCCATGAAGAATGATATAGTTTAAAAGTTCTGCATGTTTTAAAGAAAAGGTCCTTTATGTTGTTACCTAGAGGAGGAAACTGATGATATTCTGAAGGACACGCATTTTGCTCATGACAAGTCCTTTTTTTAAAAAAAAACTTGCATTTAGTGAATAACATGGAACTCACACAACTCATAAAACTGTTCTTCCTGCTCTTAACCCAGAGTATCAGAGCTGATGACATATACCGCAATTTGTAAAGCATTT
The DNA here is from genome assembly GCF_964211825.1 of Aythya ferina. Taxonomy (NCBI): domain Eukaryota; kingdom Metazoa; phylum Chordata; class Aves; order Anseriformes; family Anatidae; genus Aythya; species Aythya ferina. The sequence continues at coordinate 47,867,885 of NC_140300.1, read as the reverse complement.
AAGCACGTTTTTCTTCATTTATGCATAAAAAGCCTAGGCTAGAATTAAAGATGCTCATGAAAGTGAAGACATTTTCCAGGTGAGGTGGAAGAAAGTTAGTGAGTACTTTGCTAAAATGCAGTCAACATAACCAAATGATAAAAGTAATGGATTTAAGCACACTGTGAAATCAGAGCCTGAATTACAATTACAAATCCAATCTCCATCTTCTAAACATTACAATTAATACTGTCAACCAGCAAGGACCTACCAGAGGGCCTGTAATCCTTTTATTAGGAGCATTTAGTGCAGTCCATTGCTCACACTCAAGTGACAGAACCGGTTATTGCCGTGATCAGAATATCACACATACCACCATTGCACCAAGCCCAAACAGCTGTACAAACACCCCGTAAGCAATTTGTTCTACTTTGCAGTCACATCAACATGCAAAATATGTAAAAATGTTAAGAAAACAGTTGAAAATCATTGTTTTCTGGAGAAAGAAAGATCCATGCAGATCCACCAGCATTAGCAGTGATCACAGCTAAGAAACAACTACCCCGCTTCACTTCCTGGTATGGGGGGGAGAATGGGATCTGGCCAAAGCAAGCCCATCAGCTCCACATTTTTCTGGGTACATTCTTATTGTCTACCAGCAAGTTTTATCCAAGCGGAGCACACAATGTGTGGTCCACCACGCTGTATATCCAGAGCACTTAAGCTTACCATGTGTATGCTGCACACACCTTCATCTGTGTGTATGTGTGTGCAACAGGCACTAGGAAAAAAAATGGGCTGGCTGCACATCCTCTGGCCACCTGAAAACACACACCAGAGACCTGCTGATTCACAGCACAGATGCTGCATGGCTTATTGTCCATATTTCCAGGACTAACTGATTTGCAACCATATATATACTACTGCAATACAGTGCTTTTAGATGTATCCAAAATGGCTTTAAAACTGAACAACAGACTCTGAGAAAGCCTCTCTTTGCAGGGACAGTGAAACAGCGTTTAGTGGGTACCAAGAAATAATGACTCACTGCCACCTAGAGGAAATTCAGATAGTCCCTTTCTTAGCCTTCCTCATAAAACTTTTCCTCATTCACTGGCTTAAAAAGCAGATAGTCTACACTTAGTTATTATGAACAGTAGATTAATCTAGGAGGAAAAACTTGATGAAACAAAATTGACAACAGAACTATAATTAAACTACATCTACAATGTACTTCGGACAGTAGAAAAAAATAGAATATATACAACTCTCAAGCCCTCATCATATTTCTAAGTCTCCAGATTTTTTTATTTTTTACCAACTGTTGCTCCACTTAAAATATTGCTGATTTTCTGATTGAAATGTTGCAATGAGAAAACAATTTAAACACACAGAGCTACGAAACAGCCCTAGACATTTAGTATTTATTGCTGTCATTACCATTCAGATTCCATGTAATAAGTACTTCCCATCTATGCCTATGAAATTTCATACAGGCTAAGTTTACATATCCATGTAAAATAATCACAGCTGAGAATGTTACTTGCAGTAGACAGTCCCAAAATGCCTACGCATGCCACCAATACAGAGCACATTCAAGTGTTTGATGGCAGCAGTACCTAGTGTCCCTCTGGGGTGAGTCACCCTAGCTGTGGGGGTGATGCCTCTTGCACATCAGGAACCACCTGTGAGCAGGGCTTACTCACACAGTTAAGCTAAACTGCATAGACAGAAGGGTAAAAGGAATGGGAGTAAGGATGACAGGATTTCTGGCATGAAGGACATTTATGGTCATAAAATTGAGGCTTCAGTTTCAGAACAGTGTGGCAATGACGGGGAAGAAATGTTTAGAAACTTGCTTTTAGACCTAAGTGAGGGAAGAAGGGAGCGGATCCTGGTAGTCTCTTACTCCTGGCCTGGTACAGTGCTACTAACGCTGCCAAAATCCCCACAGCTTTTGCTGCCACTTGCCGTGCTTGAGCAAACAGACAGAGCTTGGGATCTCCAGCATTAAAGAGTTGGATCTTATCAAGTTTATTCAATGATGACCAAAGGTAAGGGAGAGAAACTGAGTTATTTCAACAGGAAGGAGTATCTGGATTAAAATCTTCCCTCAGTTCTCTGCCATCTGTTATAAAAAGACTCTATAATAAATGCTGTGCTCTTGAAACTATTTGAAAGTTGCATGCATTTGTAAAGAACAATGTTCAGTCTCTAGATTATCTAGGTTTTAGCTCCTGTTTTTTTTTGTTTTGTGTGTATCAAAACAAAATGATTTGGCAGTATAAGGATAACAGAGCTTGCTGAGAGTTGTGACAGGAGAAGGGGCCTGACTGAAAGCTGTTCTTTCAACCATCTGTAGGCTTCTGTTCCAATTTGTATCGGCTTCTGCAACATTAAGCTCTTTACAGGTGGCACAGGAGACATTTGGTTGGTAAAATTCCCTGTCTTCATTTATTTTCAGAACTTTCATTGGCATTATCATTTTGGCTGAAAGTTTCCACCCTGGATATCTGCAAAGACTGCTGGATTTAAGGGGTGTGTGTGAGTGTGTGTGTAGGAGTGCTAAAATCCAGCAATCCTGTTTAGATACAATCAAACAAACAACTTTTGTAAACACTTTATAGAGAGATTGAGAGGGGCAGGGAGAGCACAGCTAAAAAAGCATTAATTAGGTTGCTGCATTAATACATTCTAGTACCCCTTAATATTTGCTAGGGATCTTGAGATTTACTAGAGAACCACCATTTGTCACCATCTATCTTTTGAAAGAAAGGGTCATCCATATTTGGCCAGGTTCATCACTTACACGTGTCCTGCAGAGATTTTCAAAGATCTTAGTAGCTGAGCTCTCTAAAGAATCTGTCTTGAATGAGAGTGATCCTCATGGCTCCAACAAACCAAAAAGACAAAGAACTTTATTAATGCATCATTCTCATTAGATATATTCCAACCAATTTGCGCAGGACTTATGCTAGAACTGTCACAGAGGCTATTCAGAAGGTACTGCGAACAGATCAAGAGCAGAATTGCTAGGAAGGACATTCTGATGCATCTCAACTTCTCCATTCATCCCCAAACTCTTTTTCCTGCTTGAAAACTCCCAAGACAGTCAAGAGAGGTTCTCTTCAATATTTTCATTATCAATGTGATGTTGGGAATAGGCAAGAAATTACAGCAATCTTCAGACATCAAGTTGTTTTTTCCAGGATGCAGTTGTTATAGAGAGGCAAGTACAAGAGAGCTCAGTGTTCTTATAACACAGCAACTGCATCCATTCTACACGTGGCATTATGCTTATTAATTAGCCACTCTGTTCGCCCCTTTTTAGTGCACATGAAAAAAATTGAAGACATGGATGCTGCCCAACTCATATTCTGTCCTAGAGAAGACAAGAAATACAAAACAGATTGAACATGGAGGAAAAGAGCCTCCATGAAAAGGAGGCTGAGCACAAGGCAGGAATGATGGCTGTGACTGAACTGCAGCAATTCTTGAACACTATCCAACTTTATCACTGGCTAGAAATATGCAATCTGCATGATACTTTGATTAAAATATATATATATATATATATCCTCATGAAATCTGTGTTTTTCACAGCATTAAAAATACCTGATAAATTGACATTTTTCCATTGGGAACTTGAAATGACAGACACATCACTGCTGTCAGGAGAATATTCAGATTTGCTTAGTGTCTTCATGCAGGCTGCTGAGGACTTTCCACCTCTTCTTTCCTTCTCAGATACCTACTATTCATATGTGTCTAAGCCACCAGTAAAACTGGGACCAAGGCCTTGCTCACCTCCTTACCATCTCCAAATATGAATGGAGAGGAACTGACACCAGCTGCACCTCCTGGCAGGTTTTTAGTAACTGAACTGAAAATATCCTACCAGTTTCACTTTCTGCCTGCAGAAAGCAAATCATCTGACAATAACTTTCTGGATGATCAGTCTAGAAACAAAGGACTGCTCGGGGACCTCTTAAGATATGAGAGGCAGATGATTAACCAGATAGCTACAAAGAAAAAAGCAACAAGAAAGCCATGACATTCAAATACCAAGCATCTAGGAAAAGTTTTGGATAAATTACCAGCCAGAAAGATGCTCTAAACTGCAAAAAGGGACATTACTTCTCACTGTTTGGTTCACACTTTGTTCAGGGAAACAGAGTTTTTCTTCTTTCTTTGAAATGATCACTGTTAGATGGAAGAAATATGATTCCATTATCAGTTTATTCCCCTCTTGGGATGAACTCATAAGCCTCCCTAAAATTGACTGTTTGGGTCAAAAGCATGAGGTTATTGTACTCTATCACACAGACAGTACTGGTATCATGAAGAGGAATTTCAATTGCAGGATTATCTGTTTACCAATACATCTTAATACTAGGTATTATCATTGACTTTTCCCCATGTGGTTTACCATCTACATCAAAGTTAACAGACCTAATTGCACAGCACCATATTACGCACAATTTTAAAGACTCAGCCCAACTAAAACTGCTTCATCTGCAGTGTCAGAATAGGTATGTAGCAGACAGTCACTGTCAAAGTTACTCTGCGAAAGTGTTTCTCAGATTCATTGAGTGTTAGGTGCTTTTAGCTCTTTTGCTTTGTTGGCACCCTCAGTTGGCAACTGTTCAGTGCCTCTAGAGCTGAAGAGTGAGAACTAACCAAAATTTCTGTTTTAAAGCACTTATACTTTGTCCCTGACTTTGGAGGAACTGAGCTGTTGCCAGACACTAGAGATAGTTAGCTGTTCTTGGGCTCCTGGAAGCATTTAAGGAGGCTGTTTCTCATTCTCTTGCTCCTCAAAGAAACAACGGGACTGGGTGGTGCTAATATCCAGCAGCACCTGGGTATACTGCAGTAGGCACTGATTTCCCTGCTTTCTCCCTCTGCACCCCTACTATGCACTTGTACATCAGCTTTGTACCAGTCCTGCCATTTCTTAGGCCTTCCCCATAAAAGATTTCTGCATAAAAGATTTCAAAGCATTAATCTAGAGAAAAAAAAAAAAAAAAAAAAAAAAAAAAAGCTCCACAAAAGGGGGTTTGCTTTCTGCATGCTTACCTGACTCCCAGAAGTGTCTGGCAGGCATCAAAGATGTCATAAAGGAAGGGTGGAGCTGCAGAGCCAAGTTAAAAGAAAGCAGGAGTGAAGCAGAATGGAAAAACTATCTTTCAAATAAGACAACGGTTAAGAGCCTTGCTAGATCCAAACCTTAAATCTATAGGGCCCACATGACCCATTTCCTGCAACACTTTTTCCCAATCCAGCAGTAATTGCAATAGTGTCACATTACCTCATCCTTACACATCTGACAAACAGATACAGTTATTTGGCATGGAATTTTTTGCTCCTATTTCTGGCATTCACTCCGCAGACATGCAAGTATTTCAGAGTAACACTTTCTGTATGACTCAGAGCACTTCAGAGAAGCAGGAATGTAATATATATTACATTTATCATCAATATGGATCATGAAATTGGTCTAATTTGTATAGCTGCAGAAAAATCAGTCAAGCTAACTCACGTGCAAGAAAGTTACCACGTCAAAGAGAAAGATCCCAATAAGCTTTTACAGAAATGGACAATATTTTGTAATGGTAACTCCAAACATTATTCAAATACTTTGTTCTCAGACACCCAAGGAACAGTAACAGAGACATTGAAATACAACTTCTACTCACTGCAAGGTGCTTTTCATCATAGTCAATCAGGCGATTGCTATCAGCCATTTTCCTGTGTGTTTTTTTTCAGATCCAATCTTATTTTCAATATGATCCTCTATATTTCTGTTATTCAGATAAATCTCCCTTGGATTCCTGTAATATCCTACTGTGATTTTTTTTTCTAAATGAAAACAAACAAAAACTAAACAGGATATGAAGCTTCACAACTGATTTGCAAAGAGAAATTAACTCCCTTCCAGTGGTTGCTCAGGGAAACTACTACAGCAGTATCTGGATGGTAAAAACTGATGTACAAAATGTAACTAGTCCTTAGACAGTAATGTGCTATCAAGATTAATGGTCAATTGTTTTTTCTTCAGAGGATTTTCTCCATGACAAGGTACGGGTGTCAAGGTTTCAACTGATCTTGACTTTTTTTGGCAGAAAACAAAACAAAACAAAACAAAACAAAACAAAACAAAACCAATCTGCAGTTTGCTGAATATTTTCCAAATGTAGTTCCCAGTTGCCATAGAGGTGGTATACATTCTGGAGAAGCTCCAGCTGAACCAAAAAGCAAGCAGTTCTCAGCAGTGCAAAAGTTATTTCAAGGCTGTCACACACTCCAGTAGGATCCAGCAGTGAATTACAAAAATTACTTCCTCAAAGGGTTCACAAATCCTTTCTCTGGAGTTGCTCTGAAGCCTCTGAAATACACAAGTGATGCAATACGGGCTTACAATAACTTCAGAGATATCTGTGTCTAAGATTTGCCATCAACTGCATCACAATAACTGTGGAGCAACATCATACGAAGTCAGAAAGTTAGGCTATCCTGAATCACTCAAGTGCAGGAAAACTTTGAACATTCCTGTACATTGCAAAGAGAGCTCACTGAATAATTCTCACAGAACAATTTGTTCAGTCATACTGACACAGTGGGTGCTCAAGACAGACTGCCGGAAGGCTACTATTTCTGTGAATTCAATACTCAGATTTGGTTCATATTAATAATAAAATACTGATCTCGCTGTTTAACTGAAACAGTCAAAATCCAAGCTGTGTTCATTTGCAGCCGGTCAGATATGTTGTAGGATGTTTGCATGCTCTCCTGACTGCATGAGCTTACAAACATATCAAACAGCTTTGAGTAACTGAAAGTAAACTGCTGCTCTTTCCCACAGCGCATGAAACCTTGGAGTTTGCATTCTGTGAATATCTGGGATTGTCAAACTCTCTGGAGAGCAAGGAGAGGTGAATAGAAGGAGGCAGCTTGTCTGAAAAAAAAAAAATAAATAAATAAATAAAAAATCATTTAACAGTTCAAAACACTATTTACCCCAGCCCTAATTATAATTGACTCCGAAGGACACATTTTGCACATGAGCACGCTGGGGATATCTAATCTCTTTCAACATGCACAGGCATAAAGCTATCATCATGGGATATCTAGGAAGAGACAGCAGTTGCTAAAAGGAAAACTAAAACAGAAACAAAAATGCTGGAAAGGCACTGTTCCCTCCTCCCCTCTAAAATAAATTAAAGTGAAATACAAGTTGTTTCATTAACATATTTCAGTGTTGTTTAAGAGGCCATCTCAGAAGGCCTATAAAATCTTCTATACAAGCAATACCCTTCCTGTCTCTCTGTAAAGTACTTATTAGGATCTGGAATGACGGATCTATTTTTGGTCACTTTTGAGACCTGAGCTGAACTTTATTCTGAATGCCAGTTCTTAAAAAATGGTTTCTTTAGAAAAGAGGTTACTGGACTGTATTCCTCATCCTGCATACAGTTGTTCCAGCTATAAGCCATGAGCACATCAGCACATAACCTCAGCTGTACAAACAATAAAAATGTATCTACAGCAAGTAGAGAACTTATTAACATTAGGTCTCCTGCTACTCTTGATTAAACCAACCAATATCAATGAACCCAAAAAACAGTATTCTGCAAGCCAGCCAGCCATGTTAAATTGTTTCATCTACCATAATGTCAATGTGCGAAACTTTCAAAATCTACAAGTATTTTCTAATAAATAATGACTACTGTGGATCAGCTCAGCTTTTACTCATAGGATCCTTTTTGTAGCAGAGGAATTCAACTGACAAAACACAATAGATGAGATTCTTTAAAACATGTAAGCAATTTCAGAATAAATCTCTCATATTGATGAACATAGTTAATAGTTAAAACTAAGACAATAGCTAATAGCTAAAATTATTTTGAATGAGAACAGTTATAAAGCACTTTTGAAAATTTCACCCCAATGTTCTAATTATTGCTTTGAAGGCAGATACTCACTTTTATTATTAAAGAAAGCTTTTAAACATGGTCCTGTTTTCATAGATTTTTGATATCAATTTATGAATTCCTTGTGAAAACATATTATTTGCAACACTTACACAAGATTTTGTAGAAACGGAACATCAAAATTGCTAGTCAGGACAGAAAAGGAAAGACGATCTCTTGCTCACAAATGCAGGCCAGAACATTCTATTTTTAAGTAAGATTAAAATATAAATCTCAGCAATTTGTAATTTTTTTTTCACATTATTCTCCCACCTTTAAATGAGGAATGCTATTTTCAGTTTTACAAAAGACTAAATACAAATATCTTTTTCAAGCTTTGGCTCTCTAGAATAGAAAAAGCTCATAAAGCCGAAGTGTTACTGTCATGCATTAGTATTCCTGCTGATCAGGCACCTAACACTAATGTAGAAGCTATACATTACATCAGGATTAAAACCTGTAACAAAGAAAATGTGGAATAACTCACTTGGGCTCATGGCCATTATCTTTCATTTCTTTGCGCAAAATGCACTCAAGTCAATTATGGTTCCACACAGAAAAAGAATGATACAGAAAGTTATCATCAGTCAAGATCTGAAAATTAAACAATTGATCCTACAACAGAAAGCAAGTGCTCAATCAAAAGTAGTTGATCCATCTAAAATACTAGTATATTTATTGTTAGCTTTAAAATAGCGGTAGTAAAGTCACTTGCTAAATAGGGGTAATGGTAAAAAAAAATATATAAATAAATAAATAAAAATAAAGTGAAACAATTGATCTTCAATGATCTTCAAAAATTTTCTGAGAATCCTGTTGATTTTTTTTTTTTTTTTTTTTTTGTCTAGAAATCTAACATAGTTTGCATTACACAGGAGAAAACTGTATTTTCCAGTCTGTTCCATTCATTGGCTTATTTGGGGGTGACATGATTTGTTTGCCCTTGAGGAGTGCCACAAGATGCCTTTGGAACACCACGGGAAATTCTGAGAACAAGGTGCTTTATAGTACCTAGGGTAGCAAATTATATGGAGAGAAAATTTTCAGTGAAACAGGCAGTTCTCTCTACTCAGCTTTTCATACTTGGATGCTGGCAGTAATTGCTGACCAGCGTACTGAGAGTTATTGCAGGCCTGCCTGATGCCTCAGCAGCAATATACTCCTGATAATCCTAATAAAGCACGACAGGTGAAATTTTCTTTCTTGTGTGGAAAGGAGGTGATGTTTATTCCAAATCCAGCCTCTTCAATAACAGGACTTTGAAATGTCTTCACTAATTAGTTCTGGCTCCTTGAGGGATTGTTGCTTCTCTCTTATTTATTTATTTATTGTTAATTATCATAATTTTCTGCCCTTATCTAGTTCTGCTATCGTTCCCTACACTTTAAAAGCACTGCTGTCACAGAGAAGACTTTGATGTTTTGCAGCCTTTTGTATTTCTGTTTATTTTCCTTTCCTCAAAAAAGGACTTTCTCATATTAATGTCAGAAGCATTTACTGTGAGTTTACTAGCTAGTGTTAAGATAATGAAGCACTGAACAACTGCTGAAGGAGAGTTTGGTCAGGAGCTACTTCAGAAATAATTTGTCCAACACAAAGTGTTTTATAAAAACTACTTCTATTCTTAAAAACATACATCTTTTATGCTGCTGAGAAAGATACAAAAATAAGAAAATATTCAAGTTTTAGTATTATAAATTTTGGTTCCAAGCTGTATTTTGGAGAACTGTACAAAATACTGAAAGCTTCCATTAAAAATAAAAAAATAAAAAAATAAAAATAAAAGTATTTCCTATTTTGATCTTAAAAAGAAAAAGTATCCGTTCTCCACTGAATTACTTTTTTAGTAAAACATGTTCAACTAGTTCTAGCTAGGCTAACATCAAGGCACAAAATGAATCTTCATGAATCTGCAGAAAAGTTATTTGTGATTTAACTAAAAGAACTGAACCTTACTTATTCGAGAACAATGGAAATAAGATGTAAGATGATTGAGCAGCTTACATGGTATATGGCATCTAATAGGGAAGCACGAAGCTGTTTAGAGAGATTTAGGCCTATTAACACCAAGCTTCCTTTTCTTAATTAACATTCCACTGACCCTAAAGAAGTATCCATTAGACTTCTCTGGGCATGTGGACCACAGGCTGAAAACTGTTTCATTTCTGTAAAGAAAAAGCATAGTCACTTTAGAATAGATGTTGAAAAAGCCCAATGAGAGATAGCTTTGGAGTACCAGTAGAGAATCACTAAGCTTGGGATAGAATACAAAAAGAAATTTCTGAGATTATGATAAATAAAGAGCAGAAATTGTGTGAATGGGGGAGACTAACTTCCCAAACTTGGATTGAATACAAATGCCATCACTAAGAGCCAAAGGATTAGATAGCCTCAAACTTGCTGTAAAACAGATTTCTTTAATAAATGCTCAGTGAACCAATGAAAATTAATGCTGCTTTGGACACAGGTTTAGCAAGAAGCAAAGTCTTACAGAACAGCTTTTCACAGAAAATAATCTTTGATTGAGTGATCATGAGTTGAATCAGTCTTTATCAAACCGCGAGACAAAAAACAGGTTATCTATGACTAATGTTCAGGACTTTTAGAAAGGAGCTAAAGAAATCATACAGCATGAATTCAGGAACGAAAAGCTTTTAAGACACAGAAAGTAAAGAATTACTTTAAATCAAAGGGCAGACACTATTTAGAGTCTGCATTGCAAGGAAGAAAGAAAGCTAATAGTAAAAGCTTATGGACTTCCTTCCGTGACTCAGCTCCTTTTGTACATATGCAAATTCTACCAAGAACAAAGAGAAAGCACTATTCCTCAGAAGTTGGAGGATGCAGAAAGCAGGAAAATAGCTGAGAGATCTCTTCAACTAGACCTTACTTTTACTATTAAAGCAAACAGTAAGAACTTTTTACAACATTTAAAATAAAGAAGCATTGGGAAGAAAAAAGTTGCAGTGCTGCAAATATAGAATAGAGATTAATGCTAATCTCTCTGATCCACATATTAAATGTGCATTTTGCCTCCATTTTCTAAAAAGTTAATGATGGGGACATTAGTGGAGCAAGGAGTAAAAATGAAGGCAGAGAATCAGGAATTATGACACCTGAGGGAGAAATAAATATTAATATTCTTAATACCTCATAAAGCAAAAATAAGAGGGGCTAGATTATCTTCATGTTAGAATATAGATATATGAAATTGGCAAATGAAATCACAAGTCTAACTGCTACAGTTTTTGGAGGTAGTATCTTATGACTGGAGAACAGTAAATGCAGAAACTATATTCAACAGAAAGGAAATAAATAACAATTGTGGAACCACTAGACTTATTAACTGATTTAATCTGAAACAAAGACCTAGAATAGCTTTTGAATAACAAATTAAGGGTAGGAAGAAGTGGAAAGCAGTATAAATTATAATGTGGCTTTATCAAAAGTAGATCATCTCATATCAATCTCATCTCCCCTTTCATAAGGCATCTGATTTATTAGACAGAAGAGCATTGTTAATCAGAGATATTTAAATAAGGCATTTGATACAGTATCACCACAGAAAAGGTTTGGTAAATGTGGGGAAGCCAGGTGTTGATACAAGGTTTCTAAAGCAGCTAAGGCTAGAGGAATCAACAGCTAATACTAGCTAGGTGGCTATGATATGAGAAGATGTTACTAGCTGTTTTATCATGAGTCCTGTTTAGTAAGTTACTTAAAGATCTTAATGAACAATACAAATGAAATTAGTAGACAGAGTTACCATATTGACTGAAAAAATATGATATTATAATATAAGGGTGGAAAGAACAGATTCTTTCACTTGGGGACATCTGTTATGAACTCTTAGATCATTAATTATGGGTGATCACATAGGTTAAAAAGTGCAACAACAAAATGTAGGTATATTTGTCTATTGGAAGATGACTCTGAACAGTCTAAAATTGCTAAAGCTATAAAAGGGCTAACAAATTCACAAATACTTCAGGAAAGACATTTCTTGTGAGAGGAACTGAAAAGCCTAATTAGGAATATTGTGTACCATTCTGGTCAAACAGTTTCAATGATGATGAGCATTAATTGTACTAACTGCAAAGAAAGATTATTAGAATGATTACATAGAACTAAATTAAGGGGTATTTTTCTCCCTCAGCATCCTACCAAGGTCCCTATTAGCAAAAGATTCTTTTTCCATATCCTGTGTGGATCAGATCTTGGCTTTGTCTCTTTGGTTCTTCCAAAGTATATTCACATTCTGTCTGTAATAGCTTATGTGATCTTGAAAGATTTCCAGTTCTAAGCACAAGTGGGAGTAGTGGAGATCATATACATGAAGGTTACTTGGTAATCACATCTGTCTTCCTAAGCTCTAACCAGAAACAGATGTATAAAAGGCCAGCATTTGATGTTCTTTATCACTCTGATCAAACATTTAAGAAAAGGGTGTACTCCTTCTGAAGTCAATAGGACATAAGCTCAAATTAACTGTGTGCTTAAGGACTCTGATTCATCAGACTTTCTAGTACTTCATTTGTAAGCCAAATTGTGGAATGTATCTTACTCTGATGTCAGTCTACATATGATGTCTGCCTACTAGCATTAGAAAAATTGGAATAGCAATCTTGAACTGATTAAATGGCAGTGTAATGAATTTCATATACTGAAAGGCAAAAATGCCAAGGAGTCTGTTTTTCAAGTGCTCCACGACAGAAGTAATGACGGCTGATGACAAAATTTATGCTGCCACCACTTAATTCAAATATGTGATACTGGTGTCAAAAATAAAACTCTGTAGGAATAGCTCGGACAGACAAACCCTTTTGATTCTAAGATCTGTACTAGTAGAAAGCACACAGAAAACCAGAACTGATGTATTTCCTGTGGTAACTGGCATTTGAACCCACTGGGCAGCTGAAAGGTCAAAGTGTACAAAATCTCTGCACATGTCTTTTTCATCTGATTTCCTATCTAAAGTATGAATCATTTTTTTCTAGAATTTTGACTTGACCCACTGTTCAACAGGAATGAACAGTGAGGCACATATTCAATATGCAAGCACATATTGAATGCTTTGAATAAATAATACAAATTTTCATGCTGCTAACACACTTCATTACCAGGTAAAAGCACAAAAAAGTAAGGCACTAGCACTTTTCAGTGGTCTCTGCTCTTTGTTCCATTAGCCAAATGCAGCTACCTTAGTAGCTTTGCTAGTCTATATTTTATTATAGCTGACGTAGAGCTAACAATAAAAGAATCAGAAGCATCTGTTTGCTTTTGTTCTTTCATTGTCCTTAATTCACTGTCCTCTTCATCAAGTTTGGACAGTGTGGTCAAAGTAATAGTCATAGATAGCACAATCAGGAAAGTGACACAATAATGTTTTTCATCTGCTGTATACTTTTTCTATTATCTAGTACTTTCATAATAATAAAAACATTATATACATTAGAATGTCATTGCTCATGCAAATAGAGGAATAAATTTTACCATTAATTTTCTCAGTATGAGATCATCCCAACTACAAGGATAATCTTCTCTTAGAGGTTTTACATCAACATATTTTAACTGAGTGCATACTGTAGTTACTCCTCTTTACCTTTTGAGTGAGAGAGTTAAAATGAAAGAATCAGTCTCTGCTTATATCCAAATATGAATGAAACCAAACTAGAACAAAAGAAGCACTTCACTAAATTAAATTATTAAGGCCCATGACCATTTGTCTTGTTAAACACATACGAAAAATTTTCAAAAGTTTTTGCATGTTTCCTATGTCCTCTTCTTTTTAACCTGTGGTCTGTTTAAGTCCTTTTACAAAGTCACGAGAAGGACTTGTCTTTATAAAGCTTCCAAAACAACTCTAATGATAAAGTTATAGAGCCTACAAAGATAGACTGAGGGGAAGAAAAATCTCAAGATCTTAAGTGTTTATTTGCCATGTGACTGATTCAGCTCAATATGTCATGAAAACAAAAATAAAATGACTAATAACACTATCAACTGCTCACAGTGTATTAAGGATATACCTCATTAACTGCTTCTTTAACTTCTCTGACTGTTCTCCCCTCCTGCATTTGACTAGGAGTATGATTATCTGACAGCTGGTAAACATCTTTCACAAAATAGACAGCTCTGTGACTTAAGGCAGGTAAAGGAACGAGATAGAACAACATGCCGAAATCTTGTATGGAAAGCTTTCTACTCCTGCTGATCTGCCTGCATGCTTTAAGAACAGTTTGCCATCATTACAAGCTATTGATATTGTTCTATTCCAAATCACGCCTGACTACCTTTTTATTATTGTGAGTTCTCCATTTATCTCTGTGGAGCTACGAAACACATTGGGCTTTTGTGCTATTGTTTACTCTGGTTCTGCAGGCCTTTTATTTTTTTGGGAGAAATCCAGACATTTGCCAATGATTGTTCTACTACCCAGTGAACAAAAATCCCCAGGACAGCAGACAGTACGCTTGCCTGAATTACAGCTGATCTCTGGAATATCACTAATAGTGTTCTGATGAATAGTCCCCATCCTTGGTTCATATTTTAACAAAATCCATCTGGCAAAAACCTTATAACATAACTAAGCTTTCCAACTGTTGTAAATACTTCATTGTAACAACATGGGTAACAATTCATTAAACTAATAGCACTAGTTAGAGCATACAAGATCAGAGAACCTCATTTTTCTTTTTAAAAACTGAGCAACACTCAACCTCTAAAACACCTGAAGTACAGCAGTCAGATCCAAAATAAGCAGATTGAAACCAAAGTTCTATCAGCTGCTTTATGGCCTTGGAATATCTATATCTCACTAGTATAAGGCCACTAGTTACATCATGTTTTATAACTCATGTGTAAATAAGCATCACAACAATTTAGATTGATCAGACCAAAAAACAAGGAAGCAAAAAACTCACTATAATTTACTAGGTTAACATAATCTACATTGAAAAAATAAGAAGAGGAGTGACAAAACATAAATAACTTAGGTGCATCCTTCTTAATATAAAGATTCTAATGCTTTGCTCAAAGAGAACACTTTCCTCAGGAATTCTGGGAAAAAAAAAAAAAAAAAAAAAAGAGTAAAAATCACCCCTTAATCAGATTGGTGAGCTAAAAATCACAGAGTACACAGGTACACTGATTAGTTCAAATGTATGCACCAGGTCACTGAAGGCAGCTTTGTTAAAGGGAAGTAAAATAGGTGTGTTCCAAGTTGCATTTGCATTTTGGATCATCTTCCTTCAGACAAATTAAAACTGCAGCAAAACCATGGTAGTTACTGCCACCCATTTATAAATTGCCAACAAACACAGTTCACAACTTGTTACAAAATTTTTTGTAACATTTGAAGCAGAAATGTGGTGTTTCCCAGCTCTTCTTCCTTGGTTCTTTGCTAACTCTCATTTTAGGGGACTACTGACTGGTTACAAAAGCTCAATGCTGTTGCAGTCAGTAGTGACTAAGGTGAGAAACTGAGTGAAGCAAGGTTTTTAGCCTTTTTTTGTTAACCATCATAAAGTTTTCTTTTGACTCCCTTTTTTCTAGGCATACTGATAGGTCTAAGAGAAAAAAGGACAAGCTTTCAAGCAGATGGTCATTAGGCAAAAGGATTATTTAGGATTTTTAACATTTGAGTGTCAGTGTTTGGCCATGTGAGAAATTGTGAAATAGCATAGATCTGGTTCAGAAATAGGCACTGTGCAAAAATAAAGCACTGTGGTAGTGAAGCAAAGAAAATTGAGAACGAAACAACCAGAAGTGACCCAAGAACCCTGACACCTGGAAGAAGCATTAAAAGGCTGATGTTTAAAGACACCAGCAAATACTTCTGTTCTAATATTGGTGTGCTCTTGACCCTGGAGGATCAGCAAGTTCAAAATGTAGCCAGCGTGATCCCAGGTTTGAGATTTTGACAGTTTAACTACAAATTGGGTAAGAGTGTAATGTGCTCTAGATACAATGCATATTATGAATACAAAGTAAGGCCACAGAACTCCATTATGCCAAAATCTGTCTCACCAGCTTCAACAACCTTGTTTCACTACAATCATCCTCCATCCAACTCAAAAGGAAACCAGGAGATTTATCTTTCTTGGGAGCTGTGTTGAATGATATTTGATAACCAAGTAGCACACAGTGTTTAGATTTCTTGAATTAAAAAGGCAAAGAATGCTGTGCAGTGGCAATCCGGCCTGCCTCTCTTGCCCAGGGTATCAAATCTTCTCTTCTATTGTTTTATGGAGGGTAGGTTTTTCCTCACAGTAGGGTGGCTGTCATTTTAGTTTCACATTCTCTCCAGCTTTTTTTTTTTTTTTTTTTTTTTTTTTTTTTTTTTTTACTGTGTGCTGGTCTCCTTTCTGCATCAGCCTTAGCTGCCAGAGTTAAAAGGTTTGTCCTGCTGCTGTAGTTCTAGTGTATGTGCAATTAGATACTAACAGCACTTGGCATTTTGTAGCAAATTTGTCCCTACAACAGTCATATCTCTAAGGCCATGGTCAAAACCTGAGCCAAGCTATCAAAGATCAACTATTTAAAAAGTGTACATAAACCTGGCTAATTTTAGTTGAAACGGTATGCAAGTACTCATGCTAGCTGTTTAACCAGCATGACAGAATTATCTCTGACAGACAGGCATGTTCAGCAAAGTATTTCCTTCTCCCAGCACAGCTGACATGTTTACTCATTTGTCCCAGAAAACAAATTAACTCCTTCAGTAGATCATAATACAAAACTGAGTGGATAAAGAGAGATGCACATCTTTCCAATAAAAACGCAGTGACCATCTATTTCCTCCATAGTAATATGACTTCTTGCATTCTGACCAGTCACATGCCAAGGTCAGTAATTCAGCACTTCTGGAACAGCACTGAGAATGGAAGGCAGTTATTCAGTCTGCATTCTGCCATCCTGATTCATCATTAGTATTCTTTCACTTTTGTGAGGGCCTATTTACAGAGAGGGAGACTATAAATGCTCAATGAGAGGTAGAATCCAGTCCTCCAGCAGCTAGCTCTATTCAAAGCTATTATTTACTGTATTCACACTGTGTTATTTCAGCTGGAAAATCAAGCAAATGCAAAACAAATATTATTGAATAAATTATCAGTTGAATAATGTGTTTAAGTACTATCCATACATAAAATGGATAAGTACTAACCATACATAAAATGATTATTTACACATGGAAGGAGAGGAAGGAGAAGAGGAGGGAGAATAAATGGATCTGAGATAGACAAACCTGTTAAAGCTGATAAACAAAGCTGTTCCTTGCAAGTCTGCTGATCCTGAAAAAGTGACCTGAGATTTCAGCAGAAGAACAAAAGGAAAGGTCTTCAGACCAACAACTATATATCAGCAATGACTCGCTTCAAAAGGAGAGGTAAACATCAATTCCTAAAAGCACCGTGAGGCTCCAGTCATCACTTCACCATTTTCTGTACAGAAGAAGAGAAAAAGGTATTAGGATCGTGTGAGTGAGGAGCAGTGCTTTAGCTGGCTGAGCAGGGAGTCTGCACAGAGACAGGACCACAGAGCAGCAAGGGCAGCTCTTTTCAGCAGCTGTGGTGGTGTCACCTGTATGTGAAACCACAACCAGAGCCTAACACAGGATCACCAGCCTCTGATAACCAGGTTATCAGAGATCAACTGTTCAGAAAGCTCTGTTAAGTGTCGCAGAGCAGTGTTTACTGCTTCTGTGGTTTCAGATAAATGAATTTGCTGCTTCCAAGTGTAGCTGCACTGATCAAAGGGTTTAGACATTTATGTGCCATCAGTTCTCCTGGCTTTCACTAACACAGCCCGTTCTGCGATGGTTCAGTAGAAGTCACCAATTCTTTGTCCACTGTTTTTTCCAGAAAAAAAAAAAAAAAAAAAAAAATGTTTTTAATACTGAAAGTTTCAGGCAAGATCCTTTCCTATAAAAGAAAGCAAAATCCAAAATGCTGATAAAACTACTTTTCCTTTCCCAGCTAAGGCAGTCAGAAGATGATAGCACCAGCACAGTTCTATGATTCTGTCATGGGTAGCTTGGCAATGCTTGCATATTTGTTTACATGCTCCTCTCTCCACAATGTGTGGCTCTTGTAGGCTGTTCTTTATGATGTTAACATTAGCAAAAGCTTTTTCATGTCAAAACCTCATTTCCCTTAGGACAGGCTATAGTTCAAATCCTCTGACCCTCTAACTTAGTTCTCATTATACTGACACTGATAAGTCGCAGTCAGATGCTCCATTCCTTTTTTTTCTCCCCCCCCCCCCCCTTTTTTTTTTTGTTAGAACGTTATTTATAAGTGCAATCAAATAATTTTCAGGGCTGAATCAATGCCTAAACTAGATGCGTTTTCTTTCAGAAAACTGGAAAAAAAATAGTTATTTACAGTTCAGCTCTCCGATGAGCTATTTTAAAGAATGACTTCCTATTTTAGTGTTGACTTGAACAAGAGACTAAGACAGCTTCATTGTTTAGACAACAGGTTTTGTTTGGTTGGTTTTTCCAAAACGAATTTGGATCACTAATTTGTTCTGCAATTGGAAAAAATCAACGTACCATGCAGGACTCAGCTTGAGAGTCACTTATTTCAATTCAGTTTTATTAAGCAAAAATGAAATATCAATTTTTTCTTAGACTGCATTTTGTATTTAAGTTGTAAGCAAGCAAATGAACACAATTATTATATATATATATATATATTCTACTAGATTACCTTATTCTAATAGCACGTTCATTCACATCAATACCAGTCTTGCTTAATTTTTAAAATACTTTTTCATTCATATTTGTTCCCAGGGTGTCTTTGTAGAAGCATATAAAATCTCAGCCTTTCGGAAGTCAATGGGATTTTTGCTATTAATATTTATTTTGATCTTTGAAGAAAGAAAGAAAGAAAGAAAGAAAGAAAGAAAGAAAGAAAGAAAGAAAGAAAGAAAGAAAGAAAGAAAGAAAGAAAGAAAGAAAGAAAGAAAGAAAGAAAGAAAGAAAAAGAAAAGGAGGAGGAGAGAGATGGAGGATTTAATTCTTACCCGTACCCCATATACTAAGACTACAGCTAAGAACAATTCCCACACATTGTTCATTTATCATAAGATTGTTGGAAAATTTAGGTTGTTTTATAGGTTCCCTGCTATGGTGTCTGGAGGACTAATCCAGTTGCTGTCTTGTTCTTTGGCTAAATTGAACATTAAAAATATTCTTCTTGTAAAACCCATGTAATTCCTTCTGCTTTCACCATCAGGCTGCACATAAGCATCGATCAGCTAAACGATCTGTCTTTTGCTTAACATCACTGTTTTCATTACTCTGATCAAGACGCATGCATACAAATTTTTCTGTCTTTTTGATTTGTTTAAGAACCAAACTTGCAATGGGTTATTATGTTTGGTAAGCTAATATAGGAAAACACTAACTTCCTCAAATGTTAATAGATGTTTGCTGCTCCAGTGAAAAATAAAGTAAAATTCTCAAACACTAATACAGAATAGAAACTACTAGTAACTTTTGCAAATTTTTGAAGGAAACATGCTGAACATCTGAACAAAAGCTTGCTAAAATGTTTTGGTTATATAAACCTCTGTCAAAGAGCAATAACACTGAGTAAGATGAAATAGTACAGAAAAAGGGGCAAATATGGCCCATTTCTGGTGAAAGTAACTGTTGCTATCAACACGAAAAAGGGACCTCAAGTCGCCAATGAGAACCAAAAAGCATATCTGGCTAACTGGAAAGAGCCTGATTGGGTGGGTGAGGAAGAGGAAGCATTCTGTAGTTGAAGGAGAAAATTGTATGAGGGGAACAGGTGTTGTGGACTGAAAAAGGTATTACTACAGTTTTGTCTAGCAATATATACCTTAAAAACATTTAAAGATTTATTTTTTTTTTTTTAAGTCTTCTGCATTTCCCATTGAGCTAGCAGAGGTGCATCCTCACTTTAAGCTCCAAGAAAAGGAGCTTTCAGATGCACTTTTGCATCCAAGATTTTTCTTCTGGTATGGATCATCCACGGAAGAGATAACAGGTGTTTTCAAAATTGGTTGCTTATCAGAAGAGCACTCAGACAGACTTCACATCATTTTGGAATGTATTTACTTGCAGACCTTGTAAATATGTATCAGTCTGAAAAAGCTATTTTTGTTTGGCCAAATTCACTTAGGTTACATGCACATGGTTACATAGAAATGAAGCTTCATACTAGTCTCCAGATTTCTGGAATTAAATTTTACTTTTTTTTTTTTTTGCTCCCACTGGAAAGATTCCAGAGTAAATACCCATTCTTTCTGCAATGCTTACTCAAAACATGATGAACATTGCTTTGCAAACTATCCCATTGGAACCCTGTAGGACATTTGGCATTCAGGTAGCTCTGTATGGATAGTCATCATTGCAATCTAAATTAAAAATTATCTGGCACTGGCATTTTGCTACAAATTTTCCACTTCAGCTTTATCATAGAATAATGGAACTATTTAAACTGGAAGAGACCTCTGGAGGTCATATAATTCAACATATACAAACACACACTCAAAGAAGGGCTAACTCCAAAGGCAGATAAGGTCACTCAGGACCTTGTCCTGGTTAATGCTGAATATCTCCAAGGGTGGACAGGACACCATCACTCTGGACAACCTGTTTCAGCGTTTTAATACCTCCTTTTCTTTATATCTAATCAGAGCTTCCTATGCTGAAACTTTAGTTCTTTGGCTCTCAACCTGTCACCACTGACCTCTAAGAAGAGTCTGCCTCTCTCCATTATAAGCCTCCTTAAGGACATGAAGACAGAAAGTAGATCCTATTCTTTGCCTACCCTTCCCCAGTTTTTTGTGGAAAAAAGCAGTTTTGTGGTTTAAAAAAAAAAAAAAAAAAAAAAAAAAAAAAATTATTGAACAATAAAAAGAAAGCAAATATCCATAATTCTTACCACATGGCTTACTGCAAACAGGAGGCGGTTTGGAATCAGCTTACTATTTAGGAAACACTTACTAAAATGTGGAAAAAAAAATCTTTCATTTGTATGGTCCCAGCAGTATATTGGGCCTCTCTTAGCCTGAAGCAAACAGTGCAATTTACCTTAGCTGATTTCAACTTCCCTGATTTTGAAAGGAATGTATGCTGCTGGTTGTGAAGACCACTGGGGGTGGCCACCTTGCCCTTGCATTAAAGGTTTTCTCTGAAATACTTAAAGAGGTTCATCCTCTTGTCTAACAAGAAAGACTGAATCAGCCAATCAAAAAAAAAAAAAAAAAAAAGTCTGATTAATGAATAAAATCTGATTCCAAGTGTAGAAACCAGCAAATTAGAATATACACTTAAAGCCTTTTTTTGTTGTTTTTCTTTTTTTGGTTTATTTTAACTGAAGCCAAGTTTTATAATTCATTATTCTTTTCCACTTATTTTCTTGCATCTGCACAGAATTACATGCCTTAACAAAAGTGATCTATGTGGTTTAATGTTTAAGACCTTGCTTCACTAGATGAGATATTATTACCTTGCTTTTGCAAATAAGATTACAAAAGGCTGTGCAAGGAAAAGAAATTTTGAAAACTGCTTGTATTCAGTCACTGAATATTAACTTCATTCTTTCACAGCAAATTAAGGGTTCTATCACATACTTTTGAAATTAGAATTATTACTCTTAGATAGGATAATGTTTATAATATAATGCTTCAAACCCTAGATAATCACAGCAAAGCACTGATAACTATATTTTTGGATCATAAATATAACTCGTCTTCAAGGATAGTAAAGAATAAGAAAAGAATCAAAAGGGTAATTCATCCACTGGTACACATGAAGCCCCAAATATCTGATTTCATATTTTTATTTCAGTGAACAAAATTTCATTGTCCTGAGTTAATCACTTTCTCTGAAACAATAGTGACTTTCAGAGGAAAAAATATTTACTAAAAGGATGAATTAAAAAAAAAAAAAAAAAGCTTGGTGGGGATGTTGGGAAAAAAAACGATATTAAGTATTTAGAGACTGGTAATACATGCTTGGAAAGTCTCGTAATAAAGAAGTCGTCTTAGTTTTAAGACACCTCTGGAATTCATTAAGCCTGATCCTATCTGCATAGGATCAGTAAATAATAAAATCCTATGTAAATAACATTACTAAATATTGATACCACTACAACAGAATACAGTGAAATTTAACCCACATATATAAGTAGTTTGATGAATTGACTTTTTTTAAAAGAACAGCTAAAGAGCAAATTGGAGTTCATGGTAACCTGGAATGTATAAACAAGGACAGAAAAAAATATACTTAGGGAAGAAAAAAAAAAAAAGAAAGGCATTTTGCTTTGCTTTAAGGAAAAATAGACAGCAGTTTGCTTACACACTTTTCATCTGCCAGTAACGTGTATAGTGATGTCACTCAGAGTTTATTAAAGTTAAATTAGTTTTGTTGACCAGACCAAAGGGAAAAGCTTAAAGCTTAACACTGATGTTTTGCTACCCTGTCGTATAAAGAAGATTTTTTTTCTCAATCCCCAAGAACCATTATGAGAACCCAGGCTATGGACCTGAATGTATAATTTTGATGTTACATGCAACTTGCAAGCCATTTTGCAGGAACTTAGATTCTATGTAAATGAAATCCCTGTGCCACTCCAACTTCTATCTCTTTCACCATCAATTGGAGGACATGTATCACCAAATGGGCTGTGGCTTTCTGAAGATATGGACAAAGTATAACTGTTTAAGAAAACACAATTTTACAACTTGTAGTTAGAAAGTGACGCAAGAACGTCACCATATCTAGCAAGCTTTTGGCCAAGTAAGAGGCCATATAGTTTCTCCCGACTCTTTAACTTGGGAGATACCTGCTGTATATCTTTCTGCCTACAATGTAAGATTTTATTAATATATGAAAAACTGGGTTAAATATTAGAGCTATATGTTTTTTTGTTTGTTTGTTTTAATTAGGAGAAAATTTCCTGAGGCAGTCTGAGACTCCAGTTCTTGAGAGGAGGTGGGACAGAGATGATGAGGGGGTTGGTACTCCAAGCAGTTTGACCAAAATATCAGGTTAGGTTAGACCTATCAGCAATAGGTCTGAGATTTCACTTCCCCTCCTGAACCTCAGTACCTCCAATGAGACCTACGGCACATAGGACTACAACAAAGAGCCCAAACAAACAGTTATGAGTTTGTTAGATTTATCCCACTAAATGGTCTCTCGAATTTCACAAGAAATCCAAGCAAGATACCACATTAACATTCCTTATTAGGCAAAATAACGCATCACCCACCCCTACCTCAAGCTCAGTGCAGCACACTATAAGACCAGTTCCAGCCTGGTGCCTGTTTTTATATTTGTATCACAAGTTGTGCCAAACATTGTTCTGAAGAAAAATTTTTAAGAACCACATCACAAGCCTGTTTTTTATACCCTATCTACAAAGCTTTTCTTTTTTTTTCTTTTTTTTTTCCAGACTTATTTAACTACATTAACAGATTAGATTCATCTTGGCTACACTACTTATTCATTTTGTTTTCAAAGTGAAACACTTATATTAGTGTACTTTTACAGCTTACCTTTGCATTTTGCTATAAACAAAAATAATTTTCGTAAGCAACCCAAGCATTCTAACAGTAAAAATGTTTCTGCTTTTCACTTACAAAGAGAATCACTACTTAACAGGGGATAGTTTCTGTATCTCAACAAACATAATTATGTTAATTATTACAACACTAAAATTCCCGACATGATAAAAATAATTGAAGACACCTAAGAATAGGTTTTATCAAGTAAGCTACATTCAGAATGTTATCTAGCTACCATATGACAATATATCCATTTCATTCCATTTGTTTTCTATTACACAGAAAATAAACGTTAAATATTAGGCAAAATGAAATAGCCCATCTTTCTTAAAGCTTTTTCCTTGTAAAAGGGAAAATTTCTTCAACACAACTAAGATGTAATTCAAAATTTATGTTTTCTTTAATAGCAAAGAAAGTTTAAGACAACCTATCCTCCAAGGTGAGCATTCACATTCCCAGACCAGTCCCCCCATCAGATGCGTCAAAAAAATCATTTGAGAAGTTAACTCTGTGAGCTGGACCAGTGAAATACTTGTATCAACAGAAGACAAAATGCAGCATGAAATCAAAAACAAAAGCTAGTTCTTATACTCTCT
This sequence comes from Aythya ferina, assembly GCF_964211825.1. Classification (NCBI taxonomy): domain Eukaryota; kingdom Metazoa; phylum Chordata; class Aves; order Anseriformes; family Anatidae; genus Aythya; species Aythya ferina. Next base: position 47,843,788 of record NC_140300.1, on the reverse strand, counting down.
TTTCTGCCAGAGTACATGTAATGCTCAGTCACACTTTAGGTGCATTTAAGTCTTTGATCAGCAGGCTCACACTGTCAAAGGACAAATGGTTTTCTCCTGTAAACCACTGCCTTCCAAGCTCACATAGGCACTGCAGAGTTGTGCTGTCAGCAACGTTCAGGTTGAATATAGTCAAATGCTATTAGGAGACTTGAAATAAAATTGAAAAAAAAAAAAAGTTAAAAATATTAAAAAAAAAAAAAAAACACATAAGCAAAGCTAATCTGCAAGCCAAAGACACATAAAATATTTTGATTCTAAGACTGTATCTTCGCCTAGGCACAATATAATGACTCCATACGTGAAAATGCAAAAACTGGAGTAAAAGAAGCTACAATGGACAAAGTTTGAAATTAAGCACTCTAGTAGTTTAGCTTTGTAACTCAACAACTTTTTCATTAGGGAAATAAAAGAAACCTCTTGCAAAGAGAAAGGATGCAATCTGCCTTCAATTGTAAAGACTTTTCTCTGCAACATGAATTTGTGCCACAGCATTTAATTTCTACATAGATAAAAAAGAAAGAAGTTATAGAGCAATCTAGAAAGAGAATATAAATGCAGTATTAGAGACTGAAAATGAAATCTCTGCACACTGACCCAGTGGAATTGCTGTATTTTATCTGGTTCTCACTGAATATCAGAGAAAACTAAAAAAGCCCTTTTAAAAAAAAATGTGGGGCAATTAAAGATGAGAAATATAGCTTGGATTACTGCAGGCTACTGATTGCCATCTGGCAAGTCAGAGAGAGCATATTTTAATGTTTAAATCAGATTACTTATAAGTTTAACTTTGGATTTCAGTGGCACAGAGGGAACTGTAACTTGATTAATGGAAGAAACACCTTCTGTGCTCAGCCAATTTCCATTCTTTAATAGCTCAGTATGTAAACAAAGCATTGTTCTGGCTTTTGCTGAGAAATAAAGTGATCCAGCCATTAGAACTTAGACTGTATCCTAAAACTTCTGATTAAGGGTGTACATTAATTCACATTCCATTCCCTGATACATCAGTAGCAGTAGTGGCCTTTTGTAAAAGTTCTTGTAGGTTTGCACTGGAAACTCCATCACTCAATGCTTTTTAAAAACAGCCTGAACAAAGCTCCAGAGAGCATGAATATGAGGAAATTAATTCCTGTTCAGAAAGGAATAGACAAGATTACCCAAAAAGGACAGTTTCCCTCTGTCTGGTCTTGACTCAATAAAACAACTCATCCCCATCAGATCAAGATATTCAAATAGATGCCTGAATTAAATTCCGTTCAACAGATTAACATGGAAGGCATATGAATACTGTAAATCAGCTTCACTATGCACAGGTCTCAATGGCTTTGTAGAACCGCAGCACAATTTTACTCTTTGAAACTAACTTGTATAAAAGATCGTCTATTCTGAAGAACCTTAAGTGGTTTTCATTCTTTACCCTTTTAGACAGAAAATGTATTCTTTTAAATAGTACCCAGTGAGCCTGAGATGGGTTGTAGGGAGCTGGGAGAAGGCAGCTTAGAAAATGTGACAGATAATAATAAATGTATTTTAAATGTCAGTGAAAATAATACCCACCTTAACACTGCAACAAAAAGTTCTACAGCTCATCTGCTTACTGAAAACTTCTAATCATTTTATAAGGAAGGTCAAGATCTTTGCAATCTTGCTCATTACAGAGAAAAAAAAAAAGAAACTCAATACAGAAACACAACTGTTAAAACCCTCAGAAACAATGCCTTAGTTCTCTGGACGATCTTAAAGAGTTCACAAGTTACTGTGCACGTCATTCATTGTGAGCATATACAAAGAAACGTTACCATTAAACCTGTTTCCTAGAGTAGATGAATGCACAAACACAGCTGGAGAGATTAATTTACACACACAAATTTAAAATCCATTGTCCTTTCATCTTTACACACATAACTTTGACACTCACTTTTTTCAAACTGCCATGCCAATAAAACTAAATCACACAATTGTCCATGGAAAGTGAACACAAAAGGAACACAGAAAAATACGATGTAATTTAGAAATGTGAAAGGTCATCCATCTCTGCTGCTTACCAAAAACTTTAATGATCCATGATCTCTCAGAATTCATGTCCTTACAAGAAAATTTGGATTTTTTTTCAGCAAGTTATTCATTGTTCCTAAAAATGGAGCTGTATTACGTTTACATGTATTATGTTTACATTAATGTAGCTAGTTTTTTTGTCCATCAGGTTTAATACTCTTAACTCCATTTTTCTAATGCATAGGCAGTTTATTTTTCTTTTCCCCTACATTTTTCATTGGTATTTTATATTCCTCAAGCACCTTTTAAACTTGATACCACACTACTCTTCAGAAAATCTATAACATTCTTTGTGTCATTGCAACTGATACGCATACGTACTGTATATAGCCAGCAGTAAATTTCTCCATCTAAGGCTTTTCTGAGGGAATCTGTATATTTCTCAGCAGGCATATTTAGGACCCATTTTTTTCATATCCAAGACTATAGGCCCCAGAGTATAGTATATGCAATTTTATATCTATTTTGTATGTAGAAATATGAAATGGAGATTTATGGATATATGCAGAGAGTTTCACTCTAGCTATTCATGAATATCCACACATCCAGAAACGAATATGCAAAACCTGTCTCCCTTGATGCTGATGGCAGAATTCCGATCAACTCCCACAAGGCCTAGTTTTCACCTGCCATTACTGAGCAGGAGACTATGTTTCTGTCAGTTTAAATTACCAAAACACTGAGGAAGCACCTAATTCTTAAACAACTTATTAACTGCAAGGAGCCCATTGCATCTTTCTGATTGCAAGTTTGAAAAGTTCTCTTTTTATAGCCCTGTTAAATGTCTCTGGAGCATAAATGTACTTGCAGCTCAGCATTCTTTTGGCTCCCAGTAAATAAAAACGTACCTTTTAGCTGCTCATGTATACTCAGGATAATGGGAAGAAATAGACACCTTCTAATATGTCCCAAAGAGCAAGTAGTTACCTGGACTGCCTTTTCCCAGTACTAATTTTATATGGGTGTAATTCCACTAGTAGTAAAGAAGCAACTAATGATAAATGTTTGCATAAGTCACCTTAGATTTGCACCATATTATTCCTGTTCAGAAGTACTCTGCTTCTTTGGCCATCAAGTAAGCAGACATACCAATAAAATGAAACCTGATATCATGCAAAGAAAAGTTTGAAGCAGTCAAATACGAGCCATAGTTCTGGTTTTGTTCATTCCTTTCTGTACGGTAATGAGTGACACTGAGCTTAGACCATTGAGTTCAGTTCCTTGTTACTTTTCTACACTTTGGGGACATTCAAGAGCTATGACCTTCTTTCTAACACCAAATAACAACATTGCCTTTGAGGTTAAATTAGAACCATGTTTTCCTGTCCCTGTTATATGAGTTCCTGTGTACACCCTTACTTTCATCTTTGATGCCTCTAGCTTTGTATTCTTTATAGTGTCAGACCTTGCTCTGAAAGGACAGTTAACAAATCAAGTTTAAACGACAACATACCTCATTCACAGTCAGGCATTTTGTATTATACTATTATCAAGTTCTTCAAATTCACTTTCTTTACCTTGCAAGTGTACTTCTCTTCACTGATCCCTGACCCACAATACTCTTGAATAGAAAACAATTTTTCTTCCACTTCTGCAAATATTCCTGAAAAATGGTAAACATTTGAAGAGCATTACTGCACATTCACCTAATCTAATTATTACATCAGACCTGTGTGGATTAATCTGATTCAGTGCTGTATAATTTCTTTTTAAGAATAGGAAACTCATTCCTGCATTAATGCTGTACTACATTCTGCATGTACTATATCTAAGATAGAAAGAAAGAAAGAGTAATGCCTTTATTTGGTCTTATTTAGATCTGCAAAAAAATGTACTGAGACTAAAAATATCCAGGTACGCATTATGCACCTCTCTCTGGACTTCCATTAATTGAGTTAACACCAAACCTAATAATAACAACTATCTTTACTTGTTATGCTATGGAAGTCACTTTGCAAATATATGAATGAAGATAGAACAGAAGAGAAATGCACAGCTAAGAGAAAGATAAATGAAAAGGAACAATGCAGAAACTGTCACAATACTGTATTTTCCATTCTAATGTCATTGAATATGACAAACAATGACACTATTCAGTCATCACTTAAAACCTTTCTTATCTTGATTTCCCTGAATCCCACCAATATTAATGCAAAACCCAACATTCAAAATAGCCTCTGTCTTTAATAGTCCGCTGATCTTTTTTAAAAATATTAGTTGTCTTTTGCATAGATGAAGAGATCAGTTTTAGTTTCATGTGCAATTCCACATACTTTGGTCAGTATCTTTTTTTCTTTTGCTGCCCCAGTTCTCCTTTCTTCTCTATTACCAGCCTTCATTGAGAGGTCAGTCTCTTACTCAACACGCCCTTTGGAATTTAGCAGATTCTCCTCCCTGATGTCAGCAAATCCAACAAATTCCTTAGGCCCCAGGACTTTCTTTTCCTCTCTGTTTAGCACATCTTGATCAACTGTTTCTCTGTGTTTTTGGTTTTGTTTTTTTTTTTTTTCCCTCTACATGAAGAATCTGCAACTTTCATGTGACATTTCCTCAAGTGGCAATGTTCTTCAGAATTGTTCATTATATTCATTTTTGACATTGTTTTTCAGTCTTCATACGGTGACTATAAATATTCAGTAAATTCTCTTCTAGAGCACATACCAGGGAGTGATACCCTTACCTTCATCTACATCTATTTCTGCCAAATAAAATTCAAAGTGCATTTCAAAATATTTCCATTTTCCTTGCATCATTACAAGGCAATTGTACATATGATGACAGGAAACGGCTTTGGTCAGAATTTCATTTTTTTAATTTTTTCTTTTAATTGTTGGATATACAGAACTCCCAATTTTATTTAATTAGATAGCACTGGATGACCACCCTGCAAACACAGAATGGATTTTTTTTATTTTTCCGAATCTACTTTCCTTGAATCTATGGTAGAACTTGTACCTATAATAGGACTAAAATCTGATGCCCAAATTAAATGCTCTGAGATTATCTATAAGCTCCAATGTTTGACAACATTTTATTAGAAACTTCAGGGAAGTTTTATTTTGTTCTCTAGGACTGGTGGTTTGTTTTGTTGTTCTTTTGTGTTGTCTGGTTTTTTTTGTTGTTTTTTTTTTTTTGTTTGTTTGTTTTGTTTTTTCTTTTGAAAAGTAGCTTCCACTGTTCTTACGTATATCAACCAAAGAGGTCAACTCTCTACTCTTTTTTTCCCTCCACCTTCCCCTTTTTCTTCAGACTATTTCCTGATGTTCTAAACACTTCTTTTCTAGCTGTGTTCTTCTCTGCTATTGCTGTGCTACTTCTGAAGAAGTGTAAACTGCAAGATCAATGCTCCCTGTATCTTTTCCTCATGCTTCAGATCTCTCGATAGCACATATCAGCTTAAGTTAGAAACAAGAGACAAGGAAAAAAAAAAGTGAAGAACAAATTTAAAATGGTTTAAGGTCGCTCAACAATAATTTAATGAGAGTATATATCAACATCATGCTTGACATGGTTGGTACAAAAATGGCAGACACAGTGCTGCTTACTTCAGACCATCCTTGATACATCGCATAGAAAGAGACACCAGTAAGATCAATTTTGAAATATTGATTGACTTGCTTGAAAAATCATCACACACAGTGACTAAGGATTGGATATCCACCTGTACAAAGCTTAAGGGTCAGTCTCACAGTGAAAGTCCATAAAAATCATTCTAACCATTCTAACTATTTTAGAGAAAAAACATATAAATCCAAGCTTATTTTAAACTCCTTCATTCATATGCTTAAAAATCAGTCAAGACTATCAAATCAGTATAGTAAAGTATTAATTCATTACTCTTCTGTTAATATCAGTTCAATATTTTATCATGTTGTATTTAAAAGCTGTAATCAATATTTTCATTAACCAATTACCTTTCATGAATGGGCAGTTTCTGCTAGCAAAAATACTGTAAGTCAAAATACTGACAGCTGTAAACAAATTTTGGTTTCAGTAAGAAATTCTGGTCATATTCTGATGGGAATAACAACTATTAAACAAATAAATTTGATTTATGTTTTTATTTATACCTTGGCAGTATGATTCATTTAGAGTAATTTAGCTGACCAAGAATGTTACTACTAAGTCAGGTATGGTCGTCAGATTTAGAAAACAATTAGGGGTATATTCCTAGCTCCTTTACCTTTTATTCTGACTTCTTTGGTATCTTCACCACACTACAGACACTACAGAGATACTGAGGAGATTAAATCAGAGTACAGTAAAAAAAAAAAAAAAAAAAAAAAAAAAAAAGAAAGGAAGAATTCTTACTTTGAAAATGTAACATAACCTCTGTACCAGGCTGTGCAACAGGCAGCCGACCAGAAGACACCTAGTTCTCTACGGACACACATGCAGTGTTTCTCTCTACCTGCTGCCTCTCCTCCTTCTTCACTGCATTCCCTTCACTCCCCAAGCCTCCTGCCTCTGCCACAGGCTCCAGGTGCCAAGGGCAGTTCGGAGCATCTCCTGCACTGAATGACCAGCACATGTACCCGGCTGGCTGGCTCCTGCATCTCTCAGCTGATTGTCATTGCTGCCACCATGGAATTGACACTGATTTGGATCTCACTCATCTATCCAGCCACCAATTTAGAGAAGCTTGAAGACATTTCGTACCTTTGAGATCTCTACTGTCCGTCAATGTGGCAATGAGTTCAAAAAGGTTTAGTGAGAAACTGACAGTAGCACAGCACGTAAGCCTCATTTCTTAAGAAACTGGGCTGATGCTTGTGCATTCAGTTATTCATCAGTGAAACTCCAGGAAATAATACAAAACTCTGAAGCTTCATACAGCAAAGAAAACAGAAGTAGTTACAGAGGTTCCTGAATTTCTAAAGTTTAACTAAAATGAAGATGGGAATTCAAATTATCAAAAACATTGAATCTCTACAGGAGGAGAAGTGCTGTGAACCTAGGTAAGATATGATGCTTTAGTTGCACAAAGCTAATAGATGGAATTAAAGTGAAAAATGGAAGTTAATGCGAACTAGTAGAGTAGCAACTGTAGCCCCATAATAAAATGAAAGTACCTAGAATTAAGGTATTATCTCCTATGTAATTGTACATCTGCGCTGCGTGATCACGCATCCTAACAAATGTGATTATCAGCCACCTGAGTGATAGGTATTTTGTCAATTCTGCACCAGTCCAGTAAGCACTAGTGCTAGGAGCAGCAAAATTAGGAAGATGCAACAAAATGAAATGGACTTAACAGAACAAATGGTTACCAGAATTACTGAACCTATTATTCACCTTACTAAATACTAGAGCAGAGTACCATGCATTGCATTATCTTTCTGTAACTACAGTTCTCTTTCCACATTAAAAAATATATTCTGACCTAGGACATAATATATGATTGTACGCTAGAATTTATGTTTCTAATCACAGTGACCACCTGTGATTAAGATGTCCAAATTAGGTATTTATGGGACGAAACAAAAGGCAATCTTTCCACCTTGAAATGAGTATGATGATGTACAAAACAGAAAAGAAGAAAGAAAAAAAAAAAAAAAAAGATATTTGAGTGCCCTTGAAATTATCAAGAATGCTGAGTATTTTTACACTCTTTTGATGCAGTGCTGAGAGGAGTATTTCAATGGGGAATTCTACAGCTGCATCTGCCAGTATTTCAGAAAGTAAATGAGTCAGGCAGTAACAGCTAATTCTTTAAGTCTGCCTTTCATATCCGTACACGAATGGTTTATAGACTATTAAGGGCTTCATGGAGATTTTTTTTCTCCCCATCATCATGGCTTCAAACATTAACATTTTTCATTTAAGCCCAAAGAAGGAAACACGTGCATCAGTATTAAGATCAAAACTGCAGACTCTTCCAGAAGCAGTGTTCTAGTCTAGGCCTATCATTTTCTCATCAGTTGTCTTAATTTTAAACCTATTTCTGATAGAGCCTTTGAGAACAACACTGCTTCTTCACTGCTGACACGATTACTCTTCAGATTGCTGCTAACATATTCACCAAGAGAAAACTGTGTTAGGTTTGAAACAACCCCTCATTTACAGCTCTGTATTAACCTTTAAATTGCTATTACAGTACTGCAAAATGCCCTCTGTGCTAAATAGACGCAGTAGTGCTCTAGTTAAACTCATTTTTTCAAGTTCTCTGCCTGCAAGCATTTGTTTTATTTAGAAGCTTCTGCATTCCCTGCTGTTTAACAAGCAGCCACAGCTGAGCAGCTCTCTCACCTTCTCCTTTATTCCTGCTGTGTAAACTAAGCAAAATACTGAGGGTTATTTTATCTAAAGTATGACCTGGATTCGTTAAGTCAAGCAGAGCAAGAATCAGCTGATCTAACACATATAGCAAGAGTTTCATTTATTTCCCCATAAAACCCAGTGAAATTGGTGGTAAGGTCTAGAAGAGAAATAGGGGAGGACCAGGTAAGTTATTTCCTGTACTCAACTATATTAATGCTAGTATGGCGAAGAATTTAAAACCCACCTTAACACTCAAAAGTCAGGAAATGCAAAGTTACGGTCCCCACAAGCACCGTAACTCAAGTTCTTGTCTACATGCATTATTTTGTATTGCATCCTGTTAAATTTATAGGAACCATGTGGATTGTTATAGTTGTTCTGTAAAGTATTGCTTCAAAATTCTTGACTGGAGAACATGAGGTCAAACAAGAAAAAGCCCTCAGTGAATTACACAGCCACAAGCCTGAACCTACCTAGTCTCTGCAAACAAGCAGAAATTGTATGTAAAACCTGGAATTCCTTTGCTGGAGCTTGACTATACCATAAATGATACCACATCTAACTAGCATAATGCCTTCTAAGTGTCAGCACTCCACAGAAAAAAATATTCTATATATTTATATATATGTATAGTATGAAGTGCATCAGCTGGACAGGAGTTACCCAGAAGACAAGGTATGAAAAGACAAGTTCTTAAACTTCTCTGTGTTGATATGTCATAAAAGCTAAAAAATTGCAGATTTCCACAGCAAGGGAAGGTGAGCACTGAAAAACTAGATCTCCAGTCTTTGACGGGATTGGAAAGGATACCAAAAAAGGAACTCATCTGAAAAACTATAGCCATCATTACACCTATAGTTCCATACAGGTGATCTCTTTTGAAGTGCATTTAGCTCTCAAGTATGCTAAATTCATGAAGTTGTGTGTGACTTTTTAAGTAAAGAAAAATGGTTTACTGAATTTTACAATGTATAGTCTGTTCACTTATTTGAAATTTAATTTAAGTGACTTGTCAGTAAGCTCAGGATACAACTTAGATTTCTAGTCATGGCCAAATAATATATCAAAGTTGTGCCACACCAATTTTTATTTTCGCCATCTTGGTTGGCAACCATTGGTTTCCAGACATGATTGACTTATGTTAACATGCTTCACAAACCACGGAATTGTGAAGTTTCTTTATAAATGCATTTGTTACCTGCCAAATATCAGATCTTTCTATGCTTAAAGTCATTTGCAGGAGAGAGAGATTAACATGAGTGGTTTATATTGTTTTAAAATGCTTTTTAAGTGCATTCTGACATAACTAGAATATCTAACAAGACTACAAGACAAACACTAATTTCATGTTAAAGCTTTTATAGCCACAAGCATTTAAAATCATTGTTCTCATGCTGACATAAAAAAAAAAAAAAAAAAAAAAGAGAGAGATTGCAAATTACAGAACTTTTTGCTAGATTAAACACCACTCTTCTAATCCTGCTCCTCTTAGCTCAGCTGTTGCTTCAAGGAATGTCTCCGGAAGCAGGAGACGTTTCTTCCTACCATTCTGCCACAGCATTTGGTAATGCCCCAAATTTAAGCCATGTGGCACAGATTGTCCATTTTACACAGCTTGACAGGAGACTACTGTAACATGGGAAGGATACCTTCGGTCCAGAATGTCGGCACCATAATAGAAAAAGATTTGCTTCAAAAGGTTCTCTCCACGTGCAAGATGGAGAGAATCTTTCTCATTCCTGCTGAAAGGGATCAGCTACTGAAGAACCTCTGGCTCTCCTTCATGGTTTTCAGCAGTGCATTTCTAGTCCTTGTTACAGCACAGAGAAGCCTGGAAACCAGAACTGTTCAAGTTTCCCTAACAGAATGCACATTTAACAAACCTAATATGTGCATTTCACAACCTGGGTGTTTGATTTGTGAGGCTGGAGCTCCTGAGTTGGCAATAGTTCACAATGTTATGAAATGCTAATATTTTACCATGTGCATGTCAGCACTCAGAAAAGAGAATGACTTGTTTAAAATAGCACCAATTGCCTGTCAGCTCTGAAAAGAGAAAGGACAGAGCTGCCTCTGGCACTCAAAACCAGGACAGAGAATTCAGAAAGCCTCCAGCAGGCAATGCAGGTATAATCCTGCTACCAGCAAACAGCTTACTCTCTAGCTCACCCCTGAGAAATAACTTCAGTCCCAAAACAGCCTCTCTTCTAGATCAGAAACAACCCCTAAAGTCATTTTTGGATATTTGTCCTCAGCTCTGTATGTCTGGAATGACTGAAATATTTTGAGCAACCTCTGCTTCTGTGCTGTGGTCTACAGCTTCCCTTACTGGACTGGTACATGAAGCAGCCAGGCTGTCCTGAGGCTCAGTGACCTTCAGATGACTTGACCAAACCCCAGACTCCTGACTTTGGCCTGACAGCAGCAGAAGAGTTCTTTCCTCTGATAAACACAGAAGAGGGGAGAGGAGCACTTCAGTCTGAACCATCTAAAACATCATTTTTCTCTGCTGTCAATATAAGGAAGACATACCATTAATAACATCCCAAGTGACCTGAGGCAAAGTCATGAACTCTGGGATGGAAGAAAGGAAAAAAAAAGAAAAAAAAAAGAAAAAAAAAAAGCATCTATCAGAGGAAGGAGGGAGACAGTTTAAGTGACATAGATATGGTGAAGAAGCCCAATTTATGTATAACCTTAGCAGTCTACACACGTAGCTTGTTATCAGAGGAAACAACCTGATTTTCTGGAGGCGGTGCCTGCCTAGAATTATTTAAAGCATGAGAAAACTGTGTGTACTCAGCAACTCTGAAAATCAGTCTGGTAATCTACCCATAGTCATCTAAAGAAAGTAAATTTTAGAGACCAAGTTCAAAAACTTCTGTGAAGTACGACAGTGCATCACAGAAGCCACAGAACAAGCAAGCAGCAGAGTCAGAAACATTTCTGGCATCACCATTCTGTAAGTCTCCCCATAAGCACTAGACATTGCTGCTTGTTCAGTACCACAGGAACACAAGGCTGTTTAAAGTGAGAGAAGTATGAACCTCTAGGCTAATAGATGTCTCTTACAATTGATACCCATGCTTGTAAAGTAATCTAACTAGATTAAAAAAAATAAAATTAAAAAAAAAAAAAAAAAGTGTTACAGGCTAAGAACTAGCAAACAAAAGGACGAAAAAAGAAATTGTTTAGTATATTTCTATTCAATATGAAAATAAAAAATAAATACATTCATGTACTGGTTATTGGTTATGAAAGAACTTTGGGAATGAAGCAAAAAAAATACCTTCCAAGTAAAATTGAATGGAAAACTGGGGATTTCTCAGTAAGTCAACGTCTTGAAGAGATTTGACTCAAATCCTGAATGCACAAAAAATAGCCTGAATTTGCAAGAGGAAGGATTTGATTACAGATGGATAATGCCCTGAAACTTCAGAAAAAGTTTAAAACTGGTAAACAGCTGTGCTTAAGATTTTCCTGTTGCATTTGACTCTATACTTTGGTTTAGACTAACAAAGAATGCAAGATCATACTTTTGATGTGAAAGTGTGTTGCAGGAGATGGGGATTCATTTTGTAACTCAGATATACATCTTCTGCCACTCAGCCTCGAGCATAAGCCTTACCCAATCACTCCCATTCACTTTTAGAAGACATTTCATCCATCTTTATCTTAGTCTCTCCCTGTGAATTTGGAATAATACTGGCTTGACTGGGACAGTGACAGTGCAAAGTACACCACCTTCTTCTGAAAAGGTCTGTTCTGAGACATCCTTTTGGACCACATTTTGACTGACATGTATTCAAACAGTCAAACATGTAGTCCTCTGTCTCCCTCCTCAAGCCATGTCCTTAACAACTTACCCATTCCCATTGCCACCTGAGAAAAGTAGGAGATAGTGGCATATGTGAATGGTTCTCACAGACTTTAAAGTCTATTTTTAAGCAAGTCAGTCACCTCAGTTGTGTTTTGTCAGCCTTGTCTGTGAACTTACAAGCATTCTCTATTTGTCTGTCTGCATATGGTGCATGCCCTGCCTCACTGTACTTGGGCTCCACTGAGAGCAAAGCCTCTAGGCACTACTACAGTGCATCCGACAACAAACTCAGCAGGATCCTAATAGGCTGTCTTCATTAACCTTTGTTGAGCGAACTGCGTTCCATCATATTTGCACTTTGCACATTGGTGATGTCTCAGAGATTCATAAGGAGAATTTTAATGGCAACAGAGCCTATACACTAAATTGCCTGTCCACTGAAAAGGAAGAACCTTTGTAGGTGACTGACTTTTTTATTTTTCCTCTCATCAAAGCAGTGGCAGCAGTTGAGAGGGCAAACAGAACAGAGGACTGGATCAATAGAGGAACTTCACAGAGGATAACTAATACAGGGAAATGGCTACAGAAACTGCATCCACTATGTATTCAAAATAAGGAGAGAAGTTCTGAGAGAAACGGCCATCAGATGGCATCAGCACTAGCTGGTGAGGCAGGGGCAGTCCAGTGCAACACATTTATTCCCCAAAACATTCCCATTACAAATCCAAAGACACCATGGAAACCAGAGTCAGAAAGCTGAGTTGCAGAATTACTCTGACAGAGCTAACTTTTGAGGGTAAACAGCCTTTGCTGCCTTTGAATTACTTACGTAAACTCCATAAAATATTTAAAACTGACTTTTCAACTTACTGCTCTCAAAGATCGAAAAACTGAAATTCAAAGTAATGTTTAAGCTGTGCAGAGGATGATGACTGAGCAACTTAAAATTTTATACATCTTTTATGTACAAAACCTAAAATATCTCTTCCTGACTTCTTGAAGCAAATCTCCTACACATGTTAATCTTTAGTTTCTCACCTTCTCAGTGTGGTAATGAAACATCTGCAGGTTAGATGTAACTTAAATTAATTACTTGCATTTTATTAGTTTGGTCCAAAGGTAAGAAAAACAAGAGTTATGAATAACTAACAGTTCAAAGACATAGAAAACAGTAAGGAGTTACAGCTGAATGAGCATAAAAGCAAATTAGAGATAGCCATGTGAATAGAAATGAGAAGGATTTCCAGAGCCATCAAAAATATGTCCTGTAGGTCTCATAACATTATGATTTATTAGTGTTAGCTTATATTAAAAAAAAAAAAAAAAAAAAGGACAACAGAATGAATGTTGATGTTGCTGCTTTATAGTAGTCAATGGGTACCTTTCTAGCTGACATTTCAAGGGAACTCAATAACTTCTCTTAGCTGGAAGAAGTGCCCTTGCCTCAGACCACGAGGAAAATTAAACCATAATTCTCTGTCTTTCAGTTTAATCAAAGTCTGCAGAAGAAGCCCAACTGTACTGTCCAAGTAGAGGAGGAAAGGTGAAAACACATAAACTCGGCAACATCCAGCTTCTGTGTTTCCTATTTATATGTTGCTGAAACAAAGATTCAAAGCATTAACGATTCATGTCATGTTCCTGCACTGATTGCCACACCTTGTTAAATTGCAACTTATCTTCATGAGTACTCTTCAAAGCAAGAGAAAAAGCTTCATAGCTTATCAATAAACATGAAAGAGGAGTCTTACAGAAATTTAGCCACGACACATTCAATTATTTCAGTGGAACCAAGCAAGTCTTCACATTACCCTTTAAGAATGAAGTTAAATAAGGGGGAAACCTCTGTGAAGGGTCAAATGTTTGAAAAGCCTTACTCTACAGCATGGTGAGGAAACTTAAAAGATCAAGAAAAACGTACAATCTTTAGGTGGGTGTTTCTACAATTTTTGTACATTCAATGAATAGTTAGGAAGAATTAATTTCATAGAACTGTACAATTGAGGAAAAAGGATGATACCTGCTGTTAATTACAGTTCTCCATAGATGAAAAAGATTATGATCATTTGTAACTAGCGATCTGGAATGTTGCTTCTCTTTCTTTTCAAAGACTCAGACAAGAATATTTAAGATCCAAATTACCACTTGGATGATACTTGGTATTTATTAGCTCTCCCCCCCTCCCCCTATGCTGCTAAAATGGATTCATTAATATTTAATCTAAAAACAATTAATGCAGGATGTGAAAGGTTAGGTTTGAAATAAGGTGTGATACAAAGGGGATGGCAGGCACACTGATGAGCAGCAGATTGGCTCTGATCTTTCGCAAGCCAAGCGAGATGTTGTTGTTCTGCTATGGATGAAAGGGCTCATTATACCAAAGATAATTACCCAGATGCCACACCAGTGAGGTCACACGAAACACGGCTGTGGCTGCTGAACCAGTATTGCAGCTAATTAACAGTAAAGGCTGCAGGCAGCCATTTTGCCCAGACCTCTCCATAGATGCATAGCTTTCTCATCCCATTAAAGTTAACCATTTGCCCACCCTGCTTTTGCTGATGAATGAAAACATCGTCTCACCTGTCAGAAGAGCAAACGCTTCAGTATTGTTTTTACAGCATTAAAATCCATCCTTTTGATCACCTTATTTATTTCAAAGGAGCATCAGGCATTTACGTCCCAATGTCACACAAAGATTTGTCACCTCTTCTTGTTTAATGCATAAAAAGGATGCATCAGAAATTAAGAGTACAACTGAAGTTCTCAAAAGAGCTAACTAATAGGAAGCACAACACAGCATTTTGACTTTCCATGATGACTATTTTTTCTGCTGTCTCTCATTCTGGATTATATGCCTTACTTAAGATGAAAGCATGAACTGAGAACTGCTGCTTCTGGTGCTTTCAGAGACCAATCTATTTTTTAGCCATACCTACTTAGAGGAGCAGTTTAGTCAATAATGCTGCAGCAAATTCTATACTTGAAAACTTCTGAGCCTCTACAGACTCCCTCTTGATTTTAATGGGCATTTCACATGAGCGCACACAGCCATCCAAGCGGAGTTTACTGAAGTATCTGAGGACTTGCCATGACAGCAGTAGGCACACCAAAAAAGTAGTTTTTCAACAGTCTTTTTCAGATCCTATAATTTCTTCCAGTTTCTTTGACTGGCATCTGGTATGTTGTTATTGTTTTGAAAAGCAACAATCAAAACTTGATAGTTACACATTTGTGCAACAAAACTGACTGGAGATTCAACTCTATACCCTTGTGAATTCAGATCAAGTCTAGTATATATTTATAGCTAAGAAGCATTTTAATATCTTAAAAAGTCTGCGTTTTAAGGCTGCAAAAATGTCAGTTTCCCCTTTCAAATTTGGTCACATTCTCCTAGAAAATTATTCTGACTCTTCTGATTGAAAGCAAATCATTCTCTTTTGAGTTAAATAAATTGTTTTCGATCTAATTTTTTTTTTTTTGCCAAGAGGAAAAATTTGTGTTTGAGTTATTTTTGAAACGGTACCCCCCCACACACAGATTTTTATTTTATTATTATTATTTGAATAGAAAAAAAAAATCTCAATCCCACAACTGTTAGTTTATTCTCTGGACCATTTAACAATTACAGGAGATCTTCCCCAAGATTTATGTAGAAAATGATGCCATTCCTACACAAGGCAAATGCAAAAGCCTCAATAGCCTCCAATGTTGAGAAGCCTGCTTTCATCTGACAACCAGCTTTGCCTGGCGTTACTCTTGCCTGCCACCTGCAGTGTTTTGCCACTGCAGCTTCTAAGTACTCGTTTCAGAGGGCTGATGCTCCGCATAGCCTCATGCAAGATTTATTTTTGTTGTAGTCATCAAGGCTAAGCTTAAATAAGGTCATGGGTTTTTTGTTTATTTGTTTCCAAGCAGCTTCTTTCCAAAAACCTTTTTGTCAGGTTTGTTTGATTTATCATAAATGTATTATCAATGAGGCCATGTTTGCCTAGCTTTAAAATTTGGGCATGCACTTAAATATATTATACATACATATCTATGCACATATATTTGAGGGAGAGCCTTTGGATACTCTTTACAGCATTCTGCCAGGTTTTTCTGACCATATGAAGACACAACCTTTTTCAAGGTTTGGAAAAAAAAAGTCAACAGCAGGCAGTATAAATAGTCAGTGATAGAGCAAAATAAAAAGAAATCCAAGAATGAATCTCTGGGGAACTATAACAGCTGTCACAGAATGGCTGCAAATAGGTAAAACTTACACTGGAAAAAAGATATAGGGATTACTTTTTCAAGGTATGCATGAGGATTCCATACAATGTAAATCTGCTTTGAGAGAACTTGCAAATAATAACTTTTTTTCAATATATATGATAGGTAATAGGGGCTTTTTCTGGCATATAAAACCATAAAAAATATAGCTTTCCAACAAACCCTTAAATGTAAAATTATCGTCTTCTTTCACATACATGTATGTTTATGCCTATGCTTTTCCCAACTCAAAGAATGATTAATTAGCAGAGCACACCCTGTGAGAAAGAAAAGAAACTGTTAGGCAAATACAAGATTCATTCAGGCTCAGCCCTAGTCACAGTCTTGAGAGCCACTACAACATTAAAATTATTCTCTACATCTGAGATTTAGTGAGTTTAGAGATTTTAACTTGGAACAGAGAAGAGATAGAGGAAGAAAACAGACAACACAGAAAACACTATGCTGATTTAAATTAGACTTTTAAAATGCTGCCAGATTCTGTGCTTTCCAGTCTAACCTATTAAATAATTTCTACTAAGAATCAAATTTGTATAAAGTCTGCTCTAAAAAAAAAAAAATTATCATTTGTATTTTCTTAGGGAAGCATTCATAATGTTTTAACCATTGAAGCAGGCATCTGAAAAGAAATCCAGTTTGGGTTTAGAGATATTGGTTCAGTTAAGTTCCAGGTTTTGTGTGTTTTCATGGCATTATGCATGACACTACACAACCATAATATTCTGTTATGGTGTCAAAACAGAAAAAAATCAGAGCAACCTGGTAACAGATCAGCAGGAACATAGGAAATGAAGACTTCGCAGCATACATACATAAGTAACATATATTGGAAATTGAAAATGGAGTCCTAGAATTTGCTTGAAAACAGGAATAAGCATTACATAAATGTCTCAGTCCAATGTATAGGTATAGAACTTCCAAAGAAAGCAAGCAAGGAAAACAAGACATTTTCAGTTTCGTATTAATGGGTCTTTAGTAGCAGACAGTTAAACTGGACAGAGCAGCAAGATGGAGCTAAAGGAAATATTTTTAATAGGAAATTTGAAGTGATTCATTCTTTGAGCAATAACAGAAATGAAAGTCACAGTGACCTGATGCTTGGAGACTAAATGCTGCTATCCAAGTTTATCAAGCACAGCATGTGCACATTTTTGAACACTGAAGAACAATAAAGATCTGAAACAAGCAATATTTAAAAAAAAAAAAAGAGCAGAGCACCAAGCACATGCTTGACATTCTCATCTTCTAGTCACAGTTTTGCCTGCAATACAGATACTTATGTTTTTGACAAGTCACCTTTTAGCACCGTGATGGCTGAAATTTAGGGCTTCTGCAGATGGTGAGATAGACATTGCCTTTGAAATAACTTACTTTAACTAAATTTCTTAAACTACATCGACCAACACAACATATACAACTATTACCTGTCCCTTCTGAAGGCGAATGAGGCTATATAAACTAGAAAGACTAGAAAGACATCTTTTAAGTTTTGCACACTACCTTGGGACACCTGTTTTGAATACTTATGTGTAAGTTTCATAAAGTTGGCTTACTAATAAGTAAATAAAGAGGCATTCTGTTCCCTCCCAACAGTATAAATACCAATTTGACATTTCTGTCCATTATATTTTGGATTATTTATTCTCTCTTTCTCTAGGCTGTAAAATCTGATGTGGTTACCGGGTTGAAGTACATAAATAACACCCTGAGCAAATGCTGCACACAGTACTGAAACACAGTCTTGGATGTTTGAGGTATAAAAGTCTGTCCTGCTGCAATGTCTGAATTTAAGTTTTAGATTAGAATTAGTAAAGATAGTATCATTTGAGCACATTTTGCTTCACAAAAAGAGCAGCCAGAATCTGAAAATATAAGAAATTATACTGACTTTTAGACTGAAACAAATTTCAAGGGACTATCTAACTAGAATAGTACAGTCATGGGAATGAAAGTCACTTTGTTGTCCTGATTGGCTGGTCTGTGAGGCAAACTGAACACCTGTATGTATGTATTTATTTTTATAGACACACATTGGGTGAAATCAGTGCCAAATGGAAGCTCACAGAAATTTGTAAGTAACAATGTGTTACTAATTTTACTGTGTACTTCTTTCAATATTGTTTTCTGTTTACTAGGGTTGCATAAAGTCACAAGATGTTACAAAACTATTTGAACTTAGTACATCAGGCTGCTCAGGAAAGATAATAGCTAGATCAAAAAAAAAAGTGAAAGTTTAAAATCAAGAAAAACTTCTGGTATAATGGTGAGCATAATGGCAAGCCACCAGAGCACTCTGGGTCCAGGTGCTAAGGAAGCAACCAGTGCTTCCTACACATTCTCTATAAATTGAATAGTAGGATAATAAGAGGCTCTGTGATTGCAATTGTGCATTATTTGGGCTATGATACAGATTTTTTTCCTTTTTTTTTTTTTTTTTTTTTTTTTTTGTAGAGCATAACAAATATTCTTTCAAATATTTCTGAAATTCAGCCCCTCTCTGTCCTCTCAAAGTCATACAGCAAACCTTTTACCACCCTTCTCTTCCACCTTTGCCATACCTGTGGTGACCTGCCTCTCCCACCTTGCTTACAGAGCCATCCAGATTGGCAGAACATCTTACTTGATAGCAGTGAGACTCAGTGTACACCATCCATTCTTAAAATAATAAGAAAAATTAATTAGCTTTGGCTCAAGGCAGCAATGTCTCTGAAGGTATCAGAACGTCACAGAACTGGAGTATTCTGAAATACTTTAGAGGAGCAATAAACCAATCTGGAAATACTATAGAGGAGCAATAAACCACACTGAGCAATTTTCTGAGTTTCCTCAGACACTGTTAATATTGTGGGGGAAGGTGGAAATCGCATCTCTGTTTCTAAGCTGCTTCCATGGTGTCCTGAGACTGCTGTGACTGTTTGGTTCCAGGATACACATTTCTCAGTAAGAAATTGATGTATTTCTCTCTCAACCCATTTGACAGGTATGTACACTTATATAGAATAAAGGCCCTGGAGAGATTAAAAAGTCAGGAAACATGGAGTACTAAGGAAATCAATTACATTTCCATCCTCTGTGTTAACTAGATCCCTACCACTTTAAATAAATAAACAAACAAAATCCAGGCCCCTTGCTTAGGTCACCAGTGATAATGCAAACCATGAGACAAAAAGTGGGAGTCTTGTGGTGGTATTGCCTGCCTCTGACTGCCCTACTTTGGATTTCCAGAAACTCCTCTTTCTGCCATGCTCAGTTCAGAACAGCACAGTGTGTTGCTGTTCTCACTAGCCAGAAGAGAGGGAGGTCTAGGAAGGCTGCATGTGGCACCATGCAAACATTGACTGTTATATTCACAGCCTAATTAGAAAGAGGAAGAGAGCATCACCAAATAAAATTACAGTATTTCCACTTGTGCAAGTGCCTACTGCCCAGGGTATGCTCCACTGCATGAATCACATTTTGCCCGTCCTTTTTTTGCTGCTAACAACTCTGATTAAAATCCCTTTCCAATTCTTCTTCACTCTTCCTCCAAATCAAAGTCACCACATAATAAGCTACGCAAATGATACCACCACAATGTCGCTATTTTTTCTTCAAAGCTATTTGCCCATTTCATTCCAAGTAGTTTCACAGTAATGGAAACGCCATTCAGAGATGAATAACTTAATCCTTTCTCTTAATGGCCTTCCCTATCTCTTCTGCTTGATTTGGTGTCTTTGCTGGCTCAGAATCTGTTTAACTGGTATTTCTGGAAGCTTATTTTCTAAAATATTTGTACAGTGGCTAGGAAAACTTATGAATATGCTCTTATAACTGCTTTCATTTTAACAGAAGAACTGAAAAGAAGATGCTGGTTTAAGTCATTACAGCCTGTCAACAAAGATCAGTTAGCTTTGAATCTTCAGGTAATTACCCAACTTGAATAACTATAATGTAAAATATATAGAGAAGTAAATGGAATTAACAGCACAATGCAGTTACTGATTTTCTCTAGGTCTATACCAATAAGTATACATAACAGTGAGATTAGTTTATTTGAAAGACGACTGTCCAATTGCATTGTTTAAAATATAGTAAGTATATTGCAAGTTATTGGACAGCCTCATCTAAATCACATTAAGCCTTTATACAAAATCATTATTATGTTGGAATTTCGTCTTCCCTAAAGAGGGCTAACTGGCATAATATATCTATTAGTTGCATACGCATCTGTGTTATGCACACAGTAGATTTTAGAAATCCAAGGCAAGCAGAGATCAGCTGCATTTGGTGTCTGACTCCTAACACATCAACATTATGCAATGCAAGTAGTCACACAACAGTCAGCAGCTAATTCCAGAAACTTTTAAGGGGACAGTTCATCATGTCTTAACTTTCCATGCAAATATAGTGATTAACCACCAGCTAATATGCAATTCAACACCACAAATATGTATACATATATATATATATATATATATACACACACACATACACATAAACTTAATAGCGATGTTTAAGGTATCTGTGTGAATCCTTTCATTTTCTTGTGACCTCTTCATCACATGGGCATCATAGTTATCAGGTGATAATTTACCCTACAAACTGCTCTGCATATTGCCTAGCACTTGGCTTCAGCACTCTTTTTTTTTTTCCTAAACTTTAGCCACAGATCTCTGTTCAACCAGGCTGGTCTTCTTCCACACCAGCTTGTCTTTGGGCACATGGGGACAGACCACTCCTGAGCCTTTAATATTTCCTTGTTGAAGAGTGCCAAGCCTTCCTGGACAACTCTGCCCTTCAGAACTGCCTCCCAAGGGACTCTGCCAAGCAGTGTCCTGAACAGCTCAAAGTCTGCCCTCCAGAAGTCCAAGATAGCAGTTTTACTGATCTCCCTCCTGTCTTCACCAAGAATAGAGAACTCTACCATTTTGTGGTCACTCTGCCCAGGACAGCTCCTGACCACCACATCTCTCACCGGTCCTTCTCTGTTTGTGAACAGAAGGTCAAGCAGGGCACCTCCCCTGGTAGGCTCACTAACCAGCTGCATCAGGAAGCTATCTTCCATGCTCTCCAGAAACCTCATATACTACTTCCTCTGAGCTGTATTGTATTTCCAGGATATGTCTGGGAAGTTGAAATCCCCCAAGAGAACAAGTGCTGGCAATTGCACAACTTCTGCCAGCTGCTTGTAGAATGCCTCCTCCATCTCCTCATCCTGGTTTGGTGGTCAGTAACAGACCCCCACCAGGATGCTTGCCTTGTTGGCCTTCCCGTCGATCCTAACCCATAGGGACTCAATCTTATAATTTCCAGCCTCAGCCTTGAGTTCCACAACATCAAAACACTCTCTAATACAGAGAGCCACACCACCACCCCTTCTGTGCTGCCTGTCCCTTCTGAAGAGCCTATAGCCAGTCATTGCAGCACTCCAGTCGTAGGAGTGGTCCCACCACATTTCAGTGATGTCAACCAAGTCATAGCTTGCCTGCTGCATGATGGCTTCCAGCTCCTCCTGTTTGTTGCCCGTGATGCATGTATTAGTGTAGATGCACTTCAACAGGGCCATTGCCTTCTCCCCTGGCCCTGACATTGTTCCCCCGGCACACCTCTAACAAGCCTTATTTCATCCCTGTCCCCCTTCTTACCTAGTTTAAAGCCCTCTCAATGAGCCCTGCCATCTCCTGGGCTAGTATCAGTTTTCCCCTTAGAGATAGGTGGACCCATCTGCAGCTATCAGGCCAGGTGCCGAGTAAAGCACCCAGTGGTCAAAAAATAAATAAAAATCTGTGTTGGCACCAAACTCTATCAGGTTTATCAGGTGGGCTTTCCGGTTCCTCTCTGTACCCCTCCCTGCCACTGTAGGGATGGAGGAAAACACCACCTGTACTCCCAATACATCTACTAATCATCCCAGTTCCCTAAAGTCCCATTTGATAACCTTCAGGCTTCTCTCAGCAATTTCATCACTGCCAGCCTGGACTATCAATAGAGGATAGTAATCAGAGGGGCACACCATGTTGGGAAGGTTTCTGGCAATGTCCCAGACCCAAGGAGGCAGCAGACTTCCCTATGGGTAGGGTCAGGCCAACATACAGAGCCCTCTGTTCCCCTGAGAAGGGAGTCACCTACAACAATTACCCAACTTTTTTTCTTAGTGGAGGCAGAATTGAGGCTTGGAGTCGACTTCCTTGCCCTAGGCAACCTCCTGGGTGGACTTTCCACCTCATCCTCACCATCTCAAGCTCCACAGCCTCAAACCTGTTGTGTAAGGGCACCTGGGAAGGTGAGGCTAGTAGGGAGGGCAGCTCTCTGTGATGCCAAGCAGGGACCTGTTTCTATTCCTGTTCATCTCCTAGGTCCCCTTTATCTGCCTGACAGCAACATGGAAAAGGGTCCACCACTGTTTGGGGTGTCTCACCCCAGTGCCTTTCCTTCAAGCCTGGCAGGGAGTTGCTCCACCAGTCTACCTCCTCCTCACACTCCCTGATAGCCCTTAACCTCTCCACCTTCTCCTTGAGCTCAGCCGCCAGGCTGACCAGGTCATCCACCTGCTCACACACCTCACACACATGGTGTCTCTGCCGCCCTCAGTGGGCAGCAACAGGCTCAGGCACTCTGTGCATCCAGAGACCTCAAGGGTCATATTTTTGAGTGGGCACTCAGTCTGGGTCACCACAGACTTTCTAGAAAGAGCTCTCCTCATAGTGCAGACCATGGTGGTTTAGCTATAGGTAGACAGCCGGTAGATGAACTGTTCTCCTGAGCAGGGAGGGATGCTCTGCCCTCTCTGAGCGCGCAGTGCCCATGCAAACTGCCACACCATGTCCTCTTTGCCCATCCTGGTCACCCCTTCCCCCTGGGGACTGCCTTTGAAGGGCAAGGAAAGAGGTGCTGCTGGCTCCACCTGCGCCTTGTCAGCCTCCCTCACGAGGGCTGCCTCGAGTGGCCTTGATACCAGAAGAAAAGGCTTGTTCCTCTCCACAGAAATCTTTAGTAAAAGGCGAAAGATTTGTACGATCTGAAGAGAAACCGGAGTCATTCCATATGAACTCCTAGATTACATATGCTACACCAGCGCTTCACTGGAACCCCACAGCCACCTGACTGGTGCATGCTCGGATATTACTGCAGCTATTTCCCATGAAGGGCATTTCCCATGAAATAGGATTTTATGGAAACAACCTGCCAAGCTTTAAAAGCTTCCTCAAGCTGAACTGAAGTTCATTTAGCTGAAGAAAGCATATAGCATCTACGATCCTTCCCTTATATTTTTCAGTCTCAAGGGTCCTTCCAGCATCTCTTTTCACCTATTATTACCAGATTTAGCAGTTATGAATACATTTTCACATCAATGCATTTTTTGCTTTTTCCTTGCTTCTTTTAAACATTTCTGTCACGTGTTTCTTTTTATCATAGGGAAGCAGCTTCCACTAGCACATTTGTATAGCTATTACTGCCAGAGTACATCAAGTGCTCCAAAACTAGTCACATGTAAGACTATTGACAGACTTACTTTTTGTTGGATTATAGTGCTTGCAGACATGATAGAAAACAGAACACTGCTTAAACTTTGTCCTGATTGTTTTCCAGAGCTTCTACTCCGATTGGGGCTCTTCTTGCCATCAGTTTCCTTCTCAGATTATTTTCTTTGTTTTATCCCTTTACTGTATACGGGTGAATAACCACTCAGAGGCTGGCAGAGGGGTTCTAGTTCATTCAGTGTTTGTTTTTTAACCTCTCAGCTTTCAACACTAGGGACTCTGTGCTTCAGAAGCCTGTCCAACTTGATGTCTTTATGATACAGCTCTCAGCCACCTCAGCCTGGTCTGCTAGCACCTGTCCCCTGCTATAGCAGGTCTATATGCACTGCTGTACCCAGTAGAAACAGAGTATTAGTACTACTTCTGGCAACTTTTGGATCAGTTTAATCAGACTAACCATCTGGGTCATTTCAGCTCTCTTTCCAAACCTGTAATAATTACAGCTTTTGAGTAGATCATTGACAACCAGCTGCACTGAACTAGAGTTCTCTGAGTGGCTCATAATTAATTCTCTTTAAAATAATTGTCATTTCTGAGTAAATAACAACCAGGATCAGATGGATGAAAAGAATTCTCCCTTCCACCCCCAACTGCCAGTATTAAAAAAAAACATTGGATGTATCCTTGGCACATCTTGCTCAGAACAAATAAAGCTGGAACATATTACACCATCTATAATAAATGGCATTTGTTTATACAGATCAAAGCTTTCAGAATATGGGACTGTCTTGCTCTCCAGCAAAAGCTATCTCCAGCAAATAAATCAACACTGGGTAATTTAATCTATGTTTAGTCAAGTAACATGAGGTCTTCTTACAGAGAGGAGGAGAGCCAGAAGCAAAGGTACTCTGAAGGTAATGGCCTCTTGAGCCGGCAGATTTCAAGACATCTCTGGCTTACATCTTGCAACACATTGCTAGCTGGAAATAAATAAATTAATTAATAAATACGTAAAATAATAATAAAAAAACAACAATACTCATCAGCCTTTAAGTTAGTCAATAAGCCTCCTAGCTGTTAGCTCCCAGCCACCCCCTGGAGCAGAACAGCTAGGCTGGGATGGGGCGGCAGCAGGGTGGCCCTGCAGCACCCCGGCCCTGAGGCACCCGTTGTTCCCTGGTTCTGGCCTGCACCTGGCATTGATATCCCTCTCTCACACCCTGTGTGTTAAATTAGTTTAAGGCAAAACACGGATTAGTTCCTTCCCCCGGCATAACACAAATCAATAATAAAAGGTTGTGAGTGTATATACATGAGCCAGATGCCCCCCTGCCCCAAAAACAGTGTGTGTGGGGGGGAAGTCTGCAGCTTCTCCCCCGCGTCCTGCTACCTCACAGGCGTCTGAGGCACCACAGCAAAGCCCCCTTCCCCGACCCTCCTTTCCTGAAGACACATTGCCACCTAGCAACGGCAAAACGTAATCTGCAGCTCACAGGCTGCCAGCTAAGGCTTGAGAAGATGCTTTACACAAAACAAACACACTGACACAAAAGCTGTCCAGTTCCTTTCTTGATTTCCTCCCTGTGCTGCTCACTGTGTGATGCCCTCCAGTCACTCCCTGAAGCAAGGTGGTGCCAGGGGTGGCTTCAGGGTGACATCCACCTTGCGCTAAAGGGAGAGCACTGGGGTGTTTGCACCCTGTCTGTCTGCAGTACATACAGCCAGGATGGTGCAAAGCCACAGACTTGTCTGGGAAATGGGATGAAAGA
Source organism: Aythya ferina (assembly GCF_964211825.1). NCBI lineage: Eukaryota > Metazoa > Chordata > Aves > Anseriformes > Anatidae > Aythya > Aythya ferina. The sequence goes on along the minus strand of NC_140300.1, from coordinate 47,818,106 downwards.
AGCAGCAGAAACACAGCAGGTTAAAAGAGACAAGAGTGATTCAGTATCTTAAAAGATGTCTTTGACATGGGAGTAGGAATACTTATGTTATTTGTACACTTCCAGAGCAAAAAGTTTTAAAGTGTCCTATCCAGTGTTTTTGTTTGTTTGTTTTGTTTTGTTTTTTATCTTCTGTCCCGTGAGTTTTTTTCCACCCCACATTTCACACTTATTTTTTAATAAGAAATGAGACTTTGGGGTAGACAGTACCAAATATGATACTGCCCAGAGTAACTTGGGTTTAAATGCTAAAAGTGCTACAAGTTTTCAGCATCAAAAAATGGATGTCATCAGTAATGGTGGCCTATCTTACTACAACAAAACATGAGATAAGGCAATGAAGTGTAACTCATTGAATCAATAGTATTTCTTCATAAAGCCCACTGAAATTGTTTGGATGTTTTCCATGGGGACACCAACCCAGTAAGTTACTCTACAGTACTTAAAAAGAAAGAAAAGAAACAAACAAATAAAAATGCAGTTATTTTAATCAATAGCATCCTCTGTTAGCAAGGCACCTGCATGTCCAAGAACAAAGGAATGTGAATGCATTCGTGAGGAGGCTAAAACATCTCACAGCCAACTTCTGAGACTGAAGTTAATGAATTCATCTGTGAACCTGAGCAAACCTGAAGTCAAAAGCACCTCTCATTGATTTAGTGCACAATACTGTACATAGACACTAGATATTGTTTGCTCTATAAACTGCCTAACAATAATATGCACTCTTACGGAAACCTTATACAACTGAAAATTCCAGCTTGCAAATATTTATTTCAATGTCTCATAAATGAATTGGAAAAAATGGTTCTATTTGGAATTGCATTGCACCTTCATTGTCCTCTCTAATATATTGCTAGAAAGTATGACACTGAGCTAAAAATACAATACCTTCAAATTGCAGCTGTGTTTTTGCCCCAAACCTGAAGATAAAGTCATCTCTTACAAACATAGAGACAGCTATTTCATACTCCACACAAATCCATTACAGGTAGTACTTCGGGCTTTTCTTTTTGTAATATCATCTCACATTTCAGTACCATTTCATAGTTCATTAAATGGCCCAGAAAGCCAGAGTAAAATGTATTAATAGGTTTGAGATTATTGCATGTCCATATGCAGATGGAAATGTGCAGCTATTCCAAAGAGAGCAATATATGATAAATAACTGTGAGGTTAAACACATCTATCAGTTTAAAAGGTAGCAGTGCTGATAGACAAACCTCAGTGGTACAAACCTACATCATAGCCATATCATTGCTTGAGATTAAATTAATTCTTGCTGAATGTGACCCTTCATTTAGCAGTCCTTCCACAGCAGTTTTCAAATTATCTGAGAGAGCCAAGTGCTATTAACATACCACACAGAAACCCAAACATACAGCAGGCTTGGCTGTCACAGCAGGGGCAGCTCCCCCACACCTTGGCTGCAGCATTCCCTGGCTCACTAACTGAACTGGCTTTAATCCATCCCTGTCAACACTGACCTGACAAAGGTGATGCTCTTTCAGGCAAATGCCCAAGTATGACCTACTGATTTCTAGTCAATCTCAAGTTCAATAAATGCTGCTTATTTCTCCAAAATATATAGCTATTTGGGATGCCAAAGTTATAAGACTTTGAAGGTTATTTCTTTTGACAGCACTGGCATTTCTTTCCCAGCAGTTATACACAAGGCACATCAACGCTGCACAAAACAAAGCAGTGCCTGCATCCCTGAACCAGCCCCAACATCAGAAGCGATACAGCAACATCTACCAAGCTCCCAGACCAATAGCTGCAGTGATAGCGAAGTAGCACAGAGACAGCCACCGAAACACAGGTATGTGTTTCAGAAACACATATCCAGAAATCCAGAAATCAAAGAGGAATTTTGTGTATTCAGATAGACACCAGTTTACTCAGATCTACTTTAACTCTCTCCAAATCCAGTCTGGCTGCAGATAAGATGGGGGTGTAGACGTAGCTGCTAAGATAACTGCTCCTTTCTCAGGCAAAACTGAAGACTTATAACATTTATTCTTACACCTCTCTGTGAGTAAGAGTAAAAACACTGTTTATTTCTCCATGGTAGATAGCTAAACTGGAGATGCAAGCTTTCATGATTATAGGAGGTTACCTACATGTATATACAACTGACCTGACAATTGTACAGTGCTTCAATGCACAATGGAGATAAATTCACACAATCATTTTCATGAAATGTGAAGAACTCTCTGCACCCTAAACTCTGTTAGCTTTAGAGGGTGTTTTTTTCCTTATCCAGGTTTTCATACACCTGCAAATGCCAACTAGACTTTCAAACAAAATAGACATTCTTCTAAGTAGTGACCAAATTATTAGCAATTAACAACTTATGCTTCATTAACATCACTCTGCAGTTTAACAATGTTAAATGTGATTCACGGTGATTCTGTTGTCTTTTCTAGCATGTGCTTAATTGATATCACTTCCCAATACACTGTTACATTAGGGATAATTGGCTCTAGCCATGTCAGGTCTAAACTTCCCCTCTTCTACAAACTTACTATGTTCAAATTCAGCATGCTCTGTCCCATTGTCATAGATTGCTACAGCTGAAAAATATGTAATACATGGCAATATATATATATATTTACCAAACATGATCACTTATTTAGTTGTAACACTCTCTAGTGAGTTTACCTCAAGGAAATTAGAACACTATCACAAGAAAGCATGTAAGTTATTTGTGGTCTTTTTTTCTGCCATGAAGGTTAAAAAAAAAAAAAAAAAAAAAAAAAAAAAAAAAAAAAAAGTCTACCATCTTGCTGGCAACATTTTTTCCTGAAGCATAAAATATGCTATAGAATATCACTACATTTTGTTTGCTTTTAGTACTTCATTTAGTCTCAAAGCCTTAAGAATTTTTGTACTGTCAGTACTAGCTGGAGCTTAATATAAGAAAATTCCCACCTTTCAATTAGAGTTCCCAGTCCCAAAATAACCTTTCTGTGGCAGTCACCACAGAGAATGGAAATACACCGTCTTTGGCAGGGGCAGGCAGTCTGTACAGATGCACAGCCACCCCCTGCCAATCATGCAAGAAGGAACATCTACTTTCAGCATTGCTTGATATGAAAATACTCACACTTATAAATATACACGTTCTTATGCTTCCTTAATCACTTTGTGTAATTTCTCTGCTATTGAGTTAACAGGCTGCATTGTGCCTAAAGACATATGGTTTTTATTTGCCAGATTATTGGGTACATAATCTAACTCTGAACCTTGTTCCACTGACCTTTCATTAATTCCTTTCAACTATCTGTTTTCTCTAAGGCTCGAGTTCCCCCTTACAAATCACGTTCCTGCCCCAGAAAAAGAAAAACTTCTCTACCTTGGAGGAGGTAAATTTTACTCAAACCTTAAACCTTTCTTATTTCTTTCATTTTAAGTAACAAACAGGACTTTGTAGCCTCTGTTATTTATTCACAGCTTCTTCTGATGAAGTTTGATTGTTATCTAATGGAAAGGCCTAAAATCAACCATTGTAAAAATTAAGCTTTTTTTTTCTTTTTTTTTTCTTTTCTTCTTTTTTTTTTTTTTTTTTTTTTGTAGCCACAACTGCTTACAATTAGAATCAAGTGCTTTCTAACTCTTTCTCCCCTTGTCCACCAAGTTCTAGAGCATCTCAGTGACAGCAGATGTTTTAGCTGTCCCATTTTCCCATCCTGGGGCTTTCCTAGTTTTTCTTCATGTTCCAGCATCACTGAGATCCTGGTTAGTGGAGACCACCTTCCTTTAGTAATTTCAGAGGAATGATCTCTCTGTGCAGGGGAGGGAAATAAAGATAAAAGTCTGTAAAAATCTTTTTACACATCTGTAAAAGTACAGCCTACTCCACACCACCAGCCTCATTGGTGGCACATACAGGGAACAGTTACTACCATGACTGTATTTTCACATTATGTGAGAGAACCAAAATGCATACACCCACTCTCTACTGATTTTCCAAGCACTGAAAGGTTGATAAAGACTCCAGGTGTGTTTCAGGTAGGCCCAGGGACCAGACACTAGCAGCAGCATTTAGGTACAGTGATTAATCATTGACTTGCCTACCCACATGCCAACATAGTATTGCTGCTCCCTGTCACATACTTTGAGGTCTGACAGCCAAATTTCACAGCAAATACAGACGCATTTGATCTCGTTGTCACCATTTTAACAGAATTTGACAGCAGTCACTACTGTACACACTTTCATCCTTATTTTTCTAGAATTGTAGCATGTTGGACATTTATTTTAGGCATCTGTGGAAATAAGTGTTATGTGCTTTGTAGAAACACTGCAGAAAACTTTATCATACTGCAGGGGCATATATCCTTAATGTTGTTATTTTATGTGAACAACATCTACTAGCCAAGAAGAAACAAAAAAAGAATAGTCATACGCCTTTTTAAAATTGTCTTGTGAGCAGAAAATTTACACAACAGGGCCGTGAGGTCTCTTGTGATATTATTGCTATTTTTGATACTAGATTAAACTTTAATAAGAAGTGCAACACATCTCTCAGACATTCATTTTTAATATAACTAAACCCATAACAGACATATGTCTTTAGTCATACCTACAATTTCCAATTACAATAATGACATTCTTGCAAGTGAAACAGAAGACACAATTAATATATTGTAATTGTGTCACAAAATATCATTCATGCACAAATCAATTTGCTTGAATCCAGTAAAAATATATTTACAGTTAGACTCTCACTAATTTGATGTTAAATATATATATATATATATAAGGTCTCTCAAAAAGGCCAATGTCTAATTTTCTTGTGGAAACAGCAGAGGCTATTAACTGCAGACACTTGTTTCCTGAAAGTACGTTTCTCTAGCTCAGAAGGAAGATTTCTTTTTTTTTCTTGAAGGTACTCCTTAATTTATTTATAAGCTCACATTAGCAGTCATAAGCTCCCAAGGAAAAGGGTCTGTCCATCTTTGTGTATACACTGCTTTGAACCCATGACACTGCATTCACTTGGAAATGGGAGGTACTGCTAAATTAGAAAAGAGTTTTTGAAAAGGTTCCCCTCTCACTCACACTACATATACACCTCCCTAACTTCGGCTCCCACTTCAAGCTTCAGGCTACTTACCAGAAAGAAATTTCATGTCTTTCCAAGCACTGCAGCCGTTCCCTTATCAGCCATTAAAGTATTTTATGGGGTGGCACACTACCTATGGAGCATGGCAGCATGTGGCAGCATGGCGTTGTAGACCACCAGGAGGTAATGTGGACAGATAGGAGCACATTTATAAGGAAAACTTCTTGGTCCTGAGGACCTGCCCTTCACCCTAGATGTGGCTAAGGTCCATCTGCTTATTTGCTTTGGACTAGCTCTCATCTTTCCCCATGAACTGAACACCCATCTGTGGCTGGTGAACATCAGGTGGCTCCTGGAGCATTTTTCGGAGTGAGAATCCAGTTCTTTCACTCTGAGGCTGCTCCAGGACAAAAACTGAAGTAGGGTATGGGGGAACAGTCAGCAGGTCAACTTTAAAAGCTCACCCCCATACACTCTAATACACTAATGTCAGCTTAGCACTTGAACACTGAACTCTTCCCTACTCAAATGCATTTATGCTTCTGCTGAACTTTTGTTTAAATCAAGAACTTAGCATTAGACCCCCCCCTTTCAGGTAGGCATTGCCATTTTATATATATGTGTTTTTAGTAACAACACCAGCTGCAAAGTAATCCATTCTGAATCAGATCTTTTGGCTGCTGTCACACAATAAATACTAGATAATAATCATTTGACAGTTCCATGCCAGAGATCCTTTTTCAAAAGAAAAATGTAAGTTAAATTCATTCAATGCTGATTCATGACAGCATAAGGGTACATATACCATTTTACATTGTAAATGCATTTCTCAGTGGAATGTTATGCTTGGATAACTCAGAAGAACGTGTCACTATATTAGGCCTGCATATGCAATCAACCCAGTCTCTGTCTACAGCAATGCCAGATGCCTGCAGTCAGTCATTTCTTCCAACACAGCAAGTCCTGAGCTCTTCAGATCAGCTTGCTCAGTTATCAGAGGCTTCTAGGTCACCTTGGGCAGTAAAGCCTGTGGAAACAAGGAACTGGAAATGCTGCAATATTACAGCAACAAAGCTCAGCTAAGGTATCAATGCCTATTTTATTGTTTGGAGGGACATTTTCATTCTCTTGTATCCACACATGCACAAGCGCCAGGATGTGTCCCCTAGTGTTCTGACCCTGACAGCTTACAGTGACACAAAGGACAGGGCACACCAGGTACACAGTCTTCCTCATGTTTCCTGGGTTTTAGCTTGGTAACAGCATGCAGGTCTTGGGTGTGCGCATTAGGAGCTGCAGGGATTTTGACCTTTTGCATCTCCATTCTATGTCCTGCTTTTTAGAGTCAATAATAGACAGAGCTGTTCAACCACTAATTTTCATCTCTCTCTTTGGGATTTGTATGGCTCCTTGCGATCAATAGCTTCAGGCAACCCCTCGTATTAGCCTAAGTATAGTCCGTTTCAGACAATTTTTTGTTTTTAAACCCTACAGTCTGGTTGTCCTGAGAAATTGTGTTCAACATAAGCTGTGACACTGATAAGCTGCTGACTGAATGCCATCAAGGTCTGCCACTCTCTTTTCTCCTTCAATCATTCCTCCTGAAACTCCCACACTCACCTGTTCCTCTTTTTAGAGATTTTACTCTTATCAGTCTTCACATTTCTCTTTCAGACTTCTAAGGTACTAAAAGCATCATACATACACACAAAGAAAAAAAAAAAATCCCCTATATCCCAGATATTTTGAATGTTCTATTTTAAAGAATAAAATGACCTTTGAAACTTTAGCCTTTTTTTTTTTAAAAAAAATTACTAAACTTAAAATATGTAACTGATATGTGATATTTCAAAAGTAGCTGAAGATGTATTTGAACAGAAAATTAGAATTCAGTAGCTTAAATCAAAATTTGATTTAGAATATTAGAACAAATATAACAAATTCAGTCAGAAAAGTTTTCTCAACTGCTAGGAAGAATTTCAGGCAAGACTGGAAAAAGGCAGAAAGATGATTATGTCACAAAACAGCCAGTAAACAAGATATTTATTTTGGATGGAATATGCTTAGGAGCCAGCTAGTTGCCCCTAACTTTTGTCCAAGGATGGCCCACACATGTTCACAAAGAGCCAGGTACCAGTAACAGATCTGTGCCCTTTCGGAATCCCATTAGGAGACCAGATGGGGTGATACCCTATGGCACCTCCAGTAAATGCCCTTGTAAGGACAGCAGAACTGGGCTTCAAGAGTGAGATTGCTTCCAAAGAGATCCTAAATGTAGGTATCTGAAAGTTACTTGTCTTAGCTTACATCACAGAAAGCAGTGGCTTGAACCAGCTGTCTGAATAGGAAACAGTTCCATGCAGTTATTCACTAAACAATAATGTTAGTATTGAATAACTTAATCTCACCAGGAAAGTGTTCTGAGTTCAGCTCTATCATTATTTCATAGTAAAACAGCGTAACACATAGAGCTCACCTCCGTGTAGGATTTGGACCTATAATACTATCACCTCGTTAGAGAATATAGATCACAGATAATCCAAAAGTACGAGATTAGTTTTGACCTAAATGCAGAAGTAGCTAGAGATGGTAGTAGCTGTCATAACATATGTTTCATGTTATCTAAAGTAATTTACAGGTGTAAGCTTTTTAAATACGTGACTTCTCTGTGACTAATTTTGCACTTGAAGTCTTACAGAAAAGGTAAAGTTTAGACTGCAAAAGTGGTAATCGATAAAACAGCGTGTTCCTGACCATGCATTCTTAAATATATCTGGATCATAGTTTACTTTACATTTCAATTTCTCATGTGTACCAGAGGAAGTGCTTATGCACGTAGCTAGTCTGCAGTTACCGCGAGTCACCACTCTGGGGAGACTGTTAACCACCAATAAGCTAAAGCCAAAGCAGCTGTTACCAGCAGATCAATTAGAGGGAAAATACATATACATGTATATGTAAAATATAAAGTCTAAAAGAAACAAAAACAAACAAGTTCTCAAAATTTTCATCACATCCCTATGACACACCATTATGTTTCAAATACTGAAAGTAAAAGCAATCGCCAGAACCTTGGGATTATCAAATGCAACAGAAAAAAAATGAGCCAGAACTGTTACCAAATAAAATTTACCCTCCAAAATTCAGACTTGAATTCTAGCTCTGTGTTTACACTACCAGTATTACTAAGCTCCATGTTCTAAGAATGGTTAACACTGTATTAACTAGTCTTAACAGTTAGCTTGTGTGCTGTGGCTCATTTGTGATGCAGTAAAATAAAGTCTCATTCTGCCTGAAAATATAGATATGTAAAGATAAAAGACAAACATCTTAGGGCTGAAGAGAATTATCTGTAATGTTATGGAAAGTGTGTTAAGATCAAATTTGGCACTCATAGGTATACATGGTGCTACATGCGCCTGTAGAGACATAAAGACGCAACTGTTTCTTCATCTTTTAAAAACTCCATGCCTTGTGAAGAATAAATTTCAGCTGTACACAAACCCAGTCCAAAAGTGTTAAATTCTATTTCACCCTTCCAAGTTCAGGCAACCACTATGTCACGTGTAGCCTGTTCTCACAGCAGCACTTCTGTGAGGTGCTAAAACCAGTCATCTGCCTCCTGCTAGCACAGCTAACTGTAACAACATCCTCCAGCACAGCCTCTTCTGGTCCAAAACACAGATCCTCCACTGTGACTTCAAGGCACGTAGCTGGCTGTTGCTGCCACAGCTTTCTGCACAGGGTTAGACAGGCACTAAGAATTGCTGCATTTATATTCAGCCTCTTTGCAGAAGTGTTTTAATGCCTTCTGTAACACACAGGAAACACTGCCTCAGGGGGTATGAAGTTGCCTTTGCAACTAGCCTAATAAACACTCACTTCCAGACAGGCATTGTAAAGACCCCATCACCAGGTACCTACAGAGCAGTACCTGCTGAGTCTGCCCTAATGCACTTCTTCTAAACTAGGGGCAAAAAGCAGGTGGTATGGCTGTTGTACCCTACCGGGCATTGCAGGCCCTAGGCAGACCCTCTCTGCAAACAGTTCAGTAAAGATAAGTAGTACTCATTTGTACTGGTATATTTGGTTAATGTGCCCATTTTGGTGAAAATTGTCATTTCAGGAGGCTGCAATGTCAAGAAGATTAGAAAGTCTGATGATGATAGAGAGCAAGGAACAAGCTTGAACACGAACGTTCTCACATACACTTGAAGCATTCACTAAAGGTAACCTGCACATTCTTAGCAAACACCCATTTCCTTAGATTGTGCCTCAATTCTTTGCTTTACCTCAAAATATTTTGAGGAATAAAACTTGGGGGGTTGACATGATATGAGATGTGCTTGCCTACATTCTTTACCTCCTTGAAACCCAGAGCGTAGTTCCTAGAAGTTGAGAGCTTAAGTGAAATTAACCATTATGAAACTAGCTACCCAAAACTAAGAGTTGAGCTATGCTGTAAATGGCTCAGAGTTGAAAAGAGTCCTTACACTTATGATCAGCACACCTCAGTGTCTGTAAATGAAGGAAGAAACAGAAGTATTTTACAATGCATTTCCTGTGCTTAAAAATAAGACTGATCATTTTAATACACAGATCATGTAATTTAAACAAAACCTTATTTAGGCAAAGACTTTTTGTGTTTGATAGACTCAGGAATCACTGTGGTTTGGCTTTGGGTTTTTGTTTGTGTTGGGAGGGGGTGTAATGAAATTTGGCTTCTGTGTACGAGGAATATGAGGAAAAATAGTATAAGAAGTGAAGATGAAGCTAAAGTGAGAGATGAAAAAAATGGAAGTGTGTGTTCATCCCTGTCTGCATTGGTGCTGAATCATATTTTAGTGAGCTGAGAGTCACTTATTAGCCATTTGCTAACCCCCTTCAGATACTTACGTAAGTGGCATCAGGAATTCCTCTCTGCTGAAAGGAAGCTGAGCCACTTGTCCTTGTATCAACAATGCTGTTCCAGTTTACTCCTAGAACAAACACCATCATTGGAAGCACAGATGAGCGGAGCACAAATTTTGCTAAGCGCATAGACAGAGCACAAATATCTTCTGCCACATGTGCACACAGGGCCAACTAAAATACAACGAAAAAGCACAAATAAAACATAAGGAAAAGAGGTTGACTGTTAGTATATCTCACCAAATTTTCATTTAATGTCTAAATGGAGAAAGTCAACATCACATTTAATCTACTGAAGTCTCCAGCACCAGATTTTCCTCTCTGTCTTCTTTGAAGACCTTTGAAGATCCACTTGCAGTGTCACATCATCTATAAAAAATACTACTGTAGTAAGTGGCTTAGCTGCAGTGTGAGCGTTGCTTCATGTAAAGCAGCATTTTACAGGACTTAGGAGCAAACAGATTCTGTAGTACAGACAGAAATCCTGTGTTCTCCTGTACACTTAACCATTAGCTGCACTGACTGCCTAGGGGCAAGGCAGAAAACCACACAGAGTGGCAGGACCAGTGAAGTCCTGCACACTCCCATGCAACCAAGGAATCAGCCAGCATCACACAAAGCTAACAACGGTTGCGATGATAAGGAATTACAGGGCAAGTGAAGACCAGTGCCTCAGTTGCCAAAATGGGGTCACTGCTCTGCTCCATTCCCCTTCCTGGCCACATGTTGCCTTCTCTTCTTCTGCAACACCGCTCGTTATAGGAAAGTGATTCAGATTATTTTTTTTTTCCTTGAAGTTGCTTTCAGCTGTATCAGTTTCTGTATCTGGCATATCACGTGTCTGTGCTAACACAGAGTGGGAACATCTTGCCAGAGATGGGTCTGCCCATTTCCAAGGCAGCTGATGCTTGGATTGGCCTAAGTACCACTGAGAAGCTGCACATTGCAGGTGGGAGGGAAGGAGGGGGAAGAAGCAGAGAAAAACAGAATCAGAGAAAGATGATACTTCTAATGAAAAAAAAATTCAAAAATGTTTTCCATTTAAAACATCTAATAGCTCCGTGCAGAAAGAGCATGCTGCTATAAGTACTGTTTTGGATGTGTGAAACTTGCCACCCCAAAAAAAAAAAAAAAAAAAAAGAGAGAGAGAGAGAAAGCTTTCTTAAAATAGAGCTGGTTCTTTTTTATTTAACACCTCATATTTGAGGGTTGAAAATGTATTATTACGTTATCCAGCATTAACGTGATGATAATATGAGAAATATTGCTTGAAGGCAGAAATTTTCTCAGGCTTGCAAATGAACCTGCTGATGCATGCCAGTTTGAAACAGAAGTGCAACTTTTTTTAAACCTATCCATAGATTTCCAGCTGCACACATTCAGCTTCCACACATACGTCACAAGCTGTGCACATGGAGACATACAACATGCACTGAAGGCGCTTGAACTTGGCTGATGTTATTCCATAAATATATTCCTTGGATTAATTATTAGTTCACAACACAAAGAAATTATATAACAATAATATTCTTGAATAAATCTGAGGAATATCAATGAAGAGAAAAACACAGATAAACCTCATTTGCTCAGAGCATTTTTTACTCTTTTCTTTTAGTGGCTAGCTATTCCACTAAATAGGCTGTTTTTCTACTCTTAAAGTAGGTTATAGTCAACTGATACAAGTACATGAAGTTTCCTATTATACATTGAATCTGTCGACATAATAAGTACCAGCTGGATCTATCCCCAACAGCAATAACAGCATGTAGAGCATGATTATAATGTAACAGATTGTGAAACAGAAGAGATGGGTTCACTTGTAATAAGGCCCTTATGCTAATACATGAACAGAAGAGAGCTTTGCTTGTACACAGCGCTTGTGGCAAGGCCCTTATGTTAATACAGTAAATTATTTCAAAGGTAAAACCTCTGAAAATATTGCCTGTGAACATTTTTAGGAGTTTAATTACGTATGCAAATATGGGGAAACATGGGCCCTGAACGGCTGAATAAAGTGGTGGCCCTGGGGACACAGGATAGGGAAGGCTGATGTACTGAATAGCTGCTTTGCCTCAGTGTTTACCAGAAAGAACAGTCTGCAGGAGCCCCAGGTCCCAAAAAACAGGTGAAAGATCTGGAACAAGGAGACATATTCTTGGTAGAAATGGATCAGGTTAGGGAATACTTGGGCAAACTGGACACTTGTAAGTCTATGTGCCCTGATAGACTTGGACATCAGTGCCAAGGAAGCTGGCAGATGTCATTCCAAGACCACCTTTGATGATCCTTGACCAATCATGCCATTTGGGAGAAGTGCCTGAAGACTGGAGGAAAGCACATGTTAGTCCTATTTTCAATAACAGGAAGAATGATCCAGAGGCCACAGGCCAGTCAGCCTCACCTCCATCCTTGGGAAGAAAGGTGATGGAGCAGTTAATCCTGGAAACCATTTCCAGGCACACGAAGGACACAAAAGTCATCAGATGTAGTCAGCATGGCTTCACCAAGGGGAAGTCAAGCTTGATCAACTTGACAAACTTCTATGACAAACTTCTTGATGAACTTCTAGATGGGGGGAGAGCAGTGGATGTTGTCCACCTGGACATCAGTAAGGCCTTTGACACTGTCTCCCTTAAGATCCTCACAGAGAAAATGTTGGAGCATGAGCTGGATGTGAATGCACTGAAAACTGGCTGAGCAGCCAGGACCAAGGGGCAGAAATTAGTGGTTAAAAGTCCAGCTGAAGACCAGTAATTAATGGTATACCCTAGGGGTCAACACTGGCTCAAATCCTGTTTAACATCTTCATTAATGTTCTACAAGATGGGCAGAGGGCACCCTCAGCAGGTTTGCTGATGACACAAAACTGGAAGGAGTGGCTGAAATGACAGAGAGTCATGGTGCCATCCAGAGGGACATCAACAGGCTGCAAAACTGGCTGACAGGAATCTCATGAAGTGGAACCATCCCATGCACCAGTCTATGCTGTACCCAGCTGGAAAGCAGCTTGGCAGAAAAAGATATGGGAGTCCTGGTGGACATCAATTTCAGCATGATCCAGCAACGTGCCTTTGCCGCAAAAAAAAAAGCTAATGGTGTCCTGTGCTACACAAGGAGGAGTGCTGCCAGCAAGTCAAGGGAAGATATGCTTCCCCTCTGCTCAGCACTTGTGAGGCCATACCTGGAATGCTATGTCCAGTTCCAAGCTCACAAGCACAAGAGAGATGACCCACAAAGACGATGTTGGGACTGGAGCATCTCCTATCAGGAAAGGCCAAGACTGACCTGGGACCGTTCAGCCTGGAGAAAAGAAGGCTCAAGGGGGATCTCATCCGTGCATACAAATACTTGAAAAGTTGGTATAAAGAGGACAGAGACAGACCCTTTTCAGTGGTGCCCAGCACCAGAACAAGAGGCACTGGGCACAAACGGGAACAGAAGAGGTTCCCTCTGAACAAAAGGCAGCACTTTTGTACTGTGCAAGTGAGGGAGCACAGGCTGCCCAGAGAGCTGGTGGAGTCTCCTCCTTGCAGATCCTCAAAAGCCACCTGGACGCGGTGCTGGACACTCTGCTCTGGGTGGCCCTGCTTGATCTGGGGTTGGACCAGATGACCTTCAGAGGTCCCTTCCAGCCTCAGCCATTCTGTGACTCTGTGCAAACTTAGACAAACTATGCTTTGCAAGTACTGCATACTTCTAGGAGACAAACACATGCTCACAGACAAGGCGAAACATCCTTCACAAGGAATTGGCAAGCATAGCTATGAAACAACACTCCAAATGTCAAGAAGAAACTTGGAGGCAGATCTATGTTCAACTCAGTGTAAATGCAAGAAGTTCTAATTATCTGATGAGGCAATTTTCTCTTTAAATCCTTCATTAGCTGAATACTTTGGGTATTGAAAAGCCATTCTGCTGAGCAGCATTTACACTTGAGATCTTTACAGATCCTTATTTTTTTTCTTTTTTTTTTGTCAGATTTTGAAGTTTCCTGTTTAACCATAACTGCTGGTCCTGTCCAGAACAACATTTTTTGCCTTGCTATTGGCAACACTTACCAGGTCGCTGTTACTATGCGTCTTCCACCATTGGAAAGTGTTTGCAAATTAAGTTTTTTCTTCTAAAGGCAGTGACTGAGTACTCAAGTGCAACACCAGCTTGGGAGAAAAGCTAGTGGGAACATTGGCCTGTTTGCCAAAAGTCTGCATACTAGCTCTTATCCAAGATGGCCTGCTGACCGCCAAGAAACATTCAGCGCCACACTTGTTGCTGACGGATCACGTTGAGAACAGCCACCTGCTGTCAGCTTTCATCATTTTGTTTTTCTAAACAAGGCTCACAGCATTTGGTGTGTGTTTTTTCCAAAAAGCTCCAGTGCCCAGATTTTTGCTTTCCAGTTCTGATATGATAATAAAGCAGCTTGAAAAACACTTCTCAATAGCATGCTTTGCAGAAGGCAGCCCATTATTACTGAAACAAATCCATAAGTTTCTATAACCCTCGTAAAGCATTTGAGACAGGCCCTTCATTCCTGAATAACCAGAGTTTGCTACACAATATTGCACTCTCATACAGCTCACACCTCTCTGAAATCTGAGAGCATCCTCACGATGCATAATTAGTGCTCCTATGGCACACAGAAATTGTAGGAGATAATGGCCTTCAAATCTCAGAGAAGTCCATGCAGGAAACAAAGATGAAAAGTCAAGTATTTTGTTTCTTACACTTCTTTTCAGTTGCTGACCCGTTTTTACATTGTCTTTCTTGATAGTGGTGCTGCAACAACACCCAACAGATCCTTAGCATGACCAAAATTTAAAACTGCATGTGACCTGCATGCATTATACATTAATGAATTTATAACAGAAAGTCAATGTAACTGAAATAGGTTTGCAGACAGCAAAATTTCTTTCCAGAAAAAATACATGAGTTTCAGAGATTACTTTTTAGCTAGTGGCTATATTTTCCTGTGATAGTAGCTCGTTTTTGATGTAATAAGGTTTGAACATCCCATCCACCCTTACCCAAGTTTTCCATAAACCATTGGAGAAAGGAATTTCACTGATCTCAGGTCACAAGCTTCGTCTTCAGAGAAACAATCTCCAAGCACAGACAGGATACATGTGCTCCCAGAGCTTCTGTGGGCTTGAAAGCAGGCTGCTCAAAATGGAATAATAAAGATGTTGAGAAGTTGGACTCTATTTGTAACAGATTAAGTAAGGTTATAGTTTAGAGTATCATGCTCTTAACTCTTCCATTCTCCATGGATGTGATAACCATTGCCAACAACTCAGGGCTGGCCTAAGATCACCACATTTTTTAGTTTTTATTAAAAAAAAAAAAAAAATCCACACACAAGGAAGAAAACAATTTAAACATCTCATTGCAAATGGTTCCTCTTCAGTGTACAGGAGGTTTTTGTCATCCACGTGTGGATAACACACTTTTCTAGAATGCCACTTTTTTTAGCTGTCTGTAGCCTGGTGAAGGATGAAATTCAGTTTTCTTTAGGAAAATATTGCTATAAAAATGAAAGGATTTTCCAGCAGCATCATTAGGAGGAAAAGAAGGATCTTTGGGGGGTAAATGAGAGACATGCAACACTTCCACAAACAGAAATCACAAAATGTGCTTTTTAGGTACCCCCAGAAGACGTGCAATACTGTGGAATCAGCACACGATGTCTCTAGTAGACACGGAGACTCAGCCCTCAGCCTTCCTTCCTAGATCACTGGAAACAGCATTACCCTCTTGGCTTTGACTTCTCCAGCTCCCCCTGAAACAGCTGGGTGACAGAAACAAGATGCCAAGCCCTAGCCCTTCAGCTTCAAATGTTGTAGAAATGAAATTAAGAGGTGGGGTTTTTTTGTTTGTTTTTGTTGCCCCTGCACTCTGCCCATCTGTAAATGCCATAAACATAGATGGCCTATAATCACTACCTCTTAGGTAGTAATATTATCTCAGCAAGACCTTAAAAGGGCTCAAAGTAATGATCAGCAGGCAAAATCACCCTGTCGACCTACAAACAAACATGATCTTTACAAACACAGGAATTCTGATTTTAAAGCACAAAGTTCCACAACTGTTCTCGTGGTGTTACTTCTCATGACACATTTTAAGGAGTAATTTTCTCATCATTTTTATACCCTGTTCCCTGAATTGTACTTTGCTCTGTATATTAGTTTGGGATTATTTTTATCACTAATTTATGGCAAGAAAAGACACCTGATCTTACCTGATTGACACTTATAACACTACTAGTGAAAGAATTACTGCCACACCTTCTTGTGAAAACTAAGTGCATTCGACATTTTTTTGTGTGTACTCTCTGTGGTCTGCGCGCTTGTGGTTTGGCCAGAACACAAACATACCCAGGTTACTGAGAGAAGGTGAGGTCTGTGTGATATCCACCTGATGCCTTGGGCTAATTACCTTCCTCATACACCTGTCTCCTTGAGATGAAACATGCCATTTGGTAATGAGAAGCTGGAAGTGCTAAAGTCATTGCTTGTAACAGGTAAAAGGTGAAGACTGAAATGAGTATTATATCTGTACACGTTCTCCAGACCACTGTAACAACACAAGTTGCAGTCATTCCATCACTATTTTTCTTCCCTAAGTATAAGGTGAGATAAGAGGTAAAAAAATTTAGCTGAACATTCATCTTCAAAAGCACAGTTTATTGTAACAGGAATAACTGCTATGTCATCAGCATGCAGCATTCTATTAAGTACATATTTTTAGCAGATTTGTGAAAGGTATTGATTGCGTACATCTGGCCAATTCCATGTTTCTAAAATCCCAGCACATTTCATTTACAAAATAATATTTCAGGTGAAAGAAGGTGACCTTCACTGAGCAAGCAGTGTTTTTTGTTTTGTTTTGGGTTTAACTGTTTAAGTGTGTATCTTTAATATAATAATTTATTTTTTAAACCCTGGCAGTGCAGACCATGCTTCCAGAAAGAAAAAAAGTCATCTTTGTTAGGGAAATAAATAAAAGTTATCCACACGCATATTGCCTTTCTCAGAGGGCTTTCAGTCTAAATTAAGCACCCAGGTTAGATGTGGTAAGTGAAAGTGAATTGGGGAGGGGACTGAAGGGCACCTTGTGCTGACACTATGTACCAATATTTAATATGAGCTGTTGCTGCAGGCTAAATTCAAAAAGATCCTAAGAACTACAGCTAAAGGGAGAAGGAAAGCAGTAAAATAACATATAGAACATTAACATACGAGCCCCAAACAGTAGCAACAGCAATTTATATGATGAACCTAGACGAATAATCAAAAGATCGCCACTGATCACTGGGCTAAGTGAGCTCCGTGCCCTTGTCCTCAGCAAGGACACAGAGCTGGCAGGGATTCACGACGTGCTGGAAATGGGACAGCCCAGGAGAGATCCTGCAACCCCTCGTGCCACAGGAACCTGAACCACTGTCAAGCAGTTCATTCGGCATGCAGGGGGACACAACCGCTTTCAGCAGGCCTGCAATTTGTCTTCTTCCTCCGCCTTTTATTTATGTGCACTTTCAGGGCATCAGAAATCCTTAAAAGCTCACACTTTCAAGCACGATGCTGTTTGCTGGTGACCCACGTCAAGAGGCAACTTTTATAAATGCCCACAGGGGCTGAGGGCAGGACCCTCTCACAGAGTGCCGATTGCTGCGGGGTGAGTTCAACTGGAGCTTTCTGCTCAGGGAAGAGTAGGTAGCGACTCACATAGTCCTCGGGAATGCTCACTAGAATGAAATACAACTCAGATCTGCATCTTAATGAAACAGTCTGATACTTGGAACACTGGGTGATATAGCCGCAACGTCAGGGAGGGGGCGAAATAAAGGTAGATCACCGAACTGAATGGGCTATCTATACCCATTTCTTACAGAAATCTTGCTAAAAAAAACACAGCATGATCATTTTTCTATTGAATACAAATGAGCGCGTTTCTCCTTTCCATGATGTGAAGCCCAGAGAATGACAGCAACACATGCAGTTATGCATCCTCCATGTTGCAAAGACTGCAAATAGGGACTAAAGAAAGCGTGGGACCAGCTGCCATGAACAACAGTAAGTTATTCAGGCACCTATGAACTGTGTGAAGAATATTATAACCATACGAGCCAGGACTTCTCAAGATACAGGGGGGAAAAACAAAATCAGCATTTTATTTCATATCCATTTGCCTACATGCTGAGAAGCATCTTCAAGGGAAAATATCCTGCGTGTTGGCCAGAAGACACTGACTATTGCAAATGAGGGCATGCCCAAGATAAGCCCATTTAAGTGTTGGGTGTGTGGTGTGCTTATTGCATTAGTTTGCTTCAAAACGGGGGAAAAATGTTTGTGACACTTGGACTAGCACCAGATGCAGAGGAACAGAATACCAACACAACAGCTGGCAGCAAATGCATTCAGCTGTGCTGATTTCTTCAACAGCAGGCAAAAGAAAATTAAATTTCAACCACAGGTATTAAAATTACATGGACACACTCATGAGGACAACTTTAAAACCAAGGACAAATTCACTACCAAGAAGGGAAAAAAGGCTGACACTACAGGTATTACTACAACACATACTCCTGATTTCAGTTAAACCATGCAAATTCAGAAACGTCAATGACCCTAAACCTGACAAATTATTAATATAATAGATGAGAAAAAAAATCAAAAACATATCAAGACCAAACATCGTATTGTGACACCCCAGCAGCTCAGAGGTTTGAAAAGATTGTAAAAGATGCAGAGAGCACAACACCTGCCTCAGGAAGAACTCACTGCACTCAAAGACAAACACCAGTCCTGGGAAACAAAGGCAAAATTGCTGCAATCAGGCACTTAACCCCAGGCCAGCAGTTGTAAAGACACCAAGGCAGTGTTTACATCCCATCCAGGCAATTTGTGCTAAAACTAAGCCAACCCATCCCAGTTAGCCATAATTACAGGTGATATCAACATGAATAAAGAGAGTAACTACACTCTACACGTGGAGAGAAATTTTGAAAACATTTGTCCTCAAGGTGCCAACCAGATGTAAAAGCAAGTCTTTAATAGAGCCTTGCCCACCAATGAGGACATTTTCATGTGCCTAATGCAAAGGTAATGTGAAAGGAACTACAGACATAACTTCAAATGCCTGCCAGGGAAATAAAATTGGCTGCAATATTGCTTTACAGGACACTTGCTGATGTTTGCAAGTCTTAGCCCAACCCCCTAACGGAAAAACACCATACTAAATACCTAAAGGCATTCAGCTTTTCAGCAGCTATTAGGATTTGCAAGCTGCTCCAAGCTGACTGCAAGTGCTACATCACATCCCACTCAAGAAGAGAAGGAGGATGTATCCTGTTGGCTCCTTAACCCCAGCAGGTTCACAGGCTTAAATATCCAGGAACAAGAAACAACCTCCAAGGAACTGCAGGAGACATGGGAAGAGTTCAGAAGCATTAAATAGGCCTGTCACGTGTCAGGTCTGGCAAAGAAAGGGCAAAATACACAAGCAGAAAGCTTCAGCCCAACTGAGCACCACTGCCTGTCCCTCTGGAGGGACTACCACTTGTGGTACCAGTGTGAGAGAAGAGACCCCCCTTGCCTGATCCCCCCCAGCCCAGCAAATGCTGCAGTACCTGCAATGAGGGAACTGTAGTCCTGTACAAGTCTGGAACAGCACGAGTTCTCCAACACTAATTTGGAAGGAAATATGCTTTTCTAGAGATTATGGATATTGGTCAAACATGATTAAAAGCAGCAGAAATAAATATATCTATACTTTTTTTTATTTTTTAAGAGTCAGACTAGATCCTTTTAATTACACACCAGAGCTTTCTACATTTTAAGATCCCTGCTTGGGCTGGAGAAGCCGGGCCAGAACCATACCACCCCCAGGCTTCCCCTCCCTAGCTCCCTCCATGGGTCCCAAGCTTGTTGTTTCTGGTAGTCTTCAGTGAGTCGAAGCAGTTCTACATTCATCAGGTCGTAACTACTGCAAGTACAAAGCAACTACAATGCTTTGGTTATCTATAGGGTGCTGAACAAACCAGCTTTGGGGAAACAATTGGGAAAAGGGCTATGTACACACAGACAAAGAAACAAAGCCTGAACTTGCCCTGCCTGGGTGCGCTCCATTCAAGCTTTCTGAGCACCAAAGTGCTGCCTCCGTCCATTGTTTCTGAGGCCTGCACACAGGCCCCATTTGGGAAGGAAGGAAATGGGTGGTACAGTGTTCTGCAAGGAAGCACAGAGAAACTGGGAGCAGGCAGCTAATAAAGCAACAGGAAGAGGTCAACAAGGCAGGAGAACTGCATCTGAAGAACAACAAAAGAGGCAGGCGGAGGAGGAAAAGCACATTTGTGCTGGGAAGAGGAGAAGCAGCCAAAGATACCCAGCCTTAGTCAACAAAACACTTAAAAAGAGCAGTTTGGGACATGTACAGTAAAAAACTAAAAATGCACCAGATTCAGAAAGGCTTTTCCACTCCCCTACCTGTCCTACTGATGCTTAGCTAATTCTGATGAGAAAGCAAGAACAGAGGACAAGAGGTACTCTGGTTGAAGAACACTTGAGGCATTTGTAGAGGTGCACTTATGCTCTTGACCTTTTGACTAGGAGGCTGCAGAAGAGCCTTCCCCCTTCAGAAAAGCAGCACCAGAGGCGTGCTCATCCCAACATCAAACATGTCTTGGGGGATTACACAAGGGTTCCCTTCATTATTGAATCAGAACACCCCTTCCTAGTTGTACATTGATTTTGAAAAGCAGGCCGAAGGATTGAAAATTTGCTTTATATCAATGCAATTCCCTACATTTCACTTGGGTACAGACCACAGACAAGAAGGAAGCAACGCCAAACTGGTGTCACGCAAACTACCTCCTCTTAGACAAAGCCACAGCTCAGAAGATCTTGTTTACTATACAAAACTCAATAGAAACCAGTAAAAACAAAACAAAACAAAACAAAACACCCTCATATTCCTCCAGTGATGAGATAAGCCTCAAAAAAGATTGAGCACAACACCTAAGGCAATTTATCTGTGCCACAGCTACTGACCCTGGGGCAAGTAATGATTTTTATTATTTTTATTTTTTTATTTTTTTTCCCCCCTCAAACTGTATCAGTTTAGATTATGCAGTTTGAGGTTGCCAATAGTTGAATGCCATCAAGATTTATAGCTTCCTGGCTTGTTCCTGTAATATAATAGTGTCAGTTTAGAAATTTAAATACTAGCTGATATTCTCGTACCTAGGGCATACCTACTTATTCCGGGATAGTTGCTGTATATGAACACACAAAGCTTTAAAGATTTTCATATCCTAGTAAAAGCTAGAAGCTTTCATTTATCACATTTTCAATGGAAAACAAAGTAATTGACTTCCATTTCACATCAGTAATAAACCTACTTTCACTCTCAGCCTTCTCTCAAAGGATGCCTTTTTCACATGCAAGACTGTAAGAACTTACTCAAAGGATGACCTAAGGATAGGTGGCCAAAATACACTGATCATCTCAGATGGCTGCTTTCTCCTGAGTGGCTCAATTTTAAGAGTATTTTTAACAATATTCATATTTTCCACAGTAGATCTGTGTCATTTAATGGATGCTAAAGTGGCTGGTGGTACTACACAAGCTTTGTCCGCAGAAGTCTTCTTGAGGTTTCATCATGTATCAGGTAATACAGAAGTATCAAATACTTGTAATTACTTGCATTTCCCAGAGCTGATTTTATCTCAAGTATTGTACAGTCCATGAGACAGGAAGTCTTGAACTTGCTTCATTTCCCACCTCTTTTGAAGCAAACAAAGCGTTATCATTTTTTAAAATGCATTATTATTAAATAGAAAGCGCTCTGTACTTTAGGTGTACCCAGTACTTTAGGCCCAGATTTATAAAAATAAAGCGATCATACTTCAGGTGCCTACGGTTAGTCCAGTGAAGAAGTACATGTAATACCTCAGCTTTCGTGACATTTACAGCTGACTCCAGTGTTTAATGTACAGCATAAAGATGTAGCCTTTACCTCAACAAGTTTCAGTTAAAAGTTATAAAAAGGTACAGATACTGAATGACACTTCTGCAGACAGAACATTTTTCTCAGATTTGGGTCTTTTGCAATTTCTTAATATAATACCAAGTCCTAGCCATCAGTGGTACACTTTTCCACATCTTCCTGCATCCACACAGTCAAGTACAAAATTCAGAGTGAATGCTCTTGAACAACTATAAAATCTATCTCATAAATCATACCTTCGCCTCTACTGAATTGGTTTCTGTGGTAAGCACTCTTCATCTCCCAGTCCACAGTGAATTAAGCCACGTGATTGGACGAGTGTTGAGGCTGTCTATACATAATGTGTTCTAAACACAGGATGAATTACAGTATTATGAAACAGTATGCATTACAGAAGGCAGGCATAAGCAGGAGGAGAGGGAATGCTGCCTAATTCAAAGTTACACAAAGTGCCCAGAAAAAAGTTGACACACGCAAACAGTTCACATACCTCAAAACTGATAAGAATTATTTCCCTAACAATGCACCTTTAGTATTACCAAAGGCAAAACTTGCAGATAAAACACGTGAAAATGTACTTTCTTTCTATTAATGTCATAACCAACAACATTTCTCTAGATCATTGAAATTTACCCAATAAGCATTAACCACAGAGTAGCTGAGATTACTTCCATCCATGCACACCACACAAAGCTAATACTCTGTAACTTCCCCTTACAGCATGAGAGATTCCAGTGATGAAAAGAGAATATTTGCACGAGTCCTATATCTCTCAATCCTTTTTAACTAGCTTATCATTGCTTTAAGTGTGGAACATTTCTAGAGTAATGTTATAAGCAATTAAAATCTATACAGAGGATATTTTTTACTATCTAAAAATGTATTTATTGTATATAAATCTTTTTTCCCCCCAATAAATTATTTTAAAACTTGGAAACAATGCCTGTCAAACATTTTAAAGTTAAGTGAGATATAGCTGATAAAGGCTTTAGCAGTGACATTTTAAACCAGTCTCCTATACTACTGAAAATAATAAAACAATCTAACATCTGAGAAAACAACAACAACAAAAACTACAGATTTAACATTGAATTGAGTTTAACATGAACTTTTATTACTGGGGAGACTACTGGGTGACCTTTATTACTTGAAATACCTTTTTTTCATCGTCCCCCTGTACTCAGCTCTGGTGAGGCCGCACCTCGAGTACTGTGTTCAGTTTTGGGCCCCTCGCTACAAGAAGGACATCGAGGTGCTTGAGCGGGTGCAGAGAAGGGCAACGAAGCTGGTGAGGGGCCTGGAGAACAAGTCCTACGAGGAGCGGCTGAGGGAGCTGGGCTTGTTCAGCCTGGAGAACAGGAGGCTCAGGGGCGACCTTATCGCTCTCTATAGGTACCTCAAGGGATGCTGTAGAGAGGTGGGGGTTGGCCTGTTCTCCCACGTGCCTGGTGACAGGACAAGGTGGAATGGGCTTAAGTTGAGCCAGGGGAGTTTTAGGTTAGATGTTAGGAAGAACTTCTTTACTGAAAGGGTTGTGAGGCATTGGAACAGGCTGCCCAGGGAAGTGGTGGAGTCACCATCCCTGGAAGTCTTTAAAAGATGTTTAGATGTAGAGCTTAGGGATATGGTTGAGTGGGGACTGCTAGCGTTAGGTCAGAGGTTGGACTCGATGATCTTGAGGTCTCTTCCAACCTAGAAATTCTGTGATTCTGTGATTCAGTAAAAACTGAAAGGGATCATTTTCCATACTTCTCCCTACCCACATTTTACAACATGCGTTCTTTACTTTCACACCATACAGAATGCCAAATCAACACGATCCTGCCTTTAAAACTGTTTACATGCTATGTGTACGTAGGGCCATTGCTCTAGGAACTCCTCCTTTCAGCTTCTCAAATGTTTCTGGTGGGGACACACAACGTATCACTCACTCTCATTCAGCAGTACACATACCAACAGCAGCGTAACTACATGAAGAAAAACTCCACACCAATAGTTTGCCCACATCACTTGGCAATGTCCCTTTAATATTAATACACAGAGAAGTAAAATTTTTTCATAAATTTGTTCAAGTATGTGGAACATGTAAAATGCATAAGAATCAATATGGACTTCATTAATGTTATATTTATTTATTTTCCAGCTTCATACAAACTGGATGTAGAAGCATAAACATAGTACATTTCTACCATTTTCAACAAAAATATAACCAATATGTACAATTATTGTATTAAAAATACAAAAGGGATACAGACTCCACCAATGTCTTTCTAAAAGACATACAGGTACAAGTAGTATCAAAAGTATGAGGAAATCACCAGTAAATTGTACATTCTGCACTTGACATCACAGAGCGAACTGAGATTAGCAGTCCTATGGTCTACAATTACTTAATGCTTATATAACATTTGTGCAACTTGTGATAGAGCTAGGATTCTGTATTTCTATATGCACATGAGGTCCATAGCCTTGAGAATAAAACTGGCAAATAATGCATATTACATGTAAAATTACAAATGCATAATTGACAATGTGATATATAAGCAAATAGACAAAAGCTATGATTACAGGAGAGAGAATTAAATAAAGCACTGACATTTGCTTGATACAGTGAAAAAACACTGCAATTTGATCTTTAAAAGTTGAAGCTATTTACGTTTATCTACTGATCAATATGATCAGCTGAGTTCAATGGAAAAAAAAATCCAAGACCAGCAGTTCCTCACATTTGAGTACTACTCGGATTGGCAGCCTTCACTTCTCCGGAGTCTGTGCAAAAACAACACAAAAATAGAGGGGAGGGTCATTTCAGTCATTATAGGGTTAATAGCAGCTGTGAGCAGGTGGTTGCTACACATTGGCCTTCTCTACACATGCAGTGTTCCACGAAGCCATTAACAGTTGTGACTACTTCTGCATTGCAAAGGCTGACATATCTAAACAGGTTATTTTTCTTTACTTAAAGGCTTGTTTATCCCCTAATGCCAAAGTCAAGGTGGAGGTTATTAAATCAGTATTAACAGCTGACAGGAGCTGTGACATCCCAGCTTGCCTTCACTGCAATGTTATCCAGTTAATTTCTCTTTCAATATAACTACTATATAGTAAAAAATAAAATAAAATAAAAATAATATATAACTTAAAGGTGGGGTTGCCGTCTGTCTCGTTAAAATGGGACGCTGTTTAGATCATGCCGTCCTGTATTCCACAAGGCACAGGTATGGGAGACACAGCGTCCTCTGGTCCTTCACTGGGTAGGTAGGTGCATGCACGCGGTGCTGCACTGACACTAGACCCGGCTGCTGGTGCCGTTCCTGCTAACAGGCACACATTTTGGAGGTCCCAGGGTGGGGCACGCTATGGGTGAAGCGAGATGGTTGGGAAAGGCCGTGTCCTGCAACCTCTGCCTTCCCTTCTGCCCTGCTCAGCCACGTGATAGCAATATCCTGTCCGGAAGCTCAGGCTGGCAACCCTACTTACAAGTACGAAATAATACTGTAGTTACTATGCAGACGCAGTATTTGATCTCAGAACACAAACATACAAAATTGTAACAAAGGCATTGTAAACAAGCAAATAAGCACTGCCTCCTTGAAGGATTTCAATGCATTTTCTCTTTGTAGGTTAAAGGCCAAATGTAAATCGACAACTAGCTCATCCCGTTATCCCAACGAGACTAAGTGCTAGGGTTGTGATTAAAATTGAAAAGGAAGATTTAAAAACCCTTCCAGGCATTGGGAAGTGCAGCCAGAGTTATCATCCTGATGTGATGATCTTGGAATTTGGAATGATACTGTGTGATGTGGCAGACAGCGACAGTGGTAGCTTGGAGATTGCTGCACTGTGCATTTCAAGCAACACAGTTTGAAAAGTGCCAGGGCGATTTCTTCACAGTATTTCACATGCAAGGGGAGGGGGGACAGAGGGGAGGGGCGGAGGAAGAAGCCCCATGCTGCTTTAAGGCAGGGAAGGAGGCAAACAGGTCCACCATCCTTTAACTATAGTTCCAAGGCTCCTATTCTAGGGACGTCTTCTTGTGCTCTCCTTTAAGGTGGCTCACTCTGGATCCAGAAAAGCCCCAAGTCTTACACAGCAGAGACTTGCTCATCTTCTGCAAACACAATAGGATAGGGGAAAATATCATTTAGTTCACGCAGAACAAGACTGCTACTGAATGAAACAACCTGTACTATGTTCACGTGCTTTCCATTCCTTTCATTTAGGTATATATGTAAAAACAAATCTAAATAACTTTACATTTCAGGTCTCATGAAAAGTACCTCTTTGAAATTCTGTTCTCAAAAAAAATAAGACAATCGCTCTGAGCTAGGCGCAGTTCCTCAGCCTGAGAACACAACAGCTACCCCTAGATATCTAACAGCTTCATAAAGCTGTTCTTACTTTTTTCCCTGGAAATATCTGCCAGAAGTTACTATTTTCTACTGATTTATTTAAATTAAGATTGCATAAAAATTGAGCACAGCCTTAGTTGTTACTGATAAAAAAGATTAAAATTCCCAAACTACCATGGGAATTCTTAAAGTTTGAGGTAGTTCTGTTAAAGCAGCCTCATCTTTTTCATCATGCTCAATTGCAGAGTTCATCCTGCACATAAAGATTTAGTATCTAAGCAGTTAGGGAGGGAAGGGGAAGGTTAGCCTTTCTACCATTAAGCAAAACGAAGCATCAAAGATTCGGACACGTCATTTGGGCACTACCCTGCCTAAATTGTGAGCATCTAGCTCTGAAGATGTAATCCAGCTACACTTGCACTCCACAGAAAAACAGAAAGATTATGTCTGCAGAGCCTTTGTACCGCCATAGCCAAGCTAAAGCATAAAGATACAAACACACTTTGGCAAGCGAGATAGCAAAATCATAGTGGGCTGGTTATGTGTAGCAATTGGTGTGGAATACCAAGTGTCCACAACTGTAAGAGTTTCAGCTAGTGTGCTGAGTGACCATCCATCTAAACCTGACCAAGGACAGTCTCTGGGGCAAGTATTTCTGTAGACCAGAATAAGTCTTTTGACTATTAAATGCACGGCTAGCGCCAAGCATTATGTATTTTTATGGCAACCAGGATTTTACCTGGAACATAGGCGCCTCCAGAGAAGTTGTCTAAGTCAACTGCTAGGCTGTCCAAGAAGATTCAGGTGGACCTACATTCCAAATTTTAAACGTTTTAGATGAACTCATTTTCACCCCTTCCAAAAGTAAACAAACAGCAAGGTTTGAAAGATGGAAGAGCTCGAATTATGGCAAGAATTTCTACTGTGTAATCTGCATTGTGTCTGTGAAAAGACTGAACATTTCTGCATGCAGCATATTCAAAATCTAACAATTAAAAATTTACCATCTTCCTCTGCAGAAAACCCTTGAGACTGATAGTGAGCAAGACGTGGATCTGACTCATTTGGTTTGTGCCACTGAGGTTTGTTCACAGGCCTGCTAGTTGAATGGCCATGCGACTGCTGCTGTTGAGCTGATGTCCCATGGGTCTCACATGTCCGTGCCACCATTCTAGACCTCTGAAGTGCTATGTTGTAATCTGGAGGCTTTCTGGTTGGATGGGAAACACCTTCTGCAAACTCAGCAATAGGTATTCCTACATAACCAGGAGGAGTTGGAGGTGGTTCCCGATACCGACCCTCTTTTCGTGCTGCAGAAAAAAAAAAGAAAAAAGAGCAAACATTAAGCAGTTTTCTTATTATCTCTTAAAATAAAGAAAAATAAACAGTGAGAATTAAACAGCAGCAAACTCAAGTTCCCAGAAAAAAAAATCTGTAAGAAGGATAAAAGTCAAATACTCTACAATAGATAATGAGATCTTGAGAAGTAAACCACACAAGAAAGCATAGAATATACAACATACACAGGATATAGATATCCTTCCAGTATTAGTTCAATAAAATTCACCAAATTACAAGAGGAGTTTGTTTAAACTTGGTAGCTGAAGCTGTCCCACCAATTACATCAAATGATCACAGAGACCAGTGATGTAAACAACTCCAGGAGTCCACACAAGTGGCAGCCATCAGGAACACAGGCAGCTCCCCAAATGCACTACTATATTGATCCTGAAGATTGGCTTTGTCCCTAAATGTCTTGTTTTTAGCATCTTGCAGGGAAGGAAAAAAAAAAAAAAAAAAGGGACAAGGACCTGACATTATTTTATCATAAAAATCTTCCTAAATGAGACATAAGCTACATTTTCAAGAGATAACAGAAATGGATGTCCTTCTCATGCTTTCACTGTCCACTGTTCATATGGTTGTAATCTCTGCAAAATTAAACCATCAGAGCATTCCCATAAGAACAATGATTGTATTACATTTTGCACAGGAGAAGAGGAGACCATCAATTAGCGTGCGGATCTCACTGGGGCTTAAGTTTACCTGAATAAGACTTAACTCTGGACATGCTTAGAAGTTCACTCTTGCAAAGAATTTCAAGGGAAGAAAGAGAGGTTAAGAATTTTAAACACCTTTAGGAACAGAGCAGATAGACATTGCTTTTTATGACTCTGTATTTTGGAATTACATATTTAAACTAATTAATTTGGACTTTAATTCTTAACACTTTTAGAGGGTCTAGCTCTTTAACTTAACTTAACTTCCATTACAAAGGCAAACACTGCAGAAAAAAACCTCTAGCACAGCAAATTCACTTTCCCTGGCTTGTCACATCCTATATTCTTGCACAACTGATGAGGACAATATCACCCTGCATTATGCAGTATGAAATTGACTGAACAGGCACTACAAACTTAAAACTGACTGGTGCTATCGGGCTGGTGGGATTTTACAGATAAATGCCTTGCAATTAGCAAAAACAAATGGACATCCAAATGGAATCCAAATATATTTCTTGGACAAATTCTTTTAACCAAGCAGAGTAACATGAAAAAATTCTGAGAAATTTTATTCAAAGGGATTTCTGAAAAATAATTTTGATACAGCAGAAATTCTGTAGGAAAAAAAAACATCTGTTGAAGTATAGCAAGAGATCAGTGATACCCAGAGCAACATTTGCAAGATAGTGAATAGTACTGAAGTGCATGGAAGCATGCAGCTGCCATTTTCAGATCACTTTCACATTCTCTGAAGTCTAAAAATGTACTGCTAAGCACTGCCTCAAGAGGCAAATTTGGAAGCATGCTTGTTCCACATTCTGGTGGAAACCAAGTGCATCAAAGAGTAAAATTAGAGACTGGCACAAATCAGAACCTCAAGTACTGAACTGAAGAGCTTCCTTCTCTTCATAGTTCAGGGATTCAGATCTGCACCCAAGCTTTGAGGCAATGGGCCATTGCTAAGCAATATACTTTGGCTGAAAATGGAAAAGCAGTTTATCACAATGGTCTCAGCGTGACCTTAATCTGGCAGACTTTTTCATCTGTGTCGTGGTAAAATGGCTTTTAGATCGTTCTTCGTATTAAGGTGAGGAAAGGCACCCACAGCAAAGAGGAAGGAAAGGAATGAAAAAGAAAAAAAAAAAAAAAAACAAACAAACCCTGCAGAGGTCTCAGATGGCCCAAGGATATCTGAGATGTGTAGAAGGAACAATATGAGAAAAATGTGAAACTTTGCCAAAGCCCCCTTTATATTAATTTATACCTTATCTGATCTTTACTTTGTTGAATGACTATAAATGCATTTCAGCTCTAATTTCTTCAGAACCTCTTAAGTTTCATCAGCCTAAAGAAACATCTCAGCTGGTATTTAAGCACAAAGTGACCCCGTTTTCAGAAGTAAGGAACATTCAGAAGTCAGGAATCATCAGACAAGTCATACAAATGTATAAAGGAAAACACTTCTAAAAATATAAATCAGGCCACATTTATAGATACCTAAATATAGAATACAGAGCCTTACTGCAAAGCGTAATTCTCATTTCAGAACAGACACCTAAATATATCAACTTTCTCAAAACACTGTCCAGCAGCTGAGCTAGTTTTTTTGATGTATGGCAGGCTCTTTTGAAACACAAAAGAGCTGCAAAAACTGAGAATTAACAATAAGTGATATTTTCTCCAGCAATAAAAGCACAGTTAAAGGGCAAAATTTGAGAGAAACTACAAAATGTTTAGTTTTGCTTTACAGTCACACCAGACAATAGAAAAATAGTTTTAGAACAATAGAAACAAGTACTGTAGGCAAATGAATTAAAGTAATTCATGGCAAACAAAAATGAACTTACCAATAAGCCCCTTTGTACTGCTTGATGATGCCGGTATGTGTGTGGGCATGGGAGTTGGTTTTGACTCCTCTGCTGGTACAGACGTTATGCTACTGGTTTCAGCTTCAATGGAAACATCCTTCCCACCCCTCCGCTTTATGGTACCTGTGTCACCTTCTGAGTCCTCTCCCCAGTAGCCTGTCGAGGATGCCCAGCTTGCTCTGGACTGTGCTTGATCAAGGCCCTCCCTACCTTGACTTTGCCTGCCATACTTTGTGCCATGATCGGGGAACATCAGTTGGTCCATATGACTGCCTGAGGCCCAGAGTCCTGCCCCATCGCCTGAATTATCAAAATGAGCATGTCCAAAAGGCAGCGTCTCCCAGCTTCTCTGGTGCTGTATTGTTTGTATGTTGTCATGAGAACCACTAGAGCAAGAAGTCCAGCTACCACGGCCACTGTCAGCTGCATCGAGCGAAGCTCTGTCCCCCTGATCCTGTGACAGTTCTTCTGTACTAGGAGAAGACAGCACAGTTGCTCCAGCATACAGGCCTCTGTTCTCTGGCAGTGGTGCAAAAGAGCTAGGTGTACATTGAAGAGAAAAAAATCCAGTGTTGAAAGTGAAGCTCACTTGCAAAACACAAAGAATCTGACAATCAACAAAAAAGCAAGCATATTGGAGGTTTTGATGCAATTTACATTCTATTTGCTTTAAAGACTAATTCAAAGCATAGAAAACTTTCCCTTCAAGCTCATCCTTAATAAAACCAAAAAGAAGAATTACTGGACAGCTATCCTGATGAAACTTCAGTGCTTCAGTGAAGCCATTTCAAAAGGTAAAATCTTAACTTTGCAGCAGCCCTTTAAAGGCAAGCAAACAGCACTGATAGATAGGTTCCTAGTGCTTTTCCAGACAAGCAAAGCAAAGGATCATAAGTCAGAAACTGAGCCTTAGCAGTAGGTGGCTGCAGTTCAGGTTTAGGCTTCTGCTTTTCACATCCTTTACTGCTTAGGAAACTCTGAATGCCAACTTTACAGTATTTCTTGCAAAGGAAATTTATTTTAGCATTAGTTTTGGAAACATGTTACTTCCTAGAACAAGTATGCTCTCCGTAGCCTTTCAGTGATGGAGTAAGCCTGACACTACTAACTTGCACAGCAGCTGCAAAACTGACGAAGTGTCAGCTTTGTTTAGCAGCGATCAGGGCTTCTGGGATTTGTGGTTCCAGGGCAGCTTGCAACACAGACTGGGATCCTGGTCTTCCAAATATTTAAGACCTCTGATTAAAGAGCTTGCATAGCCTGGGATTCCCAGAGCTGAAGTATGCCCGTTTTGGAACAGGCCTGCCTTCCACAGACCCCACAGGACTAAAAGCCCCGAAACCATTCAGAGAACTGAAGCTTCCAAATAACAGCTCAGAAAAACAACTGGTGACTAAACCAGAGCCAGAGCTCCAATTATTTTCAGACCAAGACTTACACACAGAGATTCAGAGAACTCCTCACAG
Organism: Aythya ferina; assembly: GCF_964211825.1. Lineage (NCBI taxonomy): Eukaryota > Metazoa > Chordata > Aves > Anseriformes > Anatidae > Aythya > Aythya ferina. The sequence continues at coordinate 47,786,393 of NC_140300.1, read as the reverse complement.
CACTAGCTTACCCACCATTACAGAAGTTAATTACCTAGAAAACCAGCAGCCTAGTGTGAATTTTAGCTTCCAATTATTGTTGACTAGTAGAGAGATTTAGGGTAAAATGTTTGAGTTAGAAAATCTGCACTTTTCTATAAAACAGACTTGCTATTACTAACTATTTCTCTTCTCAGCTTGGGCCCTGAATAATTGTATCAATAATTTGTCATCTAATTCAGGTAATTCTTCACCTAAAAAAAAAAACAGATTAGAATACCAGTCTGCCACAAAGAGAAGACAGTCTGCAGCAATACTAAATGCTCAGATAAGGTCTACTGCAAGTTAGGTCTTACTGCTGTAGACCTCATAATAGGCTCAGGAGGGCAAAACATTTTCTTGTCAGAAAATATAGCATTATCAAAAGATTCAGCATTTAAATAGCAGGATTTAAGAGCAGGTTAGAAAAGAATATTTGAGAGAGACATATAGACAAAAACATGCCACGCACACACTATATGCAAGTATAATGAAAGTAAGAATAAAGTTCGTACCCTAAGCTGTATTGATCTGGTTCAATCATGATCCTTCTATCAATCCTTCCCACACCAAGATTTGTCTCCACAATGCTGACAGAATGCCTTTGTCTCCTCTCATCATGCAGGGAGACTGGCATGGAGTCAAAAGAGGAATTGCTGACAATACTGGATCTAGAAGAAATTTCGCTGTGACCAGAATCTGAAAAGTTATCCACTGTGCCACTGGGAGCCAAAGTATAGCCTGCAAAGGGAACATGACGTTAATCAGACTCTTAGAAGCCTGCTCAGCTATCCCCAGGCAGCTGGCAATATTTACTACAGTAGCAGTAGTAAATCAGATGTATGATAACATTTTATTTACAGAAGCAGCACTGCAAGAGACAAAAAAACAAGCAGCCTAACTTTATAACATTGTATGCTCTATTTCTTAACAAGAGGTTTAAGACTGTGGAAATAGGAATTACTCATTTAGAAACCAGCTGCTCACCTTCTACTCTCTACTTTTCTCCCCAAAAATATTTTCAAATGCATTACATTTGTGCTCCTACGTCATGAAATCTTACTTCTGATGAAAAAACAGCCTGTATTTAAACACTGCCACCAAGACTGGACCAGAAGAAGTTCACTGGACAATATTAACGCTTAAATGTAATCCAGAAGACTACATACATGTTCTCCAACACTACAATTCAGAGATGAACAACAGATATAACATGAAGCATAGATGCCTGGGCTGACTGCTTATTACATACCGTGGCTGAAGTATTGTTTCAATTAAATTTAAGAAAGTAATAATAATTCAGGGTTTTCAAGTTTTCTTTGCGGTACTTGGCTAACGAATAATATTCCAAAAGACAATAATCATGTATTAACAGAATTACACCATAATTTGGAGGTAGCATTAACACAACCAAACTGCAATAAAATCTGCAAACTATGGAATGTCACACGGGCAAATTCAGCTGTTTTTTTAGTGTTGGAAAAAATTGTGCTGAATGCTCTTAAAAGTTAAACATCATTAAGCAACACACATCTACAAGCAACTGCAGTTCTCAATTTTTGCTTTTAGTCTATACTGACTGTCAAGATGACTTCAAGTAATCTATCCCAATTCACACTCACTGAGAATACAGAATTACTGCTGCCAGATTTTCTGAAAGAACATTCCATTTTGTTCATGCCACCACCTAGCTAAGGATTTTTTTTTTATTTAAATTTAAAATCACCATTATGATTTTCTTTTTTTGAACAATAAAATATCTTCTCTCACTATGAGCCACAGACACAATCCCAATTCCTTTTTCAAGAAATGCACAAGGACTGACCAAAGTTATCTAAATTCATTCTTTGCTGATAAATCATTTGAGAGAAATCATGCTGAGACAAGGACTGAAGATGATAACCTAACTCTCCTCTACATAACATCCTCCTCCATCTGACCTTAGTAAAGATAACTTCAATAGAGACTCGGGATAGGTATTTATTTTTATTTTCTTCCCATATTAATCTCTCCCCTTTTTAGATCTCAGGTCTTATCCAATTGGACCTATCCCAGAGGTCTATGGTGACTTGTTAGTTGTTACTGCTCTCAATTCCAAGAAGAGAGAAGGAACTGGTTAAGTTCATTAGTCTGGAACCAGAGGGTCTCAGCTGACAAGTGCTACCACAAACTAGGTTAAGTAAAGGGTTTAACTATCCACTTGATAAGAAAGTGGTATACAAGGTTCCAATCCCTATCAACCCTGTGCAGTTTGTGAAAAGTTATTGCTACAGGAAAGTCTCCAAAACACTCATCTCTTTAGCAGTCTGAACTTCTATTATGGAGACTGAATCCCAATATATGTATTTTAACATAAAGTATTATATAACTTAAACGCAACGTTAATGATTTTCTGAAAAGAAAATAAACTAGAAGTTGTCTGCAATACAGCTAGGCTATGATACTTCCCAACTGACTTTTGCTTAAACAAAAAAAAATCTGTTTCTTCGATTTACTATCAGAACAAGCAAAATGAAATAGCAAACAGGCGAAAACAAAACAAAACAAAACAAAACAAAAAAAAACCTTTTTGAACATCCTTAATTCATTTTGTAAATAATTTTGTGAAATCATTAAAACTGAACTCAGTCAAGAAAGTTCCAATGTGCAATACCATTCCTCAGGTACAAATACACATTGTTTGAATAATTAGTTATGCTGTTTGTAAAATGTTATTTATTAGTCATTCATATCCCAAATATCTGAAGCCTGCTTGTCATCCATAGGTTACACCCCATCTAGATGCATGACACAATAAATAATTCGTTTAATAGGTTAATGAACTCAATTAATGTTAGTATCTTGATACAGCGACTTGCATTTTACTGGCAGAAGACACTGATGATTGGAATATTTTTGTCAGAAGCAGCTGTAAAGTGACCTAATGCATCACCACCCTGTATCAGTTCAGGCTTTCTTTCCTGCTAACGGGTAGGACTTCCAGTTATTACACTGGTGTACTACCTCCTCCTCTCTTGCTAACCACATGTAACGTAAGTAGGAGCACTAGTAATTCATCCTGACCATAAAAATCCTCTCCCAGGAATTTCCAAAGTCTATAACCTTCAGGAAACAGAATGAGAAATGTTGCATGCCTAGTACCTTTCCTTGGAGAACTCTGGGGTGAGGTGGGAGGAGAAGACAGCTGTGAAGATGCACTTGATATTGTGTCTTCAGATTGTTTCTTGTGACGGTCCAGACTTCCTTCTTCAGATAATGAAAGAATTTTCTTTAAAGCTTGGGGGGAGTTAATGCCTTTAAGAATGAATGTAGGCAGATGTTAAGTCCAATATAAATACATCTTCCCATTTCACAATGCATTTATAGAGGGAACACCATATAGGAAAAAAACATTCTTTCCCCTCTCCTCCTCCCCCTTTGATTATTTGTGAGTTTTTGACACCAGTTTAAATGAAACAAATTTTAAGCCTACTCCTGCTCAAATATAGTGCTTTATTTTTGCATTTTAGTGAAGTCCGTGTTTCATTTTAGCCAACTAAAATAAATATTTTATGGCAGAAAACATAATCCAGAGTTGGTATTTCACAATGCAATGCTTATACGACCTACAAATCAGGAATACATATTGTAGTGGTTACTGGCAAACTTGAACTAAAATGGTGAGAACGCACAAGACCCTCAAATCTCACTGGTTAGTCAAGGTTTACATCGTACAATTTTTTCCATTCACAAAGCAGTCTAGAAGGGCAAAGAAAGCCAGAAAGATTAATAAGATTAGGCTTACAAAACAAGGCCATCCTGCAGTTGTCTTTCTCCCTTTAGAGAACTATTTCTGCACCAGCTTATTTTGGCAAACTAAAGAGTAACAACATCCTGAAGATGATGTATGATGTAAAGATCTAGGACATAAAGAATTGCTTTTTTGAGGCAACAACTATCTTTCTCTTCCCCTCCCTGGCATAGTCTTAAAAGTGAAGATGGAGCTTCTCTGACAGTTTTGCAAATTTTTGTGGTAGAGGTTATTTTAAAGCATTCCACAGATTTTGTCTTTGATCTGTTGGATCACAATATCAATAATTTACAGATCCTTCATCAGCATAACCCAGTCAGTTTTCAGAAACTTTGCCACCATGAGCAAAAATGCTTCAAAGTCCTTTTAACATTAAAATTTAACAGTAAAATCAAGAAGAACTAGATGAAGATTGAATTGTTTCTTGCCCATTTTGCTGCTTCTAATCTCTTCTCCAACAGTCTAAGCAGTGCACAAGTAAAATTAATACCAGGTATAAATCAGACTTCATTTATTGTTAAATCATGTAAGGGAAATGGAAGGGCTCATTATACTATTTATATTTATTAAAAGCTTTTAAAAGTCATTTAAGTGATATGTAGGAAGTTCTTAATGATTTACATGTTACATGTGTTAGAACACAGATTTGGAAGTTAAATCAGAAGGATTCTTTCCTAGCAGATTTCTTTCTTCCCATTTCCAGAGAAGAAATTTTTATATATACAACTGCATGAAACTGGCATAACTTGCAGGCACTACTACTAGAAATAAATGTCTGTATCTGATTTGATTAGAAGTACTTCCCTGACATGAACAAATCAAACCAAACACTTCTTTGTTTGACTTACCAAATGGTGGGAGGTCTTTAACGGGCACTTTCTTGCGAGAGGGATAAAGAGATACAGCAGGGACCTGCAATGCTTGGTTTACTTTATGTTGCTGCTGCTGCACTTTCTGCTGGATTCCTGCCCGGGGAGCCACCGGTGATGTTTCGGATTTTCCAGATCGCTTGTCCCCTGTATTCTTTGGCACTTCGCAAGAAATAGGAGAAAGCAAAGAATGACTATGAGCTACAAATATAGTGTGAGTTTCAACCCGAGAAGTGTAAAGCCCTCCAATTAATAATTAAAATGTGCTCATATACTGAATCAATGAATGTAGTAGGATATATCTTGAGAGAACCAAAGAGGAGGAAAAGAGGGGGAGATTTAACTCAATTTAAAATACGTACTTTATCAAAGATTGTACATATGTTAAAATATGTAACTTTCTCAAAATAAAACACTTATACAATGACTATTGATGTAGTTATCAAAAATGTGACCAGAAGTTAAGCTGAGCTATCATAGGGATGACAATTTGTTTAAGATAAGCATAATTTCTATTATAAAGTTAGGGTACATAATCACATTATAATTAGCTTTTTTTTTTTTTTTTTGCTAACCTGAAGCAAGGACATAAGATACAGTATTCCCTCAATTTAAGTACAACTGATTTCCAGCTGCCACCAGGTACAGTCCTCCATGATGTCTCTGAAATATCTAGACATGAAGCCATGCCCTTTCCCTTCTCAAATTCAAGTCATCTGGGATGACCAGCCCTATTCACACCAATAGCCCAAGTACATCAGAATGGTAGAGGAACACTTGGCTTCTCCACATCCTTCACATACACAAATCAAAAGAACTGTTGTGCACTGCAGCATCACATTATTCCAAAAATCTTGTCTCCTACATAAATGCTATTTTAATATATTGTTAATCCATAAGATAATTTCCTTAAGATTTAGTACTTGCCAATAATTAGACATCATTTTCAATGGTGATATTGTCTAGTTACCATTCCCAATGATTTCCTTGCAGGAGAAACAGAAGTATATTTAACAGCATCCTTACAACCCATACCAAATGTCAATGCTCACATGTGTTGGTGGCTGGCTCACACTGCAGAGAGAGAGTCTGGAGGCTCTCTTCATCCATTTCCAGATCCAAGTTTGAGAGATACTGCTTTACTTTCCGTGCCATCTGAGCATCTTCATACAGTTTTTTAGCATTAAGGAAAGAGCTGCGACGGACACGCTTTTTATGACCCCCCGTTTGTGCAACATCCAGCACAGCTGCATTTGTACTGCCCTGGCTGAGAGACCTGGAGTAAAGGAATGGGGGAGAAAGAAAGGAAAAGCATGACTTAGTCCAAACACAGTATCACTTAACAAACATGAAACATGCAATAGATTGCATGAATGTCAGTCTATGGTCAAAGCTCACATGCCTCATTCCAGTAAGTCAAACAGATAGAAGGATGAGGGTCAGGAAATCTTTTTACTTGGTGACAGGCACTATTTAAATTACATAAATATTTTAACCTGTTCTGCTCCAACTAGGCAGTATCACTTCACACACTGAGAAAAGCATTCAGGCTAGTTATCTCACGTAAGCCAGTTACTCAGAAGATTGGAGCATTAGGAAAAGCTCATGCAGCAAGGCAATGCTGACAGAAGACTGTAGCTGAGATTCATATTTAAATACATATAACAGAAGGAGTTTTGAAAGCTCCCTAAATACTTCTAAAATCAGACCACATACAAAACATGTAGCCGAGCTTTATGGAATAAAACTTCCTTGAAACTTCATACATTGAAATAGCTTTTTGGTAAATAAAACAATCAGCTGGTTCATGATGAAATAAAAGTCATGCACATTTTCGTGTATGTATATATATATGAAAGCTATGCATTGTTCCTGAATTGTTAAGTGTAAAAATGATGGCTACATTGTAGTGTGAAAAAAAGTTAGTTTAGCAGATTTGTGAGTTTTAACATTTGTACTTGTGCTAAGTGCTTATTAGGCATAATAAAGTCAACAGCAATTTTTCAGCTGTTGCAAACTTGCAATTCTATAATTTTCCTTTCAGTGAAAGTCATTTTCTTTGGCAATTGAAATTATAAATGTGGGGGGAGAATACCGTTTTTGTGTTTTAACCTCAAAAGCAAAAGCAATCCTGGCCTAAAACATATCATCAGTTAAAAAAAAAAAAAAAAAAAAAAAGTGGGTTAATGAAAGAAAAAATGTCAAAGCACCAGAAAATTAAAGATAGCAAGTAGGAAACAATGCAAATGATAAAGGAAGAAAATGATAAGGGCTGTGTGTTGTCTCCAACCACTTACCCCAAACTCCTCCACTTCTTCTTCCTGCAAGTGAGAGCCAGGAAGAGTAAAGCATGGGTTTAAGAGACAGAGAAAGATCATAAGCTCAGAAAGAAAAAGACCAGACCCAAGGACAAGCAGTTCTGGAAGCCCACAAACATTAAAAAGAGCCTTGACTTGGGCAGTCAGATATTATAAACTCTTCTAGTTCAAATTAAGAAAAAGAATATGCAATAAGCTGGTCTAACATCAAGCCAAAGATCATTCACTCCACATTTTCTAACAACACTAGCTTAAACTATTTCAGATATAGTCCCATTTCTATTTAATCAAAGCAATAAGGCTTTCACACATGGACATTTCAAACAGACTAATAGATGTGTTCAGGAGTGTCTTCCTCTCCCTCGCAGTGTCGGAAGCTATTATTATTATTATTATTTATATATATATAAAATAACTAGCAGCTAAGAAATAATATAAAACATTTATTTATATGTATGTATTCATAAACTCAGAATTCCATGATTTCTCCAATTTTAGAACTGGCTTTGATATATACAATACACAATCTTGGTAATTTGTTAACAAGAAAAAAAATCCTCATAGTAATCCAATTCAACATGAAAGAGGTAGAGGCCAACCATGAAAGTGAAAAACTTTCTGTGCATACGGAGCTCACTGAACAACTACCGAGGGTCTGCTGATAGGAAAATAATATTTTTCTTCCAAGTACACAGAGGGGCATTTGAAAAGCACCTTTTTCACCTAGCTTTCCCTCAGTTAAGAAAAGCTCTGCCTTAGACAACAAACTTACCTAGTTCTAAACATTAAAGCAGGATCCATGTTAACAGATGCCATACGACCAACATGGCGTATTTCCTTCGCAATCATCCTCAACTTCTCAAAGTTGACCAAACCCTCCACTTTTGAATCATTTCCTAGAATCAACAACAATTAAGAACATTGTTTATTATGTAGCAAAGTTGGTTCTCCTTAGCCAGTAAAAGATGATGTATTTCTGCTTTTACCTTCATGAAGGAATGTAAGGTCTTTTTTGATAACAGGAAACAAGGGAATAATAGGGGGCTGCAGGTTTTGGCTGTTAAGGACATTACGATATTTTGCCATATTCCTAGATGGATCAAACAAGTCCTGTAGATCTTGAAACAGTTTTTCATACTTGCTTGGAAGCTTTTCCCAAGTAGTTCGGAGCCTTGCAACTGGTGCCAAATTCAGGCCACTTGAAACAACAAAAAAAAAGTGCAAGAAGTTCAAGAGGAATGGAAAGAAAAAAAATAAATCCTAGAAAAGGCCATGTTAAATTTTGTATGGGAAAAATACCATCTATCCAGAATAGTACAGCACAGCAATATCAATAAAATAACAGAATTGAAAACTTCCTTTTGCCAGCATGTATTACAGAGCAATTAATTTCATTTTTATAAAGCTGGAAAAACTGAAGGTATCTGCATGATGTAATCAAAAGCAGATAAAAGTTACACTTGTACAAATTCTCCACAAGATTTAATTGCCTGCACTTATTCTAACTGCTTTGGAATAGCATCTGAATTGGATAACAATATCAAAATACAGAAGTACCTCAGATTGGCAGGAAAAAAAATCTACCTACATACTATTTAGATAGTGATAGCACAGCAACCCAACTTCTTGCTGCAATAATCCATCTGACTTTGTTGTATCTAGATCAAATTGTTATAACAGACTCTGTATATGAAGCTATTCTAAAGCTGTAGCTGCTACAAAAACGTTTTCCCCTCCCTTAATGACATCAGTAAAGGATGTATATTACACAGCGGCTAGCCTGTCTTGCTATTCATTTCTAACTATCAAGAAGCTTGCTATGTAGAACCTCTCCCTCATTCAAGTTCTTGCTAGTAGACAGGCTGCTTATTTGTTACTGACGCCTGCTGAAATAACTGAGCTAAATCTTTAGATTTTTATGTCTGGCAAATGCTGACTGATTATTAACACGCATCCTTGACTTCGGAGTTTGCCATGTTTAATTGGATAGCATTCAAGCCCAATGATCTTCAGAACAAGTGTCACAGTCAGTCTGTTGATTCAGTGTGGCATGGGCTTTTGCCAGACACTCATAAAATCATCACTGATAATGCAGCTTGCCCAAGCTTTTTCGCAGAAGGCAGTATTTACTTTTTTAGGTTTCTTTTTCCTGCATAACTTGGGAGACTCCAAAGGAAATAAGAATGTTTTACAAATGCGTAAAACCACAAACATTAGAATTTCCTGCTTTTTTTTTATTTTACTACAGTACTACTAAGAAAAATTTCTGTTTCAGATTTTAGTGCCTTTTTGGTTCTTATTAAAAGACCTTTATTTGCAGCTTATCATATAGCAATGTAATCTGTTATTGACTATTATCAGAGTTTCATCCAAGAAACTGCTGACACAAAGAAAACCACAGTTAACATATCATGTCTCAATGAATTCAAGGTACTGGGAACTATAAAATGAGCTTCCTTTTGGAAAATAACCCATTCATTTATGATAACATTATCATTCTTTTTCATATACCTGATTTTTTGGTCTTTGTTTTTAGGTAAGTTTAGCAGTTTCTCTACTGTCATGTTGACAGTGCCTCTAGCCTTGCCATCTTGAGCAATAAGTACACAAACAGTAGCATTACTAATAATATTTTAGCAAGCATTTCCACATCAAGTTCAGATTTCTGGAGAATACTTTCCTTATTGCATTGTCAAGTGCTGAGGTTGGCAGTATGAATTAGTTTACTCTGTTTAATACGTTTTTTAAAACATTTTTAATTACATTTTTTTTATTTATAAATAAAGCTTTGTTTTTTATTCAGAATTACAATTATTAAGGTGCAATACCTAATGATAGCAAACATCGAGTTGAAGTTCTTGCATTCTCTGCAGTGTAGTGCTATCTTAATGAAATGCTTGATGATTTTCATCCTTTTCAGCTGGTTGGTTTCTCTTAGAATCTCAGAAGCTACCCAGAATGTTTCTTGATTTATCACTTCTTCAAACTTCTTTAGATTAGTGCAACCTGTTTTTGATTTCAGTTTAAACAAGTCATCTATGTATTCTGTGGGTTCAATGTTACGGAATAGCTCAAAATTTCTCATGGAGAGCTGAGTAGCCACCTCAACAGTACTGAGCTGTAGTAGAGAAATTTGACTTTCTCTTAGTAACTCTTGAGCATCCTCATCTGAACAAAGAGTTTCTGTTTCCATGTTGTTCTTCAGGTAATACCTATAAAAACAAAATTCCAAACCAGACTTTATCGAATATACTCAAATACTAGTGAAAATTAATGACCAGTTGGCATCATAGAATAAATTGAATTTCAAGACACATAGATCTTAATTAGAAGCATAGGAGGCGATTTCTTGTAAAGAAACAGAATTTCAGTAATGAAATAATAAGAGCATTATTATTTATTAAAAATATTAATAGGAGCATTAATATAATTTAATAAACTGGCATAGTCAACTTTAGCTCACAGTGTCTAATCTCACCTGCCACTTAGCTGTATCCTGTCAGCAAGCTTGGATAACTGATCAGGAAGCCTCCGTTGTTTGATTACACCCTCAGGCGTGACAGAGACTTCACATAGTGAATATGCATCAGGGGTTGCAGTGAGAGCAAATTCCCTGATGGCCTGGATGACCACTTCTTTCGCTGTTGTGTCCTTACTGATCATGATGTAGCGACTTTGCTGATCTGCCTTGAAAACCCTCAGAACTTGATCTGGTAAGTCTGAAAAAACAATTACATACAAGGTATGCAATTCAGTAATGCAGAAAAAAATTAACGGTATAAGAACAAACAAAAATATTGGTCACATTGAATCAAATTATAAATTATTACTCTTTATTTCAGTATCACTGTTTCACCTCTCCCATTCTAATGGAATACTTTGTTGTTGTTGTTGTCTGCGTGTTGTTTTGTTGTTGTAGTTGTTTTTTGTTGTTTTGAAATGAAGGACTGGTTCTATAAGCTACCAGGATAAGAAGAAGAAATTAGGCTATCAATGGCCTATGAAAATATGTAAACATTTGCCAAGTATGGACAGATAAGCTAATATGCAGCCCAATTTTCACAGGTATTCAGTGCTGTTAAGTTTCATTCAAGCCTGAGAAAAATCAAGGACAATCACAACACTACCCTGTGCACTGACATATGATCAAATTAAGTGACAGGAGTGTCAGTCTTCCTAAGGATGCTTTTAAGACACTCAGCTACAAGTCTGACACTCAACTACAGTGCCATACACAAAGGGAAGACATACCCATAACAAATAGCTGGAAGACACGGGTGTAACAGCCAGCTGTATACATAAATAAGCTGCAGTAGCATTAATGCATCCAAGTACCTAACTAGCAAAATGGGCAATCCTTGATATGTTTAACGCATAATATTAAATGTAATGGATTCTTTACGTTCTTAATTACTAAAATATTGGCACAGAGAGCAAGTTTTTGGAGATAGAAAAATTTTCTAAATATTTGAGTTCCAAATACTGTTTCAAATGTTTGATGACAAACCCTAGAGTGAACACCTACAATGCAGCTGTTTTTAGGAAACCTAGAAAATTATCAGCCTAACAGCAAATGTTGTATTTGCTATCTCCATAATCTTGTTAATGGTTTGAAATCTAGATACATTATCAACTCAAGTTTTTTGATTATCATGGTATTATAAAGAGAAAACAAAGAGCTAAAATTGTGCTAAAATTGTGCTGCTGTCCTCCACTGGACTTCAGTTTATTTTTAAAACTTTTAACTGACAAGATAAAGTATTTCTATTTATTTTAATTTCTTCCCTTTATTATGAATAACCTTTTCTTGGTTTTGGCATAATATCTGGTCATCTCTCCTTTCTCTGATTAAAATTTATTTTTAAAGATCATAAAGGTCATATGAACAAAAAAATTAAAAAAAAATAGAAAGCCTCCTGAATCTACAGACAGAAGTGATAATTATTTTTAAAGATACTGAAAAAATAACAGCTGCTAGATGAAAACATTCACGTTGATACAAGCATAATCTTATTTGACAGCTTATGAGACCTGAATGTGCATAACATGTGCGGTAACATATTTAAGTTACTACAAAAAAATCTATTCAGGAACAGAAATCTTGTGACAAAAGAAGCAAAAATGTCATCCCTCTACTGCTCCATGTCTTCAACATCATCATTTGGAAAGCAGTAAGACAAATCTCTCTCACGTGACTTGGCTTACATGCCACAAGGGCCACTTAGGCTTAAACATTTCAGTTTACGAATTACATTATGCCTATAATTTTTCAGCTCACATGAGTATGTTTGCAACTTGAGAAGCACTAACATTCAAGCACATTAAAACTGTGTGGAGTGATTATATTATAATTTACACACAACATGCATCAGTGTAGACCAATGTTTAACCATTTCCAAGTACTTGAGTCAAATCTGTAAATCCTTTTTTTTTTTTTTTTCTTTTAACCAATTTTGATTAACTGAAGAAGAATACAGAGTAGAGCCTGAAATCATTTCTACAGTTTTTGACATTGTGGGAATGGCAGATGCCAAAGATGCAGCCATTCGAAGAAGCTAACAAAAAGAGCATGCTCTCTAGATCCTGTTGAGTCTTGCTGTTACGGAAATACTTGCCACTCAAAGGAATGATGTAAAGATGGGAAACTTCTGTACACAATACTAAGGTGGGAACTCACTTAGTACTCAAAAGCAGCAAGTATTTTGTGCAAAGAGAAAACTTCAGTGATCCAGCAGAACAGGTTAATAAGAAGAAATGTAGAGGAAAAGAGAGTACCATCATCCTTCTACTGTATTTTACCATCAAATTTCTCAGGGTGCAAACCTATCAGAGCTGGTAGCAAAAGCACTACACAGAATACAGAGAAGTTTACAAGCAACAGAAATTACTACAGACATAGTAATGTCAGCAAGTTATTCAGTACTTTTTTTTTTTTTTTTTTTTTTAATAAACCAGCACTTGAAGAGAATTCTAATCATCCCCTTCACTCCTTTTCAAAAAAGGAAACTGGAATAAAGAAAGCAATGTTTTATGATAGGAATCTAGTCACTTACATAGCTTGTATGGGGTAAAAAAAGTAACAATGACTGACAGCTCATCATTACTAAATTATTTTGACTTTCAATCAAACAGAAATCAAAGTGCTATTGACTATTTGAACATTAAAAAATAAACCTCTACAAGCATATTTGCAAAAGCCTGTGCAAATCAGAAGAGAAACTAAAATCACTCCTTGCAGATTTCAAGCTAAAAAAGTGTTCTTTCTTCCTCCTCAAAGACTATCCTTCTAGTTGTTTTATTCTCTGTCCTGAGGGATACCCCCCAAAGCCTCAAAGGATGGCCACTCTACTACTATTCTCTTTCTTCTCCAGTGCATTCAATTTAGCAGAAGCTGCCTCCATCTGCAGCTTTAATTTATGCTAACATAATAAAAGAAATTAAAATTGTAGGCTTTAATTTTTTTTCTCTGTCTTTAAGCAGTGATATAATTCAACTCTTGCAACCATCCCTAAAGCCATTATGTTTTTGATTGCATACTCCTCTTCCCCCCTGGCTTCCCAGCCAGGAAAAAAAAAATTACACTTACAAAGTCCTTTAAAAATATTCAGTGCATGGCCGTGTGTGTGTTTTAAGAAAAAAAAAAAATCAGCAATTACTTACATTTTCTATAAAGACAATACAAAAGCTGCTATAATATTGAAGCAGGGGCATTACATCATTTTCTATCATTGCTTCCCCAAAGCAAAAGCCAAACAGTAGAACAACGTTTATTTATTAAAATTCTCTGAACACCATATGCAACTGAAGGATATTCAGAACTGCAATGTTTTTTCTTCTTGATAAATGGGATTTGCTTGAATTCTGAGAAAACACTCCCCACAGCTCTGGTATTGAGACATTTGCTGTATTCAGTACATTATAAGAAGGTCCAGTCTAGGTAAGTGGCAAGCTGGAGAATTGACTTTCTACCCATTTATAGATAAAGTGCTGACTAAATAGTCACGCACTTACTGAAATATCTTCAGTGTTGGAAACTAGTTGTGAGATTAAAAATATGTAACAATCTTCCCACTCACAGAAGCAACCTTAGACACTCAAACAAAAATGAAACAAAAACCACACACCACTTTCTTGTAGTCTTCTTCTCTAGTGCTCCCCTCAAATGAGGGGAAGTGATGCTCAGTACTGCAGTTTCAAGAGTGAAAACTGTACTGACTCGGATAGTATGTAAACTGATATTTAAGCACTGGCCTTTTAGGTAAGGTTTGAAATCTCTCAGACTTTGGAAGGCACTGAATTGTTGGTTCTGTTTTTGAGAAATACTCTTAAGTATTAAACTAAAACTTCGAAGTGTCTGCACAGCTATTGGTACTAAATCCTTCTCCAGCAGCTACCTTTTAACAACAAAAATTTGGATACCTGACTCAGAGAAGGTTTCAAGTTAAGAACCTTCCTGCAGGCAGATTAAGAGCCCAAATCCCTCCCCATCCAGGATATCCAGCTAAACGCTTCTGATATGATAAGGCTCTCATTCTCCCCTTTTTCCACTCTCACTCCTCCCCCCACCAATACTTTGTTCCTCTCTGCTAAATACGGTGGTTGATTTTTTGTTTGTTTTGTTGTTGTTTTTTAGTATTTCACAATGGATTTTAAATCATTTTCTATATAAAGCATTCAGCATATAGCTCTAGACTCTTCTAGTGCAGGGGAATGCCAACTAAAAGGCAACTTGAAAATGCTGTCCTTTACAGATGTAGTACAAGATTATATAAGAAGTTAAGAAGCCTGTTCAGAAAAAGACTGAAAACACAATGTCCTTTCAATTTAATTTAAGCTTATGATCTCCCATGCTGTTTGAAAATACTGCAGTCTTTGTAAAAACTGTTCTACCAGGGCAGACTATAAAATACAAAGCAAAAAAAAAAAGTCACTGGCCAAGAGTAAGACAGTAAGAGGCACTCTGTATACAGCATACTTCAAGAGCATTCATCTATACACATCTGGGTAAAGCATATTGGAGCAAGGTAACAAATCCTAATTCATATACGGCTACTCTGTGGGTGACAGCGTACAGTTAATAACAACGTTATAGATACTTCAAGATCTGGAAACGCAAGCAAAATAAATTGATTAAAAAAAAAAAAAAAAAAAAAAGAAGGAAATTCTATGGTGTAGAACAGATCCTCACCTGGAGTTGTATTGAAGTCCAAGATGCGGTGATGGGACTGCAGTAGATCAGGATTACTGGATGACAGGGTTCCACTGACCGGTAAAGCAGGAGGAATGTGCTTTGTTTGCCTCAGTCCTACAATGCTGTCATCCTGAGACTGGCCAATTCCAATGTCACTGCATCCAGAAAGAAATAAAATCAGCACTTACAAACATTCAGATCTTGGACTATAGCAGTGGCACGTGGGGGTTTCTATAACACATTTTCCACACTTTGAGGAATTGCTGTTTAAAAGTTAATATTCTGCAGACAGCAGTGCTTTCTGTCTAGATTTGTCAACAGCACCCAAATGTCCACTCACCTTGATCAGACCTGCCTGTTCACAGTGACAGCAGATGCTCATGCTCACCACTAAGCTCTGAGCTGCTACACTTGTCATCTTTTCATTATTTTTATCTCAAGGGCCAAGATCTTTATTCAAAAGATACATCATCATTCCTGCATCACCCCAACTTTGACTAGTACTGCCATCCTCTCAAAATCGCTGACAACTAAATCTCACAGATCTTCCACCCCATCACAGATAGGATTTGCAATTGTATTTCGGGAGTTGCTGTAACCGTAGAGCAGCCTAAGATCTCTCAACAGCCACATAACGGAGGATTGTTGAGCTCACCCATTTCAGCCTTCCTACTCTGTATCACCTTCTCAGAGTTCCTCTTCACTAAATGTAATTGAAATGACGCCAGCTGACTTGGAAGGCCACAGTACATATCCACAGTTGGGTGCTACTGGCATTCCCTCCAAAGTGCCTAACAGGTGCAAATAAAGCATTCTGTGATAAAGGTGAATGATTTCGTCTATTAAATTGTGAAAGGCTGCATCTCAAAGGTCAGTAGTGCTAGATGGATCAGATACAGAGCTATCATCCTACTATAGCAGGAATTAATCTGCTTATTGCTTGGAAGCTCATAATCAGCAAGTGAAGCAGAGTGACTGCTATAGGACATCGAGGAAGTAGGTGTTGAACTTTTCTACAAATTCAAACATCATGTTTTAAATTTTAAAAAAGTAATGTTTCTAAAGTTCTTAGCTTCCCCCCAAGTGTCCATATACTTAACTGGAATGTAGTTACTCGGTTTACTCTGTTTTTAAAATTTAGAACTCTGACTCTGATTTCAGGTTACGCAAACCAGAAATTAACCCCAAAAATTCAGCACTAGAAGACTCCACACCCCATGAAGATACTTTGCCTAGTGATAAGGACAGTAATTTATTTTGTGGGTCAAAGGAAATTGCTTTTTTTTAAAAAAAAAAAATAATTTAAAAATTGCTTTTTTTTTAAAAAAAAAAAAAAAAAAAAAAAAAAAAAGGTGTTTCTGTTACTTTCTGTATACACTTGCCATACAGGGAGATAACATGAAGAAATTACTTTCCTGCTGAATAACAATGTGATAGAAGGGATAGCGGAATAGCAAGCGTCCAATTGCTTTAATATAAAGCATGCTCTGCATCCCACTGAAGGGCTGCAAATACAGAGGAGAGAGGATCATCTGGGATGCTCCACTCTGGGCCAGAAAGAGCTGGAGGTGAGAGCCATGTTTAATCCTTATTTGAAGCAAAAACTTTCTGAATCTGAAGGGGCAACAAGTACAGAAGCCAAGGAGCTTACGCAGTGGCTGCAGCCAGAGGCACACTTCAAGAGATGCCTCAGAGCTGGCAGAGAGAAGGAGATTTCACAGTAGCTCCAGAGGAAATTATGCTATTTGCTCAACTTGGAAAGTTACTTGACGTTATCAGACTAAAAAGCAAGACTGAAGGAAGGCATTATCTCCTGCTCATAATTTGTCTTTGTCACTACTTTAACATCTCATGAAGCTGACAAACTCTAAGAGTTAGCATATATTCTAGAGACACTGAGACACCTGCAGCATTCACCTTCAAGAAAAGGTGGACAGTTTCACCTCATAAGCTGGCCAGCTGACTCATGAAGTCTTTAAATACCTACTTTAATAAGTAAATCAGCTTTTCTATCCCACTTGATTTTTTTTTTTTATTTTATTCTTTTGAAGATGTGAGAATAGGTAAAGTCCTTTAATAATGAATGGTATTGCATGTATTAGGAAGAACAAGACAGACGTGTCTACAGAACAGGAAGAAAAGCACAAATAGGTAAATCTACAGCTACACATCTATATGCAGAAACTGTGCAGACAAACAACTGAATGTCAACAAGCTTTGCAGACAAACTGCTATATATAAAATGCACGAAGTAAAGCTAGCAAAAGGAAAATAAAATAGGTCAAGTGTACTGTTTTTTCAACTCTTACCCAAAGAGGTCCCTGAACAGAAAAAGTGCACAAAAATGAAAGGCATCAAAGAAAAAAGTGAAACCAACATGAGATTTTATGCAAAAGCTATGAATAATGGTGAACAATGCAAAAATCACATCCAAGATGATGCACAGCTCATCACAGGAGCAAACATACAAGATCCATGAAATAAAAAGAAAGTTGTAAAGACAAACAGCATAAAATAAGGATTTACAGATTCTCCTCTACTGAAATACATCTGCATCAATTTGAGAAAGATTCATTACTTGTATATAATCATTTACACTCCTCTATCTTGATGTCAGTAACATCCTATTTATTCTGTTGCTAATAAGTTTTAGAAGAGTATTCATTTTTTGAGTGGGAATACCTAATAAACTTATTTTGTTTTAACGATAGCAGGAAAAAATCCTAGATTTTCATTTTAGGTGTTTTTTACGTGAGTTTACATAATATAGATATTCCTCAATGGTATGCAGAAAATGAAAATACAATAGAAAATATTTATTACACATCAGCAATTATTACACACTCTACAATTCATTGGCATTTTCATGTTCCTCCCATTGATGCCATCTGTCTTGGACAAGAACCAGATTCCCATAAAACCACATAAAGCTCATTGTTTCTGAGTTCCTCAGCAGAACTCCATTTCTAAAAGGTGTTCATAGAATAAAAGGTATCAGAAACCAGATTTAGCTTTATTCTATCAGAGAACCAAAGTTCGAATTTTAACCTCGGTCTCCTTTACAGCATCATGCATACATTCTTATAGACCACTGGACTGTGTATAAATTGAATTTACTACTTCTACCAGCAATTTGCAAGCAAAACTGCTTATGGAGTTAGTATGAAATTAACTGCCCAGGATGCTTCCAGTTAACAGTTATCTTAAAAAAAAAAAAAAAAAAAAAAAAAAAAAACAAGCCATCAAAAAGTATTTATGCCATTGCTGTATAAGAATATATTCCTATTGATGTCACAAATTGTATTATTATCAGTCTATGGTCATTCAAATATTTAGACTAGCATTTTCTTCTAGCATTTTAGAAGATACAAAAGTGTTTTGTAATAATTAAAGATTTAACAATTCTTTAACAAAACAAATTTTTGTTCTCTAACAAAAATAATTAAAGGATCACAACAAATTTTAAGTATCATTACAAGTTTTTAAAAACATAACACGATGCAAGTATTTAAGAAAAGAACACTTACTTGTATGGTTTCTGAGGCAGAATGCTGATTCGAGTCTTGTCAAGTATCTTCTTTAATTTATTTCTCCCCCCAACTGTGTTGGCTTTACTTTTCTTATTTACTTTTTCTAGTCCTATTACCTGCTCCACATCAACAGCAAGGTCTGGGATGGAATAACGGCTTGCCTTTTTAATATCACCAATTTTAGGCAGGTGGGGAGCACCATTTCTTTTTTCCTCAGACAACCGTGTTAAAAGTTCTTTAAAAACTGCACAAGAGAAAAGAGTGGAAAGAAGAACAAAAATGTAAAAAAGACTGTGCACCTGACCAGTGTAATATTAATCGTTAGAAAAAAATGTTTAGCACATTCTGTTAATTCACATATTACTGGAATTTAGAGATTTATTTATTTATTTTAAAAAAGGACACTAATTTTCTGTAATAATCAGGAAATTGGCCTAGCTTGAAAAAGAAATACACTAGATGACCACATGGT
Organism: Aythya ferina; assembly: GCF_964211825.1. Taxonomy (NCBI): domain Eukaryota; kingdom Metazoa; phylum Chordata; class Aves; order Anseriformes; family Anatidae; genus Aythya; species Aythya ferina. The sequence goes on along the minus strand of NC_140300.1, from coordinate 47,767,205 downwards.
TGCTTGGATGGTGTCAGCGGAAGGAATTTGACTTTTCAGTCTAAGGACATAGACTTCTGCAGACTAGTACCATGCATTAAAGAGTACACTAGACAAAAATGACGTAAGAAAATTAACCACCATAAAGGAAATTTTTAAACTGATGGCCAGCAAGGAAAGCTCACGGACAGGTAACAGCAACAGGATCAAAAGTCAGAAATCAGAATGGAAACTAACAAAGTCATAAAACAAACAAACAAAAAATGAGAAACTATGAGAATACTTAAGAGACATCTTGGATGTTCGATATGGCTGTTGTGTCCACCTGCCATGCGTACAAGAAAACTTGAAGTCTTAGAAGGCCAACAGACTTGGTATGGCAAAATTCTAACCTCGAAAGGCTGAACTTATTACTGCTCCCAGTTGTCTCCCACAGGTCTCTAACAAAGAGTCATCTAAGAAGCAGACACAACTGATGAATTTGTTAATCAGTTCTTCTACTACAACTTTGCACTTCACAAAAGTGACTATGTATTTATATACAAACAAAACCGATTTGGTGATCAAGTCAGACATTTGGAGCAAGAGAAAAGGTATTCATAGATAAATGTGGAAAATTATCTGATTTGTAATGAAATTGAAAATTATCTGGTTTGTAGTGATGAATGCACTTCTCAAAGATAATAAACCTGTGCTAGGACAGACTACAAGACTAATACTGGAGGCCACACAAAAAGTATGCACAAATGCCTCCTGAATTTCAGGAAGCAATAAGAAAGTGTTTTTTTTTTTTTTTTTTTGAATGTTTCTAAATGAAACAAGGCCACTGCTATGGGTCTAGTAGAGAACATACCAAGAAGTAGTGATACATATACCATCTTGTGTGTAGGATGTTGAGGTAAGGAAGAACTTAATTATTTACGTATTTTTGTAAAGAATAACTTGTTTGTACTGAAATAGTACAATGTGTTTTTGAAAAAATGAGAGAATGATTTTCATTTTAGGAAGAAGAGAAGCCCTCTGTATTGTCAACAGCTCCCTCATTATAAGTGGAAAACCACCATAAAACAGGGATGCATATTAAGACGGGGGAGGAGTAAGAAAAAAAAGAATAATCAACTCAGGGATAGGGTTGGGGATACTAGGGGTTTTGAGAAGATAAGCTAAGAAATAAAATGTATGCCAGCCAGCTGGCACTTACTGAATAAGTCTATGCTAAATGTACAAAGCAATTTGCTTTGAAAACAAAACAAAACAAAATCATTGTTTCTTTGGTATTTTCTATGAAATTGATGATTAAAAATACAGAATTGTAGAAAAAGTGAGAACAATGGCAAGGAGCTTAGAATGAGTATTCAGGGCAAGGCTTTTACTCATGTGTATTCTTTTTGTCCTTAACATTCATCCATTCCTCCAGAAGTACACAACAAATTACTGAGAGTCCTTAAAAGCCTCAAATAACGGAGAGTTAAAGAAGAGCAAAGGAGAAACAATAACCATACTGTACAGAAAAGAAGTTTGGGGGCTAGAGAGAAGTTAAGTATAGGTGGGAAGATGCTGTTAAGAAATAGGAAACTGGTTTGGGGATTTGTTGATAAGGAATATTTCATGCAATGCACAGGAAGTAACTGTTCTGTTCCATTACTCTACTGTGATTTTGGTATTTGGAGCAGAGCAACAAGATTAAAAGCTGAGAAAGCACAATTTATGAAGAAATCATATTTAGTCTTAAGACTAAAGCAACACATGATACTAAAAAAAACAAACAAGCGAGTTACAAAGAACACGTGCTTGTTTCTCTATGTATAACTGCTAAACAAGCAGATACAGATGAAACATTAGAATCTTTACTGCAAAGGAAAAAAAAAATCCCCAGGAAATAGATTTGACAAGTGTCTTTTGGAGATAACCTAAGCATATTTAACCATCAATTAGTTCAGTGACATCCTGTGGAAATATGCTGTCCTACTTATTTGCAATGAAGAACCTCATCATGAAAGAGGTATTTCGGGAACATATCATGGAATTATGTTAATAATCCAAGTGTCCAGTGGTAAAAATTAAATAAAACCCACAAATTGTTTATTTCTTATGATGGTAACTGAGGTCCTGAGCTGCTTAAAGACTCTTTCATGACTTTGTAAGTACTTGTAAGAGACAAACAAAAGATTCAGAGGGTTATTCAGAGATTATCATCACCTAGCCAGTAAGAAAGTTTTTATTAACCTTGTTGCACTCACAAGGAACAGACTGAGAAAGTATGAGCATATGCTGTTGACAGATGAAAATCTCCAAACAACTGAATTTCCAAAAAAGGCTTCTTTCTTGAGGAAGGACTGTTATACATATGGACATGTTTTATAACTTCAAGCTAAACGGTCATTGCAGTTCCTCTTAATCCAAAAATATGCACTTGTGAGAGTCAAGTGACTTCATATAAGATTTTATTTGAAATTTTTTCTCTACAATTTTCAACTCTGACTCTTTAGAAGCTGCAAACCTCCTTTTCCTATTCTTCCCACCTCAGAAGTATTTCAAACAATCATTTAAAGTCATTTCCAAATGTTTTATGTATAAAACTAAAATTCCTATCTAAATTAGAACACAAGTTAGAACGAAGTGCACATAAACTTACCAAATAAATTGGTTTTCACAGTGATAGACAGATGAGTGTTATTTCTAAGGATTTCCATGGCTTTTGACAGCTGAATGTTTTCAAAGTTTTGACCATTCACTTCCAGTATCTAAAAATAAAAAGAGGTAGTTATTTTTATTTAGTGAAGAGAATGGGGGAAAAAGAGGAGAAAAATAAAACATTTTAAAATGACATACCTGGTCTCCACGTTTCAAGCCTGCTTCTGTAGCTTTGCTACCAAAATCGACACTGTCAACAAAGATGCCAAATCCCTTTTCTGACCCTCCCAGCAAGATAAAAGGCAAAGGGGCTTCTCGACATGGCTTTGTTAAGGTTATCAATCTTCGTTTCGCTTTAGCAGCACAAGCGATATTTAACAGCCTCAAATGTCCACCCATTTTCTATAAAAAAAAAAAAAGAGAAGCATAATGAGTTATGTGTAATAATAGACTGACTGCTCCCTGCCATCTAAAATTGTCAGAAAAAAACATTCTTACCTCCCTCTCCAAATTGTTCTCAAATTCTTCCAGAAATCGAGTCATAGCAGGATCTCCTTCAAAATCATTGAAGTGATTGTTCACCCACAACAATACTACCCGTGTAACCTGAAAATTAATCAATAATTTATTTCCCAAGAAAGCCCAGATCAGCACTATTGCTAAGTCCTTTAAAAATACTGCTGCTTAAAGCTGCTCTAAGCTTCCATCAGGATTCTAAATACTACATACCCAAACTTCACTGTTCAAGAGGAAAGAATGAAGTATTAAAATTGTTTAAGGGTTGTATTTCATACAGATTACTAAAAGTTAGAAAAGTAACACTGGCTGTACCAAAGTTGTTTGAGCAGGGAATAGAGCACACACAGGTATGAGGCACTGAATTAGATCCATTTCTCATTTGTAACAACAATTTCCTGTCCACATACATTTCCAAATCTGCTTAATTCTTCAAGCACATGATTACAAAGCTGCTTTTTTTTTTTTATTGGCTCTTGAAACTTACAAAAGTTGAGATAAGCCACCATTAACTTCATCAGGCATTTGCCTGTGTAAAAGAGTTATTGTATGTTTACAGAGGCAGGAAAAAGGAGCTATTGTGAGAAGCAGGAAAGAGGTCTTAACAGCAAATACATGTAATTCTCTTCCTTACATTCAATCTTTTGGTTTACACCTCCTCCCTTCTCTTCATCCCCGAGGTCCCCTATTGAACTATGATTATCAAGTTCAGAAGAATGTTAGCTGGTATTTTACAGTTTGTTAGGGAGGGGAAAAAATGGTATTATCAATTAATATTCCTGTACAGTAAAGCCACATAACAAGAGCTTTTTTTTTTTTTTTTTTTTTTTTTTAATATATACTCCCACTAAAATTTGATCTTTAGATGTGATTTGACCTGGAACATCAGCAGCACTTGTCCTGACAAAATAGAATATTTTTGACCTTTAGGGTTAAGATTGATTCACGCAATTTTCAAAAAGCTCCTTAATCAAAAATGGTTGTTCCACTCAATGTTCTCAGAAATACAGGTATATTTCTTTTGCTGAGGAAGCAAATCAATAGGGAGAAAAACTGAACGTTTCAAGAACTGGAGCTTAGAACAGAATCTCATACAAATTTTAATCACAAAGCTAGCCACTGTCAGTTCTTGGCCTCTGCACAAAACCTAAACCTCTTATTCTAAAGATCTGTGACAAAGCATCCAAAAGCAAACTCTGCTACCCTCATGGGAGCTGTATGGTTTATTGTGTTCATGCAGTTTCCAAGCGGGTTCCCTTTTGTGCTGAAAAACAAATGAATTCAGAAGAATTGCTGAAATTCATGACCAATCTAATCAACTACAATAGAAGTCCTAGAGAGATTAGATTTCTAAAAGGAGAAAACAGCATAGTTTCTGCACTACAGCTCTCAGCCACAGGAAATTAGGCTAGAGGTAGCATTTCTGGCGTATTTGAGACATTTTCATTTTTAAAACTGAAGATGAACTTCCTTTCTGTTAAACATCTGTGTTGAAAATCACACTGGAAGACCCAGATAATGTCTAGTGAAATTTGGGACAACTACAAATTTTTAAGCAAAACGGGAAGTTGCAAGCCATACCACATCATATATTTTAAAATACTTCAGTATCAATACTGCTTTCAAACTAGGGGCTTCTTGCTGCACCCAGCAGACACTGCACTGAAAAGAGTTGAACAGTGACTTCTAGAAGAATGCCACTACTTCTATTTCAACCAGGAGAGCAGCTCTAAAAAACAGTTTAAGATGTTATGTCAGGTACCCTAGTTGCAGGGAAAATCATAAGCAAGATCAGATCTCAAATGTCCCAGTCTATCACTGGCTACTGATGGTGCTCCATAAGTTTTTCTCACCCCTTTCCCTCTCCTTTGCCAGCCCCTAAACCAGACAGACAAAATCTTCCAGGTCCTGTGTTCCTCACTTAACTTTGCTCCTCCCAAGCTATTCTGATTTTTGCCTTTCCTGCACGCGAACCAAGCAGCGCTTCTGTCAGGGCTGATCAATGACAGAAAGGGTTGGCTCTTAAGATGGCAGAACAAGAGCTGCTCTGTTTCCAGACCTGATACCAGCAGCTGTGGTTGCTCATGCTTTTAAAGGCTATGGAGATTATCCATGGGAGGACAAGCAAAGTAAGTCTAAAGATGGTATTATAGATCTGAAGCTCTAGCAGGTCTGTGCTAAACAGTATTAGCTGCAGCTTTCCAGTGTACATAGAAGTCAGATTTTCACAGGAACAGTGAGCACTTCCCTGAAGCAAAGCCTTGCCTCTCTGCCAAATATAAGATACTTTCTCCAATGTGCAGACAAACTAGCATTTCTAGTAGAAAAATACCCAAATGTAAATAAAAGTTGAAAACCAAAATTTTAATATTATTCCCCTAGCTTCAAATTTGAAAACAAACAAACAAACAAAAAAACCCACCTTTTTGTTAACTAGTGTTTTACATTTGACAAATACATACATTCAAAGTAAAGCATTACAGTGGGAAGCTCAGTATAGTCTCAATAGACAGCGTGCTGCTATCACTGTGCCAAAGCTGAATACACAGGGCCTCATTCTTATCTCTTGGTAATTTTGACTGGGGAAGGGGCTGTTTGATTGTTGTCTTGTGTTTCTTTCTTTTTTCCCCTAACACTGCTCAATAGATTAGATTCTTAACAGTGGCTCTATTTTACAGTATCTTTATATAAGGATAAATTACCACCAAATGTTCGCCAAACTGTGTTAATTACTATTATATGTAGACAACAGGACTCAGTTACATGCTCAAATTTCAAGGCACAATAGAACTATGTTAAATGAGTTAAATAAAAATGTTCATTACTGAAAATAGCTTTCCATATACTTACAAGCAACTCAGTTAAGTAGTAATAACACAGCAAGGTAAATTATGGCAAATTTACCTTGCATGAATAAGTTTGTACTTAAAGTACAGTAAGAAGGAATATTTCTATAGTTTTATCCATGCATTCTGTCGCTAAAATTGTGTCTTATTCAGTTTAGTCGCTAAAAAAAATAATTTTATTCTTAGTAGCTTATGTTTTTAATGCATATAATAAGTGTATAAATTTTAGGGGATTTTAACCTTATCCCTGAGGCTGGGGTCATTGAACCACTCCAACAACTTCTTCCCCACTTCCATTGGGCTGGAAAGAAAGGTCCGATACGTCAACAGGAAGTCTTCTATAAACGTTGGGTCTACCACAGAGTGCTCTTCCACCAAATGCATTGTTAACCTTTCAGCTGTTCCCTATATATACAAAAAAGAAAGAAAAAACACTTAAAAAATAAAATACATTTTCAATAAACAAAAATTTGTTTTCTTGTATCATATTGAAGAATTACACTATAAAGAACAATACTGGTATGACTGATGAGATAAGCAAAGCTTCTGTAATTAAGTTTTACAAAAATCACTTCGTTACTCACATGCATAATTTTTTAAAGTAGAAAAACTAGAAATTTTTACTTTCAAATAGATGTTATCATATATTTCATCTAATCCCGGGCCTTATTTGCCAAGTTCAAAAGTTTATAGAATACAGACCTTTGCAAGAATCTTTCCCTTTTGCTTTTACCTTGATGACAATGTGACCTTTTCTTGTTCCAGTGCGATCAAGCTCCCTGTGCTCCTTAACCATCACAATCTCCCCTTCCTCTTCTACCTTCTGCATGTTCTTTTCCACTTGATTGAGGATACGGCAATAATCTTGCTGGGCTATACAAACAAACTGGAAAGAATCATCACACACCAGTATTAAAAGGTAAAGTCTTCAGAAAACTGTTTAGACTTATGATGCAAGCACTCTATTAATAGAAAAGGTAAAGAAGGTCTTCAACCTGCGGATGACCAAATCTGTTATTCCAGCCATTCAGCTGGAGTAAGCAGAAGAATACACAGTATTTCCAATACAATCTTGTAATCAGAGGAGCCCAAGATTCATCAGAACAAAATGACGTGGCATTACCAGCCATTTTTGCTTATCTGCTTTCAGAATATGCCTAGTACCTACACTATCCAAATATAATTAAGACCACCCACTACAACTCGGAAAGAAATACACATACACTATGATTTGCAAATACTTGAGATTAAACTGTCTCCTTAAATTAATTTGGGCCATTAATTGAACAGAAAATAGTGGGGTTTTTTGATTGACAAGCTGCAAAATCATCATGCCCATACTTAGGACAAAGGCACAAGATTCCCAGAGATAGAATTTTCTTCTGCATTCTTCATAATTTATTTACAGAATTTTTCTATTTCCAGCAGCTATTAGTAGCTGAAACAGATCTCCTACTGTTTGGATTTGTTGCAGAACATTATTCTAACAAGATACAATTTATGCACTTATTGGAAGTTAGACTCCATTAACACATTTTCACCCATTTCAAAGAGCATCTGATAGAAGCTAATTAGCCATCAGGACCAAGAAAAACACTTAATTCACCCAGAGCTTGGCTATTGTCTTCTGGATGGGAAGAAGTAAGCAGCCATCCCATATCCAGATTAGGCTAGCTGTTTTATGCTATGAGAAGTGCTCCCTTACAACTGTTTGTGTTAAAGCAAAGGTCAAGACTGGCTGAAACTAAAACATCTTCTACTCTTCATCATGGGACAGATGTATTAGTCTAAGATTCAGTAGCTGAGCCTGCTAACGAAGAACGGCTCTTACCCACAGTAAGAGAGACTATAATAGCTAACAGATCTTGAGATCTTACTAAAGGAAACATTGAAGCAATGGATATATGCAGCAGGCTGCTAGGCCTTAAGTTCCACAGAAAGCACACAGACAAACCTCTTCATCCAAAACAATCCCTATCCGGATGTAGAGAATTCAATTTCCCAGCCCGTAAGTACAAACAGCAGGAACCGTATCTTCCAAGTACTGCACAGGGTTATGCACTACAGATTTTATACATACACCAAGTTTGAAATACAACTGTCTGGCTATTCAGTTGAATTATTTCTATATGTACCTAATTTTGCATGTGTTACAGTTGGACACTCTACCTGGCAGTCATCCACTTTGGTTCTCATCACCCCTTTCATGTACTCTTTGTCCATGGTAGGGGAAACACCAAAACTGTTTCCCATGCACAGTATCTCTGTTCTTCCATCAGGATAAGTCACTTCCACAGAGCCATTCAAAATGACTGACCAGGAATCCAGCTACAAATTAAATGTTGCAGGATACATGAAGACAAAATCATTTAACATCGTAATATCATGCTATACAGATAAAATCCCCACTTCTTCCCCCTCCCCTCCAACAGACAGGAAGTATGTATGTTATGCAGATTATTTTCTTATGCTTTTACTGAATAAGAAATGTTGTGCAAGGGCTTAAACAAAAGCTTTCAAAGGAAGAATGAGATGACACTTAATTTTGACACTTAATTTACCTGCTCAAAGTTACTTTTTTTTTTTTAAAGAAAAAAAAAAAAAAAAAAAAAAAAAACAGCACACAGGACCATAACACTGTGGACTCTGGGATGTCTGGTATAACAGGAGAGTCAGAAGTAACTTCTACTTTCTACTGACCTCTTCTCCATCGTTCAGTACAATAGTTCCTGCTCTCTCCACAACTGCAAACACCATTACAGCACAGAGCTCTCTCCTCACTGACATTGTCATGTTGGCAAAAGCAGGCAATTGATGCATGAATTCCAGTAGTTGTTCTGAAGGAGAAAAAGCCCACTGAGTCGTGCATGTCAAAACAACAAAGCACAGCAAAGACAGTTCTTCAGAAAGATGCCTAAGGCTACTTAAGCTAAAATGCTGCACAATCATTTCTGTATACTAATAAATCTCTTACAGTGGCCTGTTGTAATTACTGGGTATTTTGTAGGCACAGACTGGCTGGTCATACCATCAATAGAAACCCTGCAAAGTAAAAGTCAGCATAATAGACAAATTGTAATTTAATCGAGAGCTCTGAGCACAGCCAATGAAACTGTAATTCTCCATCCAGCCAGAGCAATAACTCCATTACGACTTAAATAAAACACAGTAAGACATTAGGCAGGGAAAATTGTCAAAACTGAGCATCTTCTTTGGTAAACCCATCCATTCCATGTCCAGTCTAGGCATGTTAACAACAAGAGTTGTCATCTGGCACATTTACAAAGATCCCCTTGGATGGGCCAGGCAAAATAGGATTACTGTCTTACAGGTGACTACTGCTTTTCTGGCTTCTGTATGTATTGGAGTTGCACTTATACTCAAGTATGTGCTTCTCCCATGTTTTGATGTTTTATATAGTCATAGCTATACAGAGCACATTTGTTCTTAATAGTCCTGCTGAGGACTTATATGCCCTAGACATTAGATGTTTTTGCGTTTGTTTTCATCAAAACCTACCAGAAATAGTCAATACAATTCCATCTTTTTCCTAAAATGTTATTTATACAGAATCACAGAATGGTTGAGACTGGAAGGGACCGCTGGAGGTCATCATGTCCAATCCTGCTCAAGCACGGACACCGTAAGCAGGTTGCCCAGGATCATGTTCAGGCAGCTTTCGAAGATCTCCAAGGAGGAGACTCAACAGCCTCTCTGGCCTCTCAGTGTTTGCCAGTGCTTCATCACCTGAAGCACAGTTCAGAAGTGTTTCTTGACATTCAGAGGCAACCTCATCTGTTCCAACGTGCACAATGCCTTTTGTCCTGTCGTTTGGTACCACTGAGAAGCGCCTGGCTCCATTGTCTTTACACCCTCCCTTCAAGTATTTGCACACATGGATGAGATTCCCCCTGAGCCTTTTTTTCTCTAGGCTTAACTGTCCCAACTCTCAGTTTTTACTCATAGAAGAGATACTCCAGTCCCTTTATCATGTCATAATCAACAAATCATCATTTAGGTATACTTTGATGAATGGAAAAAAAAAAAAAAAAAAAAAAACACAAACAAACAAAACAATCACACAAAAAAAAACACCTGAGACAGTGAAACAGATTAAATTAGAATTCTAGCTTTGCTTTCAATGTATAAGTCTGTACATCAACATAGCAAATTAGTTTTAGTAGATTTCTATTTATGTAAAGGTCTTATAGCTCCACTATTTATAACAAATATTGTAAAAAAAAAAATCGCAACTTAAAACAAAAAAAACTTGATAAGAATCCAGTGATGACATGAACATAAACTTTGTCAAATTCCTAACAATTTCCAGTAAGCAACAATGCTTACTTCATAAATCAGTCTTCATTTCAATTAGAAGTTGAATGTTGAAACCTAAAAGGTCAGCACTGATAGCTTTCCCCCATATCTCGTGCATTTTCCGGTTCTTTGGCTGTACTCATTCATTGGCCTTTAGAGATCAGCTTACAGAATAAACACTAAACTTACCAACTATAAAAGCCAACAACTAAAATAAAACCCCAAGATCAAAAATTACATTTTTCTGATGAAGAACAAGTTTGATGGCATTTTGCTACTTTGTAATACTTACCAATATCATCATCTGTCCTGTCTATTGGGTCTTTCTCTAAGCAATCTCTAACAATATCTCTACTCATTAAAGGATCGGATGCTCTTTCAATGTCTTCTTCATCATCATCATCCTCAGAATCCACTGCTGTCTCTGGCAACCCACTGAGATCCATATCACCAGCTTCACTTTCTGTAGCCTAAATTAATGCATATAAACGATTAAAAAAAATGAAAGCATTCACATGTGTTCTTCACTGCTCTAGTTTCCTATTTAATATACATAAAAATGCTACCTAATCTGTCAAATGAATTTTTGTATTGCTTTTTTCTTCACATTTCTTTTTAAAACAACAAACCATTTATCAATGCCAAAACAATGTTAAACAAGGCATTTAACATGTTTCAATCAGCCATACATAAACAGGATTCAACATAAATTATTTAATTATCAGGTCTTGGGGGAATTGTAGGCAGTTTATTCCAATAAATTGTTCCTTGAAATAGATCACTTATTTATTTTAATCAAAGTTAATTTAAAACATATTCTGTTCCCATCCCAACATTACATTTTCAGACACTTATGAATGCAATATTATCTTATGTTGGCAGTCTGGTGAAGTAAGCACTGCATCAAAGTGCTTCAAAAATTGTGTTCTCTCGGTAGCCTAAAACTGCCTGTTGTTTTTTTTTGTTATAAAAAAAAATGAAACCATAATCCACATATAGCCTGAGGTTATTAGGACAACACCTAAAGGTACATTTTAATGATACTGTTTTAAGACTGAACATTTAGTAAATCCTACAAACACTTGTCTGTCATGGCTGATGAAGTTGCTCTTTCTTAGAACCTGATTTAATGCCACAGCAGCTGCCGAGGCTTAGCTATCATAAACTTTAAGGAAATGCAAGATTCTAATGAAAGTTTTACAACATGGCTTGACAAATCAAGCTTCTCAGATGTTATATGAACACAAACAATGCATTCATGTCTACTTTAAATATCCTGAATAGGATAAACACAGCAACCAAAGCGTGTTCGATCGATCTGACTCACATAAATTGGTTTGAAAAAAAAATAGGTCACCTTCCAAACACAGAGAAGGTAAGACAAATTATGTTTGTATTTCTATAGAATGATCTTCCCTACTTCTGCCTGACTAGATGTGGCTGACATCTGTTACTTTAATGCCATTATACATAGCCACCTTATGAATGACAGCATACAGCTGAAGATGGATCAGGTCAGCTAGTAGCATTCCTAAACACTTCTGCCCTACAGCACAACACAAGCTTTGTAATGGGGTCCTGTTAACATGAAAAGCATCCTACCAGCACCTACACAATATTCAAATTACTTTCACTTTGTTTTTAAAAAGAAAAAAGTGCCAAGCATTTCCTAAGCAGTGGAGAGAAGGCTGTTACTGTCACACAAACAATTCACAAAACATGAATACTGCTAGCAGTATTTTCATTAGTGGTCTTGCTGTGTTTAACATGCAAATTCCCTATGATATATGTGAAACAATTGCTCTAACTACTTGTACAAAATAGCTTTCATCAAATGAGACTGGTGGAAAAATTAGTGATGATGAGTCAGTAGACACATGGCTTATGACACTGTTCTGTCAGAATCATAAGTCTCCAACTGTGACAATTCCAGTGACTGTGTGACTAATTCATCAGTCCCTTCTGCAAACCTTCCTGTTATTAACGAACGCCCCTCCTACCTGCCCTGCAGAAGCCTTCTCAAAAGCCTGTTGGTAAGCTAAATGCACAATTAAACTTAGTCACACAGTGCCAACATAGAAGAAATATTTTGGAACCCAAGAAAATTCCACACACTGTGGAAAAAAAAAAAAAAAAAAAAAACTGTTTTGTTTAGAAAAATTATTTGACTGTCTATTTTTAGTTTATTGCTTTAAGACAGAAACCCTCTCAAAAAAAATGACACCATTTTAAAAATAATTCCTATATAAACTAAATGCAATTTTGTGTTGTGTTTAGCAAACACCTTAAATATTGCAGCTAAAACCTACCAGTATTTCCTGAGAGACAATCACTGTTTACAGAGCTAGTTAGATCTTTTTGGCAACCATTGTCATTGATAGGAACAGTAATAGCTGCTTACTAGTTACAAAAAAAAAAAAAAAAAAAAAAAAAAAAAACCTGCAACACAAACTCAGAATTGAATGCAGTAATCCACAGAGCAGTAGTTACATTTATTAACTTTGGTCACCTTATCTTATAAGAAAAAAAAAAAATGTATTTCAAGCAACATGCAGTTATTACGTGAAAGTTAGCAAAAGAAGACTATGAAACCTTTCCATGTAGGCAATACACATTTTTAGTAAGAAAGAATAAAGCAGCTCATCTCACAAGGACATCTTCTCAGCTTATGCATGCAAAAAGTTTTGCACAAGTTTTGCTACATTCTGAAAAATAATTGGATGTGCCTTCACATTAGAAATGCACGCTAATTTATCTACAGAAACACTGGAAATGGCTTAGTTCTTTAGGCTTAATAGCATTAAATATGACATGAAGTGTTCAGCGTCCTAGTGCTGACTTCATTCCAAGCTAGGTCCACCTCTGTACTCTGCCATGGGTTAGAAAAATCAAGCACATCTGCACAGGAACCCTTATGGGAGCAATAGCCATGCATTTGTTTAAGATTACGGAAAAATCCTGATTAGCTCCTTTGAAGATAGGGGCATCTTTGTAAGCCTCAGCAGTAGAAAACCCAAAACACAGGATGAAAACCCTACAGGATTTGTCCATGGTCAATTACAAGGCTTAAAAATTTCCAAAGAATGTTTATCAAGGATACACCTCAGAAATTAGTGCTTTCATAAGTACATGCTGTGTTTGTTTCTTGGGTAATACTAGGTTTAGTTACATGTAATCTTTTTGGATTTATATGTGAAAAAGGCTAGTTGCAGCTTAAACTACAAGACACTGTCTCCCCAAAATCTGAATACCAGTTGTGAGGAAGATTTTCCTTCACAGTTGAAAAGATGCCATGAGAAATTTGCTGAAGCTTCAAATGAATCGCGTGACAGTGACAGCCTAGGATTTTATTTGTCACATCACCAACAAGAAAGTCAGGAAACTGACGTTTTCATTGAAGTGAAGAGTTAGTTGACATTCACAACCTAAGGAGACCTCCCCATTTTTAAGTAGTGTCTATAAGACTAATACTGAAGCAATATAAAAATGGTTGCTCCAATTGCTAATCGCCTCCAAGACCAAAATTACTTCCCAATTTGAGGGGTAGGAGCTAATTAAATAAATACAATGAAACAAGTACAAAAAGATGGAAAATAAAGGAGCACTGAGTACGTTTTCCTCAGTTAGCCATTAGCTCTGACTGATCCTTGAGGGGGAAAAAATCATAGTAAAAAAAGCAACTATTATTTTCATTAGACCACATCCTATCATTAGTAACCAGGGAGCAAAGACCAGAGTTGCAGAGCACAGGGAGGCCACATCTCAGCCACCTCCTCTCCAGATGAGAGGACCCAAGTGCCCCACAGGACATGCCCTTTCATCTGCTTTGCCGCCTGGACACTTCCAAGGACCTTAACACTCTTTTCATATAGTGGAGCCCAGAATGACACACAGAATTCAAGGTGAGTCTGTACTCATGCTAAATACAGTGGGAGAATTGCCTCTTCTGACCACCTGGCTATGCTGTTTAACACACTCCCAAAGTGGGAAGATCTGGTCATTAGTATTTTCTTTTCTACACTGGTTTGGGGTGAAAGCTCCCAAATGATCCTGACAACACAGAAGAGAGGGAAGAAATAGGGGGAAAAAAGAGAGAAAAGAGAGAGAGAGAATTAATCACATTAAAATACTAGGAAATCAGTAGTTAAACAGAATTTTTAAAATACTTTTCCAACACCTTAGGAAACATTTTGAGGAAGAAATACATCCATTCTGAAGACTAAATGTCCCTCTGTGACTAAAACCACCACCTACAAAACTAAGAATCTACAAGCATGCAAGAGAAAATTACTGGAAAAAAAATTAAAGACAATTCTTGTGCAGATCAGAAATAGGTTCATCTGTGTTTGATGCAACTCTTCAAACTAGTTGATAAAACTGCCAAGCCCATCTCAAAAAAATCCACCTTTTTAAGGTTATCATCACTGTGGTTGAAGGCCAAAAAATAAACTGAAAAGGGGAAGTTAAGAATATTTATCAGCAAAAATCTTCTGTTTTTATTTCTTAAGCTGATATTGATAGAAAACACCAAGAACGCTGACACTGCGCCTTCAGTGAAGTCATTCGCAGAAATCCCACTAGTTTAAAAGTTTTTCTCCTGTCACTATGTAGGCACAGTGGACCCAGCTTTTCCACAGAGAGAAATCACAGCTCAGGTTTTGTTTTACAGTATCTTTCAACTCACTGGGTAAAAGGTTACAATATCAATAAATTGCTACCAAATTGAAGCCATATAACTACTTATAATATGTATCTGTTTCTCATGTATTTATGATAATATCTATTACATTCAATTACAACTATTGCAGACACAAATCTCACACAAATTTAAGTTTGTCAGATTTTTTTTTAACTGTACTGCAAATAGCGTGAATGCCCATGAAATCTCTAGAAGATGGACCTTTCTTTGAAGAGTTCTGCTATCAGACCCGTGAGAAAACAAAAGCTGACATCTTGAAAATTTCCCAGTGCTACCCGCATCCTGGGAGGGTCACTGAAAGGATGTTACCCACTTCCTTTACTGCTGGAAGCGTCTGGGGCAGACACAGGCGGGCATGTACGGCTGCCAGGAAGCCACCAGTCTAAGGACAGGATAAGGCAAAGAAAGGCTGGCAAAGGAAGGAGCTCAGGCAACACAATGCTTTCCCAAGAGAGGGAGGAGGAATAACACACATTCAGAGGCTTAAATCTCCCCACTCTCAAACCGGGCTCATCAGCTGGCAGTAAACATGTCAGGGATAGGAAGCATTCAGGAGCGTATAGGAAGAGGTATATAACGAAACATGAGAAGCAGCAGTAAACGACTTGCTTTGCCAAGTCAACACAAGGCAGGAGCAAAGTATTGTTCTTGGCAGATACCAGCCCGCACGCAAGCAAACACTCAGCATCCCTTTCCTCTCCAGCCCCGTTACACAGTTAGCCAACGGTGAACTTATTCCCTAAAATAAAAGTTCTAACATTAACAACCTTACTGATGGGCACCTGACATTTATTTTTAGACTCGGGTGGATAACGACAAAGGATTATTTATTTTATTGTGGTAAATAATTCTTAGCCTAAAAGAAGTTCTTTCATGTGCAACATTTGACAAATTTAGTTACAGCATTAATATTTAAAAGGAAATATTCTCAGCTCAATGCTGAAAGCATCTGAAAATTCAGCTTCATGATTTATTCAAAAAATCTGAAAAGGCCATGAACATATTTTTCCTGCAAACAGCTGCTCTTACGGCTACAGGACTAAAAGTTACTAGGATGCATAACATGACATATAATTTACTCTGACGTTGACAGCAAAGATCCAGTTAATAGTATAATTTAAGAAAACTTTTTTTTTTTTTTTTTAAATCTATCAAAAGGTAAGTTGGCAATTTTTCTGAATCATTCCTTTCCACTTAGACGTAATGAAGAGAAGTCCATTCTACTGAGTGGAAAGATGCCTTTAAATATGGAACAGAATTAGAACAACGATGATACTGAGCTTTGCCTAAGATCTATTAAAATTTAAGCAAAAAAAATAACGTAGGTGACTTTGTTGTGGTTTATCATTTTTGAATAAACACTTGGGGGAGAATTAAAAGGTGAATAATTGTGAAAAGACTGATCCAAACTTTTTCAAAAAGTATTTCTGACTACTTAATCCCAGACTTGATCCTAGAATACTCAGATTACCGCTGTTTTATCTTGTCACTTTTTTCTTCTTGCAGTACAGCCTAACTTAACATTCCTACATTATATTGCTTTACAACTGAAACCGAAGTAAGAAATTAATGGTTTGTGACAATATGAGAAATTACAAAAAACGACAGCACTTGGTACTACAAAATTAATTTAGAATTAGAGAGTTTATGATTCCCAACTTTATAAATTCCTACAACTGAATTCATCAATTCAGGTGTGCTTTTTTTTTTTTTTAAATAAAAACTTCAAGTATGGTCTAAAACAAAGCATTCTTCATTAAATGCTTGCAATACTTGATGTCTCTAGGGATACAGGTTATTTTAGTAATTACACTGACACTGTGCAATTACACAGATCTTAATACACCTGTGCCAAGAATTCTTTAAATGAGCAATTAACTGCAGATTAATTGAAGAAAGCAAAGTATTTTTTAAGCATGTGACATAGTATCCTAATTTTTTTTAATTAGACAAAAATTAAATTTTAAATATGAAAGTAAATATATTAAAGTAAATATTCCCCATGTAAATACTTCACAAAAATCACTAACTCTCTCTAAACACCAACCATACTGTTGATTTCATTACTGAAAAAAAAAAAAAAGAAAAAAAACACCTTACTACAGGAGATATACTCCAGATTGGTGACTCTAGAAGTATTTCTCTGAAGCTTCCCTATAGTATTTTTAATTTCCCAGGAACTCAGTGATCCTTCTTACAGTTATAAGGGTTTTCTACCAAAACTTTTTGTAAAAGTTTCAGCAACTTATCTAGAGATGAACTGTATGACTATAACCATCTAAATGCCACCTACAAGTGTCTCTCTAGAGGTACTTGGTATTTTTATGCTTAAGCATAAAATCTTTAGAATAAAAGGTACGAAAATCTATAGAAGACAAAGAACAAAGCTGATTTTACTTCTTCACCCTCACAGTATAAACATAAATCCTATCTCAAAGTAATCTTCTCTTCAGAAGAAATTTTGACAAATATACTTGACTGACATATGTTCTGCCTAAAGTGTTCAGTTACTTTGACATATTTTTTGCAAAAATAAGACTTTGCATTATTGCAATTATTATTTAAACTGAACGGAGACTTTTATTTCAAGCCTACCTCAGACTACAGGAAAGACTCCAAGCTTATTCCTCTAAAACAGACTACGTTACAAATATGCTCACAACTTAATTTGTATTTGTACAGATAATGGTTTTCCCATTATTTAAATGGACATATCTGTATTTTTTAAAGCATCTAAACCAAATTTTTTTCCTTTTCTAGTAAATAATACTTCAAGTAGAATTGTTCCTGTTAATTTTTTTTTCAAAATCCTTTTGAGAAAAGAATGTTATTCTGAAAAAGTGAATCAAATCTAATTTAAATAAATTGCTATGGTTTCCTACCAGAGGACATTGCAAGAACTGAAAATACCAAGAGGAAGATCTAGACTTCCTCATATCATTATTTTTTATATGTTCTTAAAATGTATTTAAAACAAGTACAACACCTCAAACGTTTTAGGCACCCCTGGGATATGTTTCACAGCAAGCTCTGCTCCAAATGAAGAGCACAGAACTTTGCAACAAGAAGCCCCCCAGCCGTGTGATAGCTTCAGAAATCTCACCAGTTCAAACTCCCCCATGTTTCCCAGGTAGCCAGGAGAAAAAGCACTACCAAGAGGCTAGTACCAGCTGTCTACAGGGTGAAGAAATCAGAATATACCCCTGAAGTCAGGCCAGCACAAGCTGCTCACTGAGTATTTTTTCTCCCAGACAGATGTGTGCCAGATTTGGAAGCCAATACATCTCAGAACTACAAAATACAGAACCAAGACAAAAAAAAAAAAAAAAAACACCACTCATTTGACAAAGTATTAAACCTATACTTTATACTTTTGAAAACCTGATCTCACTTTTTATCAGAATGCCCAGCTCAGGTCACTTATAGTCAACAGATCTCAAAGTCCTCTCAAAATAGCAGTAAACATCACAGCTGTTTCTCTGCAAATGAATGGCAAAGCACTCAGAAAGGTGAGGTGAGATGCTGGAGTCAGGGAACAAAGTCCCTTTGCCTCCTAAGTTCAGCCAGAAAGCTCTACTGAAGAGTCACACTGGCTTTCCATGCTTAAATTCAGGGCATTTTCTCTCCAAAAAGCCATAAAATACAAACAAAATACATGAAGTAGAAACCTGAAACGTTGCAAAAACACTACACCTCTGCACTGCTGACTTGTATGTGACAGACTAAGGAAACATATGTCATGTTACTGCACTGCAGATTACCTGCTGAGTTTTCAAACATCAGATCTAGTAAGAAGCAGATGCAACCCTGAAATTATCCTGATTCAAGCGAAAATTAGTTTTTTAAAATCTATCGATCACTTCTTCAGACAAGAAGTGACAATACACGGCAACACGGGCGTTGAGCTATTAACATCAGAACTGTTTGAAACGGCACCTCCCATCAGCATCCCTTGCAGTCTTACCTGGTAGATATCAGAAAGGCTGCTGCTTCCTGAATCACTAGTGATGCTACATCCTGAGTGACTAGATGAAACGTGGGTCACCTGTGGGTGGAGACTGTCAGTAAGGTGCAGCTTTGTGAAATCTGCAGGAAGCTATAGGTGGAGCAGAAAAAGCATCATTACAATTTGAGGTAGATACACAGCAAAATGAACTTAAATCATGTATGTCACTCTTTACTCTCTGCCAGCACCAACTACATCAAGAAAACCATTGGGGTTTGAGAATGCAGCATCAAAGTTTGAGTTTTCCAATTTTTTAGATTGGTGCAGAAGTCAGCAATATATCACCAAGTGTTGCAAATATAAGAAGAGATTAAAAAAAAAAAACAACTGAGAACAAACACCAATGAAGCGATAACCCTTATGGCAAATTCTTTAGTATCTTACTACACCGTTTGGGTAGAATTGAACTTCATATGAATATTGTGCTGCCTTCAATATCAATGGTTTCCTGTGGAGTAGGATTAACAGTGAGTAAAGTCACATAGTTACAGCAAATGCTGCTCTGGGTTTAGCTAACTCTTTTGCTTCTGAACTCAACAGGGTACTTTACAGACAAGTAAAACCCAAGGCACTGAACTATCCTTTATACTTTGAGCCAAATAACATGACGGCAAATAGGAAATGTGGGAAAACCGACACAACCGCAATGAACTGCAATCCTGAAATGAGTTTGCTCACGTGCTTCGCTGAGGAATGAAACAAGACACGACATTTGATCTTTTAACAATCATCCACCAAACATTTGTGACGTATTTTACTATTGCTTTATGCACTCAGGTCCCATGAAAATCTGTAAGAACTGTCAACGTTGCCAGGCTGTAGAAAGTGAACTTTGATAAAGGAAAATATTTGCTGTCTGAAACAATATTTAATTGCTATTTCAGGAGCAAAATACTCCTCTCCCCAAAAAGCTTGCATCCCACCACTATCTATCCTATATAAAAGGATGTTAAAGTATTGATTTTGGTGTGCAATAAATACTTCAATATTTGAAAAATTTTCTCCATTAATTTCTTTTTGCTTCAACTCAGACAAGGCAGATACAAACACACCTCAATTGAGAGTAAGAAGAATGCCATGTACAGGGTGTCCACCCATGTCAGTTTTTAATGCTACCTTGGTGCTACTACAATTTGCCCCGATGGAAATGAAAATAACTTTTTCAGCATTAAGACAGAATAGGTCAATCAGGATAAATGGTTAGACAAAAAGCCTGCTGAAGTCACAAATGCAACTATGCTTGAGAAAACAACCAGCTCTACAGAGATGTACTGAATGATTTTGCTGCTGCTCGCCTGGCTTAAAGCTGCATATGGTACATGCCCTGGAAGAACCCTGACTTCAGCATTTGTGGTGAAAGTACAGCCAACTGGAAACCTCAGTCATATTTAGGCTGACTGGCATTTCCTATTCCAATACACCTAGAAAGGGTTTCTTCCTTACTGCAGTATGACTACAGAATTGACAGCAAATATGGCTACGCTTTGAAAAATTCTTACTTTTTTACCTGCAAGAGGAACTAAAACCAAGAACCAGACATTAAAAACCCTAAAAAGCTTCAGGTAGCCCAGAACTAGATTTGATCTTCATATACCAATCAACAATGAAAGGGCAATTAACAAAAGCAATACTCTAATACTCTAAAATACTCTAATACTCTATATAAAGCCATTGATGCTGCCTCCAGAAAAAAAATCTAATTATGTTCACCAGTGTTGTTGACCTATCAAAAGGAGAAAACATAGGATGAAAAAAATGCATTAGTTATAATATCTGTTGACCTTGCTAGTTCCCTTTGCAATCTTTGAGTTTCAATCAGCACAAAACAGCAGAGTATTTAGTGATATCAGTATTTTTTTTATTAGGATTCAAACCATTCTACAAATAAGTAGATTTCTAGTAGATTTTCTGCCTATAGGCAGAATGCATAGGAAGTAAATCATCACAGCTTTAGTAACGTGTTGATAAAAACTCCATTTACTTCTGAAAGTACAGTCTCCTAGAATTAAAGTAGTCTAGGGTTATTTCCGAGTAGAAATCTTATATATTATTTTAACATGCAGACACAAGTCACCTATGATTTGCACGCCTAACGATAACTCACAGAGCAGATGCTGCCTAATATCCTGAAAGCTGTGTATTTTATCAAGTGGTAGCTGTTTCAGTCACAAATAAACATCACTTCCAAAGGGAGGTAACATGTCTACAGTCTTGAGCCCAGCCAGCCACATTCATTTTTCACAGTGCCTTTCAAGTATCTCCAAGCCACTAACAATTGCATTTATTGTTAATCAATGCAATAACAATCCTTTAGAGCCTTACATCAAAGCAAACCCAGTTAGTATATTTAAAAAAAAAAAAAAAGAAAAAAGAAAAAAGAAATCAAGCTATGTTTAATATAATGGTGGCACTTAGTGTTTTAAATGAACAGCAAGGATTTATATTTTGCTCCTACACAGGCGATTGGAAGAGGAGTTTCCACCACAAGTGATAATACACAAGGCAAATAAAAGCAAGCCTTCTGATTTTTATTTTTTTTTTGGCTGTAGACAATCAGCTGAATGTCTGGTGACTACCAGTTTCAGAATAGCTCCTAAAGTCAAAGCCATGCTGCATGTGATGGGCTTGCCAAGTGGTGACAGCAGCAGATCAGAAGCAGGCATTTTACTTAGGGCAACCCAGCCAGTCACTTTGATCTTAATCAAATAGGACTATTCACAAGCAGGAAGCACATGCTCACATCTTTGCAGAATACTACGTCTCTGTGCTATATGCCTGAAAGCGACATCCAACTCAACTGCCCTATCCTCAAATAAGTGAAGGTGAGAAGCTGTGAGACAAGAAATAAAACACAGTCAAAAGTTGAAACATCTAAATGGTGAGCTCGAGAAGCGCGTGAGAAATGCATGCATTTCTGTCTTGGCCGCATCCTGCTATTCAAAATATTTAACGCACATCATGGGAAAGAAGCAAAACACTGATGATAATGACAAATGCAGGCATCTAAATTTTCAACACAAGAGGCCACCCGTTTCCCTTGTGGAGGGCAATAATGTCAGGTAAACAGCTTCCAGCAAGTCGTTCAAGAATAAAATGCAGCTTTCAACAGCCTGAGTAGTACCAGCAACCTGCACAAGGCTGTCTGGCTCAGATCAGGGTATTTGCACCTCATTTCTTACGTGCAGTGCGAAAAAGCACTGTTAGAAAATAACATCACGAAGCTCTGCTGTACATCCAGTGAAGAACTGGCTAGGAACATCAATCTGTGCTTTTGAAGACACAACATTTAACTGCACTACTATAGATCTATTTTCTGTGCTACCGAACATCACTTTATTGTGAAATTTGAGCACTCAGTGCTTGCATTCAACTCTCATTCCATTCAACAGCTTAAGACTGCCTTCAGCATTTAGTATCCCAGAAGAATAAAGGTTTTCTTGTAATGTTTTCAAGCACATAAAGGCTGGATAAAACATGTGCCTTATCCTCTTGATCACACGGTAATATTAGAAAATTTAAGGGCATACCGCTTCCCTTGGAGCATCAGCTGGGACAGACTGCAGACACCACTGATGGCATCAGAACCAAAGAGACAACTTTTTCTTCTGCATTTTTATGACCTGACAGCTAGGTTTACAGAGTCCTTCAGAGTAATAAAAGAAAATGCAACTTGTATGTTTTACGTAAAGAGCACCGTGATACCACAAAAGACTGAACTACAGCTTTGCCAAAGTCAGCAATATAGAGCATTTCTTAACTTTATTATTGAATACTCATAGTCACAGCATCAGAATGACCCAGCAGATGGAGTAAAAACATGGCAGGGTAATTTAGAAAAATAAACGCATGATTCATTCTTCAGTAAATGTAACTACAAAGCCTATTACATGGACACTATATTAAATAATTGAGAGTCATTAAAAGGACCAGATAACTGCCCTGATAACCTATTTCAAGGACAAACTGGGTAAATGAAAAACATTAAGGCTATATATGCCAAGACCTAAAAAGGTATAAGATAACAGGGGAAATAAATTCTTAGAACAGAGCATGAATCAATAAAATAGTTAACACCAAAGATCTAATCTTAATTTGGCAGAGGTCAAAACAGTATTTCGTGTGTGTACTTGTAGCTCTTGATAAGTGTGCACGTATACATGTTCATGTTTAAACAGTTTATACACATGTAGAGGAATCTGGAGGAAAAACTGTGCATCTGGGAATTCCAAGCATTTACTTCTTGAAAGTCATAAAATAAATATAAACATGAACCACTACATGAAACTTTCTTAAGCGCACAGAAGTACCTCCACTTTGAAAATACCTTATACCATATCATATCTTCCTATATTAAAAGCAGCATTTTATTACTTCCACCAAGTGAGTCACCATTTTATGCATGCAAAGCTAACAATTATTTTGCTCTGAATATGTTCCTCCTATTTTAAGTACATCATGATTTTCTCCTACTCTCCAGCATGCCTTTCTGTATGACAGGAGGCAGTGACTACGTGCCACCGTGGGGACTGTGCTGGGCTCGTCCTCTTCCTCAGAGGATCACTTGAACTCCTTTGCATCCTGTCCAGCCTCTACTCAGGACGTCATTAGGTTTGCTCTACTAAACCAGTACATTAGAAAATGAGTATATCTTCAGAATATTTACTAGGGAGTATATCAAAGTCTTTAAGGTGTATATTAAGGGATATTTCTTTAATTTTTTTTTGTTATATTTATTTTTTTTTTTAGTGTGGTTACATGTGGAAAAAGTATACATGCAATAATGGGAAAGAAACATGAACGTATATATTTGAAGTACAAGAGGAACTCTGGTTAGAGAGTTCTACTACACCGCTCATTTTAGAGCAAACCCGTCAGTAAGCATTTTATAAGCAAGGTCTTCCACTGAATGCCATTCAGCACTTTATGAAAGATTTACAAAGCCTGCACAGTGGCTGGCTGAAGAACATCCACAGAAATATGAAATTTGAGAACAATGGCGTAACATTGTTTTAAGCAATTCCCAATGAACAGATCTATAGGCAATAATGTGCCACTGCATGGTAGACATAGGACTACACAAAATACCACGTTTATGACATGCTTCCAATTTCTGAAATTGAAGAAACATGAACACTGATTCTTCAGCCTCTAAATATATGCCTCTCAGCACTTACTTGTAGAACCTGCTTTCTAATAATGTAATAAAAAATACTGTAATACTATGAAAGATGTTCTGTTTCTTGTAACCTCGTACTATTACTAGAAACATCTTGTACTTGCTTATTAATGAAAGAATGTAATAAATGTCATATTATGAAAATACAAGAAATACTATGCCTTAAATCTTCCCCATTTTTCCTTATTCAAGATTAAAATTTTGAAGTCATCTTGTACTAGAATAGCCTAGATTTCAAACCCTGCATACTTCAGTATCCCATCAAGTCATTAACATCTCATTTCACTACTTTATGTAACTGTTTATTTTTCTATTAAACATCTGTAAATTTGTTTATGGTTTTTAATGATATACTCAGATTTACAATATTTAATGACTAAAGGAAGAAATATTACTACTAATGGCGGGCATTCATCAGTGCGCTATTTATGTGCTATTTCAACATAATTCACTTCCTAACCAAGAGAGACATCAAGGAAAAGATTTTTATGGTTCAGTGATTTAAAACACAGCAGTCAATTTAAGTAATTACAGAATAATAAAGTAACTTCTATTGATTCTGCCTAAAGACATGATGCAGGCTGACATGGCCAGCACAGAGTTAAATTTAAAAGAAAAGTTTAAGCTATTCACAGCTGAAATTAGGATGCGATTCCCATGGAAGCAGGATTCCCTTTATGTAGAGGTGGGATGGCAAACATTTATTATTATATATATCAATATAGTATTGATGTTTTCTTTGTAAACATCAAGAGAAGAGCAAGAGAAGAGTTAAGTGCTAAAAACAGATGAAAAAACCTTCCACCTTAAATTATGCATTCTGTACATAATTACTTTATGCAAAAGTATCTCACATATTTTAAATCTACTTATTTTCCTCAATCAAATAGACACCTTCGTGTGAAACAGTGACTCAAAGCTCACAAAGACCTACTCTTAAAAACATTTTTCATCTTGATTACAACACAAGACAAACCCCGTTCTGGAAATACTGCATTTGTGCAATCTGTTTAGCAGATTGTTTATATACAAAGCCCACAGTAGAATTTCTCTAACAACAACAACAAAAAGCAAAGCAGCGTAATGAGGATTTTTCAGGCAAGCTCCTCATACTTCTCCTGCACTCATAATTCATTACAGGTACTCCCCCATAAAACTATTTGGAGGCTTAAACCAATGCAATGTGACACACTGGTCTTGGGCAGAGAGAGCAAGCGAGACATAGCGCGTGGGTGAACTTCATTTTGTTCCCCTTACAAAACACACAATGCCTGCCACTTCATGTACATCTCATAGCTCTCGGCAGCTAATCCTATGAGCATTTAATGCATTGAACATAATTATCCTTTGCTTGAAGGACTATTGACTTCTGCACAGGGACAGAGGTGGTGAAATGTAAATGGGTATTTGGGGAACAGAGAAAAGCTGTCAGGGAAAACACTTTTCAAAGGAAAAGTATGAAATGCATCACTGACACACACCCATTCTTCTGTAACTTAACCTCATCTGTTGTAGAACCAACTCTGTTGCTCTGTTAGTATTTGCCTTTTTTTTTTTTTGGACAGCATTTGTGCAACAGATCCAATATAGTGTTTTATATTCAAGCTTCTTTTTCAGGAAACTTGGCATAAGCATTGTTCCTTCAGCAAACACAAATGTATTGGCAACAACTCAATATTTAAAAAAAAAAAAAAAGTATCATTGATGTATTTAAAGTGAGAGTGAACCAAGAATACAAAAGAAAAATACAGAATGGATTTGAACTAAAATATAGTAAGCTTGAGGACATCATTTTCAAAAGCTTTTCTCAGGTTCTTGAGATTTGGAGCACAAAGCATCATTATGTATTATAACAAGCAGCAGCAGTTCTGCAAGATCAAATTATTTTTTTTTTATTTAGATCTTTATTCAGGAGTTTATTCACAAGTCTATCTCATTCAGAAAATACTTGGTAAAAGCGTAACTTCTTCAACAAAGGCTAATTGTGTACTTTTAAAATACCGACTCTGATGGTTGGAGTGGTCCTGCTGTGCAAGGATTCGATATCAAATGACTGTTTCCCAGCTGTTTTGACTGTGGATATACATTTAAGTACAGACAACTCTTTGAGCATGGAGAAACGTGTTCTGCAAAATGTTCCAGTTATGCTGCCTCACCTAGAGTTAAGAGCAAAGCTGATTTTGCCAAGAACACCACTGCTCAAGCACTGTGTGCGATTTTTAAATCCCCTTCATCGGGAAGATTTGCTGTTCTGTCTGCATCTTCAGCTTAATTCCTGCAAGATTTTTGCTCTACTGAAGTTGTCACCCAAACAGTGCAGCTGAAGGGAAGCCTTGCAGAACGGAGCAGGTAGGATTTTACCAGGCTTCCTCCCGCATTTTTCATTAACAGCACTGGGTATTTTATATTGGCCAGTTTGTGCTGTTTCATAAAGCTTCCAAGATTGACATCAGGTCCTATTTTTTTTGTCACCTCGAACAAGTGCTCAAATAGTAAAATGCAGAAATTCTACTCTAGTCTTATGCCTGCAGACTTGCAGAGACATAGCACACATCTCATGGTGAGAGAACCCAACCCGCTGTCTAACCAAGCACTACTATTCCCAGAGTCTGTGCTGTGCAAAAATACTGAATAAAACTAGGAAGGGAATTCCTACCATGGAAATAATGAAAACTGACAGCCAAGAGGCCCTTGAGCTGCAATTACAGACCACTCTGAGGCACCTCAGTTTTCTTCTGAATTATCTCAGAGTGGCAGAGATGAAAACAACCCCAAAAAGTCACAAAACAGTGTTCTATTTCTCTCCTTTGGCACAGTGAAGAAATATGATGTTCTGACAGAAACCGTACTGCTCTGCAGGTAAAACTGAGGGGGAACCATACATTAGGCAAAATGCTCCAAATATTTCTCAGAACCCAAGCAGCCTAGCTAGGGGTTTAGCAGGAACATGTACACAGGTTGTACAGCAGTACATATACTATTCTCTGGAACTCATACAAATGTTTCTACTTCACTGTGAACTCAGCTCAGCTACTGAATTGCAGCAAAAACTCCCTGTTAAATAGCAATAGATGTAGAGGACAAAATTAATAAACCCTAGCTTTGCAGAGATTTCCCTCCTGGGAATAATTGATTTCCATACTAATGTAATGCATGTTCCAGTTGATGATACTTCTAAATACTTGCTCTTGTGGCTGTTTTGATTTTTAATATATTAACTTCTGCTGCTAAAGTGGAAACAACATGGCCCACTTTCAGGAGTTTTGGAAATCTGTAATGGCAAATTCTGAACTCTTTGGCCTGTTACAAGTAATTATGGGAGAGGAAGGAATAGCAAACATGGTTACAAACTTTGCTTCCACAGGAAATCAGAAAAAGATTTATGTCTAAGGATGGAAAAGCATAAAAAGTTCAAGAACATTTTACGTGTACACATACGTTTACAGGAAACGTTAATTCAAACATTTTCAAAGAATATGTTTTAAATCCTGCAGAACATTTTAAATAAATGATAGTATACTCAAGTACACCTTGTGTACAGACTCATTTCAGGTTTCCTATGCAGCATTCTAAAAAGCATGAGGGGGATACAAAATTACACCAGCAGAGGTAAATAATGATGGCACCTGCTGCTGGATTTTATTTCCAGATTTAAAGCACCACTCAGGATTGGAAAACACTACAAACAAGCAAAGAGTCTAGCCCAAAGCTGAAAACATCTATCCTGGGTGCTTTTAAAATGGTTAAAGCAAAGACCTAGGATATGCGTGCAATGTCAAATGCTGAAGACTCCATCAGCAGGACTTTCTTACACCACATGTTGCTTTTCTGTTTTATACCCAATCACAGAGAAAACTTACAGATTAAGACCAAACAGTAAATCTTTCCAAGTAGGGGAAAAAAGGACAGGTCCCTGAGAGCAAGATGATGCCTACCTGGTGCATGAGAGTACTAGCATAAGAAGATGTTAGACTTTGAGAACAAAACAATCTGTGAATTTGTCAGAAATTACTGTTAAAATAGTTCCAGTAGGTAGCTGCCCAGAGGGTGACTGAGCTGCCAAGGCGATGCAGCAGAAAAAGAACCTGATGAGATGAGTGCATGCAGCATCCAGAAATACAGGAGTTTGGGGCTCTTACCCAGGCCCCCCAGGAGACCTTAGCTGGAATACTGCACACATTCCCAGCTACATGTTTCCAACTTGAAGTCTTATACTTGAAGAGATTCAGAGAACTATCAGGAAGAGGAAAAAGTAGTATTTGAGAAAGCGTAAGAGGAGCTTTTAGCATGCAGTTATTTAGCCTGAGCTGAGAAAGGAAATGATCACTATCTAGAAAGAGGAAGGACTCAAATGAAACATTTAAAGCAAGAGGCAATACAGGTGCAAAAACTAACGAGCAGAAAGTTGAAAGGTGCTGCCTATTGAACCTCAGACTCTCAAAACCATGCTCAACAGGAGCTGTGGCAGAGAAGGTTTTGAACTGAAGCTAGGCAAAGTTATGAATGCACTGTGCAACAGCAGTGTGCAATGGCAGTGACCCAGAAAATCCCTTCCAGATCCATGTCACTCCTCCAAGCAGAAAAATCAGAGGCCAGCTTGATTTGTCACACTTTCATTCAGAAACTGCCTAACCAAAGGAAGAAGAAAACCACAGAAGTCAACACGATTAACATTATAACATTTTAGTTTTTTATTACTTGCAGCTTCTTAGTAAAGACAGCTGTATTCTGTATACTTGTAAGGAAAATATTTTTTATGTAAACATGCAAAAACTGGAGATTTCCATTTGTGCACAGCTTTATCTCTGTAAAATAATGAATTGAAATACATTTGACAAAGTTGACCTGAGAATTCAGAATTATTATCATTGTTTTTTAAAACTTAATGTCTGCAGACATATCAATGCCACACTGTGAGATTTAACTACATGCTTACGTTTGCCTTATAATATGGCTCACAAGAATATTTTTTTCCCAATATAATTTTGCTTTTCACTAACCTATGCAATAGGAAAGAAACTTATAATTCTTCCACTAATGTCCATCTACAAATTAAAAACCATGTACCGAGACTACTTGTTTTGCATGTGCTTGCTCTACAATAAAATTTCCTGTTTTCCTCATCTGACAAAGATTCAGTTTTGCTTCATCCCAAATTAACTGACAGATTGCAATACTGCAAGATATATATTCTCAATGCACAAGTGGTCAAGGTACACATTAAGCCTTTTGAAAATAAGAATATTATATTTAACTCTTTAATATAAAAGCAGAAATGTGTATTTTTAATATTCGCATCTTTAAAATTCCTAATCACACAACAGTGAACATTCTGAAATAATTGGAAAGAAAATTTTAAAATAGTCTGAAAAAATGAGACAATTTTGCTTATGGAGACATAATTTTTGCTCTTTTTATTTATATTTGCTTTTTTTTATTTAATAATATATTAGTAATATTACAAGTTTATTTGCATATTTTTAAAATAAGATGATTTTTAAAAGAAAGGTTGCTTAAGAACATCTTAGAGACAATACCTCAGAGATTAATGTACAGAGTAAGGTTTCATATTTGCATTATGAAGGTAACACTTGTTACCCTCATAATGTGTCACTGTTTTTCTGATAATGTAAAAATAGCACAGAAGCAAGATAACTCAGATTATTTTTAAGTGGCAAGTTTTTCCCTTTATACATGGCCAATGCTGCAAAATCCTAATAATGTTTTTATTCTACCAATGTTTTTTTTTTAATGCTGTGCTCACTAACTAGGCAAATAACTTTATTACTTATTTTATGAATCTTGAAATTGTAACAGTATTAATGCCATGGCAATACAATCGCAAAGAACGCTGCTCTAATACTCCCAGCCTTGCTTACATTTTCTCTCCTATGGTAGCCAAAGAAAATAATGCATTTTTTTCACCCTGACACAAACTTTTAAGACAGTATGTGGTATCATGCAATCCTAACAACCCTAGAGTTTCTGTTCTGTTGCACAGAACAAGATTCCAGCTCCTCTGAATGACAGTGAACATTTAGGAATTTGGACAAAAGAACTCCTCGTGGGTGATGATTGTAGGGAAAGGGAACCAAAAATAAAGGACTATTTTTCTTCTTTTCTGGAGAGTCTTTGGTGAGTGCAAATGTGTTCCCAAAGGTGTTCCACTCCATTCAGGAGCCCCGTGCAGCAGCAGCGCAGAGCCACTTGCATTTACTTACACAACTCGATAGAGACCCATCTTTTACATTAAGAGTACTTTCCACTGAATTTTGAAACAACTGGCTGAGCTTTTATTTATAGTCAAAGTGTTATTCAAAACAGTAATATCAAATGGTAAATTCAATTAGCCCAGCCTTGTTTTCACCCAATGCTTCCAATGTCCAAAACAACCCACTCACGAGATAATGGTTTCCCTACTGGCTTATACAAGTAAAACAAGAGGAGCTTTATGGTGCCTGCTAAAACCAAGCCTGCTTTACAGCAAGGAGACAGTCAATTTAAGCATCATGTTATTCCACTCAAAATGCTGACATTCAGATGTGGCTTCCAGGAATACATTTATTTGTGTCTGTACGGGCATGCATAGAAAGTTTAAATCAGCCCTTGTATTCCTTCCTTAGGTAAACAGTACACTAAAAAAAACAATCCATGTAGAAACTTATTTCATGGAATCAGTTGAATATATATTTCATTGCTGCCTATTTAGGAAGAGACATTTTAAATCGGATTGCCAAGCTGCAGAAAAATAAGAGAACACACAAATCATCTGGAAATACTAGGACTGAAGGCCATTCTGCAAATACAGTTAGTAACTTTAATCTTTTTTCTCCCATTTATCAGAAGATAAGCTATAAAGATCCTGGATGTGTGCATGTACATCACCTGTTTCATTAGGTCACCTTGTAATAACCAGAGAATGGGGGAGTCAAATCCTAACCACTGATTTCTGATGGTGCCAGCATGGTCTTGGTTACAACACCTCGCATTACCAGAGATGAAGGAGGTTACTCTTTCATAACCATGGTAGATGTTTTAGTCATTTACTATATTTACCATGTTATCTTTGCATGCTTAACTGAATAAAACCCCAGCTGCAACACCAAACCACCACTTAAGAAAAAAAAAAAAAAAAAAACTATTACTCTAACTCAGGAATTCCTAAATTTAGTTTTCCCTGGGCACCATCATCACAGAAGGATTAGAAATGTGCAATACTAATGGAAGTGGCAGGTGTAGGACTGACATTTATCTGTCTAAACAACCTCTTCCTTCAACAGGAAGAGGCAGATAACTAGATTTTCTGTATACTATTGCTGACATGAACTCCACAGTTCATGAAGCTATGTTTTAGTATCCATTTACTTAGGAATATCAGTTGTATTCAGGAACCTTGGAAACTCTGCTAAACTGAATTAGCTGAAATCTTTGCTCTGAAGTGCAAGTAATCTCTCAACTCCCCATAAAACTAGAAAGGTAATAGAGTGAACATTAGTAACTAAAGGGACCTATTCTTTTGGAATTGAGCAAGACTGAACAGGGCAGAAACCCCCCAAGTCAGACAACAAAAAATGTTTATAGAAGTTATGCACCAGCAGGCAAGGAGATGTACGCATACCGTATGGATTTTTACGCTTATTAACAGAAACTAACACTGTTTTCATTTTAGCTTGTGTTTTATTCTGCTCCTACTGTTGTCAAAGCTTTACTTTTTAGCAAAAATTAAAAAAAAAAAATTCAGTGGACCATCATTTCCAAACAGAGTTAATTATTCAAATTACACTTCACGAACATTCCTAAATCCATACATTCATTTTCTTCTTCCTCTTGGTTCCTTAAAAGTGAAGAAAAATTTATACATTATTCAACAATCTTGCAATGAAAGATCCTCTATATTCAACTTCTTATTCAAAGGCCAAAAAATCTGATGATAGTCCACTGGTGATGTGAGTCAAAACTGAAAATACAAGCACACCAGGAAGGCATCTGGCTCTCTCCTGAGCAACCTGCAATGGCAGGCATTAACTCTCTGCTAAGTATTTGGAAGGGTTTTTTTTTTATTTCCTAGATCAGTATGAGGAGTAAATTAAGATTTAGAGATCAAGCTGCACCCTGATCAGGGAAAAAACAGCAGCAGACACAGTACGATGAAAGTTTTAAGGTACTTTTAGCTGCTTAAATGCAATTTTAAAATCATAGTAACAATCAAGAGCACACAAAACCTAGTTGGGTTGAAATGAGAAGAGGGC
This sequence comes from Aythya ferina, assembly GCF_964211825.1. NCBI lineage: Eukaryota > Metazoa > Chordata > Aves > Anseriformes > Anatidae > Aythya > Aythya ferina. Next base: position 47,734,783 of record NC_140300.1, on the reverse strand, counting down.
TGATGAGTCCACACACCTACGATACAGTTAAGTAAGAAATAATTCCTACAGCTTGGTTTACATTTCCCAAAATCTAGAATTATTATTACTTTCAACCACAACCAAATGCATCCAGCTTCCACATACGATGTTCTCCACCACCCCAATTTCAAACCATTAATTTCACTCCCAGGATTAAATTGACATTCCAGTGCCCCTGCCACGTTCTCCCCTTCTGCTCTGCCCTTGCAAAACATCCCACAGCAGCCCTTCCCAACACTCATGCAACTCCTACAGCATTCAGGAGGTTGTCAGGCACACAGCAGTGGTAGGAATTTAGGAAACAATGCTGTGGATGGAGCCCTAAGAACACAATCCAGCTCCCGTTTTCTTGGCTCGGCAGGAGTAACAGCAGCACAGAACAGTAAAAGCCTATTTTTAACTATAAAGCAAGCCAACATGACTAAATACACAAAGGGAGCAGACCTGCAGAATAGCACGACGTCATTTTTTATGAAATCATTCTTCACAGAAGGGGGAAAAAAAAAAAAAAAAAAAAAAAAAGCTTTAATCCATTTTTCTTACTTGCAAAGTCACAGTTTGGAGTCAAGCTGTAAACTAATAAATCCTACCCAGTCAGTGTCCAAATGACCCAGTGCACAGCGCCTGTGCTTGTAAGAGAGCAAGCTGACAGACTCCTCAGATGAAACGAGGCAATATTTATAGAGCAAGTGAAAGAAATCGCAGATTGAGAAGTGTGAGCACAAGCACTGCTTATGGTCTGGGCTTCCAACATGCTTCCCCTCCGGCTGTCTATACACTTGTGTAGATCAGGTGGCTGCAGTCACCGAGAAGATGCATTACTGCTACCAGACCTTGGCAATGGTTTCACCCGGACACCAGCACCAGAAGAGCTGCAATAAGATACCTACAGGTCACAAGTTAAAAGCACTACGTGCAGCTACATTTCATGACTGCAATAGCGCATTAACTTATTAGCGGATACTAAATGCAGCTATAATGGGATGCAAACAAGTGCAAAACATTGCAGCTTGTGAGCCTGTTTTTCCTCTGTAAGGAAAAGAGACTGGCTCCTGAATCATGTCAAAAAGCCTGGGCTGATGAGAAGGGTAGCATTAAACCCTTCTTCAGGTTCCCAGTCCAAATGAGAAGTGTCATCTCCATTATAAGCTGCAAATGCCATTCATGTATTTGAGCAGAGAGACATCTTCACATCATAGGGCAAATCTTTGCCTTTTGTCACATAGATCAGAGCTTTCCTTTGTCATTTACAGTGACTCGATAAACCGGCACTCCGAAGACATTCCCGACTCAAGGAGGGGCAACCACCCTTCCACATGCCACCCGCCACAAGGACCAGAAAGCACAGCACCTGTTGAGCTCTGAAAGAGACCGAATTATTTGATACCTTTTTAAGGCACTCCAGACTGGCTTTGGGAGGAACAGCATATTACAGGAGAGATCAACTTGACTGCCTGTAACACAGGGGTCAGGAATAGCTGGAGAACTAGCCAGTCCAGCTGGTAGATTTAGCAGGCTGCTCTCTACTCAGGAAAATCCTCCTTCACTTTTCATGAGAAGGGAGCTAAACGTGCCGGTGTTTTGTGCTTTAGTGTCTGCAGTGGAGACCCCAGATCACAAAAGACTCACGCCCTTACTTTTTTTTTTTCCGGCTTAAAGTTTAGACCAAGCAGAGAGTCCCAGGTCAGCTGGTCACATTGTGCCCAGCACCATCCAGAAATATAGAAGCCACCTTTTGGCCAGAGGCTGAACCCCTGTTCTTGCACATCACTATACTGAACTAGTCTAGGAGCTGCGTCCAGCATCACAAGTGCAAGTCACAAACTACACCTACTCTAGATTTCATCCCATCTATGCAGCTATTTCACCAAATACCACTGTCATCATACTTGTCTTTTCCAAGCAAGAAATCAGACGAAAGCTCTTGTATCCAGTAAAATGTCTCAGCTATATTAGGAGCTATGCAGCAGCAGTATTTGGGTCAGGTGATATGTTAATATAAGGCTATTTACCTTCAACATCACCCACATAAAAGCTCTGCAATCTGTTGTCCTTCATCTACCCTCCTAATATCTCTGTATAAACACAGATTTAGGAAGGAATGACAAATGCTCCTATAAATTCCAACTACTGGGCATAGGATCAGCTCTCCACAAACAACCCACTGAGCAGTGCTCAGATCAGATACCCCTTCGGTACAGTTTATTCTTCCGGCGGTTCTCTGCTGAATCATCACTGTCTCAAAATGAACAGCAGGGGAAAAAAAAGAAAAAAAAAAAAAAAGACTGCTGGCAAGGTAACAGAATTGGAAGAACAACCAAGCATCCACTACTGGGGAAGCGTACAAGTGTCACTTACATTTCAGGGACAGATTGGCAGGTTAAGCACACCAAGGTTAGAATCCTAAAAAGCCTGCAGAGCTGCACAGGTCACCCCATGCTTTTCTTGCACTACAGCTAGCAGACATTTCTAAATACAACACTGAAAACGAGATGTGTCAGGTACAAGCAGCTTTGGTCAAGGGTAAATCTTGAGACATCTCATTTTTCTCAAACCCTTAACATTGCCTACACTTGTCGTGTAGGGCCTTCATAGCCAGCAGCACTGGCAATAAAGAATACCGAAAACATTGCTTCAGTATTACCCTCAATACTAGTTTACTCTTCAAATACCCTACCATGATTTTTTTTCCCTAATAGTATTAATTCTATTCATTTCTAAATTCAGGTAAAGCTAACAAGAATGTATCAGGTATAGTAACAGAAAAGTAAATGTTTAACAAATGTTAAGTAAATATTTAATAAATGTTAATGTTAAAATGTATCAACTGTTGCATCTAGGATAGCAAAAAATTAAAATCAGACTTTAAAATGATCCTGAAAATCCTGCATTTATTTCATATAAAAATCACACAAATGTGTATTCCTGAGAGGGCTAATAAAATTAGTTCAGCTTTTCAGACATCAAGGATGATGTTAAGGAGTAATTTGTAGCAATTTAAAGCCTAGAACACAACAAGGAATAAAAACTATCTAAAATAGGAATGTTGAAGAAAACCCAACTTCAAATAAACTGGAATTTTTATTTATTTATATATTACAAGTTTCCAGCATCACCCTCATTTATTTTCCGAGAGTGCTGATGGTCAAAGCAGAGTTTCAATGTTTACCCAATTCCAGTTTACAAATTTGAGCATTAGGGAACTGTGCTTTCTAATTGATAAATCATGTGCAGTGATCTTTTTGACACAGATAATTATTTCCCTGATCCTGCAGACAACCTGTAAAACCATCATGTACAGAAGGATTGTGCAGAAAAGCTTCAGGTCACCTTAGCAGCAGAGCACAGAACACAAGACACTTCCCCTCACTTGTGCATAATGGTACTACTGGCAATCACAATGCACAAACAAGTCGCACTACCAATAGCAGTTTCCAATAACCCTTCAAGCCACATAGTTCTTTGTATATCACAATTTGAGATTTCCTGTCTTAGATAATTAAAGATGAAGTTTCCAAAAATATAACTTACTCCATCTGGCTGGAATATTTTTACAGGTTAATTTGCTAAACCGTACAGACTACATCAACTGGAAATAGCTCAAGTCCAAGCACAAGTATCGCTGAAAACTCTCCATCAAGCAAGGGAACACCAATATTTTGGAGGTGGAAGATGCTTGAGATACTGAGGCACAGGATTTTCATAGCTGAATATGCTTATTTCTTGTTGCAATGGAATTGGTGCCACTCTATTTGCACATTGCCTAACTCCCTGATATTTTTAACCTACAATTCTTAACACAGCATTCCATTACCTCCTGCACTTCAGAGCTTCTATTATTCTGCTGAATTTATTAACTTGTAAAATCAGAAGCAAATCAATGGTACCTTCAGGGCTTTAAGGTCTTTTTGTTTTGTGTCTTTAGAGGTTTGGATTTTGTAATTATTTTTTAATTGCTGGGTATCATCAGCTCCCAATATTAGCTGGATTTTTAACATGCTCAAAGATAAGGCAGGAGTGCCTACAACTCAGTAATAACATATAGAATTAGTCAGTTGGTCTAAAATAACATTTCAGAAGGAGCTGACTTTCCTTTCCAGGTTCACATCTGTATTCTAGCTATAAATGACACCTTTCAGTGTGCACCATCATAAATGCCACCTTATAAGCACTTTAACACAATCACTAGTTTTGGTCACTTTGGAATGTAAAATGAAGCTGGTAATATCGATAGTGCTAGTTTCCCCATGCTCTTTTTGAACTTTTACTACCTTAGAGATGCCCAGAGAAGTGGTGGATGCCCCATGCCTGGAAGTGTTCACGGGATGGGGCTTTGGGTGACCTGGTCTGGTGAGAGGTGTCCCTGCACATGGCAGAGGATTGGAACTGGATGGGCTTTAAGGTCACTTCCAACCTAAACCATTCCAAATTCTTTAAATTCTTTTCAAATTACAGATTTTCAATGCCAACCATCTATGATGAAATGAATAATTTCAGCTACTAGTTAAGAAGGCAAAGACAGATTTTTTATATATATATAAAAAGAAGTGGCTGGAGTTTTATATATGTCTACACACACACACACATATATATACACACGTATACTTTAAAAATAAAACGCATGTTGTACTGTCTCCAAGGCCTTGAAACAGCCACAGAAAGATGGCACAACATTTCATATGTGCCAAAGATGTTTTCATTGGCATCTCCATGGGTCACTAATGCATTCACTGTCATTCATACGAAATGACCCAAATTGTGCCAATTATAAGCTTCTGAGAAAATTTGCAGTTAAATGCTGTCCTGGAGAACAGGAATTTATCCAGACTCTACTGCAGATCTCTGGTACAATGCCAGGCAAGTCACTTAAAATCAACCTTTCAGACAATCATTAGACCATGGGTGCCTGAGCTGGGCCAAAACACAGAAAAGTCAGATAAAATCTGTAATTTGAGCACTAAGGCCAAGCTATACTGAGAAATAAGTATGTGAAGTTTTCTAAACTGTCCTTGCCAAAGATTTGCTTCAGCAGAACTATCTGAAAAATGAAGATAATGCCGCTCTGCACTGCTTCAATGAATCACATTAACACTGTTGTTACAAACACCCCAAAAAGCCAGAGAAGGAAAAAAATTAATGCTTTCATCTTCTGAGTAGGACTTGATCAGTATGCCATATAAACACAACCTGGCCACTTGAGCAATGAAGCTAATGCAAAATATCAAATAGAAACCAGAGCTATCTAACTTGAGATGAATCTTGTGGAAGAAAATTGTACGTGGCCATGTACAATTAAAGATAACACACCTATGAAGAGGCAAAATAATTATACCTAATCACATGAAAAATCCACAACTCCGTTATTGGTCTGCAGAGAAAAAAATATTTTTATATTCCAATGTATTAAGAAAAGGGAAAGTAATAATCAGAAAGGTGCAAAATCAAAATCTTGTTTTTCAATAAGGAACCAAAATAGAGGTGCCTTAAAAAAAATGGTATCAATTCCCAGTGTGATGCAATTCACTAAAATGAATAAACTCGCAATCATCATCAGCTACAGCAGATAGCAGGTTTCTTCCAAGTTGAAGGTGTTTTTAGTTTGTTTGTTTTTTGTCATTGTTGTTTTTTTTTCATATACATGTGAAAAAAATCATATAGTGTATTTTTCCAGGTATATTTAAAAAACATCCAGGTATGAGGTCAGCTCAGGTTGTTCAGCTTAGCAAGTGTAGCCACTTGATCACACCGTTACACCCTTCTTCCCTGTGCTGTGATGCTCTCTGAAAGGACAAGCAACTATCCCGGGCTGCCTTTATTCTTTGAGTTCTAAGCCGATACTAATTATCTCTTCCAGAAACAAAAAGACATACTTCTGTAAAGTTTTACATTTCTTAAGCAAGCATCCCAATCAACACTCTTCCTGCACAACAAATTAAGATAGCCTTATTTGCACAATTACAACCCAAGACTTCGTCAAAACACCACTCATTTCCATCTCATTCCAGGGAGCAAGAGGGCCCCTAGCATGGGGTCACAAATCTTTGTGGACTAAAATACTGCAATAGCAAGCCAAAGACTTGACTTATTGCTTTCAATATCTTTCAGTAATTCAAGACAGGTCAAGGACATCAAAAGACTGAAGCGGCTACACGATCCCTAAAGGAGAGTCACTGGGCTGCCAGTAAAACATACCCTTTATTTGCAGACTTCATTTCTATAATACCCAAAGTCAAAAAGTAACTTACCCTTTCTTACAGACTGAGCATAAGCGACTCCAAGAGCTGTTAATCATTACACACTCTTGAAAGAACTGTGTGTCTCAAGTTATAATTTAAAAGCCATTATTCCTATCACTCTTTAATATTCTTTTTAATTGTGTTGAGTAAAGTTCCTACAGACAACACATACAAGGGGAAAGAAGGAATGAGATAGAAAGAACATTTTAGAAGGCCTGAGTCAACTGTGGGGACCTTCTCTGCCATCTTCCCCCCCAGCAAGCCTTCACTCCCTGTTCACAGACGACAGTGGTTGTCTATCACAGAATATCACCCACAGAGCAACCACCACCACCATACTGGCTGCTGCTTCAAACCTATCCGATTTATGAAAGACGAGGCATGTGGACCTGTACACTTGATGGATGCCACTGATTTTTACTTCTTACATTAAGTAATCTGGGAAGAGGAATGCTTTTTCCACTTTTCCTCCCTCCACTCCAAGCACAATGAACACAACAGGGCCATCCTGCATGCCATTTTCTACAGACCAGTAAACTTAACCCATATCCCGCACTGCCTACTAAACTAGTGTTAAATTAAGATTTAATAGCATTAGCTAAAATTGTTTCGCAGAATTTTATGTGAAACAGAGCACTGGAGATTTTGCATTCGTTTCCAGATTGTCCCAGCAAATCAAGCTGTGAGACCATAGGTGGGATGTCACAGAAGTAATTACAGCTCTTTTCTTGAAATCAGATCTGTCAGACATCAATAAGAGATTTAGGATTCTGGCAACATGCTAGCATGAAAATAACTTCTCAAAAATGATTAATTCAGTAAGTTTTCCTTTATGTCAAAGGAAGACAAATTCCATATACCTCAAAACTCTGAGCTTGCCTTCCCTATCTACAAAGAACTGTGATTTTTCAGTCCCATTTTCCGCACAAAAATCCTTTTTCTGGAGAACAAGCATAGAGAGTTTCCTTGCCAAAGTAGAGTTTTTCACTGTATCCTAACAGTTTCATTTTAAACTTCTTATAAACCCTTCACCATGGCTTTTGTTAATGCAAAATCTGCAGTTGTGTGCCAGCCCTATGTCATAATACTATTTCTTTATCTTATATATATGTTGACATACGAAAATTAGTTTATTGTAAGAAAAAGTGATACTTTTATCTCTCCTCTTTCATTATTCTTATATGTTGGCCCACAGAGTGAAATATATCTGTGGATTAATCTGTAATTAATTCAGAGTAATGCATCTAAAACACGTCAGACCTTGGAATGTAAAGCCTCTAATATACCAAGTTATTTTTCCCTCATTTATAAGCTATTATTTTGTATTAACCAGACTTTGTGTTAACCAGAATCAATCCAGAAACTTTCATCAACCTTCTCTGGAGAGTAAAAAGAACAGGGAAAACGATACATATGCAGCTTTCTCATTTTCTTTCAATTTGCAAATTTAGGGTATCCTATTCTATTTCAGCTTCTTCAGTACTTGAGTTTCAGGACGCAGGGAAGTGTGGGTTTTCTGTGTGCATTTTTTTTTTTTTTAGATTAAGTTCTAAATATTTCATGAACTCCCAATGATTTGGTAACATGAACTGCTTTATACTTAGAATGTAATTAAAAAGAAATGAGAAGAACAAAGTCTACAACAAGAAACTGCTGTATGCATAAAAAAAATCACTAGACACGTTCTGAAATATTTCTAGCTTATTTTCTGTATTTCTATACAAAATAAAAACTCGATTTGTAAAGAAAATGTTCCTCCTTGAAAAAGTTCCTGCTATCACATCTTTCCAATATTTACGATTGTTAGTTGTATATGCTGAACATACTGCCCACATTCCCATGCACACTCTAGTACATGCCCTCTATGCACAGAATGTAGAAAGGTTTTCAAGAAACTGAAAATTATATCAAATCATATAAAATCTACCATGAAGATATATATGTGTTAACTAAGTGATAGGAATCTGTACTTCTAGAATCTTTTTATAAAGTAAAATGTAAATTTCTAATTTCTGACACCTGAGGCCTTGTTAAATAATGTTTGCTGTTCTGCTTATGAATGCATTTTTCACAAACAATAAACATGGACAGCCTATGGGATTAAAGCATGACAAAGGTGTAGCTGACTCATGGGATCAATTATAAAGCATCAGTACTTATGCCTTTTGTTCATGCAGTGTTTTACTAACAGTTTCTGCATTTTCAGCATAAGTCTATCACAGATGTTCAACGCCATGCTACAAGGCAACAGCACACCACCACCGTACATTATACAGAATAAATCTACTCTTATCACCAACTACAATTAAATCACTTGTTATACAGCTCAAATATTTCTTTAAAGTTTTAACAAATGCATACAGATTTTAACTGAACGCTCACAGCTTCTTGACCAAGGAAAGTATGTCAGTATTTTCCGAGTACATTTTTAACATTCAAAAAACCTAGAGAGTTGCCTTTTCTAAATTAAAAACAATCTTAAACACAGTCACAGATTCTAATGCCACCTCAGGTACTGCTTTCCCTCAAAACCCCACTATTAAATTCACAAATCAGGAGAAGTACACGAGGAGGATGACAAGCAGTTTCAATTTCCATGCAACTCGCCCGTGACAGGTTATTGATAGAACAAACAGAATTTGCAATACTTACTGAATGTTTCTCCTGCTGGCCCATAACTCCATGGTTAGCCGGGATTGCAAGTGGTTTCATAATGAAGAAACAGAAGCTGAACTGAATTTACACATCATGTACCAATTTCTTATGGATGGCAAGTCACCCTCTACAGCATTAAATTAAAAAGAGGCGGAGGGGGGGGAAACCAAGCTGGAGCTAAAAGTGTCACTACTGGTAAGCTCAAAAACCCCCTCACACTTGTAGTGCAGAGAAGCAATCCAAACGACAGCGTTAGTCTCCATTTTTGTAACACTGAAAGTCTAATCATGTCAGGGTGCACAGAGCCTGATGAAACCCTACATATCCAGCATTCATCCAAGGGAACAGAACCATTCCCCGAGACAGAGGAATGGGAAGAAAAGAAAAAGGAGGAAAAAAGCTAAAATGGCTGACTGCACAGAGACTCCCTCAAAAAGGCTTAATACAGTATTATATTAGTCAGGGTGCAGGAACCAGCCTCCAGCATTCAGCCAAGCATTGTTAATACTCCTGTTTCATTTGCAACCACACACACTCACACACGCAGCCTCCCACCGCCACCCTCCACTCCCCCAAAATCAGGGCAGCGCACGCGAACAGGGACCTCCTCCCCTGGCTGCTAATGATGCTGACAGAGTAGTGACCAGTGATCTCTGTTCCACTCAGCTAACCAAGTTTGCACAATTAATCTCAGCAGCGTGACATTGATGGACATTTAATTTTTATGACGCCCACTCCTCACAATCGAGACGAGCCCATCTACTGCCAAGAGAGTAAGAAACAGAAATACAACACAGTCACACACACACAGAAACCCAGAGAATCATGAGTCTGAATGCAATACGCCAATATAATTACGTTATTGTGCTTACTTTGGAAGACCATGGCTGCAGGCAGTTGGCATAGCAACGCACAAGGAAAGCCATTTCCTGGGTAGAAAGAATGCTTCCTTTTCTAAATAAAAAATTCCTCTTAGGATACAAACGGCATTGCTGCTTCCTGCAGAAAGCAAAGACACTGTAGTCTGTCTCTTAACCTGCACAGGCACACTCAATGCAGTCCTAGTGATGTAAGTGCATTTCTCACTCGCTCTCTCCCTCCCTCCCTCTCCCTTTATCCACCAAAATATTCAAGTCAAATGGAAGACATTCCTCAAGGCTCGCCCCCTCCGATACTTAACCATTTCACTCATTAAGGTAGAGGTGGACAATGCAGAGAAAACAACAAGCGCTTGCCTGTATCGTATCAGCCTCTGAAGATTGGATCAGCCCCAGAGGGGAGAGATGCACTCGTGGCTTGCTCCTGAGGGTACCGCCGGAGCCAGGGCAGGAGCAAGGACCAACATTTACCTCCACAAACCCTGTGCTGATCAGGACTTTCCATGAAGATGAGGGTAAAGCAGAAGGTTTGACATCACCTCCCCTTTTTCCCCCACCCAAAAGAGTGCCGCTGCAGAGCTGTAAACACTGTTATCAAGTATTTATAAACAGTGCACTTGATGAGCGCTTGCAAATTGTCAGCTGCTTCACTGCTAGGCAGGCCACAGATATCCACAGGCTGTGGCCCGTAAATGTTTGGAACCTTTTAAAATGCCATTTAAAGTCTTTCCAAGTACGGATCTAGCTTCTCTGCACACACTGACTACACAAACCCCCCTAAAATAAAAAGGGGATGCAAGACCTGGAAGAGGCTGACATACATATGGCTTTTATAACACACACACACCCTGCCTGGAACCATATCTTAAACTGAGAAATTTCCCTGGTCCCTCCCATTTTCAGGGATGCACAGCATTTCAGTGGCAGCACCACACTGCAGAGGAGCTCAAAGGCAGCGGGGCTGAGCTCAGGAAGAGGCCGGCAGCCAGCTGTGGATGGCTGCACCTAATGGGCGCGGGGAGCCCACCGTGGCGGGCCTGAGCAGGCCTCCCACCCGCCAGGCCCCAGCATTAGATGGAGCCCTCCTCTCAGCAACTTCACCTCACGTTCTTTAAAATCAGAGACCATCTGTGCTAAAAACAACTTCAAAGTTTTTTTTTTGTTTTTTTTTTTTTTGTTTTGTTTTTTTTTTTTAAACAACAGCTGGGGGGGGACTTAATAGTTGTTACATAGGCATAAACACGAACACTACGTAACGCAATCTGCAGCTGCCTTTCACCAAAATAACACGTCCGCTAATAATTAGTTTGTTACACAGCGATTTCTTTCTATACTGACAGTGATTGCTAGTAAATGAGGCTATAAAAATTAGTGAAACTGAATCTGGTCTTTTTTTTTGCGCAGTTATTCCAAGGACACCACTACACACACAGCACATATTAAACTAAACATATTTATGTTTATGAGGGTTTAATGACACTCGTGACCTTGGTTTTCTAATATATTCTAAAAAGTTTCCTTTAAAGATAAATTATTCTTTAAATGACTGAATTACAAAAATCAGAATCTTTAAAGTGTTTGTGATGTGCCAGTGTAACTAACAGGTGATTTTAAAACATTACATTATGCTAAAGCCTCATAAAACCGTGAAATGCTGAGCACCATCAATTCTCTGACAAAGACCTGACCAGAAATAGAAGTTATTTGCTGCAACTAACTCAGACAAAACCTGTCTAGTACAAAATGAAAAATACTTGTAGTTAGAGTTAACAATTACGACCACCTTGATTTGGTGGCTTTACAGTTAACATCATGAGCGGAATTTGTGTTTGGCGTTTTAAGCTCAAGTCATGAAGAACTGAATTTGTGCCAAGATGTGTCTTGCAGGCGTAGGAAGGAAACACACCACTTTCTGGACTCCGTCATGTCCTTAACTGAGCTACAAACGCTTATCTTACCCTGCATCAGTTGGTATTTCCAAGCAAAATCTAACCTACGTATCAGTGGCATAAGCCTTGAAGAATAACATGAAAGCATGAACAAAAACCTAAAAACAGCATCAAAAAAAAAAAAAAAAAAAAAAGAGAGAGAACGCTTCCAGGTGGCAATACCCTGACATGCTGCCTTACTACTTGTGCTGGTCACTACCATCTGTCTCTACTCTGCTGTCAGAAAACTAAGTGAATACTTCATATAACAAACACAAAACGTAGAACAACCTAACAGTCTGTTTGATGTTCACATGAATCAGACTGATGAAAACTTGGTGATTTTCCAGAATATAAAAACACAACTCTTCATTCAGAATGTGAAAAGTGATATTTACGTAATTAGGTATAGAAAGCACAACTCAAGCAATTTGTGAGTCAAAACAATTTCAAGAAATAAATGTTTGATTCCATTCCCCTATTACTTTCTCCTCAATTGTCACCACTTCCATTACTTTCCAGGTACAGTGGTGCAATATAATCAGGTGTACTTTCCATTATCAGTTCAAAAAATAATCACATATAAATTACACTTCATTAAAAAAATTAATAAAACAGAAGCTCAATGAATCTTTGTACCTTCTGGAATGAATGAAGGCAACGTAAATCAGTCAGAGACACGAGAAAAAATATATCCTGGAAAGCCTGTCATAAACAAGTATGAGTAGTTATTATAAAACCTAAATACAACCTTACTTTCATGTGTATTTCAAAACTCATGTATGAACTCCTTGCTTAGATTTAAAGTTTGAAAAGAGCAAAAAGTTTTTTGCAAATGATTTTAGGTGACTGAAGCGAGATGCTAATGAACCAGAGATCTGCAATAAATGGACATGACGAGCTATCCCCAACAGCTTTCAAATTATTCTATGTCTAGGAAAGATGGCATCTCCCCCTGAGCCTCCTAAAAAATGCAAAATTAGTAAATAAATAAAATCCTGGCAAATAACTACAAATGTTGGATATCCTTGGACAGAATTCAGGATTCATAAACAACAGCTTCAAATTTAAGGTGGAAATAGATGCAGACCTCAACAGCATGTACCAGCTGACTAATGCCTCTAAACTATTTTACATTCCAGAATGTCACCTCTCACAGACATTATTCTCCTAAACAGTGACAACAGTGCTTGGAGTATTAAACCTGTTTAGGCTAATGAAAAATGCTGCAACAACAGATTAGCGCAAATCTTCAATTTCAAGTCGTTTTAAAGCACAACTATTTGCAAGAGTATTTAAAATTTTATACAGATTGCGTACACATAAAACATTATTTTCCTGAAGTATCTCAAAACCAGAAGGTATTAGCATATTTTCCCTTTTCCTTTAAAGGCAACATAAAGTAACATAAATGAGTTTCCTTCAATATCCTTCTTCAAAATCTAAGGCAAAAGACAGCAAAATACTCTAGGGTCATCAAATTTACTGCCACATCATGACTTCAGTAGCTAGAAAAATGAAAATAAATATATTAATAAACGAAGAGCTACAAAATACAAAGAATAAGGCACAAAACCCACAATCACTATGTGTGCTTCCAAAACATTCTTAGCAAAAGGACTATTTCACAGATACTACACACGGGTGTAGGTAGACTACAAACACCTAAACCAAAGGGTGCAAAAGGATAATTTTGAAAAAGGTAAGGCAAAAGATGCCATCTTCACTATCCCCCCCCCCACCACCTCATTCTCACGGAAAGGAACAAACATTTGTAACTGTTCTTTAAGCTCAGGGCTGCTGGACACAGGACTGTTTAGTTCCCAGGAGCATGCTTCTGAATTTTATAATGTCGGTGCTCTTTCCTTTCCACTATCCTGATGAGAGAGTTCACTAAATAACAATCTGAGGCTCCCATTGGATTTAAAGATACTAACAGAAACCAATAAACCCAAAACAATAGCTCACTCCAGGTGTCACAATACATTTCAATGCCCCATACAATACAAAAGTCTTATCCTAGTGTATTTAGACAAACTTACTGCCAGTAATTTAAATCGCCAGCCACATGACCCAGTTTCATGGGGCCGAGTTCCTGTTTATCAGCACGAGGCAGACATCTGATCATACAGACACACCTGACCTATTTGCATTCCCTCTAGAACTCCGAGAACTTTAAATAAAACTCTGTTGCATAAAGGAAAATTACCACATTTATTGTACAGGGTGAATTATTATGACTAAAATACCATTTCACTGATAAACCAACAGCATTCATCAAACTTTTTAGTTGCTAAAACTGTGGCATCATCGTCATTACACTGATGTTCACCACACCACTGGCGACACCAAAGCAACAGTTACAGCGGACGGACGTGTGCTGTTTTGATAACACATTTACTCATGTTACAGACCATTTGAACAAATGCCCTTCTGTTGAGCTGTTGCTGCAGATGAACCTATAATCCGGATCTTTAAAATAATGACAAGCCCGGAGCAGGCAGGCTGGTGCCTCAGCTGGGTGGATGTGCCGCAGACTGCCACTCTTCCCTGTGACTGCAGACTGATTTGTCACCTTCTGTGCACAGCTCTGGTGGCAGGAAAGCAAAGTTTCTGTTCACTCCTGCTTTGAGATCGATGGCACGCAAAAATTCTTTTAAAGTACTTGCCATCAAATTGTCTCTTCCGCTATGTGACAATTATATTAAAACAGACATGAAGAAAAACTGTAGCTGATGGATACTCATTCCAAATGTGGCAGTGGCCCATTTTCAGAGCATCAAAATCACCTTACAAAGCCTACTTGACCAAAGGCCCAGCACTGTAACAGAGCACAGAGAAACTTTTCTCTGGACACCATATTTAATTACTCTTTAATTCTCTCTCTATATATTAAAAAAAAAAAAATGAACACATTTTGTGTTCCTACAACATTATGGTCTCATGTGTTAAGTCTTATTTGTAAGATGGAAAATATTTTTACCATGCATCTTTACAAAGTAACTTTATAATGTGATGGTTAACTAATTTACCTGTTTTTCATAAAGCAAAGGGTTATCGGTTACATAAGCCTAAAGTTTAATGCAGTTAACACACCTTTAAAAGCACATGTTATCATTCCTTAATGCTAAGAATTAGACATTGAAATTTGAGGTATTAATGACTCCAGTTGGCAGAACTGTTACAGATTAGTTTCCTTAACTGTGTAAAGTACTTTAGGAGTGGAAAACGCAGTCTGATAGTACAGCTGAAGTTCTTCTCACCGCTCACAAAAATTTCTCACTTTGGTGTAAGAGTTTAAAATAATGTTAATCAAATCAAAGAACAAGAAAATGTGCCTTCTGCTTTTAAACTGTGGAAAAAAAAAAAAAAAAAGCACAAAACCCAAAAAGCAAACACTCTTCCAAGGTCAAGAATGATGACACATCTGGCAAGGCCCCTTTTCCAGGTCTAAACAATACCATGACATCCGTACCTGCTTGGGCAGAGGTTCACTACTGAGATACAAATATCCTTACTAGCTCGGTGAGGAGAAAGAAAAAAAAGAAAAAAAAAAAATCAGAGAAAAACCTCGTATCGTGTCCATACCAATTTCACAGCAGGAATTCCAGGGACATGGGTTCATTTATGTGGGGTGCGCCCAAAATTTCATACTGTTCTCTGTGCAGGAAAACTTTACTTAAGACAGATAATTGTATACCTCTTCCACATGTATCCTACCACTGCGTCATTAAAGGTAAGAACAAACCTCAGGTATTTTTCTGAGGTCAGTTAACTGCCCAAATTCTGGCCCATTATGTTCTTCACCAGTCCCACTGTGTCCTGTAACAGTTATTTACAACAAGCTGGCATGTTCGAACTGCAGTGATGCTTCTTCTGGCACATAATTCAATGCATCAGAGACCACCAGGGCATGGGAACAATTATTTAATGTTCTGGTATTAGACACTAATGGATTAAAAACAAACAAAACCCAGATTTTTTCCCAATCTCCTCTAAATACTAGCTGTTTATTGTGGTGGGTTTATTTTGTTTCTTTGTTGTTGTTCGTTGCGAGATTTTGGCAGGTTATTCTTGCCAATAACTAGTAGAAGGTTATTTTTCCTTTAAGCAAACTGCTTTCTAACACTTATTCTTACATTTACTTCGAAGCTTTAAAAGAAAATCTGAAACTCTCATTACTGTGTTCTCAAAGTGCAAACACATACTGGAACTGGCAAAAAAAAAAAAAAAAAAAAAAAAAAAAAAGCCTTTTCTACTAGGTTTCCAGATCCCCCAATAATGGAAATCGTGTGTCGTTTTTGCTGCCATATATGATGTCAAGTCCTTTCTGTCCATCCTCCTGTTTTTTGGACATCTCCTAAGGTAACTAACTATGTATTGTTGGCATTTTAAGGAAGTTGAACTTTGAAAGGGCTGGGTGCGGTAACAGAGGATTTCCATTCACTTCAAATATTTGGTAGAAGGAAATAAGTTTTGCTTTTCTCTCCAGCCACAGTTTTATCCAGGGAGAATCTCCCTGGAGCCTACTCCAGGGGTTCCCAATTAAAATCAGCACTACAAAAAAAAAAAAAAAAAAAAAATCCACCACAGTTTAGCAGCGTAAGATCATTTTCTTTTTGGAGAACTCTATCCTCGTGTCCCTGCGTATCTTCCCTTGTGTAATATACACCATGCACTATCATATTCTGAGATCTCTGTACTCTAGCAACTGTATAGAAATATTTATCCAGATCTTTCACTTACATCAGTAACAAATACCATACAACTTCAACTGTCCCTTATTTTTAAGAAATAATTGTCAAAATGACCCAAATTATTTTGAGAGAAAAAGTCAAAAAACATTACACCTTTCAAAAAGAGACCTAAGTATAAATTTCTACGAAACATTCAGCATTATTTCCACATAGAGAAGTTGCAAGTTGTACAAAGTTTCAAACGCATGGAAGTCTAAGCTACGTTAAACTCACTATACGCAACTTTCTTCTAATTTACTGTCACTATTCTGATTTACTTCTACAATTCAATGCTTAAGATTTGAGTCACTAAACCAGCAGCCAGGAGCTGCAGTTTACAGTTCCTGTTTGATAACTAAATTCTTGGATCGCTTTTAGTTTCTTCTTTTTCAAACTCATCTGATACACATCAAAACTCATGGTGGAAGGGGCACATCTGAATGTGCTGGAATAGGTTCCAACATTTGGTGGAGACATTAAGCATGACTATAATGTCAATATTTCAAAATGTGGAGAAACACTCTTGTCCCCCTCCCCCACTTGAAAAATCACAAGACCAGTTAAGGAGCCAGTCAGTGGTCTAAGAAAGTGTTTGCAAATCCAAAATAGAAAGTGAAAGAACAACTCATCTGCTGGATTTGCAACAATCCATCTTTCCCATTTTCAATTCTATATATACTTTCTTAGTTGCTCAGGATACCTAAACTACTTTTACCAGCTTTGAATGCACTCAAAATAATAATTTTAAAAGATTCAAATCAAATTCAAAAGCACCTTTACTAGTTCTCAGAAACAGAGTCTTGTGTACAGATTGACACCAAACGCTAGTAAGTTTATCTTTAAGGCACTATGTCAAACACAGATGACATAACATACACTCAGTTACTTGGGAAAATGAACTGGCAGCTTCTTTCTATGCTTTAGTGAGCAAATATCCACATTAGGAGCATCACTCATGATGCTCATCTGTAGATAGATGCCAATACTGAAAGGATTTGTGTTGGTATTACACAAATATGATACATATGTAGGTCCATTTCCCCGTATGCACTCTATATGCAGCAATTGTTTCTAAAACAATGTTATACTAATTAAGCTATTTAAGAAATATTTAAGACTACATAGGTTTTTTTGTTTTGTTTTTAAATATTCTTCAACTCTAATCAAGTTTAAGTGGTAGAAATTCCATATGTGTGATTAGCTACATTATGCAATGATCAGTTTCAGAAAGCGTTACCAAACAATTATTTTTCTGCTGCATGAACAGCTTTCTGCTTTAATGACAAACCTCGCATTTAGTCCTATACTCTCCATATCAGAAAAGCAGTATTTTGTATAACAAAGAAGGCACATCACAACTCAGAAATACCAGAAAAACTTCACGTTATATGGGAAAATTATGCTATTATTAACCAAAGCTTCACATGCGTGTGGTCATAAAGTACTGTCAGACTCTACAAGCTGTAAACAAGACCCAGTGTCAGTAATGTATCTGAAACAATCAAACTGTCAGTAAAATTACTGACACCTCAGTTGCATAAAATATTACATAAATTGAAGTGCACTACTCTTTGAATTTCCAAATCCAATCACAACTACAAATCCAGTTACAATATCAATGTAAGCCCTTCTAAAAGGAATGAAAGAACAGTAAATCCCAAAGGATGCATGAGCTCTGCAGCAGAGATGATGTAATATACAAAAATAGACATCCTTTGACAGAAGCTGCAAGTTGAGTAAATAACACTGCATGTCATTAATTTTGCATTAGTTTGCCAGTAGGCATTTCTAAAAGGAGGAAGATCTAACAATTTGGGTTTACTTTGGGTGCTACGCCACATAAAAAGTGTCGCTCATATACTAACAATAATACATAATATAATGAAGTACTTCAAACAGTAACATTTCCTTACAGCACAGATGAAGGAAGCAAGCAAGAGCCTGCATTTTGCCACAAAATACAGAATGTAGGGATGGGAATTACATATTGTCATGTAGCATTATCTGTGGATGTTCCCATAAAGAAATATGTAACCCTGGTACAAAAGATGTCAGCAGGCACTGCCCAAACTCTCTCAGGAATTTTGTATTTCGGGTACTACCCCACAATTTTCATATTTTCTAATGTGCCTCACTTCAAAATACCCTTTCATATATAATACAACCATACACTTCAGGAATTAGCATTACTGCACGTATTCAAAATATTACATACACAGACTAAGTACACAATTAGTATTTTGTATTACTTCCTAGTGTGATGTACAGCTTTTCACCTCATTCCAAATCATGAGGATCACCATCATGGAATAACAAGAGGAGTTGCATCATTTGAAATCACATGCTGAATTTTGCATGCTGACAAAAGCAACTGAACAAATATCCCTCCTGGTAAAAGGGCAATAACATGTGACAGCATTAATCATTTAGCCACTTTCTTTTTCATTCCATTAAGGCACAATAAATAGAATTTATTTTAAATAAGTTATTTTAAACTGAAGATTGTATCAATACAAATTAATTCATGCAAACACATATTGTTTGTGCAAACATGCAATTAAATCGTACTTGCATATCGTGCCTCCTATAGATAATAAACTGTAAATTTAGTACAATTATGGTTTGACTATTTCTCTGCTTACATTACTGAAATGACTGTTTCAAAACCACAAACAGAACAAGTCTGGTTCTTGCTGGAACTGCTTATCTGGAACTTCTCATCTGGAAACTGTTCCAACTGATTCAAACTACAATGACTGAAATTCTATATTATTAAGACTAAGATATTAGCATCGATTTACTGTATAGAATACAATGCGTGAACAAGAATACATAGTAGCAAGGTATATCACAGTAACAGTCTACACCGTTGAGAAGCAAGCACATTACATTATTTCATGATCATTTGAAATGGTCCATGAAAAAGAACCAAAAATGTATATTATACAATATAAACAATAAACACACACACACAAAGAAGTAATTATAACATGCTGTTTTTTAACATCAAATCTTGCCCAAAATTACATTGGGCATTTCTCACGAAGTCCTGGAATAGAATCAGTACTTTCAAATTTGGACCTACTGTATTAACCACAAGAAAACACTGCTCATCATCTTATAATGCAATTTTTTGTGAATAAATGGCAATTCTGTTCCATAAAATAGAAACACCTGAACATATACTTTCAGTCCAGGACTTTTAGACTCTCACTAGATAATGTGAACAGAAATATCATTAGGAAAAAAGGCAAGTTTTTGCCAATGATTATTCATTACAAGGTAAGCTATAGCAAGAAGCAAGGTTCCTACAACTTGCTCATTTGCTCCTGACTTTCAAATGACCAAGTTCTAATACTTAAAAAAGCCCCCCAAAACCTCCCGCTCATCTCCTGCTCTCCTCATTCAAATTTTCAGGTGATTCAAAAAAAATAACCAGATGTCCCCTTGTGAATCTCAAGCTGAATGGGACAAGAAAGCCACCTGAAGGTAAAGGGACCTTGTGCAGGAACCTCTCTAGCTTCGATAAGCCTGGCTGAGGCTGCACTCACAGCAGTTTTCCTAAATCTGGTAACTAATTCAAACCTGCACAGATTCTCAGACAGGAAAAGTCACACACTACCGTTTCTGTTCAGGACAGTTCACTGGTGCTTCAGCATTTTATCTACAGGCCTATCAGCACCTCTCTGAAAGTCCCCTGGTCAGCTCTGATGCTTTACCTGTAGCAAAGTGAAGACTATAGCACAGCCTTGGAGAAGCCCACAGCCTAGTTTTAGTATCAAAAAGCACAGGAGGGACAGATTATAACAAACCAAGGAGTTATAAATCACTACTTGCAACCTCTAGACCGCTAAAGAACAGCATCTCATCTTGAGCAAAGTTCTTTTTCTTTTATGAACTTCATTATCTTACACCAAATCTGTCATGCACTAGGCCTATAACCACCAGCTTGGCAACACTCAGATGTGGCAGGACCAAGTCTTCACAGAGCAGCCACAAAGCTTACTGCTGATAAGATACTGCAAGAAAAGTCCACCCTGTTTTAAACTCATCCTATAATTGACCATGCTATCTTAAATTAAAAAAAAAAAAAAAAAAAAAATCAACATAAAATAGGAAAGCTACAGTTTCTCAGGAGATCAGGCTCACCCCCTTTTCAGTCAAGTCCCTCAGAACCAAGGCTAAATCAAACAGGGTTGAATAGCCTTCAGTAAACGTACATGCAAACGACAATCCACGTTCAAAGTTAAAATACGATTCCTATTATTAAGTCAGAAGATGTTATTAAAAACAGTTTCTGAAATACAGTAAGAACAAGCAACAAAGTTATTTTCTATCAAAAAAGATCTCAACAAGGTTTTCCAGATTCAAGTAAAAACAGCTTGGCCTGAACTTATCAGAACAAATACATTTTACCAAAGTAAAAATGATGTCAAAAAGGACATCATGTTATTTCAATACATAATGAAGTTTGTATTTTCTTCTCCCTAGAAATCTCAATTTTCAGATTTCAATTTTCCAGTTTCCCCCCTAGAAATCTCATTATTTCAAACTTCAAGCTGTAGGGTAAATTATCAAAACATTATGAAGTACTTCAAATTCATATCATAACTTGAGGAGTACATTATCACTACTAGCCATAATGTTTTATGGACTCACATTCCACTGAAAAACTGGTGAATGCTGATCTCAAGGAACTGAGTTCCTACACAGAAGGTACCATACTTACTGAACAACGAGTTTCAGCACAGAAGTCAATGCCTATGATACTGGAACCATATTGAAATCTAATCCTTTGAAGTCATTCAAAGGAATTAACTGAGCAACGTGATATGGAAGAAACTTTTGAAGTAAATATCTTTCCTAATTAAATACCAGAAAATTTGACCAAAGTGATATTTGAGGGAAAGGAAGAATTCTGGAGGTAAAGAAACCAGTTTTGTTTTCAGTTCTTTGCATCACAAGAAATTTCTCAATGCGTAACAGTGGAGACATTTAATAGCTTGACAAGACACATTCTTATCAAATGTTGGATTTGGTGGATGCTTAGTATTTATTTATTTTGGCATGGACAAATGCAATTTAAGTGCCAAAGATGAGATTCAGATCCTCAAATTTCTTTGATTGCATTTGAGATCTGATGTTAGTCAAAACTGTACTTTATGTGTTTTGGTGCCATTCCAAAATACTTTATTCACTCGGGCACACTTTCCTCCCTTAACTTGGCAAGCCTGTGCCCAGTCCTTTAGCCTTTCAAAAAATGGTCACATTATACTTCGGTAGGAGTCTATAAAATCTGACTGCTTTTTACCACATCGGTACACATCACCAGAAAAAAAAAAAAAAAAAAAGCACTAGTCACTTTTGCAAGCATGTATTTTTGTGCTCATGTTGTCACACTCCATTTCCCTGTTCTAGGGACAAAGGTACAAAACAGCTACGAGGGTCCTTATTTCTGGAAGCAGAAATCAAAGATTAAGTCCTCTATGTCATAAAAGAGATGCATAAGTAAAATGTCTGTCAATTACTATTTCATGTGTATCCTTTGCTTATTAATCTGTTTTTGCTAAATCACATGACAGCAAAGCAAGGAAGAAAGGTCAAACAGGCTAGGCAAGAGGTATTGTGCTGTCACCAAACTCCACACTTACTCCACATTTTGAATATTATAGTGAAATTGCTCCAGCGTCAAAGCAAAGGCTAGGAGGCACTTTTAGCCGGAACATTGCATCAGCATCAACACATCACACTGCAAACCCACAAGTACATTGTTATTGGACCATACACAGTAAGTTACAATACCTGAGGTTTAGTGCATTCCTGTGAGCCAAAATGAAATGAATGCCATATAGGAGGAAAGGAAAAGATGAACATTATCAGACATGCCATAGTACATTCCACCACTATGAAGATAATGTTAAAATCATGTTAGTGAGGGCCCGCTGTCCCCTACATGTTGGCTTCGTGTGCAGAAAGCCATGCCACAACCAAGAGCACTGCATTTAACTTCTTGAAAAGCACAGCCATGCATTTCCATTTAAGATAGTTTAATACTTCCCTCTGCATTTTCATAAAACTTTCCTCAGAAAACACTTTCTGAAGAAAAACATTCAGAAACTACTGGAAATAAAGTATTAATAATTTAATCAACAAAAAGTTCATACTACATGGTAACTAAAGATTAGAAAATAAAACAAAAAAAGAAAACTACACATTCGATGATAATTTTGAGAATGCTATCAAAGCAGCTGTATTGAGTCTCACGTATCTAACACCTAAACCAGAACCCATCCACAATGAAGAGCAAACCTGAACACAAATCCATTGTATTCATCCATTTTCAGTCTGCCCTTTGTCATTATTTACTGCAATACCTGTACATTTACATTTTTAATGCTGCTTAGATTATTCAGAAGTAGAACCGAAGATGAGACCTTGACAGATGCTGACCAATGGATAGATGGGTGACAAGACCTCAAGATCTGTTCTACAGCGTGCTTTGAATTCCTATGTGTTTCCAACACATCCGCTTTCTTTAGTTGATTTTTCCAAAAATTAAGACTAAAAAAATATAACGTCAAGGGACAGGAAATAGGAAGGGAGAAAAGACAATGCAGTCTTTAACACGTGGTTGAAGTAATAGAAAAGGAATTGGTAATAGAAGTGAATGGGAGAACAATGTATATAAGATCACCAAATACTGTAAAAATAGAAGGGAATGGGCCAGCATGGAGACAGTCTTTACTACACTGTAAAACTCATTTGAGTTTTGTTTGACTCAATATTTGCTTTGAAAAAAAAAGCAGAGTGAGTCGTATACATCATATTACATTTTTAAAGCAACATTTGACTGAAATTATTGCAAATTTTACAGTTTATTTGGCAATCTCTTCCAACTCAATATGAAATCCCTCTGCAATGAATTTGCCAACACATACACAAAATCATTATGAACTCACACAACAAAATGGTACACAATGGGCTTTTGCTCTTAGTACTGAAGTTAAACTTGGAAAAACTCATTATGTATACCTAAAGTGAAATTTATACAACAGGCATGGACCTACCAATGCAAATGGCACTGTGTGTAATCTAAATACTACCCTTCGTATTAGATATAAAAAAAAAAAATCACACTAGAATGGCTTACTAAGCTCTTTACACATCTAACATCAACAGAAAAATTCTTCCTGTGCTTGTAACTCCTACAAAGCACAATTCCACATTTTTATTTTTTCAAAAAACAAATCAGTAGGATGTTTCATCTTCAAACCAAGTGAACTGGCTCAATCTGTAATAAATTTAGAAGCAATTAAAACAGCACTGAAAATTAAACCATTAAAAGCTGTTGTATAAACAAAAAAACAAATTGTTGGCATAAGACGTAATCATTCAACTCATGAGGAAAAGCCTGTATAATTAACAGGAGATGTAATCAAACATCTACAGACTTACAGACACACATTGAATATACAGGGAACTGGCAAACAAATCAAGGAATAAGGATAAAGGAAAAATGGAAAAAGCCTACAACTCTGCATTGGATCAGAGAAGGTATTTTAGAAACTAAAGTTCTAATCCTGCAAATTTATATGCATGTGGCTTACATTGTGCAAAACTGAGCCAAATGAACTCACTGAGATTAAATATGCACAAAGTTATTTATGCCCATGCCTTTACAGTTCTTGCAGATTTGGGGGCTTAAGCAATCAAGTGTGAGTCAAAGACAAACAGCTTTTGCTTACTTTGCTTACATCTGTAATCAATACCAAACATTAATCTAGGAGAGCTTTTCCCAATTTGAAAGTTATGTAACAAAACATTTTGTAGAGTAACAATTATTATTTTGATCCCAAGAGAAAGCCTGCAAGCCTTCAATATATAAGATTACTCAAAATACGTGTAAAAGAAAGCAAGTAAAATGACCAAGTGATCTCCCTGATGAAGGAGAGACTATGTAGCTCACTGAAACCAAGTATATAAAAGGCTCTTGAGGCAGACCATCAATAAAGGTTAATTTGACAATTAAGTTCTGGATTCCAAGAAGAAATAACAGAACTAATCCAAGAATTTGGTCTACTGCAACGCAGTACAGTCCTTTTCAGGCAACAACTGTTATCATATACATGAATGAGCACTTCATCAACTGACCAATAGCACTGTACACTATTTGTGCTGAAACCTATAATCAAAAAGAAATTAGAACACAGTTTCTTTCACAATTCCAAGTAGTGATTCGAATGCTAAGAAATAATGCATGACAATCACAGTCAAAAAAAACACTTTCAACTCAGAACTAAGACATAAGCCAATGGAGCCAAATTCACAATATTTTAAGGGGAAACTCCCCAGCAAAAACACCCATCTTCAAAAATACCAGCACTTATAGCCATTTTGACTTTTATTTTCAACAGTTTTACTGTTTATGTTGTTGTGAAACAAATACAGGCAGCTTACCGTATGGTAGCCTCTAGGTAGAGGTGGCTTCCCCACAGGATAAGGATCAACAGTATCAATAATTGTTTGTCGCTCCCCTTTTTGGTTGATTTTCCTAAATCTCCTTCGAGATTGCCTATGAGAAGCTTGGCGCTGAAAATATTCTTCATTTTCATCCATATAATCAACCTATAATAGATGCAAGCAAGTGTCATTTCCCAAAAGAAATAAAACTGTTCCTCCATGTTAGAAACAAATCCTATTTCAAATGGAAAAAAAAAAAAAAAAAGGCAGTTCACTGTTTCTTGCATTTTCTGCATTGCAAAGAGCAAAGCCATTACTAAAACAAAAAAGAAAATCAAATGCCCAGAGGGACAAAAAAAAAAATAAAAAATTATTGCTACAAACAGAAGCACTGAGTATGACCATTTTTGGAAAAAATGTTTCCTCCCTCCCCTCTCAATTCTTCTCTTGCACAGATATAAACACTTCACCACATTTTTGAAAAGAAAACTTGTATGGGACAGCACTTGGTAGTTTTCCTACTGACTTACGTTTGTCCCTTGGGATCTTTCCTAACCATCATATGGCAAAGGCTTTGCTCTTCAGTAGGCAGCACTGTTTAGTATTATTTACTTCAATATTTTGAGAGCATATAAAAAGCAAATCTAACAGACTGGATCTACATAAAACCAAATCATTTCAAAATAAGAGCAGGAAGAATAAAAATAACAATTAGGTATGTGCTAATATAAAGCTAGGCTTCTAATTTTAAGATTCTTCAAAAGGCATAGTCCTAAGCTACTACACAATAGCACACCGTAAAGGAAATTTTTGAACTGAGAATTCTGGTTTTCCTGAAAGAGAACAATCTTTTTGTAGTAATTTGGCTGAAAGTGACCATCTCTTCTGCGTTCATCCTACTAACAGAAACCTTACTCTACACTAACAGGGAAATGAGAAAAAAAAAAAAAAAATCAGCACTGGCTATACATGGGATTCAGTTAACTCATTTTTCAGTTCCGATCTACTCTGCAGGGTTAAACTGTATTTCTGAAGATGCAGAGAAGAGTTTCAGGCACCTAGCAAGGGTCCTTGGTATATTTCAATACGGAAAAGAAATAGACAAAAACTCCCAAGATATTGCAACGAATCCACCAGAAGTGGATATTTGTCAGCTCATGTCACTAAACGTAATTTTCAGCATAACAATGGGGGGGGAGGGGACACAGACACGGACAGATGACGGGGACACACAAATACAGTTTCTGGTTTTCCAGGAGATGGTAACAGTGTCTGTTTGTACAGAAGCTTCCTACTTTTATCTTCCTCTTTAGTCAGCTTCTTTCCATATGCCCCTTCTTTGTATCCCTCTTCCTCACAACTTACTGAGGTAGCAATGCACAAGATAGGCAGACGTGCATATAACTACACCAGCTAAGTAGTACCCCTCCATCCAGAAAACAAACCTGGGACAATACGACATTTCCTGGACCTGTGGTCAGATACCAGTTACACAAGCTGGCAAGGTAAATCAGGGGGCCAGTACAGGGTGATAATAATGGGCTGCTGTTGAATAATTTAGCCGCTTCTAAACAAAGTAGAATTGCCGACAGCTTTAGGGATAAGGAAAAAGTGATTTGCATTTCTCACACTTGCCTTCTATGTCTCTCGCTGTATTGAATTAAATTCATAAGATAGTTTTCTGAGGTAGAATTGGAAGGAGGGATATGACCCAAAGGTGACAAAAAGCTACCATTATACAAACAGCTTTATCTGTTTAAAGTGAGATCAAAGTGCTTAGAACCTACAAAATCATGCCTGCATTTACAAGAAGGGAAGTTAAAGTACTTTTTAAGAGTTAAAATTAAGTAACTTCTCTCTTCTGTAAGCCTAAAGCTATACTATAACTTCCTGGGCTTCTCCAAGATTTATAAAAACTGTCACTTTTTAGGAAAATGTTTAATGTCACAGTCTATATTTGAACTAAGATCTATACATGGCTTAGTAGTTGTCACACCAGTACTGTGAAATGATCACTATCTCAGCAACACAGCAAAAAGCTTTCAGCTTACTGACTGTGCATTTGTTCACATGATGGACCCTCAAATGAGGACTAAAAAATCATGAGCCCATGAGCCTTCAAGGATGGATGCTGTTCTGCCACTGGACTACAGCAGACACCACTAACAAAATAACTCATGTAGAGAAGTTGGCAGTACCTTAAAATATTCAAACTGTTTCCTAAAACCTCACAGTTGAAAATAAATTTAATTCAGTCAAACAATTATTTAAACTAACTAGAGTTTAATACTGTAAAGCATTTACACTTACCAATGAGTGAGGCAGCATTCAAAACAAAAAAAAAAAAAAAAAAAAAAACTAATCCACTATTCTGCTAGCAAAAAGCAAACTACAGTTTTACAAGGAAACTGCAAAAGCAAATGTAACAACAGTATAAAAAAAGATGCCTTTATCACTCCATTGAAGTATACATGCAAGAAAAGGCAAGAAAGTTATGTACGATATCTTAGATTTATAAAGCTCATATGGCAAAATAAAAGACTCTAAGTTTTATTGTAAACTGAAGTGTTACCAAAGCTGGTCTGTAAAATTACATCCTACTCTGAAAAAAAAAAAAAAAAAAAAAAAAAAAAACTGAATAAAAAATATTCTTACCACAATCATTTCAGATGGCTCTAAAACAATGCATTCACAGCCACGCCTGAAGCTTCCTGCAGAACGCTTGCCAAAACTGAAGAACAAAAACACCTCCATCAGAACAGAAATCAGATCCACAATGCAATCCATAGGCATATTTATATTTTAAACAAATGATAAAGCATAGAAAGAATATACATACCTCTGTACAATGCAGTTCCATGTGCATGTCCTCCTACACAACTGTTACCCACGGACACCAGTGTATTTTTGATTTACATAGTTTACTAAGAGCAACTGCTAAATAATTCCATTAGCACTAAAGCAAGTGTCAGTCAAGTACTGGGTGCTTAAGATGCATGGATGATTCTGAACTACATTAGACAGTTTGGTCTAGTGTCTTCTTCTGGCATTACAGTATTAAGTTACCTAAGCCATCTCCATTTCTACAAAGAAAGCTAACTAGCACACCAAGGGAAGAATAAAAAGACTGATCAACTAAAAGAACTGATCAATAGGTCCTTTTTACTCAAAATAAATTAAGAAAATAAATATGCTGAATGTAAGAATATTCCCAAATTGATTAGATGAGGGCAAAAGTATGTTCTGCCTTTCATTATATATTCCCACCTTACTGCAACAATTAGGCATGATAATGTTTTTGCTTCCAATAAGATAAAATAGCTATTTTAGTTTCTAGTTCTGAAGTGCTTGCCTCTACTAAATGAACGTCTCTCTCTCTGCAGGCTCAACCGCAAAGAATCCATGAAATGCAGCAGCAGAGGTGCAGCGCAGAGCCAGTACATAATTCAGTGAAATACAAGCCCTCCTGTGCTAGATATGCGGTCAGGGTGGAGGAAAAGATAACCAGCTGAAGTTTGTTTCTAGAGTGTGTGCTTTTCCCTGTCCCTCTGCACCTGGCTAACTCAGACCTCTCCTGTTGCAGCCAAGACGATAGGCAACATGGTAATTCAGTTGTAGACTGCCCTTACAAACCTGCTCTGAAATTTTCTAAGAGCCAGCTTAACTACTTAGCCTCTCCCTTTCTTCAACCCGGCACTGCAGCAGGCATGGGAAACCTTCCCATGTACAGCTCTCTGGGCACGACTTCAGCTCGTCCCTACGTTCAGGGCTGATAGTGAGCTATTTGCTATGTATTGAACTTCTGAAAGTTTCCCAGGCTTTTCAAAAGCCAACTTTATTTCCTCTTATTCTCCCGTATCCATACTCCTTTCCACATTGGGTAAGTGTGTGTGGGTACCCATCTTTTCATACAAAAATAAATGAGAATGCAAGGATAAAAGACATAGGAAAAGGGTTTGAAGAACTTCAGGAGACAGTTATTACAAACCAGACTCAAAGATTTTACAATCTGAATTTTAACCAATTATGTAACGCACAGGCACAATGACGCACTTAAACTGTCAGTGAGTAACTTTTATTTATATATATATATATTATATGTATATAAATTATATGTATATATAATATTTATATGTATATATATACATATATATACATATATATATACATATATATATATATACACATATATATATATATCTCACAATAAGCAAAACAGAAGAAGCTCATACACCATTCAGATGAGCATGTCTAACCAGTTGCATGTCTGTCCCGTCTGACGATTAGTGGAAATGAACAATTTAACTCACTACCCCAAAGGCTAATCTCTTGACAACAGCACGTTTATAGCTCAAAAATAAGGCAGTCAGATATTGAAAAGAAATTCCAGCTGTGCTTATTCATCAAAATAATAATCGTGTTTAATGGTACATGGGACTTCTACAATAGAAAAAAAAAAAATCAGAATACTAAGCCTCTTGAAAAGAAACAGTCAATAAAGAAGTCTCTCAACAAAATGCATATTTTCCTAGAGGCAAACACATGCTTCCTTCTACAGTCCAGCAACAAAACGCAGGGTGCTCTACTCTACAATGACATCTTGAATTTTATAGAATTTCAACTACTTTTAAAGATAGCAGAAAATGAAGCCATTATCTTGATTCATTAGACCACTGAAAAAGTGACAAACTTATTTTCTTGGTCATTAACCTGATCCATAGGCACAGTTTTTCCTTAAAATCTCATGGGGAAGGGAGGGAACAGAAAAGGGAAAGTAGTTTTTCGTTGATTGAAAAACAAAATAAAAAGTAAAATAAAAGTGGAGATTAGGAAGTCACTTTTTTTTTTTTGATTTTGTAACTAAAACCACAGAAATACTTTTTTTTTTTTTTTTTCTTGCGGATGCTCATTCCCTCTTTGCTTGCAGCCATTAATTTTAGTCTAGAACATGCTACTACATTGTTTCTGCCAGCACATTTTCTAGCCTCACAGAAAACACCAATTTCAGCTGAAAACACATATACACCTTCCCCTCTGACAGTTTCCTCTTCTCCTATTTTTGTCTGTAAGCATCAACTTTAAACTTCTGCACTTTGCTAATCACTGCTACCATCCAAAAGTTTCGGGCTTTAGCAAAAAGAGTAGGAAGAAAAAGTAGCATTTTGGGACATCCTGTTCTACTCTTCCCAACAACTTGTTTGAATTTTAACCCTCTGCACAATGTAACAGGTTACCAACATATTATGACAGAAGGCACACATTGAATTACTGCATCAGAGAAAACTCTCCTGTTCCAGAAGCACACAAAGTCTTGCAGCAAATAACCATATCATTGCTGTTTCACTCAGATTCCTACAACACCACAACATTTGTCAGAGCACACAGTGCACCACACATCCATACTACCTTTGACCAAAGACCACAAAGCCCTTCATACTATAAACAAACCATAAACTTTACTAAGTATTGCATGCAAGAAGACAAGTAAATCAAGGCCAGAGAACATTTTACGTGTTGCAGGTCTCTGCCCAGACACAACACACCATGACTTTCAAACTACTACTGAAAATACATTATCAGCGTGGAACTCACGTAACCAGTGAAAAGGAGGAATCAATCTCTTGTGGCTGCCCACTACTTTATACACTCCACGAGTGTCCAGCTCTGTCTGTGGCAGGGCATCCATCCCAGTGTTTACACACTACCTGTTACAGAGGACTACTTGGGTAACTACACGTAGTCACACAAATGTGCGATGACATGCAACTTCGAGGATACTGGATCCTGCTGGGATACTACAGCACTGCCAATCCCACTGTTTCAGTTCATAAGACTGATATCAAAGTAAGTTTTTATCAAAATTATTCTGTCAGAGCTTGGCACAAAAGCAAAAATCAAAGAGCAGTGACGCTCCTTTGCTCAAAACCCCCAGGTGCAGTAACCAGCCACTGCATGGACCACGACCTACACAGGTTGAACAGCCTGCAACCATGTGGGTAAGCACATCTT
Organism: Aythya ferina; assembly: GCF_964211825.1. NCBI lineage: Eukaryota > Metazoa > Chordata > Aves > Anseriformes > Anatidae > Aythya > Aythya ferina. The sequence goes on along the minus strand of NC_140300.1, from coordinate 47,703,860 downwards.
CATGGTTCTGCACCCAAACTAGCAGGTTTTGCAGTCAGAACCTCTTTGAAAGTGAGAAGCAGATCCAGCCAGCTCAGTGGCAGAGCCACACAAAGCCGGTCACTGCTCTGCATCTGCGCGTCAGCCAGCCAGCTCGAGGGGTGCTGGATATGGCAAAGAAAGAGCAGCAAACAAAGCTTGTGGAAGGGCTGATGTTATCTTCACAATAGTGGCTCTGTTTTAGTAACTGCTGCTAGGTACTGTTCTCTCCAGATTTTGATGCTAGACCAGACTTACCATATAAAATCAATTAGACTGCATGTTTGGTGATAAACCTAAGTAGTCAACAGGAACACTCGCTAGGTGAAGTAAAATGTAGAAAGCCCTCATTAGCTGATTTCAAAGGACTACAGATTTGACAAATTTACTTCTTTCCTTACTATAGTGTGAACTACGATTATGAATATTTAATTTCATTAGGAAACTTAAGGTTAAACCACATTTTTTGTGTTTAAAATGCACTATATCATTTTACATCATAGGCACTTCACATCTGGCTGTATCATATTCCTTAAATCATTTCAAATCAAAATTGTCTTATTACATAAAGATAAAATCATCCTACCTAAGCCTTATTAATTTCAACTCCTAAGAACAGCTAGCTGATTTGTAGCTAAATAAGTGATGAACCTGACAGAACCCCAGTGATGTTCATAATAATTTCACCAAAGAAAGTTAAAGCAGTTTAAAGTTACCTTTGTGATGGTGGATGTCATTAGGGGATGCAGAGGTTAACAGTAATTTAGACAGCCAGAAGGCTGTTGAGTTAGGATATTGCTGCCCCACCTAAATTCCCCAAAGAACGTTGTTTTGCAGCAGTTCTTCCAACACTTCTTTCCTGCTACCACGTAAGTTCTGACTTGAGGCCCCCTGAGTACTAAACTTCACAGATGCTCTCCTCAGTACCTGTCCTGGAGGCAATTTCACTTCTGGAGTCCTTTTATATCACAGTTACTTTTATTTCCCATAAAGCTACTGGATGCATGATGTGAATATAAATCTACATAAAAAAAAAAAACTTAAAGACATACCAACCAATTTTATTTACAGGCTTCTATAATAAATCTCAGCACAGCAATTTTGAAAGTGGGTGATAAAAAAGGCTCTTAAAAAGGTAAATATTCTCCCCAAGCAACTACTCCCTAACTATAATTGCCAAAAGCCAAAACAACTGACAAAACATAAGTCTAATTTGCTGCTTGACTATTCAAAAGCATGATCTCTGAATAAATTCATTATCATTAAAATTTATATATATATATATATATATATATATATATATATATATATATATATATATATAGAAAGCAGGTGCCTTAATCCACGGAATTTCCATTTCAATGGAAGTTTCATTTCCATTCTCATGCTTTCTAAAATAAAACTTACACTGACTGTGCGTGCCAGTTCCTTTCTCCATAAGTATACCTTACTATGTACATTTGTTATATTGAAGACATATGCCTCAACAAAGGACTGATGTGTACACACAGTTCACAGTGTGCTGGTTAACAGAAGACAAATTTTAAGCAAAAGCTAAGGCTTTCTGTGCTTCCCAAGTTTACATTTTAATTTTTCATTAAAAAGCCTTTACAATTATGAAACTACAATTAATACAAATTCCAGTGGCTAACAGCAAAATAAGAATAATTTAAGATCAACCTTCAAATTTATTAGGTTTACTAATTAAAAAATAAAAAGCACTTCCATTAACTGAAACATCCAAAGCTAAACATACCACATTAGTTTTCATAAGGACTTACATGTACAGACAGCCAAGAACCCGTGGGTATTTAAGGTGACTTGTTCTGCTTGCCCGTCCTTTTTACTGCTATCATGACAATGGATAACAAAGCAGTTTTCTCCAGACCTGACCCCTCCATTCCCCAGGTCCCCAGATGGCCTCGCATGCACACCGATGCTCCTTCTGATGTTCTTGGGAAGGGTGGCAGCTACCAGGCAGGATGTAATCCTGCAGCCAGCACCGTCGTCCCCTCATACTGGACCTCCACATTTCTGGTTTCACATCAGCCTAGTTCCCAAATCGAAAATTATTTCTTGGCACTGGAATGTAAACACGTTCATCAAAAGCGACATAAAATCCGAAGACAACTCCACTGACTACAAACACCAAGAGAAGGATTCTGAGCTACAAACCCTTCTTCCCTTTATTTTTGAGACCAAAGACTGGTCAGAGGAAAAACCCAGTTTGACTAGTGACGACTATTCTTGAAAAAGGATACATAAAACTTTCATTTCTTTCCCCATCATATAAGCTTTTTTACATATATATATATATATATATATATATATTCACCTTGTATCAACTTACAGTAATAATTAATTCATGTATGAATTACCTGTGTTAGTGAAACAATATCTAAATTTCACAAAGAAAACTCCACAAATTATGGTGGTCATCTATACGGTCCACTACATCAACTGCAGCCATGATGTGCTCCAGCACATTTTTAAGTGCAAAACACTGTTATAGTTTCATGTTTTCCCTCCCACCAGTGCCGCAACCTCACCGGGACCAGCAGCTGCTCGCTGCCACCTGTCAGCTGCTCTCCGGTGATGCAGACACCAACACAGACAGGGTGGCTGAGCTGACAAATCCCAAGGTCAAAGCCTGATGTAATAACATTGGACTCACAAAGCCAAGAGGTTCGATTTGGTTCTAAATTCACACTAAATTCCTGGATGAAATATCATAAGCAGCATTTATTTGATGTCTAGACAGGGGAAAAAAATGGGGACTCCATTTTCTACCTGTCACGTAGCAAGACAGTAAGGGATTCAGACAAGTTCTCCCACCTTCCCCTCCTCCCCCCCAAATTAAAACCACTACTAGTTTTTATTTGTCCATAATTTAAAAATCAGCACCCTTTTAATAGCTTATTCAAACCTTCCTAGGTTTAGCTGGGTTTCACACATCAGCATGTTAGATGAGATGAAACCCAGTCCGGTTCCTCCACTCAATTCTCCCTTGCCAGGGATGAAGAGGGGAAAAAAAAAAGTTATGATTTAGAAGGGCACATACATGCACAAGTCATCCCTAGGGGAGCACTTAAGTGTTCTGAAGAAAACTAAATTTGGCATGGCCAGCTTCTGACCCCTTGGAAAAGAGGCAGAGCCTTTCATGCATGCAGAGCAGCTCTGGGAGCAGCACTCTGCTGGCAGGGAAGGCAGCGCTGGGCTTCCCCACAGTTACAGCTGCACACTGGAAGCCATGAAAGCACAGATTTGTCAACTGAAAGACAGATACGATCATTATCTTATCATTTGAACTCCTGTATAATATAGGCTGACTTCTCTGATTATCACTGCAATTAGAGCCCATCTTTTATAAGCAAGCAAGTATGTAAAAGTGAAGCCCCAAGTTGCTCCTGTGTTAAATATTATTTTAAAGTGTGATGGTCATTTGCATATCAAAACCAACAGATTCTCAGATTAATAACAGATTCAGTTATTATTACATTTATGGCTCTTTTTCAGTAGGTTCAAATACCTTCTTTACAGAAATGCTTTCCAGATGAAAGGAAAATTGAGATGTTGGCAACTGCAATGAGCTGAAAAGGCATTTGCAGACCTGTCACCGTTTTCAAATCCTGCAGACATGAGCTCACTACACAGTACGGATAAGGATGATTAGACTTCTCCAGTGTCATGTGATAACTCCGATGTTTACAGTCTCAGATACCACAGCTCCTGTATCAGTGAAGGGACTCGCTACGCCAGAGCTAAGTACATGCCACTTCAGTGTCTGGGGTGCTCAGAAGAAAGGAAAAAAGCCTCAAGCATCACTGCAGCTCTTTGCTCTGTCTGAGACACAGATTACCAGCTGTCTGTGGTGGCAGAGGAATCGTGGTATCAAGGTAAGCAACCCTGGTGCTGCAGCAGCGAGGTGTCAAGCAGGGACAAACCCAGCCAGTCCTACAGAGGATGCCAAGCAGTGTGAAGTAGCTGATGTAGGACATTTAAAGCATATTAATGCTCTAAACAATTCCCACTAAAACTGAGTGAAGTTTAATTTGAACAAGCTGAAAATTTTAGTGACTTTTAGTATTCTGAATATGTTTAGTCAACATCCTTGCAGATGACAGACTTTACCTACATAATAGAGTAACATTTATTTATTTCTTATGCACATACAACCCAGATCAGAGGTAGCATTAACCTGGTAAAGTACAGCTGACTACTGAGAGCACTTCAAAAGAAGTTCCTGAAAACCCACAGGGAGTAAGTGGAAATTAGATAGATTCTGAATGTTTGCTTCCAGGGAAAACCCCTTTAGTCAATCCCCAAACATACGCCTTAGGATGAATTTCATATAATTTAGTACAGATTACTATTTTTAAAAGCATGCCTAGTTTTAAAATCCTACCCAGTTATTAGATTGAGCATGGTTGTGATTTCAAATCACAAATTTTGAATTTGTTGCTTTTCACTTTAGGTTTATATAATGCTACCTTAAAACTAAAGTTAAGCTGAAACGGTTAAAAATCCAATCTGAAATTCCCTGAAGTGCTGCAAAGAATCCTATATCGTTTCACAGGTTTGCTGTAGACGATGGTAGATGTTTAGGGTCTTTATAGCAGCAGGTGATCACAAACACTTCTCAGACCGGAATACCACTTAGCGTTTGTTTTTGTTTTTTTTTTATGACCCTTTCATATACACACTAACAAGAGAAGGGCATTTATGTATCTGTACTTGCTGTAGCAGTTCAACTTTGCGGCATCTGTAATACAGAAAGCAAGAAGGCTGTTACCTCATCAGAGCAGTTAACAGAAAAGTTCTCCCTTTGGAAAAAAAAAAAAAAAATCCTTATTTTATTTTTAAATTAGAAGACCTCGTATTACTTTGTCCTGGAAAACATTCAAAGATTAGAGTGTTGTTTTTTTTTAACCTGATTTTTTTTTTAATTCTGTAATTTAAAAATATATATATTTTAGGGAATGGTTTGAACAAAGGCTGCTTTGTTTATACTTCATCTTACTTAATGACGTCTGTGTTGCCATGAAGACAGCTGTGACATCACAAGATCTATATAATAGTCTCAAAGAATGAGAAGCTATAGGAGAACACTACTTAAGAGGCAAGACCTTGTCAGAACAGTTTGGCTAATTAACATTCATGAAATTCATTAAAACAGAGAAGTATTTTTCCAGCCTCATACAAAGCCTTTAGATATTCTATACTACAAGAATAGATTTATTTTTTTCCTTACCTTGTAAAATATTTAGTAAGCCATTTATGTCTCCTTATAGATTTCACAATTAAGGTGCTAGAAACTGTCATCTTTAAAAAAAAATAAAAAATGAGCAACTTGACATGCCATTTGGTTCTTCAGTAGTAAAAATAAGACCTTACATAGTGACACTTTTCACCCTCACTTATATGCCTAATTCATTCAATACAATCAATTCATTCACATGGAGAGCTAAATTCATGACCTCAATAACTAGTTCCCATAAATCTTATTAGTACAATGCAGATGCATTCAAGATATCTTTGTAATAGGTGACCTATAACTTTAAATGAATAAACAAGCTAAAAAAATAAAACAAAAGTGACAATTTTGTTTTAGTTATTTAGATTACAATTTGAAAATAAGTTATTGCTCATTTAGCACTTTATATTATGTCTAGTGTGCCTGGATTTATTTTTGGCAGCATTTGAAACTTAGCATTACCTTGGAATGAAAACTCTCATGCATTTATAAAGTCTTCTATGGTACTAAATAACATTTTGTTAAAATCACTATTTGTAGAAGAATTACAGTAGAAGGATCATGCTAATAATGTAAATACTCCTATTGATTACTTTCAGCTTTCTGTTGCTTCAGTCCTGCAAGTATTTAAGTCACTACTTCATCTTATCAAGTTTATTCTCCTCCAACGACAAATATATAGAATTATAGATCACATATTCGAGCTCCAAATGAATCAAAGAAAAGGCTCTTACCCATACACACCCCAACAGCCACAGCCATCCCGTAACACAAACATGTTGGACTTCCATCAACAGTTTTCTTGGATATTTCATAAAATATACTTGGGTATATTTATCTATATATTATATCTGTGTATACATGAAAATATACACAAGTATATCTAAAAATATAACTAACTTGTGAGTCTTGCACTTGTAAGCACAACAGGAATTCCAAGGTACCCCTTGACTTTCCACAGAGTACACAACGTATAGTCTTCAATTCTGTAGGTGGTGTTTTTTTTTTTGTTTTTTTTTTTTTTAATATATAGCAACAGTTCAATAGTAATAAATTATGTCTAATTTCAGGATTTAAAAAAGACCTCTCTAGTTTGTGAATGTTGCTGTGAAAACTTCACTGTGCTGCTGAAGACAGTCTTTTTCCCACCATAGCATACCTAGGCCAGCATCATTGCCTTCCTGCTCTCCAGTACACTTAGCTCTCTCTCTCCAAGCAGTATCCTTCTCACTCTTTGGCATTTTTCATGTTATTTCTATACAGTTCACTTTGTCTTTCCTTTTGGGCAAGCAATGACCAGACAACTTCTCAGTTCATTATACTCTTTGATCTTGCCCAGAGACCCTGATAGCACATAAAAAACATCAGGTCTCTTTTACCCGCAAAATGCAGGTTTCTCAAGCAACTGAATGCTTTGATATTTTGAAGGTTTGTATTTCAACTCAATTTTTTGTAGTTATCATTAGGAAAGGATTGCAAAGTATGTCACCTCACCAGCTGCAATAGAAGTTATGAAAAAGCACGAGTTTTCTTCTGAAAGATCCAATTAGAAACATACACAGTAGCAAAAACCCAGGTATGGCAGTCTACATTTTAACACATTTTAGAGAACAGGCATCAACCAAAGTCCACCTAAATTTTTCTACAATATGTCTGTCTTCAAGAAAAACAAATTCTCAGTGGAATGAACATTTCCCCCATTTATCCTACAGAGCATTCTAAACGTTCCCAACAAAAAAAGCAAAAATCACATAATTTCCGCATAGTTTTCAAACAGTGAATAGCCAAAATTTTAACTGCAACTTTTCAACATTTAACAAATGGGATGTGTGTGTTGGTATCATTCACAAAGGAAATATATCTGTGATATCTGCTATCAGATATCTTCAGGATTCTCTCCTTTCCTATGCTTTCCTCCTGCCAAAAGACTATCTCCAGTCTGTTAAACACCTCTGTTTCTTTCATTTATTTTTTTCCTTAAAATCCATTCACTTACCAAATATACTTATACAGAAAAATTCTATTATCCATCTAGTCTTAGATCATTTTTCTTCATCTTTGACTACAACCCATACTGAACACTTAGACTGTGCTTATTCTATACAGACAGTCCAAAAATAACTTCTATTTGTTCACTGACAGGGGACTCACTATGTTTAAATTTACACTATTATATAATTTGCTTTTATGCTCCATGTTACAAATTCCTAAGCGTCTTATTACTAGCATTGATACATTTAACTTTTTAGTAATTTTACAGTTGAGGTCTCACCAAGGAAGACTGACATAATTGACATGAAAAAAAAAAAAAAGCACAATATAAGGAAAGTCTACTTTGATTTATTTTTTTTTAAATGCAGGAACAGTGGCAAGAAATGCCATCTTGACTTATCTTATGATTATAGTGTGTGAAGCAATGAAAAATTGGACCAGAACAAGGACTCTTGAATCTACAAGTTGTAGATCATCATCAGTTAATGGTCTCTTTCCGACAGAAGGTACTTGAAGTTGTTCTGATCATTCCACTAATGCATGCGAGCATCAGCAGATGATCCGGAACCTCTCAAGTCCATCATTCAGGTCTTTTGTATGGAAAGAGACATGTGGCTATAGGATATATACCCAGAAACTAGTAAAAAGCCAGCATCTGTCAGCTTGTGAGGGCTTCTGAAGTTTCCTTCTCTCCTAGCTCTACTTCCACCCATGAAAACCCACTGCACCTTAACAGGAATCAGAAGTAGTCAGGCTCCCTTAAAAGTTATTCAGGTCATTTGACTCTTTCTGCTTTTGTTACCTTCTCCTCTCCTTATTAGAAACTTGGAAGAAAGCCTGGTAGCACTAACCCCACTACACTGACTTTCTATTTTTATTTTCAAAGGATGCCAATGTAATAGATTAAGTCCCTTAACATTTTTATCAGTTGTGCGAGAACAGAACTCCAGTAGCATTGAAATAATTGTTTTGACAGGAACAAGACCAGACACCACCCAATCTCATCATTTTGGAACTGTCTCCTCTGCTATTTCCCAACACCTCAGATACCAGCAGCACACTTGGAAAGTGACCAATTTCAAGCCTCAATGAGCTCTAAATTATTCAGCAGAACAGGAGACGGGTGGGATAAAGCAAAACGTACGTAATACCAAACTCATTTAGCTGTAAAAAACATTAAGTATTCACAATTTTAAAATCTGCAAACAGGAAGGATAGTTTTAAATGACATTGCTGGTACAAGTAGCACATGCCCTGCATTACAACTTTGCTGAAGCAGCATATGACAGGAGAATATAAGACCCAGCGAAGTTCATGGCTCAGATAATTCAGATATGACCAGAGTTGACTGTAGCTTGGTCTAAAGGAGGAGGCCAGACTGAGACAGATTGACAGCCTCCCCAAATATCCTCCCCACTAGGTGGCCCTGAGGGAGCTGAGCTCAGGGACAGACCCTTGGCAGCTCCGGCCCCTCCAGCACCACAGGGTGAAGACAGCAATGCCACCCATTAGCGAGCTCCAGGCTTTACTGGCAACACGATACCAACTGGAGACAAACATCCAATGTAGATGGCCAGCCCAGGCACTCCCAATGAAGTGTTTCTTCTTGCACCCAAACTTCATTATTCTCCAGGACTTTGAGTCCCAAAGTAATTACAGTCACATGAGCTGTGATTTAATCCTGTGTTTTCAACAATAAACATCATCATCCAAAAGGACATACACAGACTTTTAGATTGATGCAGATGGTACAAAACAGTTGTCCATATAAAATCCATTGTGAGTAATTCACGGTAGATATACACTCATCCATAAATAGACATCTCCACTACGACTTCCAACTTTTCTTCAGCTTATGAGCTCAGTCTGCCCTGGATGAAACCATGAGATCAATCTCCTCCACATCCTAATTTCAGTTGATGGACTGAAATGCTGAACCTAGTCATTCAAACCAGGCAGAAAACACAGCACTGGCTGTCAGCCCACACCAATACCTTTCCCCCAGCCTTTCAGGTAAGTCATGAACATGGCTTCAGAGCAGCATTAGCTGGATACAGAAATAACAACGCAACAAGCAGGTTACAGGAAAATCTAGCAGCACAAACTAACAAAAATTATACTTTATATAAATCAAACTAAATCCAAATCACTCATTTTCAAGTAATTTCCTAAACAGATTCAAAAGCATAACCTGGACTACGATGTTTCGTTATAAAGTTCCAATGCATGCTCTTTGTGTTTTCACCATGATGCTGTAAAATGCTTAGCCATAAGCAAAACTCGGAAACAGGAAAAAGCTCAACAAGCTCCACACAGCTCTGTATCAATTCCCTGAGTAGGTTAGATTACTGAAACAGCAGTTGCCAAAAGTACAACTCCCTCAAATCTTTTTATTTCCTTCCTTCAAAAACTGTCTCCTTCTCAGGGCAAAATCATCTCTTCAGTTAAATGCAAAAAGTATCTTGGTTTAAGTATTTGTATACGCTGCTCACTGTCTTTCAGACAAATCACGAGTTTCATTCCAAGTTCTCATAAGCCGCAGCCAGCCGCAGAAATTATTAATAAACAACAACTTGCAAATTTGTTAGTACAAAGATATTAGTATAAAGATATTAGCATACACATACTACCAAAGTGTCAATCTTTATTATTTGGGCAAGAGTACTTTAATATTAAAGTTGCGCTCTTCCCAATTAACTTTTTCTTCCATTTGAAAGATGGTTACAAACAAAACAGAAGGCTAAAATGCTACCTTATCATTCTTGAAAGAATGACAAGAAAGTTATATTCTCTACCTAAGAAAGGAGAGATGCAGACAAAAAATACCAACATTTTTAGTTATTTTTTTGTAATGGAAAAAAGAAACATTTCCAGGTTCATGCCCTTTTGTTGTCAAGTAAGTTTTATAAATACTATAGCCTCCAATAGTTGTATTTCCACTGACTAATAAAGCTATTTAACAAGTCATGAAGCTCATATTTGATTTTTTGTTTTTTAAATAAACCTATCAAGTGCAATAAAGTTAAAACCATGTTTCACTACCACCAGCCTGAATTAGAAGAAACCTGAAGTAGAAGAGGTAAGCTAGCATGCATCACGAACCATTCATAACGTAAAGTGATAAGCACTTCTGCACAAATTGAATTTTCCTATTGCTTTAAACAGATTCGAAGCAAGTCCATAATTTCTTCTTCGGCTCTCCAGTAGAACTTGATACTATATTCCAGTTACAAGTTGTTTTACTATAGGAAAGACTAGAGGGCTAAATCATCCATATTCAAATAGATACATCCTTTTTAATTTTGGAGAGAGGAAAAAAAAAAAAAAAGTTTTCTCAACTTGAAAACTTAATATTTTAGTCAGAAGAAAAAGCTTAAATAATTGTTCATATGTAGGACTGGTAAGCTTGCAAAAAAGAGCACAGCTTCCTATTGCCTTATGTTAAAGGGTGAGAGAACGGGGTAGCTGTGGCAGTAAGGAAAGAAAAGAAGAAGCTGCAGCAACTGAAGAGTGGGGACTTCAGTCTCTGAAGACTTCTGGGAGAGAGGCATAAAAACCCAAGCACCAGAGCAAATTTCCCTGAGAAAAATCTGTCCAGCAATTCTGTGGGTTTTTTAGCTGCTAAGAGTCAGCTACGTCCTCCAGCTGTGGAGGCCATGCGGAAGCATGAGGCTAGTTTTGGGAAATCTAGGAAATACGTTTGTTCCAAACCAAAAAGATGAAGGACTGTGGTAAAAACTTCCACTAGAAGCAAAGTCCTGGAACAAAAACTACACAGGAAGTGTGAGCAGCTGAGCAAGTGTGATGAGAGCATGGAGCTGACCTAGAGATGCTGGAGGCAATTCCAAAGATATTTTGAGGGACTGTCACGTTACTGCTGACAGTGACCATGTGAAGACGCAGGAAAGCCAGGACAACCTTCAGAGAACTGTAATTTCTGCTCATTTATTTTTTGGACTTAATACATAAACCTTGTTCTACCATGTGAAATGCTTAAGGGCACAGAAGCTCAGAGAAAGTGGTGAGAGGAAAAAGTGCCAATTCATTCTAGTTTGGTGGTCATGGTGGGAGGGGGCAGTTAAGGAACGTTTAATTTAATTAATATTTGCTTGGTATGTTTAATTTAAAAAATTAATAAAAGTGGTATGAAAAATTGTAAAAGCAAAATATGCAAGGAATGTCTTCCTCACATGAAGCTGTCAGAATAAAATTCACTGTTGCAATGTACAGAAGTTAAATAGGAGAACAAGATTAAGCTTTACTTTATTTAACCACAAGTATGGCAGCTTAACTGTTAAGGTCAGAATTCTTTAGAACTCCGAATTGTATGTTTTCCCAAAATAAGACATTAACTGAATGAAATCCAGCCCTTATGAACACGATTTGCTAGCTTGGCATTGGAACAAATACAGCTAAAGCTATATTACAATAGGCAAATAAAGCGATTTACTTGGAACTATTTTCACGAAACAGACATTGTTTAGACGTGAAAATTCCCCAAACAAATTACTCAGTTCAGGACATCATGTATTCTATCTTGAACAACTTAAAAAGAAAGAAAAAAACACTCTAAATTAAAGACTTGTCAAAAAGCTAGTTGCAAGTAGTTTTATAAGTCACCCAGTAAATTATATAACTCCAGCAAAATTGGCAGCTGTGCTGCTCTTTTTAAACTGTTTCAACGAGCAGCTATTTGACTGCATAAAGTACATTACAGAGCTGGTTATTTTTGGAGTGCTGTATTATTCTTTGTGCTGTGAATGGGAAAGCAAAGGGACGGTCATTTCGTATGATTTTAGGCTGTTTGAATTTTCTTCTATTTATTTTTTTTTTTTAAGATACTCTTCTTCACAGCTGTAAGTTATCTGTTTGCAAGCCCTAGTCATCGCCTCCCTCTCCCCAAAGAATTCTGTGTGCTGTTTACAGTGGATTTGGAAACAACAACATGAAAAAAAAAATAAGGTCAACTGACACAAAATGCATGAAAAATACACAAAACAGTATTACCAGCGTTATCTACCAATGAGCCTCGGGATGCTATATCTGAAGCTAATGCAGCTATATTAGCTAACAGAGGCCCCAAATGTAAATAATGTGCTGAGCATGTGCAGTTCAATGCACTGAAGTACTTCAAAGTTTCAGCTATAGATCTGAAGACAGCACTTCATCCTCTTCCTTAAAGGCTGAAATGCCAACAGCCTTGAAGTTAACAGCAGGATGGGATTCAGCATAGGACTGAGAAAACACCTCTGTGATTTTAGGCTGATGTATTCGCTAGGGCTATCTGAATTACCCTAACCAGGCACTACTTTCACTCTGGCTCATACAGATACATGTTGAGAGTGAAATCCAACCAAACATGGCATGTTCTCTCAATACATTACTCATTGAAGATGGGGCAGGGGCCACTTTTTATTTATTTTAAATTTCACCAGCTACTGCCCACCCATCATTCAGCAAAGACTAAGCTTGACCAAACCATCAGAATGGGTCCTGCTGGTGTAGGGCTGCTGTACATCTTCAGGCTTCTGACCTCGGCACTCCCTGAGTAAGTTATTAGCAGCAAAGCTTTTTCTTCAGAAAACAGCCTCCTATCAAGGCTTAAATGCTTCTTCTGAGGAGGAAGGAAAGGTATCTGTGGCTGGTACTTAAGAGACGGGATTAAAGGATGCCAGCACAGCCTAAGATGGGCTATGGCAGGGGCAGGTAAGGGGGATACCTGCCGTCTGAACAAGCCCTTGGCACCCCACGAGGTCCTTCCTGGGCGGGCAGGACATGACCTGAGGAACGCAGGCAAAGGGATTTACTGCAGGAGTGCAGGGCAGGCTGCAGAGATGAGAGGATAGTTCTGAAGTAGGAAAAAATTATGGGTTTTGGATGGTAAGAGGCTTGGAGATGGGAGGGGCTGGGGGAGAGGGTGTACCAATTAAACTGATATCTTGGAAAAGTAGTTTAAGGAACAAGAGTTTTCTGAGTCACTCGGATTTAGTGGAGAAGAAAATGCTTTCTGCTCCTACACAGCCTCTCCTCAGCTCCATCCTCCTCTCTTACTCACAGCTGCACATGTTGCAAAATTATTTCCTAGCAGCTTTCTCAGCTGACAAAGATGAAAGATGAAAAAAATGTTAAGTCTAAATAAGAATTTACAGTAAGCTTATTCAAGTGACATTGCTTTGGCCAAACAACACAATATTTATGTCCCTTCCTATTACCTGAGGTCAATAACTCATGAGAATTTGATGCATTTAGCAGAATGCAGCAAATTCATGGGTTTGTTTTTTGTTATTGTAGGGTTTTTGCTTTGTTTTGAAAGAGCAGAAAAACACATCAAGACTCCCAAATGACACAATAATCAAAAAGGCTCTTCAGTTATTCCTGTGTATGTGTAGAAGGTCAGTTTAAGTAAACTGTTATCCAGGAACTGCCTTTTGCCTACTTTTGACCCTACTCTTTAGATTTCAAAGTATTTCCCTACTAGTTCTTTCTCATCAGCAACCTTTTGAGAAGGTCTCACCCCCTTTTTACTACAGCACCATAAAAACTTGATGTTAGCGCCTTCCGCTGTGTACAAACCCCTTTAGGTTATCTCATACATCATTGTTAATCTGTCTTCTGTACCCAATCCCAATAACTGAGCAGCTTACTATTTCCTTAAGAGCAATTCACTACACACGTAAGTAAAGCTGAACAGTTGTTTTCTTCTCAAGCCTTTGCTTTAGAAACTAAAAATCATTTATGACCCACCAATATTCCAAGTCAGAAATTTAACCTGATTTAAGCCCTCTCTCACTTTCCCCAATTTTCTTCTTCATGGATAGGTCCAAGGCCCAGATACTGCAGCTTACCCATTCGCAATGTAAAAAATCCTGACAAGCTTTGTACTGAATTTAAATAAGGCCCTCATCTATCCTCTTAATAACCATAACCTCTCTGCCGAGTGAATCCTCTTACTAGAATGACTGTTTTTGCTCTCCAGTCATACTTTATCTCACATCATTAAATTCAAGATCCTTAATTTTCCTTTCATGGACTTGTTATGCTATCTTTGTTAATTAACAAATCATCTCTCTTGGATTTGCTTCCCAAGATACCGGCTTTGGCAGCTACTTGACTCCATCCACAATTATAGAACTCTGTAAAGCCACATTCTATACTTGAAATTCACCAATATGAAATCTCTGATTTAGACTGAGACACTGTCCCAGATAACGTTTCTCCATTTGTCCAGGCAAACAATCCTTGAATGCTTTTCTTAGACAGGATCTGCACTTTTCTGTTCATTCTCCCAGGAAGAATCACAAGCTCATTGTTTATCTTATAAAATTTCACCTCTTATCGAATGTCAAAAAATGCCTGAAGCACAACTACTGCTGCATTTCAAAGGAACAGAGGATTCCTGTGACAGACTATATGCAACCACCCTAAATTAATTCAGATATCATGTATCCCTTCTCCTGGCATCTAAAGGTAGCACTTTCTGCCAGCTTTTTTTTTTTTCCTTTAGAGATGACATATGGGACAATTTTCTTCCATCTGCCAACAGCAGGGATCCTATAATCTGTTGTTGTGCTATTTTTTACAATAACCAATTTTGCACCTTTAGCATATACTGTGCTGTTTGATGGCACATCAAATATGCCTTTTTATCTGCAATGCCTGTCCTCTTAAATATGCAAGATATTTGCTTACACCAAAAACATACCAATCATCGTCAAATGGAAGTCCCAAGACCAGTGTCCTTCTCCCAGTGAGAGGCAGATTTGAATATTTAATTGTTCGTATACCAACCAATGATAGCTTTCAATTGGCTTCCCACTGTTTAAAAGCTGTAAGGAAGTTTCCAGGGGTCATTTGCTCATTCTGCCTTTCACAAATTTTACTACGTGTTATTTACTTTAAAGGAACCTTTTATACTAGTTTGAATGAATATGCACATAACCAGCATTTTGAAGTGATTCTGT
Source organism: Aythya ferina (assembly GCF_964211825.1). Lineage (NCBI taxonomy): Eukaryota > Metazoa > Chordata > Aves > Anseriformes > Anatidae > Aythya > Aythya ferina. The sequence goes on along the minus strand of NC_140300.1, from coordinate 47,688,635 downwards.
TCTGCTTCCACTAAAATCTTTGTAGTTTTTCTGCATTTTTTCCATAGCTCATAATATTTTATTTTTTTTTTTACAGAAGTGATATAGGTTTTGACAGTCTCACACTTAAACTTTTCTTTTTCCCCACATAAAATATCACTTTTTATTGCAAATTCATTTACACAAAGCATAACATTAAAGAAAAGTAGCAAAACTGGCAGTAACATGATCTAAGCATATGTTAAAACATGCACGAAGTCTTGTGCAAAGTAAAGCCTCAGAAAAGCAACATAAATCATAGGATGCACTACAGCTTCACATTTGATTACTCACAGGAACAGTCTACCCAGTACTTCATTCTGTTTTGGGGGTTTAGGGATAAAGTGTTTTTTGTTGTTCTTGTATTGGTTTTGTGTTTATTTTTTACATTAGCAGTCTTTGATGATGCTTTGGGTGTTTGTACAGTGTAGAAAATGATGGGCTTTCAACTCTAGCTGCAGACATAAAACTACTACAAGCCAGTAAAGGTAGGAAAAGCACGTGTATACTTCTGCACTTCTATTAAGCATAAAGGTTGCCTTTTAATTCTACAAATTCTCTACATCTAACACGAGTTTTGTTTAAATGCAGATTATTCATAGCTGACATACCTGCTCCTTGGAAGAAACATGGATTCTTTAATGAAGACTGAACCAGACAGCAGGATATACCAACAGGTACCAATATCATCAGGGCTGCAATAAAGAAAATGACAGAATAAGACACTTGATTTAAGCAACTGATAGCACTACCAAATTGCCAGTAGAAAGAACATCACAAGGAGCCAAAAATGCTCAAAATTCCAAAAGAAGATCTTAGTTCAATCATTTACAGAACAATTTCATCAAAGTAGTCAATTTCTACCTGCAAACATATACGTTATTAGAATGTCTCATCCCACATATTTCACTTTTTAAAATGTGTATCTATCCATTTGGTAACAGCATAAAAATCCAGTGAAACCTAATTGAAAGCTAACAAAAGGAAATCAAGCTATAGTAAATACATGACACTGTATTCTGTTGAATCCATTACTTTCCTCTTACATCTTTCACTCTATAAATAAGGCCTCCTTTCACAGTTCTAGAAATCTTCCCTCCTTTTCTCAAGAAATCTGCCCCTCAGCATCATTCTGCCTTTCCACACAGTAAGAGAGTTCTGGAAACATTTGCAGAGGTAAACCTATGTAAGATTTGTAGTCAACCTTATCTACTGCTACTCCTTACTGGCCAATTTGTGCTTCTTTGCAGCCCAAGAATAAATTGCTAATAAAAGTTTGTCCCTCCTCTCACCAACAAGGGACACAAATGAAGATGTTGTCATGCAGTCCCAGTTCATTCTATCGTAGATTGAGAACTTGCTACTTGAGTAATACTTTTTTTTTTTTTCTTATAGGTTTAAATTCTTGGATAAGTTCAGGTAATGTTTAGTTAGGAAAACAAAGTAGTTCCTTAAGGTTACTAGAAATAGCTGCAGTAGAAATCTTGTGCCATTTCAACAGCCTGTACTCAGAATGCCTGTACTTTACTTTGTTTTTTGCCACTCCCACTGCTTCTTCCAAAGCAGCTCAGTAATGGCATACTTGAATCCCATTAGTAACTGTGTTAGTGTTCTTAGCCGAAAACTATGTCCCCAGTGACACTCTAAGAGATGCAGATTACTTAATCTGTAGCACCTTCATTTTTTAAAATTACATGTCTCAAGTCTTCAGCAACAATTAGTTCTAACTTCAAGCAAGAACAGCCCACATCCTTTAATGACGATGACAGCATAGTATTAAAACCCAACCTCAAATGTAAGTTGGCTATGTGCAGTTAGCAGCATGTTTTTTTATGTGATGAAACAAGATTTTAAAAGCACCTGCATTGGCAGGGTCGAAAGAGAAAGGGAGCTGGCTTAAAACAGCTAAGAGCAAAATGGCAAACTCCAAAATTCAGAAAGTTACTCTATTCCCATTTTACACTGTGCAATACAACCATGAGTTAAGGGACAAACAGCAGAAACACGGAGAATTAACAGAGGAAAATGAGGACATCATTTATGTCCAAAAACCCTTCAATTAACAAAGATAATGCAGCCAATATTTCTTTTTCTATCAGCCTATGACCAAGCTGGCAAAACAAGTCTGGCATTTAGGACTGTGTGGTGCAGCAGTTTGTACCATATCAATGCATTTGCTCTAAAAAGAAGCAAGCAGAGTAAATACAAGCACAACAATAAATTTTAAAAGCACTTCAGACAGTGTATCACTCTTACTACTAATTTAATAACATTAATGAACTCAGGTTCAGCAACCAAGTCTTCAAAGTTTTTGTTTTTACTGATCAAGAAGTTTACATCAGTAGCTTCTGGCAAGTGAAACTACACCAGTGTTCCTCTACAGACCTTGTGCATGCACATGCCCCACCCATACTTCCCTAGAAATGCAACCATACGTTCCACCCTGGGTTTGTCCACAGGAAAGCTTCAGCAAAAAGTTGCAGGGCTTTTTACTTGTTTGATACACAAGTTTATCAAATGGTAAGTCTGTAAGCAGTTCTACAGGCCAGTCAAAAATAAATTGGCAAAACACCTCAGCTGAGAGCAAGTACCATAGCAAGTCATAGAAGATAGCCTCTGATGTACCTTGTTCACAGATGACTTCACACCTCACAGTCAAGAAGCTAATTTAAAAAGAAAAATAGGCACAAAAGCTCTCTGGGAGGCAATGTGTTTTGTTGCTGAATTTACACAAAAGCTTACTGCATAAAAAGATGCAGTACCTAGACTGAAAACACCTGCACTTGACAAGGGCAGAAACTCATCTAGGTTAAAGAGAGGGAAAGTCTTCTCTAGGGAGTGAACACTTAGTATCTTCAAAATGAAGACTTCAGGAAATACTACTGTATACTGATGCACAATAGGAAATTAAGCACTCGCATGCCATCACAGTTAAGACAACAAACAGTTTTGATTTCCATAATTGAAGTGTTTCAGCCTGACTTTTTAGAAACGTGCTTCTCGTGCTTGTTTCTCATATGGATCTATACTGACCTCAAACTTGTTACTCCAGAAAAAAATCAACATTGCACATAGATACAGAGAGGCAGATTAATGCAGAGAAAAGCAGCACTTCAAAAGACAACAGAGCTCTTAAAAGCATAAACAAACACCTCAGTAAAATCACACATCTATATGCACACTTCCTACTCCCCCCCCCCAAAACAAAAAAACAAAAACAACACATCCTAAGCTGACACGTGTATAACCAGCACTGCTGCTGAACTGCACATCTGCTGGGTTGTTTCGTTGTTTGTTTTTTAATGGATGCCATTCTAAATACTAATAATCTACACCAATCAGCATACTTGAAAGTTTCTAAGATAGTCATTTTCAGCAAAGGCTGCTAGACTGATTTGTTAAACTGATTTCCCAAGTTCCTGGGAAGTAACTCCATTAGGATTTCAATGATAATTTTTCCACACATATTACAGTGCATTATATTATCACTTAAGTTGGTGGAAGTGTTTTGTGGGTTGTTTTTTTGTTTGTTTGTTTTGTTTTGTTTTTCCTCCTTTTCCTAAAAATTATTTGACTAAGTATAAATGTGTAGTCTGACAAAAAAATAAAAAATAAACTCAGCTGGGGTCAGAGACTTTATGACACTAAGGCAAAAAAATCTAGAAGATTTGTTTATACTTTTACAGAATGCCATTTCCAAGAATTGAAACAAGATTAAAAGATGCCTTTAAACCAACAGTCAAATATTTCAAATTGTGCAAAATCTTGTAATACACAAGCTTTTCTTTTTCCTTCAAAGGCCAATGATCGATTTAAATCCCTCTGCCAAACTATCTATTCATAAGGGGCTTTAGCTACCTTTTCTCATTGGGCATCTTTAACCCCAAAGAGAAAGACAGACACTGGTTTTCACAAGCATCAGTCAATATGTTCAATATCCAAATCCATCCTTATGCTTCTTTTGAGTTTAACTTCCAGTTATTTAACAAATAGCTATAATGAGTATACATTTAACTGCAGTAGTTTAAGTTTTTCTTACTGAACAGAGCATGACTTTTCACTCAGTTAAATCATTCAACTTTTTTTTTTTTTTGAGACAATTCATGGGTCTATCCATTGCACTTTCCCTGAAAAAAAAGGAGAAAAAAAAAATTTTGTTTTTTGAATTTTTTTTTTTGTTTATCCGTCACTAGCACCATACTTTGTCCACTTTACATATAATCAAAAAAACATACATTCATTTGACAGCTGAGAGTGATACTACTATCTCCTCAAGTCTGATTTTGGTTACCTGATTGTTTTTGCTTTCCTTTTGCTTTATGTGCACTTTGATAGCCACTTTTATACTCATATTTGTGAATCTCCAAGCTCTCCTAAGGTACCTGCATCATGTTATGAAAAACATAAAAAACCCTCTGTATTAAACTCTTTAATTATCTGAACAAACATGTATACACATCTTTAATATTGGTGCACCATAATTGTGGAAACTTACTACAGAAGATAAATGCATTCAAGATACCTTCCTCAAAAGATACTGTGTGTTCTTATAAGCTTTCAGTTCCAGCCAACAAAACATCATAAATATCTCCAAGACAGTCTTCAAGAGCAAGAACACTGATGTATTTTCATTCTCTTCATCCTTACAGTTACTTGTGTCTTAATATAGTCTTGAACAAAACATTTCTTAAGAAAACACACATGCTGAAAACACTCTCTTTTCCCCAGAACACACATTCACCTCCAAATTAAGGCACAGACAAATTTGAGACTGATATACTCCTTTTATATGAAAATATATTTAACTCCTGTGCCCCTCGACACTTGCTGCACTTCACTTGTTTTGAATTAAACCTTAACAAAGCTATTTTGGCAGCCAGCTGTTTTGCTAGAAAGTGGTGTTACACAAACCACATACAATCTTTTCATTTTAAGGATCCTGTGCTTTTCACTACACTATTCAAACATGAAGTGGCTTTCCATTGAGTTTCCACATTTTCTGTGCTGTGCTTGACACATTGTTCAGCAATAACGCATCCTACATTCCTCAGGACTTCTCTGCCTACAAGGAACTACACAAGAAACTGCAGAGGAGCTACAGTATTGATCTACAAAAGCTCTTTTTCAAGCCACAGGAGGACTCATGCAGATGTCATTTTAGCCTTTAAATGAGTGTTCTGCATCTGCTTTCTCTGAGATCACATTTTACATTTTGTTTTAAAACAAAATAATAATTATTATAGAGAAGAAACCTAAGCCTAATTACTGAGTTTTCTTTAACTGCTAGAATACTGCCTACCACTGACAGTGCACAGAGAAACTGTTTGTCTTCATGAAGATGGCATCAAAGTGTTGGCAACAAACTATGGTTAAAAGGATTTTGTAGAAAGGACATCTCTGACTGGGTTTGCAAGACTGTGTTTAACTGCACTTAGGCACTTCATCCAGCATTGGCCAAAGCAGATCTTTTCAACGTTGAGTTTTCTAAGGGTGCCAGTGCTGGCTAACACAACTACCTTTGATGACACAGCAGCAGTCTGGCACTATAAGACTAGAAGTGCAGTGCAGCCTGAAAACAAAGCCCTCACAGCCTGAAAACAAAGCCCTCACAACCTGGACAGGCAGCACTTCCACGTAGCTTTGAGTTCCTCCCTTCCTTCCTGCTAGTGAGCAGAAACACCTGAAATCAGGACAGTTATTGGCACATACTGTACATTTCCCAGCAGGTATTCACTGATCTTCTTTGCAGGCCAGAAGTGGCTTCACTTCTTGGCCTTAGAACAATGGCATAAATTGCTTCAAATATGTACAACCGTGGGGGTTTCTTTCTTTTGGTGCATGCGTGTGTGTGTGGTTTCTCTTGTTTTGCCTTCCAGCTTACCTACTGTTCTGGGTATTTATCTGGATGAAACTGAGAACTGTTCAAGTTACAGTACTTACCAAACGGAGTACAGCTATCCTCCTCCCCAAGTTACAGAAAACACGATTTGTTACTAAGAAAGATGTCACAGGCAATTTATCCTGCTGAGAATCAGCAGGATACTATATCAACCCAAAAGTCAAATCTTAAGAGGCAGTTGGAGAAAATTAACACACGTAGTCATTCTGTCCTACCTATGTTAAAGCCAACAAGAACACAATTAAACCTTGGGGATTCCCATCCGAGCTTTACAGAACCAGCAGGGCTATAAGCAGGATACCAGTCACACTACAATTACACTTGTGTTACCACACTAGGATTACATTACTGCTCATGGGCCTACATCCTTTAAGAGCACTCAGCTGCAGTGCAGAGGAAAATCTGAAACTCAAGAACAAGAAGTGGTCTTTAGCAGAAGACAGGGTTTTTATTCCATGAAGACAACAAAAGGACTCAGGTACCACAATTTAATGGTCTTTTAACCTGAAAGTGGTGCAAAACAAAGCCAATACCAGAATAGTTACCACTATGCAGACTTTCTTTTTTCATAATCTACGTTTAAATCAGCTGTATAAAACCCAAATAAAGCTACTTTAAACCTTGACCCTAATATTACAGCGCTTGAGGGCAGGAGATTTCCTGGAGAATCTATATTTAATTTTCCGGAATGAAGAAGAGCATGACTTACGTGAATTCAGGAACTAGAAAAGGAAATCCAGACACTGGATTGTAATATCTTTCCCTTAAATTTTCCTCCCTAGCTTCCTTGACGTAGTCCTTTTTACGCAACTACAACCTGCAGCCAGACAACGTACTTCTCAACTTCAAAACTGACAGGAAAAAAAGCCGAAGACAGAACTTTGCAAAGTAAATTCATAGTTGTCACTCAAACCATCCAGTTTGGAAACTTCATGTTTCCAAAACATTAAAAAAATGCACAAAAAGTAACTTGTTTCAATACACATTCCCCACACATACCAATTCTGAAGGGCATTATTATACAGTAGCGGAGTTTTTCCAATATTAGCTTTTGGATTTCCTGATCAAATAAGGTAGTGAAAAAACTTCCAAAATGCTCAGAAACAATGAAGATTTGACTCAACCTATTGAAAGACCCAGTAAATCCCAATCTCCACGCTGTCTGTAGTAAAACCTCTCCTATCCTACACCTAACAAATCCTGATGCATGACTTTTCTTTAAGTCTTTAGCAATAGCTACAAATTAGGGCCATTGCAATACCTTTAATTCTCTCATCTCAAGTTGGGGTGTTGCACTCCAAAACCTCTGGAACAATGAATCATGCTCAGCACATGACTACTTGAGTGTGTGTGGTTTCACTGGGACAATGAATGTCACACACACGTACTAGGGTGAGAACTTGCAGTTCTTTGTGATGGTTGCTGTCAAACATGCTTTATTTCTGTCAAATGAGACTTCACTTCAGTGGCAATGTTCAGCATCTGGACTTGAAAGCATATGCTAAACATAAGTCTTTGCTGCCTCGACCACTTTCTCATCATATTTCTCAGTTGACACATTTAAAACAGCAAAGAAGTTAAAGAGTACACAGGACTCAATGGAAGCAAGCACGGAAACTGATTGCATGTAACTACTGCTGAGCTCTGACAACAGAAGTGTCATTCTCCCTTCAACATTGGGTATTCAATCCAGTGCTCAGCAACACCACTGCATCAAATATCAACACCCAACAAAGTTACTTTCCAATTCAGAGGTACAATCTGTATTTTCCAAGCTACTTCACAGAAAACATCAAGAAATTGGCAAGAACATTTTCTTGGTTGTGGAAGACCTACTTTGTTGGTTTTTTGTTTGTTTGTTTTTTGTTTGTTTTGTTTTGCTTTTTGTTTTTGTGGGTTTTTTTTGTGTGTGTTTTTTTTTTTTTTTTTGGTGGATCATTAAATTTTCAACTACTAAACGATTCAAAATTTGTTTAAACTGTATATAGTACTGCTCTTACAGCTACAACTTTTGTAGTTATTTTGATGAAAGAAATTATATCTCAAACCAAGATGTACCTAGCAGATTACACTTCTATGAACTCGTACTCAATATGAGTTGAATACATTTCAGAGCACAAACACAGAATAATTCAGAACAGACACTGTTCATACTCCCAGGTCTCCACTTGAGGAACAAAGGAAATTTGACATGTCAGAACTGGGACCTCCTTCAGGCATTTAATGCTACACAAGAAGAAATTAGAAGGAACATTGCTCTGCAGGCTTATGTTCCATAGGATATTGTTTCAGCAGATTAATCTGTCTGTTTCTCTTTGCTCATTTGAACTATCCTCTGTATGCTGAGAGCTATACATAGTGGAGCATTTGTTTAATTGAATAACCATTGCCACAATTAGACTTTCAGCCCTGAAGTGGCTTGGTATGTCAAACGTCTTCCAGTTAAACAGTTCTCTCAGGTAGACATCTCTTTGCCCAAAAAGCCTACCCACTAGCACTCCTTCATTGCAATACTCAGAATAATCAAAAAATCATTTACTCATTGTCAGAATTGTCTGTAATCTTAGTTAGTTAGTTATGCAGATATCTGGTATCTGCAACAGCATTTTAAATATGCTTCGTGACATTAAGAAGTATATCCCAAACACAGAAATAAAACGTTGGATACTGAATGTCTGCGACATAAAATTTCCATATTTTTTTTAAATGAACACATTCAAGCTATGTTTATTCTTATCTTTAAATAAAAGAAAGTCAAACTATATCCAGTGATAAAACTTAACTCAAATTAGAGCTTCTAATTTTCATTAAATGCGTATCTTAGCACGGACATTTCAACTTATGCCTGTGGTTATATTTTATTAATGGACATCTGATGAAAACTGGTGTCTTATCTCCTGGTAGCAAGACCGGGAAACAAAGAATAAATGAAGCATTCAGTCCCAGAAACAATTCTTCAGTGTATATGAAAGCATATCATGAGGAGCATGGTTTTCTTCAGAGTATTTCATTTATTTGTAATCTCTCCATTTTAAAATAGAATGTCAGTAAAAGAAAACAAAATTCAATCAAATTGATTATTGCAGTTTCGTTAGCAAGTATCAGTCTGTTAGACTTAGCTGATTAAATAGATGATTATTAAATACATAATGCAACTTTGTATGTTTAAATATATTTAATCTAGCTGGTATATTGTCATTGAAATTTTGATGTCAAACTTGGACCGTGAATTACTGCTCCTTGATGTCAGAGAAGAGAAATTCAGTACAAAAAAAATATAGTCTCCTAAATCATAAGGAAAAGGATGACAGTTGTAGTAAAAATAGTATGATCTTGCAACCAAAATATTCTGTGGTCATTATAGTCAGACAACTCTGCTATTAAATTTTATTCCATTACAATATTTCTCCAAAAATCAAGGCTTTTATTCTCAAAATTACAGCAGTGATAAAAACTTGATAGCCTTTAGTAAAACATGAGGAAGCTGCAAATTAAAATCCCTTCAAAAACTTCATTTTAGTCTTAAAGTCTCAAAATCAGGTCAAACAATAACACAAATTTTGAACTGACTATGCAAAGCCAACAGACTGTAACATCGATCACTGACACTATTAAGAAGCCTTGATTCCTGTGTCTGCTTACAGAGACCTAACTGCCAAGTCCTTGAATTTATTTGTTTTAATGATATACATTGCCTAAGAAATTCCTCATTGAAAACGTATCCACAAGAAGATGTATAAATTCAGGATGCTGATTTACTGCAGTGCAGAACTGGCAGTATCCCAACGCTACTTGGGCAACCGCCCAACTATAAGCAGATATAATGCACCTTTAGGAATACTTTAGGGGGTAGGGGGAAAAATAAAAGAAAAAATAGACCAGTCATGCTGTGGCAATTCTTTGCATTATTAAACTACTGTATGACTTCCACAGAAATCTACGGACGCATAAGCAGAATTAATACTTATTGCCTGATGATGTCTACCTGAAAATTAGGATGCCGATACAGAGAGATTCCTCAAACAGATGTATTCTGAGTTTACTGTTCGTTCAAAGCATTTTAAATCATTTTCAAAATGCCTCATATTCCTAAGAGGATCAAGGAAGATACCTTTTGTAGGGATTTTCTGAAGTCAATAACATTCATGAAAAAAAAAAAAAAAAAAAAAAAAAAAAAGCAGTAACTGCAGAAATGTGACCTAGAGTCTCTAAAACAAGGTACTTCCTGGTCAAAATCAAAAAGTCTGGTTACATGCAAAGCATTAAGCATACAAGAGAGTAAATACTACTGATCACCAAGAATATCACTAATTGAAATGTTAGCTTGATCCTTACACACTCCTCAGTTATTTCTGTAACATTGTAGGCTTTAAGCTTAATATTTAAAAAACATAACTGTATATATAGAGGTCATATCTATACAGAATAACTTGTCTTTAAGAGATCACCATTGTAAGTCTTTGTAAACATGTTCAGAACATACAAGCACACCTCCCTAACACAAGTGTCAGAAAACAATTTCAGTGAGGTGGGCTCTGCAGAGCTGTTCTGCTTCAAGAACCCGCAGCAATAGCTAACCAGCAACCTTTTAGCTCATCTTTCTTATGCTTCATTGCACAGTTAAGTAAGTCTATGCATAACTGGCGAGCCACTTTGTGGGGTTTTTTGGTTGGTTGTTTTTTTTGCTGCTTCTATCCTTTTGAAAGTCTTCAGGCAATATTCAAGTGCGAGTGTTCCACAAACTTGCTCAACATCACTCTTATTGTAGGGCTTCAAAAATCAACTCTCAGTTTCCCATTCTTAAAGAATCCAGCAGATCCATTTCTCACCTGACCGTCTCTCACAGAGCAGCTGTGTGTTAATGACGTCGACCTACAGCTGCAAACAAAACCCCGTTTTAGCAGTCTGGCTAAGATACAGGGACGCTTTACAAACTACATCTAGAATCCTTCCTCAGCTGTATGCGCAATGCACGACCCACGGGCAGATCTCAGCCTGTCTCCTCTCCAGAAGAGCAGCCTGTCAAGGATGTCCCCAGCCATCTCTGCTCTGCAGCCTGATTGCACAACTGAATGCAAGGTTGCACAACTGAATGGCATCAGAGTACACAGAAACATTGGTGTTAAATGGGAGATGCTTCCAACCACAGACCTTAACATTACAATTCAAGATGCACAGGAGACAAGTACAGTTCTTTTAATACTTGTTCTTTTCTAACAATCAACACAATCAAAACAAGTGGCATATTACTAAATTGCTACAGACGGAGAAATTTGTTACTGATACCAGCATAAATCCAAACTAAGAATCTCACAATCTCCTCAGAAGGGACACATGGTAGGTAGAAGCTTATCCCTATCAGGTTGAAAAATTCTCTAAAAATATAAAACACTTCCCAACAACCTGGGTTGAGTTTTTGTTTCTTTGCTTGTTTTTAAAACAACATAAACAGCAGCTGTGTGAGCTCCAGGCTCAACTGCACAGAAGCCAAAGAGAAGACAAGCACAAAAACATGCTGTGCTGTAACATGGCAATTCCAAAACACTGAAGATATTATTACTGAGTGACTTCGGAAAGCAGGTCATCAAAACTTAAATATTTTCTTCCAGTCAGATGTCTGCAGTAACGAAAACAGGGAAGCTTAAAGATATACAAGACTTCCTTACACAAAGAATAAGCCAAAGAGCATTGAGATGCACTGATCTAGATACCAAGGAACATCTCTGCTACAGTCAGTCTAATCCTCCTGTACCACAAACAAGAAAATTTTTGCACGATATTAAAACACAGCTTTAGATAGAGCAATGACTTTGTTCCATCTAAAACAGAAGACGTCAAGTTCTGTTTCAAATGTGCACGCTTTTTAATTACAGCAACAGTAAAAATTACAGGAAGAGAACCCAGGTGTGTACTTGGGACACCTCACACAGGACTTGGGAGGCTCGTGCAACTGAGACACTTTCAAATACATACAGAAATATGGAACAGCATGGCTGAAAACCAAATCCAGCCACTGTATGACTAATGAGGAAGGGGGGGGGGGGGGGGGGGGGAGAGAGAAAAAAAAAATCAAAAGCTTAGAAGTAAAATCTTTATTGCCAAAGATCCCTTTCTGCTACCATAGCAAATATTTAAATTTTGATCTGAAAAATTCTGTTCTACCCTCCAGAGATACATGCACCATCTATCTAAAAATCTCCTAAAACTTTGGTTTCCAAGAAAAATGTTAATTAGAAACTTACTTTTGGATATGACAACTGTGTAATCATCATAGTTATGAAAAACATATTTTTTTCTTTGAACTACCCACAAAATCAAGTGACCAAACTAAATATGGGATTTTTAGGGAGATTTGAATAAAGGAAGCAGGTTAAAAAAGCCAGGTATGTGTGTCAAGTAAAATCTCAGTTCTGTAACTTTGCCTTGAAGGTTTTAAGCCCTTTTATCATTAACCTCCCATCAAATTAAAGTAGTAGGATGACTGGCAAATGAAGAATAACTCGAGCTGAACTGCCACTCTTAATAACCCAGTTTCCATTTAAACAGGGATATTGCCGTAGGGTTTGAGAATTTGTCACTACCATGCACACCCGCTGATAGTAAAGTAAATGCAGATAAGCCAATTTTAAACAACATGCTCCATTTTATCCCTTTGGCCAATAAAAAAGGATCTACAGAGATACTTAGAACATTAACAACTTCTTAAAAAACAGAGGATAAAAAGTTTACTGTGTTTATACCGAATGCAGACAAGTATTTTCAGCATTGCCTATATGCAACAGAAATTTACCATTTTTATAAATGCAGCTGACCACGCAGGTACAAACAGAATTTTAACAATGACTGAAATTCAATAAAATAAACAAAGCAAGTATATCTGTTTTCATGTTAGCATCCACAGATAAGAATTTAGCTTATTCTCACCGAGACATTAAGCTGTGCCTCAGGGAGGTCACACACACAGGTCAATTAACAGCTCCAACAGTTGCAGCTATTTTAATAGATTTTTTCTAATGAACACAGAAGATTAGCACCCGATTTCAAATTTCCATGCAAGTCATATCATTGCCGGGAAAAAAAGCTGACTTAGACTTCCCGTTTAATTTAAAAACAAATAAAAAAGCCCTTAGCCTTCATGAATGAAAGAAGAATTTTGAGTGAAGAATTCTGGCACGTTCAATGCAAACGACCAGGTTGTGTGCTCCAAGTTCATTTCCTGAATCTTATAACCAAGGGCATTGATTCTAACCTTCATCATATTGCTTATCCCCTGCAGTACTCTAAGAGTTTCTCACAATGTGTACTTTATAAATTTGGAGTTCTGCTTAGAAGAATGCCATTCCCTGTATGTATGCTGAATTTATGCAGCAAAAAAAAGGTATCCCTCCAGGTTTATTGTGCTAAAAATAGAAGGCTGAAATTAGATTTTAGGGTCTAAGGGATTTTCTCACCACACAGATCTCAAATTGCCCATTAAAATAAAATATAAACCTACAACTCAGATTGGCATAATATACACTCATGACTTCAAAACATTGATCTAATATTTAATAGTCTGAACCCAAAAGATAACACTGAATGATTTTATCAATTTTTTTTCAGTGAAATGCTAGAGCAAGTACATTTTGTATTAGCATCTATATATAGAAACTGCCAAACTGCCTATTAAATCTACCAAATAAATCAAGGAGAAAAAAAAATGTCAAGAAGTGAGTAAATAGGAATGACAGGCAAACAACCAAGGTGAAGATGAAGTCACACGAAGGAGTGACAAGGTAAATCAGTGCAAAGGATTGGCAAAAAGCACTTCAGGTTAACCCTGATTTCACAATTTTGTTTGCAGATTTTATTTTCTTAGACATGTATTCCCTGATAACTTTCCCTGCCTTGCTTTTATGTGTAAGTAGTAGCCTTGATTAATTCTCCATATAATTTTAATGGTTAGAACGAGCCAAGATATTACAACTAAACAAAAACTCTGGGAAATATAATGGACACAAAACCCAACTGCCTACAGAAGGACAAAACACCAGCACAATAGCCACTAGCAAATTAATCTGTAAAATTAATTGCAAAGATTATATTGATCTGATTACAAAATAATCTACCCATCTACAGACTTTGACCTTGTGCATTTCCCATACATAAATGATTAATATGTTTCAGTAGACATTAATTTAACCTTGTAGAATAGTCAAGGCTTAGCATTGAAGTTTGTTCAATCACATCTTCCTTACAATGGTCAGTGCAGGAAAAAAATACATATGCATAAAAGAGGCACACAGGTGCATTCTTTGCATGCATTAATATTCAAATAATACCAGACAACCCAGCTAATCTTCATTTAGAGCCTGGACTAGCTGCAATGAATGAAAATCTGATGAACCTATTTAACCATTTATACAATCAACCAGTAAGTTGACTGTATAAATGTTGATTGTATAAATCAACCAGTAAGTTGATTGTATAAATGAAGAAACTGCAGTTCTCGGATGTTTATCGTAAATCTGAGATGACATTAGATCACATCCCAGTTAATTACAAGCCACGTTAGATTTGTCAATTTGGCACCTCTGGCACGAGACACTGATCACTACTACTTTGACAAAACTGACGCGAAACCAAATGACAACTTATTGTAATTAGAAGACATCCCACTTACTAATTCTGTATAATCTCACTGAATAAAAAAATGTAATACACTTCAGCAAGTAAGTCACTAGAAGCTCTCCCCCCAGAACCAGTAAATTTCTCCATTGTTTCATGATGAAAATGGAGTAGCTTACTGATGTTTACAGACTCTGCACTGGGGGAGGGTGATGGCATGAAATGCTGTTCTTAACACACTTCAGAATGAATTACTCAGAATATAATTAGAATTAACACCATATGAAGGGAAGAAGGAAACACTTACTAGTACAGGACTTCATTTGCTTCATGCCTTTCATATCTAACAGTTTCACACATCAATCTGAAAGAGAAAGAAGTCATTTTTAATTATGATTTGTATCAGTGTCACAAAAGACTTCACTTTCTGAAGTTAGTCAGCATTTTCACATTTGCCTCCAGCCCTTACAGAAATTAACCATCAATTTAAACCTTAGCTAATTTCTTAATTTAAGACCATAAATCATTAAGTCTAAGCATTAGAGCTATTAGTTTATCCAAAATCAGATTTGATTTAGGACATTACATGTAATTGCTCCCATAAAAAAATTATAAAGTGGGTTAAATGATACTGATCTCATTTTATAAAATTATCTGATAAGAGTATGTTGCTTTATGAAGAAACAATGCAACCTTTAAAAAAAAACAGACCATCACATTGCATTAGCTCACATTCAAGCTCAATAGATAATACAAGAAGTTATGCTGCATGGTAAATCAATGTAAAAAATCATGGTAAATCAATTCTAACAATCTTTTCGTTAGAATTCAGCAACTTAACTTAAAAAATTACCAACAGATTTTAATGCTAAAATCCCAGAGGGCTCAAAGAGGAGAGAATTTCCTGTAGGAAAATCCTCTGTCTAGAGAGGAGGATTAAAACACTTACGCCACATTTGTCAGGCAAATAGTGAATGCATAACATAAAGCAACTATAACAGACCTTTCCACATACTAGGAAACACAACATTAACTTGGTGGGAAGGAAAAAACACATTTCTGTCTATTGTCTTAAGGAAATGGGCGCAGTAATTTACTGAGGGTGGGAAAGAAACAAAACCCACTGCCTCCCTTAGACATCCCAGGGCACTGAAGCAGACCACAAACACATGGGCTGTTTGACAGAATCATCCAGAGATTTGCCTAAGAGGCTCATATGAACATTCAAATAAGAAACTATATTTAAATTTAGGAAAGAAATTCTCATCCCTTGCAGGATTTGTCATCAGTGTGGCAATGATCGGCTATCCATGGAAGTATCATAAAAGCATACAAAAGTGCCTGAGCAAGAAGACTCAAGGAAGTTGATATGAGGTTGAGAAGAGCTGATTTGGGTTTGGTGTGCTATTTAAAAGGCTTCTTGTTGTTTACGCTAACTTCCTAATTTATTGATTTCAATAGCCAGTAGACTGCTAAAAGTTTCCCTTGCCCTCCTCTCTTTCAGAATTTTACTTACATCTGCACACTAAAAACCAATGCTTTTTCTGTCCATAAGTGACAGGCTTGTAGTGGTAATTGATAATTTATCAATTTTTCATAAAGAATTTAGATCTTAATTCCATTTTCTCAAGAATCAAGCTTAATCACCTTCACCCACACACACACAGTATTTCAGATTTAGTCTTTGGACCATCTCCGAGAACTCCTCTTATAAGCAATTTCTGTGTTGTATATAATTAAGTCTTGTGTATTATATACAACTTTCTGCTAATGAAAAATCTGTCGTCCTTGCACAGCAAGAAGCTTTTTGAACCACAGAGCTTCCTCTTTTTCAGACACTGTTTCCCACCATAGAATCAAATCTTGCCAAAACTATACAGAAACCAAAAAGCTACTGTCTGCTTCCAGTGCCTGGGTCCTCGCCTTCTCTCACCAGTCCTCTGCTTTGAGAGGTTCGTTATGTGTGGATGTGAGGTTATTGGTGACAACATACCAGAAGAAAATGAAAAGTCATTGTTAGCTATCAAATTTTAAAATGAAAATACTGCTTATAAAACATGCTGGATAGTCTGTACCCTACTGGTCTGAAAAGATTCTGGGCACCAGGCCATCCAAGAGTAGGAGTTATAGGAAACAGAATCACTTTAACAAGCAAGTTTTGTTCCCATATGAATTTGAAGCAGAGGAAGTACATTCTTGATAAAGTCACAAAAGTTCACCACTGGCTCTGAGTTTTATAGCATTTTGGTACCATTATTATGATGGTAATAGCGGAGAAAATGCCTTGCACAGAAGGTAGACAAGCATTTCAATTCTTTTGTTAAACTGGAACAGTTAGAGATTGCTGTTACTGTAAGTTACAGTAAAAAATAGACTATTTCTTCAAGTATTTTGAAAACTGATTTAGTTCCGGTCAGTACTGCTGTTGAATTTTCACTCAGATGTGATCTCTGTCCACCTCCTAAACACACGTAATAAATTCAAGATGAGCTCATCAGAAAACCACAAGGTAAATTATTCACTACTGAAGGCTGTATTTACTACAATAGTTTTAATGCATCTCAGAAGTCTTTGAGGCATCCCACAGCCACAAGAAATGCTGTTTCTTAAAGGATGCTATAAAAGCTTTTTGTCCCACATCTGCAGGGAATCCAGCCTTTTCCATGTATGTCACTGCAAACAGAAGCTCTCTTCTAGGAACGTACTGTGCTGGGAGAGCTAGCCCAAGTTCCACACATTCCTCAGCAAGAACCTCATTCTGAACAGGAAGCCAAAAAGTACAAATCAACATACCATGTAACCATATGTGCATGCTTTGATCTTTGTAAACAAGTTAACATCAGTTCAACTCCAGCTATGTATATCTTGATATTCTGAAACTCTTGCATATAATAGCAAAACAGAAAATACTTTGGAAGGAGGGCATGATTAAATTCAAAGGAGAAGTAATTACACAGTCTACTTTGAAGTCAACATTCCTATTGCAGAATGTGTCGTGAGCACATTGGGACAAAGTCCACCTTTTATTTTCTCACAATTACAGGACATTGGCTTGGGAATGAAGACTCCAACAGAATGACGAAGCAAGAAACCAGAAATTAGAACTTTTAAGAGCATTAATCAAGCCAAATTTGCTTCAGCGTCTTCAGATGCGGTAAATGTTGGCAAGCCCCAGGATGCAAAATAATAGTAGTTCAATCTCTTTCCTTGTAGAGCATACAGGAGATGTGCAGACCTCCTTTTTGTATCTGCCAGAAACATACTGATGTCCAAATACTCTTAGAAGACTCAGCTGGTAGTAAGATATTTGTGTGAAGACAACTGAAACAATGACTTAAAATCAAATAAACGCAAGTCTTTAAAAAATAATATAAAGTACATCTGGAATTTTTTTTATTTAAATTACTTTATTAAAGTGCTTTATGGGGAAAAGAAATCTGATGATGACATTTATTAGTTTGTTGTTTTTGTTTGTATGTTTTGTTTATTTTACTAAGTATCATTTGCATGTGTAGCACATAATTTTTCTCAAACTTCTGCACAAAAGGAAGCACAAACTGAAACAGAACCCAAATAATAGACTGCTTCCATGATTATTGCATTACTTAAGTGATTTAGACTATGTGCAGACTTTCCTTCAGGACCAGAAGTTGTACATTGTACATAAAGCATTTACTTTAGGTCTCAGCCTGAAAAGAAAACACACCCACCCATAACAGAAAGCAGGAGGAGCATACAGGGATACATACGTGCACCCATACAAGAAGAAAGTGTTAGGACAATAAAGTAATAAATGGATGCAGTGATAGCCAGCTTTTGAATTCAAGGTATGGTACAGAAGTGCAATGTATAGTTACCAAGCCTCCTATTTCTTTACTTTGTTAATGCATTAACATATACTCTTTTAGTGCCTTAAATATTTCAAAAATAATGAAATAAAAGTGACTGTTTCAAAAAAAAAAAAAAAAAAAAAAAAGTTGTTTCACTTATGGCAGATAAATTCAAACCTCTTTTCCTGACAGCTGAATTCCTGACAGTTCCTGGAAGAAATTTTATGGCCAAAGCAATATCCTTATATACCCTTATACTTGTTTTAACTGAATTTTTGTTTTCTAAACGTCATGTCTGCCATCATGAACATGTTGATGCAACAATGAAGTATCTAACTTAGAATTCAACAGGCCTTTGAGTGCCACTGAGGATTAAGCTTATGTTTTTTAAATCAATAACGATGAGGATTTACTGTGAATTATGCATCGTCTGGATAGGAAATTGATAAAAAGTGTAAAAAAAAAAAAAACAAAACACTCCTATGGCAATAGAAAAATTCAGCTTCAAATTTTGGTATCAAAGTCAAACCCAAAGTAAATTGTGCTTGTCCTCTGCCCAGCTCTACTTTCTCTCTTTCAGGGAGAAGACTATTCTCTTTACTTTTCCATACATCTCCTCAAACAATCTTCCAGACTACCATATATTTATCTTTGATTTGCTTCTCTATAGGAAACCTTCCAGTATGAAGTCCTATTAAGAAACAAGAAGGATAACCACAGTAGCAGGTCTGTCAAAGACACCATCTAAAGTATAGTGAGAGTCTCCAATACAAAATCCTTAGCTGTCCAGACACTCAAGGTGTCACAAGATCTGGAGACTGAGGTACATAGTGGATTTCAGTAGGCCTTTTTCAATGGAGAGATGAAAACAAGAGGCAGCAAGACACTACGCACTCACCTAGCTATCAGAAGCAATTGAAAATTATTTCTACGTAGTCCTCCCAAAGGCATTCAGGGCTGGTTCATACCCATGATAGAAGAAGCTTCAGTGAGAAGAGTTTAAAGCATTGACAAAACTATTTTCAGCTGAAAGTGTTCTGAAGTAGAAACATTACCACTTTCTTTATTGTATTCAACTTTGATTATACCTACTACCACGCAAGTTCAAAACTTCTGTAAAAAGTCTGTAATAAAAATTATGCACTCCTTCATATAAATCATTGAATTCCATTTCAATAAAATGAAAGGATAATAAAAATTCTGGCAGCCAACTTCTTGCTTTTTGATGGGAGCATCAAATGCAAGTGACAAACACCTATTAAAATATTATTTCCATGCTTTCTATGAAATACAGCTTAAATAGAAGATTGTGTAAGAAATGTTTATTTCTACACAATTGTGTAAACCTTTTTTCTACACATAAGCAGTAGCTCTTATAAAGCATCATACCTTAGCTGATGTTCTCTCAGATTAGACAAGGCTTCCATTCCATGTAAATAGGAATACACAATCTCCAAATCCTGCAGACATATGGAAAACATTATTAGGATTTTCAATTTGGTACAAGCTGTTAAAATTCTGCTTTTATAAAGCATTTAAAGCTTTCCTGCTATGGGCAGCAGAAATATTGGAAATAACACATTTACAGGCGATCAAATGCAATCTGCATGAATACCTTTGATTCTACTTCGGAAACTAACACAGGGAAGGATGGTGCTAATGACCACATCACAAAATTCAAACACAGAAAACCTTTTGGCTTTTGCCATCATTGCTCATGTTCAGTAAACAAGCCTGGTCCAGAATTCCAGTGAGCTATGGTGCAACTACCCTGCTTCCCAATGCCAGTGTACCCAAAAACTTCCGTTTATTCCATAAAGCAAGCTCACAAGAAAATAGTCTTTTTAAGTTCAAGGGAAAAGAAAAAAGTGCATAAATAGTCTGCAAAATAACCCAGTGTAAACGTTTAAAAAATTGTACCTTCGTCAAATGGAAGCAAAACCACAAGCTTAAGGGAGAAAAAAAGATGACATGAACAGACAATTATTGGCATGAAAAAAATAATAATAAATACTAATTACATGACAAATTTTCATTCAGTTTTACATTTACTGTGAAACTCTGATACCCAGCCAAAAAAACAAAAAACATTAATACAGAGATGAAAACATCACCCAAGTCTAAAACTTCCCACAGTGCAACTGTGGAAGAATTAACATCAATCTAGGGGGTTTGCTGATGTTAGATCACTACTACACTTAAGAAAGCTTGATTTCAGCCCACAACATCTATGATGATTTAACTTTGGCTCATGGATTTAATACTGTTTCACCATCCATTTTTTAAACTGCTTCATTGAAAAACAAAGCAGTAGCTCACAACAACTAGCTGAGGCTGACAGAAAGCTGAGAATAAACTAACACCCTTATAACTCACTATAAGAATATGTTATCAAGTAATGCAGAATCTCAAAACTATTTTGTGAAATATTTTGTCCCTGGGAAAACTTTATTTAAATTTGAATGTGAGTACAGAGATACTTCAGTATCCAGACACAGTGAAAGAATGCCATGTGAGATGCTCAGGAGGAGACTTGAGTGCTGAATTCCCCCAGGAGAAGTTAATGTTAATTAAGAAAAATAAAAATAAGATCTAGTTTAGTATATTATTGTGTAAGTGTTACTGTACTTGTTTAAACCACTCTACATATAAGAAAAGACACCAGGAGCTGCAGCCAGTGGTTGAGACCAAATAAATGTCTTTCATTCAATACCTAAAAGAATGATTTTTGCCTCACACTGAAAATAAAAGGAAAAAACTCAGTTCACAAAAGCAGAAGAAATGCACAAGTGAAAACTTTGATTTCACTTCTGTTATGGTCCTTCTGTTCCCTGGAGGCTTTGGTCCTCCTGCAAGGAGCAGAGGACAAAGTGAAGGACAAAGACAATTATGCATGATCTGGGATGGAGGGACCTTGTACATGAGGCTTTGAGGAGGAAAAAAAAAAACAAACAACAACAACAAAAAAAAAAAAACAGCTACTTGCAGGTTTGTTCTACGCCTTCCCTCACACCCCCATTTTATACTAATAAAAACATATAAAAGCCTGCTGCTGCCTTGCAGGGACCCCCAGGAGCCACAAGCCTGTCTGTCCTAGTGGCACTGCAGTGCCTCAGCTGCCCAAGCCACCAGCTGCCCCAGGGAACTGGGAATGGATCACTGGGAATCAGACTTCCACGTAACCCATCACTACTAGCAAGAGCCTGGTCAGAAGGTGCTGCTGTAAGTTGTTTACCACAAGTCTGTGCAACAACAGGCAGGCACTGAAAAGGAGAATAACCCTTTGCCCTCAGGGCTGGCACTGAGGTTTCTCCAGGGTGGCGTGGGTTTTACATGCAGCGAAGGATTCACTAACAGATGAACCAATGAAGATGCCTGGTTACATGGACCCACAGCTGTAAAAGCATAAGTGCATGGTAAAAGGGATCCACAGACCTTTTGTTCTCCTGTCAAAACCAACAGGCATTTCAGCATTGCAGGTGATGTGCACCAGCACTGGCTCAGACAACAGCTCCTGACAAGAGCTGCAGCCCATTCTTCAGGCAGAGCTTTTCCACAGGGTGTCTAACAGGAAACAGCTCCCTCTAGCACCGAAAGCTTAGCACTGAAATTTAAGCAACAAATTCAAGTCTCAACCCTGTCATTAAATTCTGCATAACTGTGCAAGATTTAAAAAAAAAAAAAAAAAAAAAAAAGCCATCCAAAAGCACTGAATATATTTTCATATACAGTCAGTAGGCACTGCACACTCCCATTCTGCAGCATTAAAAAGTAGGAAAGCAATTTGAAAAAAATAAACCGAAGATTAATAAATTATCCCCATTAGTCACCTCAGTTTTCAATTTATCTCTGGAAAAGCTATGCTTTGTTTACTTAGCAAACATTTTTATCGAACATGGATGTTTTAGTGTTGTTTGAACGTCTTGATTAAAAATGAGTTAATGGAATGCAAGAGTCCTTCAGAAATATTTGCACCACGTCTTTTAAAATCCTAAGTAAATTCAGAATGTTTGAAACAGTGGCAAAATAAAAGCCAACTTTCCTCTACCCCCAAAAAAATTCCACACGTACATACAAGCTTCGGCTACAAAATTTTTCAATTTTGGTATTATAGACAATTGCCAGAAAGCTAAAAGTTCAAAATTCTCAGGAAAAGAACTTTGTCTTTCATGGACGCAATCTGTCTTTATATTTAAGCAGAATAGTTGAGAAAATCCTTAAAAGATGCAATTAAATTCAGCAACATTGGGACTTAAACATCTTTTGAGATAAGTAGTTTTCAGGACCACAGCATGTTAACAGTAATCCCCAGAATGTATAAAAGCATACAAATGGCAGCAGCAATCTGATGTTTTTTGTTTTTACAATAGATGTACTTAAATTACCACAAGGTGGCAGACTGAGCCATCGAAAGCTCAGAGAAAGTAGTTCTTTACACAGTTTCTCTTATTTAAAAAAGGAATCCAATACTTTATAACTGCTTGTAAGTCAGAAGGAGCAAAGCTCACCATAACCAATATAACTGGTTAAATGCTCTGCCACAGCAAGGAAGATTTATACAAAAAGTACTGAGAAACCACCAGCTTTCTGCTTTCTGACTTTATCCATTGAAAAAAGATGATTGCAATGACAACATAAAGACTTGGCTGATCTTGCTGCAAGAATTGAGATCTACATTAAGATCTTGGCAACAGTTTGAAAAAATATGTCAATGGAATCTCCAAGAGCAAAAAAAGTTAATGCAATGTTCAAATTAGCACAGTTTTAAAAGCATTTTTTTCTTCTTTAAATGAAGAAGCAGGCTAGAAGACTGAAATCTAATATACACAAGCTTGTAGTACAGCCAAAGTCAAATGTTTAGTTGCTGTATGTGGAGCAGTCTGAAATTTAATTCGCTGTTATTTCTTACTATGTTTCAGTGGTGTCAGCTGGCTCAGTTTAAAGTTCCGACTATGCTTCAAAACAACACAGGGAGACTTGAGCTTTAACACTGCTCAGCTTCAATTAGGTCTGTAGAAAAACAGCCTGAAACCTTACCTGTGTTCTCATTTCTCATAAAAATCTGCCTTTTTTTTTTTATGTACAGATGTTGCATTTGTTTCAAACATGCTGGTAGTGTCAGTTACACAAGCCAAAACCAGAAAGTTGGCCCCAGATTCACAGCAGCTTAAGAAACATTCACTTCACTGAAGTGATAGATACACCTCGGAATTCACTACTTTTGACTGAAAAATTTAAGCCTCCCTAGAAGTTTTGTACTTTTTCCATCCTGCTTTGTAGTAAGATGTGGAAATGCCAGCCTAACTCAACCCATCCATCATCCT
Source organism: Aythya ferina (assembly GCF_964211825.1). Taxonomy (NCBI): domain Eukaryota; kingdom Metazoa; phylum Chordata; class Aves; order Anseriformes; family Anatidae; genus Aythya; species Aythya ferina. The sequence goes on along the minus strand of NC_140300.1, from coordinate 47,664,957 downwards.
TGCCACAGTTGAAAAACAAAATGCTTGTCTGAGAAATTCGTTCCTCTGATAGCGAGAAATTCACTCATTTCTGTGCAGGCATGGCAAGAAAGCGCAGAGAAGCTTTCATCCTACCCTTACAGTAGCTTGTTTCATTTTGAATCAAAGGGTAAGAAAAAAAAAATACAAGCTAATTCCCTAATTTACTTCCTTGGAAGGGAAAAAGAGCTTCTCAAAGCACCTGATATTCACCTCCGGCTCCGAACAACCTGCCTGCTGACTATACAACAGTTTGAGAGACCAGCCCTTGTCAGAATACACAATAACCCAGCTTAGACTGAGGTACCTAAGAGCAAACCCCCAGGGAGGACAAAAGCTGTGAGCAGAGGCCATGGCACAGGCAGTCCCAGCCTGCTCACACCTCTCAGGCCAAGCACGGCATCAACACCGCCTGGTTGCACTGCTGGGAAAATGGTGGCTCCCTGCCTGCCGTCCCCAGCAGGCTCAGCACTGGCACCGCTCGAGACATCGCCACGAGGACCACGATGTCAAGCTCAGGGAGATGAAGGCAGAGAGAATGTGGGACCTCAAAGCCTTCTGCTGGTTTACGTGCATTACAAAACTGCTAGCAGGGAAGGGGCATGTGTAGTTTTAATGTGGCTGCCTGAATGGTAATTTTTTGCTTCAAGTAGAACCTTCCTTTCCAAGTATTTTAATGCTTTTTTACCCCATCAAATCATATACTAACAAGCACAGTTTTTCTTCCCAGTGAGGAATAGTGAGTCACAATCAAAACCAACATTGCTGAAGTCTTGTTTTGTCTCTTTCCTTGCAGCTGTAGGATCCTGTCCTTTTCCCTTTTTTTTATTGCATCCAGCACCTGAAATCATTTGACCCTCAGCAATTCAGGTACCTATACCAAGCATTTATTTCTCTAGCATTCATTTAGCACCTGCCTGTACTGCTCCCTAAGGCCAAAGCAGTGCCAGCATTGCCAAAAGAAACAGGCCAGACTACTGCAGCAACTCATCTGGCTTAAACAGAAAAGTCCGTGTCCACAGCAGACATCTGCTCCTGAGCAGTTTTGTGTACACAAGGCAGTCCGCACGAACGTGCCAGGCTCTCACAAAGAGCAACTCCGGAGGACATACACGGCCCTGCCTTCAGAGACCACAGCCTCTGAAGGAAAGCCAGGGCAGACAGGACGGCAGCAACTTCAGCTATCCCAGACAAACCCAAAGGCAAGACAAAACCAAAGGCAGGGCAAAACCTTACTCTGAGAGTGAGCTCACACCTTGCAAATATTAAACTGTCAAAGTCAGGAGCAAAGCCAGGTACAGACTGAACAGACTTACAGCATGACACAAAAATCCAGTCCTGCTGATACCAAAATCCCTGCTGTACACAAATGAAGATGAAGTACTCTTCCTTCAGCTTCCCGGCAGCAGAAAAAATAAACTTTCTCACAGTTGCTGTGCAGGAGCATGCCCAGGTATGCATGGACTTATCAGTGAGCCATACCAGCAGTAATTTGCTGAGGAGATTAAAATGAAGGATTTGTCATGTAGGACAGAGTTTTGACATTGTTTCCCTCACATCAGGACCTTCATATTCAGGTCTGGGGTGCTGACACACGGGAAGCCAGCCAGAATACAAACTAATACACTGAAATTTAAGATAAATTATTCTTTTCAACTTCACGGCAAGCTACAGCAGCATTTTTCTGCTAGTTATTCCTACTACTGCACAGCATGCTACATAGAGATCTGTGGCATTCAAAAATAGAGGCACAGTAACAGAAAAAAAATTACCAATTCAATACAGAATTAAGTGACTGAATTGGCAGCTACATAGATACTATTTTGAACTGGGGGGGGGGGGGGGGGGGAGTAACCAATCAACTAATAAGTTGTCTGAACATAAAATAAAATTTCTAATTCTTAATATACTCAGTTTCCAAGTGTCACAAGTGTCATCTAGGGTAACAAGAACACCAACCAGCCCAACACAGCCCTCCCCTTCCAAAGGAGCAGCACCACCACCTCCCAGCCAAGCTGCTCATCAGGAAATTCAAAATTCCTGACACAGATGCACAGGGAGTCAGCTCAGCAGAGCTGCTCCACCAAGCACCATCACCCGACGGTGCCATCATAGTTTCTCCCTTTTCTTCTGTCTGACACAGGAAAAACGTAGAAAGTGGAGGGGTGGGAAGCAAGAACAAGTGGCACTGGAGACAGGTGGAGTGCAAAGCCACATACAGAGGGTAGGAAGACACCTGCTGGTTAGCAAAGCAGCTTTGCTGTCCCTAGTTTGTCACCCATCTGCCTCTTCCTGAACTGCCTGCTCCAGGCGCTGGACAAACAAACAAAACAAACAAACAAACAAACCTTACCTCATCCATACTCATACTTGGGTGACTGAGTTTGAAAGGCAACTTTTGAATTTAAAGGTCTGCTAGAGCCACCAAATGCTAAATAAGTTAATTTAAAACCTGTGGCCAGAGCTCTGAAAAAATTTACCATCCTCAACCTGCAGGAATTTGTCTCAACTAGCACATACTGTATTTCAGGAAACCGATGACAAAACATTACTCCACAGTAATCAGGCATGACTAAGCTTGGGAATCAGCCTCTACCAGAAAGGCAGCAACCCAGCACAAGCCTTCACTTCCTCTGCTTCAACCAGGCAGTGGGAAAGAACTCTAGAAACTGTATTGATCCTGTTTAGACTTGTTGACACACAAAAAAATTGTTATTATTAGTTCCACTAAAGGCAGGCACATTTGTTCTGGGTTAAGAAAAGAATTTTCAAACCCAATTGGAAACAGAAGGAGCAGGCAAATTCAATCTGCAATTGAAGCACCCACACGTGAAGCTCATCAGGAACAACTCCAAAACCTCCTAAAGAAAAAGGAAAATTCTTATTTTCCCGGTCTGTCTTGACTGGGAATTGTTCCAATACAGAACAAAAACATGCTTCTCAAAAATCTTTAGCTGCATTACTGCCTCTAAAATTCAGAGGCTGGAGAAACACAATAGGATCATGTTAAAATAGATGTGGAGAAACAAGATGTATCAATGGGACACTTCAGTCAGCCTTCCTGTCTTTCAAATATGTTGTATTTAAACAAGCTCCCCTGAAAATAAAATCTCATTTATATTTATTTTTGCACTATACTTTTTTTTTTTTTCTTAATGCAAACTGGATTAAAAACCTCTACTTCCATGTAATGCCTCACAGATTCACATATGATATAAACAGTTCCTGGTTTTCAATCTTGCCAGCAGAACCAGCTCAAATATATAAGACTGAACTAGAAGGTTCAATGACCCACCCCACAAGAACAGACTTTTAACACCAGCTCAAAATTAATACAATCGATTTAACATATCCTGCTGGTCATCAAGCTTTTAGCTGAATAAAGTAAAGAAATTAAGACAGTCATGATTATAACCATCCTATACGATGGGGTTAAACGTAGAAAGGGTAGACGGGAAATTAAAGCCTGCCATCTCATAGAAGTCAGTGCACAAACTAATAAGCATAGGAAATTACAGGGTAGTGCTGTGCATTTCTGTCCTGCTTTCCAGACTCATAGAAGTCAGACAATTAAATGCTTAACACAAAAGCTAAGTTCTGTAGTCCAAAATTCAGTCTTTGGTCGCATGTCCAAATGCAAACAAAACGGTTTCACCACAAAAGCTCTCTCCTACTCACTGCACAGTCCATAATTATGAAAGGCACTTAAAGTTATTCACCATTTCAAATATATATAATTGCCTTTCTGCGCCTTTTCAATATTTATAGCCAACAGTTGGAAGCTGCTCTATCTGTTTTCACATTCATCGCAAAAACATTCACGTTTTTTGTTGTAGTTACACCAGTTCCTAGGGATGGGTATTTTTGTTTTGTTTGCTGTTGCTTTTTTAATCATGATAAGGAGGGCCTCAAACTGTTTTGAGACAATGTTATTTGTCCCATGTTTTCCATTAGTTATATGCAATAAGATTCAATAACCTACTAGAGGAAATTCAATCTTGTAACAAATATAAGCTACTACATACAGTGGAACTTGTTTTTAAACAATGACTTGTAGCAGAAATGTGTTTTCTATAAATGTATCTACATAGATAGGACTATAAGACAGGCAACTTTGGGACAACAGATTTTATATTAAAAAAAAAAAAAAAAAAAAAAAAAAAAAACAGGGATAATAAACTGAATGTACAAGAATACTAGAGTAAACCACCAGAAAGTAGCTCCTAGGTGGTTCCTGGTTGTGACAGAAACTTCTGAAGGATCTCAGCCTGGAGAATGAGATCACTAAGAGTAGCTAGGGTGGTGGCCAGGAAAAGGAGACCGAAGCATATCTAGTAGGATTGCCCACTTAAAACAGGGTTAGCTTAAAACAGTTAGCTGTGCTTAAAGGATTCCCCAGGAGCTGTCAGGGAAAGATTAAGATATATCAATGTATTTATTGTTTTTTAAAGGGTACTTCATTTAATCTACAGGTTTCAAAGCAGCCAGAGCTGATACCTATGATACCAGTTTACCCACAAGCACTAGAGTCCAGACAACCTATAACCAAAGCAAACAAATCACCACAAAGGAAACACATCGCTCCAGACTTGGTCTTTATGAGATCCTGATACAATTTTTCTTGCAGTGGGCAAGAACAACCCATTTTCTGAGAAACTGAATTTCTGTAAAGCTTAGGTCACAGTACTTCAGCATCAGGTCTATACAGTTGTCTTTCTTCATATGCATCTCTACAACTGTTTGAAAGATAAACATCACAACTTGTATTTTCTTGTATACTGGTACTCACAGTGCATCCCATTTGTTGGAAGGGACAACCATTCCAAGCCACAAGCAAATAAACTTCAGTGACCTTACAGCGCAGTCATTTGCCAGATGATCTGTGATAACCATTTGTGTGAACATTTTATACGTATCGTTGCAAACAACCTTTGTAAATTTATTAAGAGCCTAAGAAGGCAACACTGTTCAGCTGACGAACGGATAACCTGGTAAGCCATCTCAGCACAATCACTTGCTATCATCTGTCTGCGTCTGAAGCCACAATTGTCTCAACTGCTTGTTCTGCCTAATTTCTCTAGAATAGTAGCATTTTACCCTTGTTTTTTAAACCAAAACTTTTGCATAGCTTAATTGTGCTGTAGCCGCTCAGAATTCTGGCTGTGAATCACAGCCTTTTTTTTTTTCCAGCACTGTCCTGAGTGCTGAAAGCCAGCAAACTCCACCCTTAACTTTTTGTATTTTTTCCTTGCCAAGCAAAAAACAAAAACAAAACCAGCCCAGAGACACAAACCTCACATACTCCTTGAGAAAAATAGTTCCCAAAAACAATTAATTGCCAACCCAGTCAGCAGCACACCAACTCCAACATCACCCAGTGCGTAACAGCATCCCTGCTTTGTAGAATCAGGTTTTCTAGAGATCCCCCGGGGAGGCCCTGGTAACCCCAAAAGCCTCTCCTGTGGTTATTTGTTGCAGACTGACATCAGCATCCTCAGGGGCTGAGCTGGTGAGCTCGCTGGCTGATACCATGACAACTCACATGCAGAAACAAAAGAAACCAATGCACGTTGGAAGCAGCACGCTGCCAGAACTTACAACAGAAATATCTCGGCAGTACTATAATCAACAGAAAATAGTGAGTTTACATCGCTGGCCTACAAGCATTTTATATTGCTGGCTTACAACCAACCAAAGCAAAAACACACAACAAAACAAAAATAAAGTTCTCCTTTACAACGGCTGAGGCAATCGTCGGTACTCGCAGAAGTAAAACTGCACAGCTCCTTTGTGGCTTGGACAGTTTGGGTTTTACTTGAGAAAAGTCATATTTCTCAGTTTCTTTACATTTAGAAATCAAAAAAAAAAAAGTGCAGATACAATAAAAGCACGAGGAAAGGGAGAGAAAGGATTATACCATAGCTAATTTCAAGAATGTTTATACCCCAATATACAACTTTGATATCATGTTTAAACAAAGCTTTAAAATTCATTTAGGCTGACATTTTTTCCAACATACAACTCCTTTTAGTTCAGCTTATACTTTAAACAAAGGCTTTCTCATTTGATTTCCTGTTTTAAAAGGAGATAGCAAAGAATCAGGGTTGTTGTAGGTTTTTTTTTTGTTTGTTTGTTTTTTGTTTTTTTTTTTTTAGTAGTAGCTGAACTTACAGCAGCATATTTCAGAGCATTTCTTCCAATCTACTAATATTTTTTGAAGCATCAACAGTAGATCACATGAAAATAATTCCCAAACTGTCAGGCAAACGATCATACTAAAGTATGTATTTGCATGCCAAATCAATTCACACCCAAAAATTCCCCTCAAAAGCTGCTAGTGGTCACATCCTCCCAGAGCTGGGATTACCCCTCTGTGCAAATGAGGTGAACATTAGCAAAACGCTAAAGTACTTTCCACAGAACAATCTCCAAGCCTAAATGTATTTGCCAGCTCAGATATACTCTGAAACACAGGCGGCATTTAATAACTCCATATTTTTATCTTTTGGGCTTGGGGCTAGTTTCCCCAACTCCCTTCATATAAGGAATGGTAGGATTCTGAAAGGATTTGTTTTATTTTTAATATAACTTGGGGATGTATCAGCTTCCATATCTCTGATGGTCTTACTGAAGACATGCTCTGATCCAGCCTGGGCAGGTTTATTCAACACTTAGAAGAAGAACGCCAAAAGCCTAAGACATTTTCAAGTCAAATTTTACAAAAAACAGATTTGTGGCACCTGTAGGGTTACAGTGGTGAAGCATGGCTACTCATAGGTCAGCACTCTGCACCTAAATGCAGCTCTGAATACCATAAAAAAAAAGACACAAACATACACACACACACAAAAAAAAAAAAAAAAAAAAAAACTTCCACTGCCAAAACCTGGACTTTATTCTGGCAAGCGTCTGAGTCTTCAGTGAGCCAACCCCCATCTTAAAAGGTCAGGTGTGCCGACCCTTTCATCGTCTAAGTCCGGTGAGCAGAGGTCACGCACACAGGCACGTCCAGACCCACAGGAGGCTGCCCGCGGCATGAAGAGCAGACAGGACCCCCCTTGCCCAGCAGCCGGCCAGCCGGATGAGCCCATCTGCTCTGCCTGTGCCCATTAAGATGAAATGACACCAAGAAGCTTCAGCCGATAAAACGGATCACCGCCCTTAAGGGGAAGGACTTAGCTCCCTTGGTTCAGTCTAACCCGGAGCTGCATCCAGAAGGGAAAACCATCAGGAATAGCACAGAAGCTCAAAGAACGTAAGAGCGAAGTCACGTGGTGTAACTTCGCTGGAACACTCTGCCAGACCAGCAAAATTGCCTTGTAGAGGGAACAAGCCATCCGAGCTTGTTTAGCTGTGCAGTCAAATTCTGAGGGAATTTGGAAACCCCTTTCTCTTTAGCATTCCTCATTAGCAGCTCTAGATTGCTCTTTCACAGCATTCTGAAATCCCTCTCATCTCATCACACCAACAGATCCAAATCCAATTCTTGCAGCAGACAGCTCAAAACCCAGACTCAGCACCTATATTTTTTGAACCTCAAATCCCATGCCTTAAACCACTGCACTGGTACCATGGGTTACAGAGCCACACAGACATTATTTTCATACTCACAAGATCCTGAAAAGACTAGGAGCTATGAAAAAAAGCTGATCTATTACTTACCCCGTTACCTGACTTGGCTGGCTCTAGATTTTTTGTTCACTAACTTCACCAACAGTTAAAGCCCAACAGCTCCAGCTCTCACTTAGCCATGCCACCAGGTGTTTCTCTGTGACAAGGGATTCTCAGTTAAAAACCCAATGCAGTCCAACAGCAGCGACTGTTTACATCTAGTCTATGAGCTGTCTACTGAACTAGCGTTTAATTTCTAATAACTGCTAACGATGCCTGGCTGTCATGTCACAATGGATTTTTTTTTTAATTTACGTTTCCCAAGTACATCCCTCCATTTGCTACACTAACTTCTCCCATAATCTGCAGTTCTCCAGCTCCAACAAATACCGACGTCTACAAGTGGAGCTTCCAAAGGACCAGCAGCAACTTTTGTGGAGAGGAGGAACCCAACACACCACCCTCTGAAAACCTCAGGCAGGACAGCAGCAGGCAATCTCTCAGGATCTTAATCCACCCCATACTAAAGGGAAACAGGTTTTGAAACTCCATAGTCTTCTCAGAGTGGAACCAGATGTTATATTCTTAGCATAAATTAACAAAGCAAAGAGTTTAAGAGAAAACACTGAACTCCTCGTGTATAATAAAATACATACCCTTGGTTTCATAACAGAGTATTTCTCAACGACCTCAAGTGTCATTGTTTATGAACTTTTAACCAGTCTTGATACAAAAAAGCTTACCGGTTGTTTTGCAGACTGATTTAGACTTGACGGCTGTCATATGCCCATTTTGTAAATCTTAAGATACTGCTTATCAACTGATGAACAAATGACATTTGTTCTTAAACACTGAGTACATACCTTTACAGCAGCTTAAGTTCATGCATTTGAACTACAAAATTGCATGTTGAAGTATGCACATTCCTTATTCGAGACTACTGATCTCCTGAGTTAGCAGATTACTGATAACAACTCCCTTTTTCAACACTGAAAGCATCTCCAAGCAGAGCTCAGCACCCCAGTGAAACATCACTCCCATCCCCTAAACAGGCTGATGGAGGGTAGGCCAGCTCTTTCCCTCCAGTGCCCCCCATCACCCCCTGAAATGCCACAAGAAACCCAACAGGTTCAAGCATCACATCAGTATGTACACACATTCCTAAGAGCGTACTAAGAAATGTGACTAATATTAATCACCTGCTTGCACAGGCCCAGAATGTTCTAAAATGAGGAAGAGACAAAGATCTTTCCACTTATTTTCCTGAGTCTGACACATGAACACAGGAGTGACAAACACGATCCCAAATAGCACTGAACTTTTCCCGATGATACCACAGCTCAGGACAAGGGCAGCCTGCAAGAAACAGAGAGGAATCGGGCAGTAGCCGAGGAGGCTCATTCCAGGAGCAGCTGGTGGAACCCACGGCTGCACGGCACTCACCATCACTCCTGAGCTTTGGGCACGCAGGAAGGGGGATCGCTGTTGACCGTAATTAAAAGCAGAGGCTTCCTACAAAGACTGGACACAGTGGACAAGTTACTCAGTCTCCTGGGCTGCAGAGCACTGGGACAATGAGACATGGTCCTGTGGTATCGGCATGAGGAGCTGAGATGCAGGCAGGCCTGTCATTAGCTGTGGCCTCCATCGGCACCAGCAGAGCTAATTACTGCCTCTGCTCCTCCACCTCCAACCCCACTGCACAGGGCTCATAAGGTGAGGAACCTGACAATACCCAGAACAGCTTCCACACATTTAGACAGCACTTCCCTGCTGGTGAAATAAGCCAGAGAGACCTTGGATAGCAAGGTACAGGAGGTGGATCCAAAGGGAATCAACTCAGGAGCAACTGAGCTGGATAGAAACTCACCCTGTAGAAACCCAGGGTGTCTCTGTATTCCTGCTCACTGCCCCCAGGTCTAGAAACTTGGCTCAGGAGTAACTCATCCAGTACCTACATCATCACAAGCTTTCCTCAGAGCACTCCTTGTGCCTCCACACAGTGTCACTCCAGCATCTGGCAGGACCTGACCTCTCTGAAAGATCATCACAGCATGGGTAATCCAGATAGCAACCAACAGGGGAGCCTTTTAGGGTTGAGACTTTCTCCCTTTTAAAACCTCCTCCTCCTGTGACACTGAACACAGATTATTATTATGTCTAGTGACCAGCATATCCAAAGGGTGGTTTTGTCTGTCTGATTTGATCCATCTAATCTGCAAATGATTAATAGCCTCAGGCAAGCTGGTTCAAGAAACAGCAGCCAAACCGCCAACTTCTCATTCACAACAGGTAGTACAACTGCAGTACTTCCAGCCTTTGCTTCTACATGCAGGGCCCATGCATTACATACAAGCACTTCTGTCAAAGTTTCTACCCTCTGCCTTCCCTCCGTCACCAACATTTTTACACTATTCCACAAGTCCCACTTTTTAATAAAGACCTGAAGTTTTTTTTGCTCCTCCATGAACTTGACAATTGCTGTAGATTGGCAAGCATGTCTATTTTCTGTTTCTTAATCCTTAATTCAAATAAATTAGTTCAGTAAAATTTCTACTATGCTCTCTTCCACAGCTTCAGTAATGCTAGCATTTAGCCAGAGCAGGCAGAAACATGGTTGATGGCCAGCATAAAAATGAATTAGTGGCCTTGAAGTAGCTGCTACAGGGCAAACACACAGCTTAAATAACTACCAGCGGAGGAAAGAAATTGTCACCTCTTTTGGCAGTCTCAGATGCTAGAAGAAGACCGAATGAATGCAGCAGCAGCTCCAAGGCCCCACACATTTTATGGCCAGCCAAATCCTGCAAAATCTGGTAAAAGTTCTACGTAGGTTTCAGCTGTACTGCTAACTAAAGCCTTTTGGCACTTGTGGAGGTGCAGAAGGCAGCTGGGAATTCTAGGACAAGCACATCAGCTGGATGTTTCTGTGAAAACCATCTGCAATGCAGTGATTTTCTTGAAAACTTTGTTTATGGCTGTCCGCAGACATAGGGGACCCCACAGGTTCTTTTCCCTCCTTACTTGGAGTGCAGAACACCATGACTGCACTGCTTGTTCTTGACAGCAAGTTATTCTTCTACAACTGAACAAATGAGCAAAAGCAAAACTTGGTTGCTGATCACCCTCACAAGCAGCAGATTTCAGCTGCCTGCAGTTCACATCACACCTCAGCTCCACCTCTGCAGGCCTGGCCTGACGCTGACACCCCTGCTGAATGGCTGCAGGGCTCAGACACACTGCAGCACTTTGCCACCACTCGCTTTGCTACCTGCCTTTAGCCAAACCCTATCTCACCACTTCCACTTCAGATTTGCAGTGGCCCCAAATCTGCTACTTGCCTTGAAAAAGCATGCAGTTTCAAGGGAACCTGTACCCACTGGTGTCCTTACCCCACCAACACCACCAGATTGAAATTCCATAATTGAGAACTGAGAATGCCTTTCTGCAGCCTTACTGAGACCGCTTCACAGGCTTAGACTACGTACTGATGCAGCACAACATGTGCCCATCTGCCAACTCTGCTCAGCTGGTACTGTACAGATAAAGGACAGCCTGAAGGACAGACAGAGACAGTTGCTCCTCAAGTTTCCTTCAGTTTTGCCAGAGGACATTCCCCAGTGTCACAGCTGTGATTTAGCTGACTCTGTACAGTTGCCTGACCCAGAGAGGATGGTTCTGCACTTTCTTTTTTTTTGCACCACTGACTGACACTCCTGTGTGCTTCTTGTTTTTGTTGGAAGACTTCTGAATGAAGTCAGAAGTCAAGAACAACAAATGCCTTGGGGTTGTGTTGTTGGCTGGGGGGACAGAAAAGGGAGTCAAGCAATGAAATGCGACATTTTCATTTTAGTACACCAAGAAATCATGGATTTCCACACAAAGAAACTGAAATTGTAGAGCAGTTCCCACCCAAGGATATCTTGATTTTGTTTTCAATGTCATGTGAAAAAAAGTTTGAACTCGAGACTGAATGCAAGAACACATACTCTCTGAAATTATTAACTTGCACTGTGAACTTACAGAACATACAAGCTGAGTAAGAAGTAAGATGTTGCCTATTAGAGGTTAGCTATTTACTAGGTTAAGGTTGCAGTCACACAGAGTACAAGTACAGAGCACAGCTGGCCACGGAAGTATACGCAAGGACATTTGTCCTTCTGTGAACTAGCTGATAACTCCAGGGAGCTTAGGGACAACGATGTAGGCTCAACTATAACATGGGGTGGGGGAAAGCAGGGGGCTCCTTCAGTGTTTGTGGGAATGGTCACAATGGTGAGGGTGCAGGGATGCACACCAGCCTTCAGTCAGGTAAGACTGAAACCAGCCTCTCCTTTAGATTCTCCTACAGAGGCTTATAAGCAGTGCAAGGATGAAAACCAACTGCTGACAGCAGCACGGACTTGAAAAAGGATATCGAGATTTTTCAGAACCTTTCCCCACTCCGTTATAAAATAAAAAAAGTTAAAAAAAAAAAAAAAATCACAAGGATAGAATTGCTTCTCAACCATGCTCCAGGAAACCCTGGAAATGTTTCAGTGCCCGTAAGTGACAAGACAACACTTTATCCAAGATACTGCAAGAAAAGAATCTACACGTCAGTTTTGTACTATGCTATGTATAAAGCTTTCTGGATTTACTTTGAAAATAGTAAGTGCTTTGGGAATTATACTATTTTTATATTTTAAGCAGTGGAATAGAATAAGTAATTTTCGGAGCTACAACGTTGTAGAGAAAATCCTTGGGAACTTCTCTTTTTTAGGCTTTGGCAAGCTGAACACCTCCTGTTGTCGACAGGTTCTTTCTTGTTAACAGTGGAAGTTTATTTAAGGCCAGGCAGCCTCATTTTTGCTTTTAGTGATTTAGAATTCTCTCAGGACAGGGAAAGGGGAGTAAACAGTCACCGCTGATCAAGAGACAGAGCCCAAGAAGAAAGCGCAGCTTCCAGTGATAAACTGAGTTGCACAAGGTTTGACTGCACACACGCTTTTCAAAAGCTACCCATAATTCTTTTTTCATTAAATTAAATCTAGGAAAGTCTTTAAAGAAATCACTTTACAGAAGTAATTTGAGTGGAATGATAATGATTTGTCAGCAAAGAAAGCCTGTTTTTAAGCTTGATTTTATACTCTGGCAGAAAACTCAATACTGCACTAACAGCTTTACAGGAACTGGTGAAATTTGCCGACCTGATCTATAAGAGTCAACAGATAATTCAGAAACATCTGGGGTTGACCCAAAGGACTATTTTTTTTCAGAAAGTACATAATCAAACAACTGAATCAAGGATCCCATCTTTTGTTTCAATGTATTTATTCTTCTGATTTAAAAAAGAAGGCTTTTGCGCACGATGTATATTTCTCTCAATTTTCATCACTTACAAGCCTGCTAGCTAGTCTTAACCCAATTTGACAGCCTGGGAGAGATTTACAGCAGGCAAGAAAGAAGAATCAAGAAACTTGAAGAAAATGGAAGCAACAAGCTTTCAAAAGGGTTAGGAAGCACAGAGGGCACAAGCTGGGAACATCAAACACTTGAAAACACAAATATTTACACATATTGTTATGCTCACAGAATAACCTCGTTTTAAAAAATTAAACAAAATCTGTCAAGTACTTCATACCAAAACAACTGACCTGAATCCAAAGTTCAGCTTTTCCAGGCTTTCTAAATTAAAGTTAATATTTAATATTGAACTCTCTTCAGTTTAGTTACTGAAAGCAAGATACGTGTTAGAAAATAGAAATATGCTATTCACTTTCAAGTTATAATATACTTTTATATCATCTTCAAATAAAACATGACTACAAGAAAAACACAGCTTGGTTGTTTTTTAATTAAAAATGGCCTACACAAATTCTCAGATCTTATAAATTAAAAGTAATGCTTAGATCTTTGATAGGTAACATTCCGTTCAACAAAGCAATGAATAGCCCAAGCTTTCCTTCTTGGCTCTTGCACTGAGCTGGCAGAGGAATGGAGAAGCTTGATCATTTGGCAATGAAAGACCAAGAAGTCAATATCTGGCTGGCTGACAAGACAATTTTCTGGCTGTAATCTCATTCTCTTAAGCAAATTAAAACCAAGAAGCGCTCCTATTGCCCTTCTGGTTAATGGCATTTCATTCACTGGAACAGCCTGCTGTTTGAGTGCTTAATATGACTATTACCAAGAATAAGTTTTATTTCTGACCTCAAGCCAGCAGAGGAAAGTCCAAGAGGCCTGGAATGCATTCACAGCACAGACATTGCTCACATATCTCCAGATTACTTCTGGGAGTGTGTTTTGCTGGTGAGCACATGCATTACTAAACAACAACATACATCACATATGGAAAAAGGTTTACGGGTAAGGCTACTTACCCAAAAAGAAAAAAAAAACTAACCAACCAAGTAGCACTGTGCAAAGCAAACAAAGGATTCTTGTATTCATTATTTGCTTAATACTGAAAAAAGCTTAAGACAGTTTGTGAAGCAACAGTAAATTGTGAAAATTAAGTAATTGGAAGAAGTATACCAAAGCAGAGCTGCAACATAACTCAGAAGCTTTAATTTCTTTAATTTCTTCCCAGGACATATTCCACTGCCTCTTAGTATCTGCCTCTGGTGTCAAAATCTTTATCCAGAACGTTTTATTAACAAAGGCATTAGGGGGCAAATCAAACAAGCTCATTTGGTAAGTATAGATTTTTACGGTAAGAAATCACACCATGTCTAAAATCCCAGATGCAATTAAAGAAGAATCCTGTTACTGCATAAACACATTTTGGCATTATTAAGGTACTTCATTTGACCTAGTAGTAGTCCACAGTTTACAAGCACAAATAGTGAAGTATCAGAAGATGCAACAAAGGGCCTGCACTTTAAAACAAGTATTTTTTCCCCCTTTTAACTTCTCTTCTCTATGAGCATACCAATACAGCCACTGTGCCCCATAGTTAGGATGATTTTAGAAGGTTCTGTTTCAGGTCAGTATCTTACAAAAACTACTCAAATATTTATAAGCTTTTTACACAACACTGCAAGCAAAATTAACCAAACAACCTCTTACTGCTACAATATATCTGGCTGTCTGCACTGTTTCCTACTTCACCATTTGAACCCCAGGACACAGTGTTTTGAGAAGTAGCACAAAGATGCCCTAATTATTAGAAATCCCTCAACAAACCTAAGCAGCAGAGCAAGATTAATAGAGTCACAAGACCCAGAGATTAATCTATTTACCAAAGAATCTGTGCAACAAAGCAGTCTAATACCAAAAGATTACTGAAGCTAGATTTTCAACGCAATAAGAAGGGTCAAGAGACCTGAACGCTGCACAACATCTCCCTAATAATGACTTCTTCTAAAAATAAAGACATGTTCCAGAGTTTACCTTGCTAAAGTCTCATTTAGAAAAACAGTCTAGATGAGTTAAATCAAAAGCCAAAGTTACACTAAAACACAACATAAGCCAAGTAACACATTGACGAGTTTTTTTTGTTGTTTTTTGTTTTTTTTTTTTGTTTGTTTGTTTTAAAAAAAAAACATTACATCTAAAGATCAAGAAAGAATGCCAAAGTAATACCATCACAAAAAAAGATTCCGTATCTTGGAGCAGCATAATGTTTTAAATCAGTAAACTGAAGCCAAATTGAAATTAGAAAAAGAAATCCTCAACTGTAATTGTAAAAACACAACTTATTTAGTGTATTTCACAGTTCGGATATGGGATTCTTCCCCAAAAGCTATTGTAACCACTTTGTAAGGGAAAGAAAAATAACCCATCAGATCTAGAACACAAGCTTTTTACTGAGCTTAAAAGAAAAAAAAAAAAAAAAAAGAAAAAAAAAAAAAAAGCTCATCTGCTCAAGCTAGCTGAACCAAAGGAAGGCTCCAAGGTACTGAGACTTGATAATCATCTACAAGCAAGTGCCATGTGACAGATTTCCAAATCATAGTTTAACAGAAGGCAGTAGAATGAAATTCAATAACCCAGAACCTGGAACAAGGCAATTCAAACTAGGAATTTAGGGGGCTATTGGAGTCTGTTTTTCTTGTTGACTGTTTAAATGTTCAGCCAGCTTACCTAAAGAATCCAGCAAATCCAATCGCTTTACAGCAGGACCAGATACCTTTCAGAAGATGCATTCGCAATAAATTATAGGTATGGTGCAGAAGATGCCAGAGGCATTTCTGCATGTTGTACAGAAACTCAGATTGATCTTAATACATTCTTGATCATTTAGTCAGAGACTTCGACTTGTACATACTTTAAAGGTATGTTCTTGAAAATAATTGTATTTCACAAGAGGAGTCTTAAACCAGCCTCGAACTGTTATCACTTGAGCTTGCAATGTAAAAATGCTCACCCTTGCTGCTCCTATCATCCAGTATTTTCCACTTAGCGCTATTTTTATTTTTACATTCATACAGCAAGAAGTAGACTAGAAACACCTTCCAGGTAAGTGCATGTGATGCACAAAGAGTGCATGCTGGACTGGGCTCCTTCCTTCTTCCCATGCTCTGGTTTACACGCTGCCATCACTGAGTATGTGATTGAACCAGGAAAGGGAAACATGTCCTGGCTGCTCATCCACAGACTTCCATGGACCCGTAAAGAAGCTCAAGATGCTCTTAAGCCTGTGAGAGCATGCACAAGAAGAGAAAACCTTCCTTCCACCTAGGACATCCAACAGAGAGAAAAAACAAGGATGACAACAAAGGGATTAGCAAACTATTATAGCTCCCAAAGTCGGTGCTCCAGATTCAAAAGCTGGCCAGCTGGTCACACCAAACAGTGCCAAGCACTCCCTGCTGCATCCTCAGCAATCCCCTGCCCCGACAGCACCATCAGGACAGCCTGACATTACCTGCTGCTAAACCACACTGTGCTTAGGGGCACCCCAGGCACACAACCCACCTGAGGAAAGCCCAAGAGCAGAAGGCATTTGGGGTAGGAGAGTGTAAGTATAAGACTTTTCCCTGCATACTGAACTTGTTATTTAGAGTTTAGCTGTCAGTCAAGAGAAGCTGCAGAGCTGTGGAAGTTGATGCTTTCAGCACAGCCAAACTGAAGAGTGACACAAGAACCCCTGGGAACCTAAGGGCGTGTTATACCTTCAGTTGTCGGTGCTGATAACTTCTACATCTACACCACACCTAGCTCAGTTTTAGGAGCACATCATTCCAGCCACATCCTCCCTTCCTTTTTGTGCTAAATAATTACCTTTAATAATACCATTATAGTATGCCTTTGTTTTCCCACATTCTCATTAACCTGGTGACTTGAAAACAATAGGGTTTCTTGCATGCAAAGACAGAGGATGCAGCTGTTTCCATCTATAAATAAGATGTTGTTGTATCAGATGTGACTGCTATTGTTTCAGCAGTCAATCAGTTACGTGAGAAGATTACAAGCAAGGGTCAAGGTGTAATTTTTTTCCTCCTTTCTTTGAATTGAGAGGTCCTCCATCCTAAGAATACATAAATAAAAGGACAAAAAGGCAAACAAAAATGCAATAGTTTATGTAAGTGACCTCTCATCACTCTAGCTTCTTTAGGTAAAAGAAACTTCAACAATAATTACAAACTACTGAATGGTGGATATGGTTTTGGATTTTAATATGTCTTGAAACATGGAGCTGTCATTCACTCTGTACATCCAGCAACTGTAGGAAAGAGTAAAAAAATCTGAGTTTTCATTAATATTTTTGTCCTGACAGATCTCCCAAGTACATATTTACCTGTACTGTAATCACACCCTAAATTTTTAAGGACATAGAAGAAGCTAGTATAAAAGCCTGTATTGCTGGCCAACCAAGAAAAGAGCTATACTGTATTTGGAGAACGAGTTCAGGAAGCATTTATTGCATACAACCCTCCAAACCAAGCAGCAGGTACCAAGTACGTTGAGCTAACCCCCAGATGACCAGCAAAGACACAAGAAGGGAGAGACAAGGAAATCCAAGTGCCTTTAGCACCATGTTATGGATGGATCCCCATGTCCTAAGTAGTAAGGGAGCCACGATGAGGGGGGAAAAAGGAGAAAGCTGCTCCCTCCCCTCATAACAGATTTGTAAATTTTGTTGACCCACGTCAGAGATTTCCTCTCTGATGTACTACTTTTTGGTTTCCCGATAGCACCAATTACAGTAAGTTACTCTAAACACTGGCCCGAATTAGTACTATTACCCGTTAAATTCCTTTGGGAATACCTAGGTATTTCATCAGCGTCCTTAGTTCAGAAGAGCATAAATTTACATTTCTCATTGAGAAAGCATATTACAACAACAGTACTGCACTTGCCGCATGGCAGGCTGCTCTGCGGTCACTGGGGGCAGCCTTTGTGCCAAGCTGCTCTCCAGCTTGCCCCTCTCAGGGGCTCCTGGCAGCCTCCAGCATGGCCAAGCACCAAGAAACCAGGCCCTGCAGAATAACACTTCTGCATCTCCCAACACACATTTGCAAGACATAGTCTGCCAGGTAGGTAAATATAACCCGGCAGGCTCTTAATTCAGGAATATCCAAGTTGATCAAGTCTGCACCTGCCCTACACAGCTTAAAAATAACTATATATATATATATCTTCCTGACAAGCTGTATACAACCTTTGGCAGTTTGTCTGCGCTGAGCTTCACACCACTGTAGCAAATCTGGAGTTAAGTTTCAGTTGTCTACATAGACATGAAAGGTAGGCATGCCCACAAGAAAAAAAAAAATAATAACTAAAAATTGGGGTAGACAGAAGAAGCACTAAGGAAACAAGTTACAATCAGAATTAAAACCATAAGCATAGCTAACAGAGTAAAAGCACAACCCAACAGAAAGTACAACATGCTTTAAAATTAGTGGAGTTGCTATAAGTGAAGGAACAACAATGAAGAATAACTGTCTTGCTTTTTAATCTCAGAAGTTGTCATGCATTATGTGGAAGGAAGCTTGCTCTTTTGTGCTTGCTAGCAGGAAAACCCTATTTCTACACCGAGTGCTGCCACAGGCTTCCAGCACCAATTAGTGACTCCTCCTTTGTGTCCCACAGAAGAATGCTATTTCCATCAGGAATAACAAAGTGAAACTCTATTCATCAAGTGCATTATTCTTTAGCTAACTACCTTGCATGTTTATATTAAGGAAAACCACTCGAGATTGTTTACAGCAAATTGTGCTGCCACACATTCAGCCCTCTGACAAATATTCATATTGAGAAACAAGCCTAGGTTCAAAATTAAATCAACTCTGCATCAATTCAATCTTAGCATATTGATGATCCAGTTCCCTTGTAGTCACTGCCAGAACCATTTCAAAATAATCTTTTGTTGAATCACACAAGTCTACAGACATCTGGAACTACAATAAAACCCCATCTGAAAACATGCTAACTCACTTATTAGCTTGTAAGGAGACACTACACGCATGATGCAACATGGAATTAAGTTTTTACATAATTTTTCAGAAAGGACTAATTTTTTCCAACTCTTCTTTAAAAATTAAGATTTAAGTATCAAAGGATTTCATTAATTCAGATAGCTTCCATATATTAAAAACATAGCATACAGTAGCTTGTAACAAACTCATCGAATAGACAACTGTGTAGTCAAAAACACATTAACTTTTACAGCAATGTGTCAAAGTCTTGATGTTACAAAGTTATCTTATTGTAGTAAGTCTCTGTTGCTTACCTTTTTTTTTCCTGAAAAATGCATTGCCTTACTTGCAAAGTAAGTAACACTGCAAAGCTTATGAAGCATCGTATAGCATAAGATAGCTAAGAGGTAGTTTTCTAGTTTCAGCTCAAGTTAACAAATTGCATTAGACCAAATGAGAAAGCATCATTTCTTTAGCACAAGTTAAAGGCAGGTAATGGTATACTAGATCTACTTAAACTGAATACTACGTAAGTTACAGCAGCTCTTGGTTTATTATCTGCAATAAGTACCACACATGACTGAGCCAAGTATCTAGAAGTCTTTCCCTATGCCTGTTCCCTGTATCAAGGCCCTGCACAACGTTCTTATTTGGAAGAAGCATTTCCAGCTATCCAAGTCTAAATGTGCCAGGTAATCTCCACCTGACTTCTGGACAGAAGATTTTAACGTAGGCATTTCTTGTGCCCTAATACAAAGCAACTCCTCTTTCTCTGGTTTTGATTTTTTTCCTACTCCAACATACATTTAAAGTAGGCAGACCATATACCATATCCATTAAGGTTGTACTATTGTGTACACAACACTGACAGCAGAAAGCATCACCAGATTAACAAAGGAAAAAGCAACAACAAAAAGAGTTGCTCAAAACTGAGGAGGAGAATTTGAGCAAGCCAGCTGCAGCAGGAACACCACGTGTGGGGGTACTGCAGAAGGAAACATCCCCTCCTGCCCAGCAAAACAAACATTGAGGAAGAACAGCGACAGCGGTACCGCTCATCTGAACGCTTCCGCCACAGCAGAGATATGATCAGGAAAGAACATGACCTATACTGTTCTCTCTCCTCTTTATTTCTCAAGGGTATCCCAGCAGCAGCAAGTGAAGGGAGCCACAGCTTTCCTTCCTCCCCTCCTCTGCAGGTCTCTCCACCGCAGGCACTTGCTACACAAGCAGCCCGTTGATATACAGCCAGCCTATTACAGTTGTGTTTTTATCAGTCCTGCCTTCCCAAACAAAAACAGACCACTGCCTCTTCTTTCAAACAGCACCAACATTAATATCAGATCTGCTCTGTACTTGTGTTTGAGATTTGCATGCTGACACTGTGCACAAAACAGAGGTGATCACTAGTTCTACATTTCACTGGGTTTATGGCAAATAAGCATTTGCACTTTCTATATTTCTGTACAGTTATCACTTAAATAGACATTGAATAATTTTGACCTATTAAGATAAACAGAAAACTTTGTATTCCTGAAGAGCAAAACTTCCTTCCTTCATTCTTTTTCTATGAAAATAATTCTCTCTCTCTCTTTTTTTTTTTTTTTTTTTTTTTTTGAGCACAAGAGACATTATCTCCTGAATATGGTTTTGCAGATCTTCAAATATTACTCTTCCCATTCTTCTTCTGGAGTACAGACTGCAAGAGCATAACATTAAAATAACATAATTGTCATTATTTTAAAGGAGTGCACTTTGAAGAAAGGTGGCTTGACAAAGGTGATCAATAACTTACATGGAAAGGAGATCTGCCTACACAACTAACTCAGTTTTGTGCTGAGCCTGGAACCATGGAAATTACAGATGCATGGCATTCACCTTGTTAATTCCAGTTACCTGTTTTCAACAAATTGTATGATTTCTATTTTTTTCCATTTTCTCCAAGTACAACCATAATTTTAACAAGCAACTCACATATGGTTGTTCTCTTTACCTATCCAGCCAAAGGTTGGACAGCTACTAGATTGCAAAACAAAGAAAAAAAAAGTCACAAATAATTTTACTTCAAATTGAACATTTGTGTGAACAGGTCTACACTATTCTTATGTGGCATCACCAGTGCTGACACTTTTGTTACGTGACACTGGCAACAATAATTTGTCTATAGTAGATCCTAGACAACAGTGGCTTTGTAAAACTCACTGAAAACAATCAATGTGCCTTGTTCAGAAAGGTGCAGTGATTTATCTACAATCAGCCATGGCATACAGAGATGCAGCTGAACCATTTCTGTAGCTTCTAATGAAAGGAACAAGTTTGCTGGATACCAAGAACAACACAAGAAACACTGCTCTCCCTCCCTTCCTTTGGAGGGATCGCTCTACTTTCAGGCTGCACGTGTTGACATCCATTTGCAGTCGTTTCGCTACTCTGATGTTACCGAGGCACTTTAAGGACTCCTGCTCTTTATAGCAACGGTTGGTAACAATGACAACAAATCTCGACGGGTATTTTTTCTAAACTATGCCTCTTTACCATCTCAGCACGCTCCCAAGAGCTCGTCTCCCTTCTCTTTGCTGAGCAGCAGCCTGCGTTTGTTCTGACCACGGTGTTTGTTGCTCGCTCCATGACAGCAGCCACAGTTTGGCACCAGGACGTGCAGCGATATAAAGTGGGATCGGTACCAAACGGAGCCAACGCTCGCCAGGCAACTCAAACATCCAAAGTTGCTTCAAGCACTTTAATAGAGAGCAGCAAAAGAAGAAACAGGCTTGTTCTGTAACATTTGTGATTGGAGATAAAATACAGGCATCTTCAGAATTAACTGCATCCTTATAAATAGCAAAGAATAAAATAGCACAGGATGTAAGAGGGAAAATGACATTCATTAATGAAAAAAAGGATATGGGAGTGTAAAATATCTTTTGTTTGCATTTTGTATATGGGATAAAGGTTGATGTACTAAAATCAGAAGGTTGGATCATTTTCATTCCATAATACTGAAACACCAGGATTTTCAGTGCATCTGTCAAGTGATAGACAAATACACTCAGAACAAAACAACACCTGTAATAGGTTCATTTAAACCTGTTTTCATTAAATAGGTTCAGGAAATAAGAAGCCAGGCTCTTTAACTGTTACTCTCATCTCCAAGCATACAAGGTTTTTGAATGAATTTTAAGGTCAGAGAGAAAAATAGAAGCCATTACAACAAATAGTCAACAATATAACCAAAACCAGATTTTTAGTTACATTTTGGTTATATTTGGGTGGATTTTTTTATTATTTTTTTTTGCTTTCTTAAGACAAGATCCAGAAAGATTAGATGTTTTTAATGAACACCATATTGAATACAGTGCCACGTAGAAACCTAGTAAAGCTGGAGAACATAACCATTTATAGAGAAACACAAAACCTGAGGATTTAGATAAAGGGAATGCAGCAAAGTATTACAGATAGTACTACAGAAAGGAATTACTGGACTACCTTTCTGGGATGATATTAAATCTAATCTTTTCATTACTGAATGTTTTTACAAATTTATGCCTGTGGCAAAAAGAAGTCTGTTAGAGGTATGAAATTGAGAAGGCACAGTCAGAAGACAAACAAAGCATATCTAAACTAATGGACTTTAATCGCATTTTAAAAAAATCAGTCATCCATGATGCAAAAGCATTTCTGTACTAATAAAAAATAACTTGCATATTACTTGATAACATTAACAGCTGTGAGGGCCCATAACGTAGCCAAGAGAGAAGTCAAATCTAAGATAAGAGCAGAACTATTTCTACCATTCAACAAACTCCTCTTAAGACTATCTGCTCATTTTGTTCAAATTATTCCTATATCACTGAGTATATGTGAGTGAATATATAACAGAGCTTTCCTCAAGAAACAACTCCCCAGAAGCTGGCTATGTTAGCACAACAGGAGAGGCCAAAGGCAACTGCAGCTCTCTAGAAACAAAGCAAAATATAACATACAGAAGACAATTAAAAGACAAAGCTGGCTTAATAACACGAGCACCACTGCCATGGGAATTTGGAAAGGAACACAAACAGTTTAGGAGACGCTCTGCTGCATAATAGCCTGCAACTGCAAAAGATGGATTCACTCACCCAGGGGTGTCTCCTATTTCAGTCCTAAAACAAGGCTCAAGTGTATTATATTGGAAAAACAAAACAAACTCTCTCCTCCCCTTTCATTAATAATCCAGTTTCATAGTCCAAGAAGCCTGTCACGCTATTTTTGATTGCTTAGATTCGGTACTACTTATGGCTTGTATTATTGCTTAATATTTAATAAAAAATAAATAAAACTTTTCAAGTTTCTAGCAAGGATAGAAATAAGCAGAAGCCTTTAAGAGAATGAGATTGCACTGACTTCAATTTATTTTCTAGAAGCAACAAGCTACATTGGCCTTTCCCTACCTTGCCATCCCTAACGAGCCAGTAACATTTCAGCCTCCTGCCCTTTATCAGAAAGCACCTGTTGGAGAAGGTACAAAGACTCTGCCCCATGGGGCTGTGGCTACTTCAACCATTTGCCTTGCTACCTAGGATGCTTAGCTTTCAAGGTGCAGGTTATTCTCACCATAAAATGAAAAGGAATGGAGACCATACCTGCATTTTATCAAGTATGCCAAAGCACAGTAAGCACAGTGGGTCCAATCCTTACTGTTCCCAAGAAGTCTATTTAGTCATTTATAATGCTGGGGAGAGCTATTTAAAAACTTAAAGACAAAAAAGAAAACAACACCTGGAGTGAAATAAGTGTGAGGGCTGCTTCGTTCAAGCCTCATGCTGCAGCCCACCTCAGAATAGCAATGTGTGCAAAAGAAATCTATTCATTCCATTTATACTATTAAAAGACAGGCCAGCATCCTTCTTTGCACAGGGCACTTTAACAGGTGAGGCTTTATAGTCACATACATTCCTGTTTGGAACGGTACCCATAATTTGGTAGACACGTGAGGCAGCTTGTGCAACTCCACCAGGGCGATACCGACTGCGGGCTCGCCAAGCCGTGTTTCGGAGCCCTCCCCTTCCCACAGGCTGCGGCCCACCCTTCCATCTCCCTGCCCACTGCCTGCCCCGAGCTATTCCGACTGGCTTCAGCTTACGAAAGGGGATGTGCAGAGGAATGAACAAGTGGTAAACATTTTTGGGGTTACACTCAAGTGTCAATCTGACCCTTAAGTTAATACCAAGGAGAGCTATACCCCTGGTTCCTCGTTCTTAAGGACCAGACCAGGTATTTAATTCGGTTTCAGGACTCTTGAACCTTTCTTTGATACCCATCTCAGCTCTGGCGCTCATCCTTCCCTTCCTACCTGACAGCATCTGAATATGGAGGAGGAACAAGACAGGATTAACCTTGCATCATTTCTCTCCACAAGCTGAATCAGAGAAACTGTGGTTTTTGTGTACCTCTGAGACGGAGTCCCTTTTCAGCCTTTACCTACACAGAGAGCACCACAAGTTACAAATGGGTGAATGCTTCTTGCCATTAAAGCTTTCTGTATTTTAAATAAACTGTGTCTACCTGGTGCTGCCAACAAAAATAAAGTTGTATACTCTACACTAACCACTGAATTAGTAGTTTGAAAAGTAAAAATGTCTCTGTATGACCTAAAGCTACCCACACTGAGCAAGGTAAGGCCTACAAATCTTTTTTCACTTCACAATACCTATTAAAAGGTTATTCTAATGAGCAGGATTTTAAGATTAAAATTTTGGGTTGTTCCCCGACCACCATCACTACTCATCAGCTGCCAGACCCAAGATGCACTCTGTCTGGGTGCCAAGCGTTTTTATCTCCTTTCCCTGCGACTTTGAATGTGCACCAATGCCATAAAACAATGAACATAAAAATACACTTGCATTTGTGAAAGGAGAACCTGCTCTCTTAGTTCAGAAGTTGGAGTAATGCTGGAGAGGAAAGTTTATCTAAAAAAGCAAGACCAAGATAAAAAAGAACATGCAAAGCTGTAGAGGGTATAATTCAAGCTCCATGTTTGGAAGACCAACACAATTAGTATTTCTCAAACTGCATGCAATCATAATCTGCTGCTCAATTTGGATCGCAGGAGAGAAAAGAAAAAAAAAAAAAAAAAAAAACCACTTTCTCCTCTTTCTCTCCTCCTCCCACCAGCACTGGGCTTACTTAAGGTACCTCAGAAGAATACAGAAATGGTTATGGTTTTATTAAACCCATGTGTCTTAGCTTAATATACCCATATTCCTGAAGATACTCGGCTATGTTTAAAAAAAAAAAAAAAAAAAAAAAAAAAAAAAAAAAAAGCTAAGTATCCAGGCCTCCACTACTGAGGAAAAAAAATAAGATGCCCACAATCAACTTTCTGAACAGAGATGCAGAAGAATAGTATTTAATATCAAGTTCTTCATAAACTTTAGTTCAAGCATTACTTAGCAACATTTGTTCATGCAGAAACAAAACACAGCTCGTATCCTTAACTGTATCCTGACCAGCACTTGAGGTGACAGTGGAAATAGGGTTCCTTCACTAACAACTATATTGCAGTTCATCATTCAAGGAACTCACCACAGTCAATCAGAAAGCAAAACCCTCAAAATTTCTTTGAGGATGAAAAGTTACTTCCCTGATTTACCCTTTATTTTTCCCTATCGAATGTATTTGTTGTAAATGAAAAGTTCGTTTACTTCCCTCATTCATAAGTAGTGAGTGAGAAGGGCAGAACCAAAGCTAGTACAACAGCAACTCTGAATATTTACTCAACTCTTCAGTTTTCATGCTTCACAGCAGTTGTACAGCTCAAAAAAATTACGCTGGCTATTTGCTTTGTTGAATTATAAACAGATTCCTTTCAAAGAAGGGAGAAGGGAAGATGAAGCTGCAAATTCATAGTTCTGCACTTACAAGCAAGAGCAGGCACACAATAAACTTAGAAAAGCTAGTGTAGCTAAACAAATTTATATTTAAAATACTACGCTGCTAAGTGTTGTTGCAAGCACTGAGTCCATCAATCCAAAGCGAGTTTAGAAGGAGTATAATTCAGAGTCAGTCACTAAATCCAGACCCCAGCTAATACAAACCTTGCTGGTTTATGAGATTCTTTAGAGAACATCAAGATAACATACACCAAGTACAGTCATCCATCTCCATTAAACACTTCTGCGGCATAAAGCTGGACTGCAACCAACTCATGCCAAATGCCTCAGGACATTCCAGAAGTAGCAAGAGCTGGAACCCACAGCATGCTGCTTACCAGTGAGTACAGCACCAGCAGTCTGATCGCCCCTGCACAGCAGACCGCATACAGCACCCACAGCAGCACACCTATGTTATACCCACTTATTTTCAAAACTGTAGCCAGTTTATGATTTCAAGCATTAGGAACTGCTCAGACCCCAACAGTCCCCTTCCTCAAGCGCTGACCACAACACTTTTTTTTTAATTATTTAGATTCTGAATTTATTACGTCTATCTTGTAATCTAGTAGCGCTACAACCAAGGAGACCACTGGCTTCTGCTAATCTGTTATCTCCCCACAAAAGTAGAAGTTTGTGGAAAGGGAAGCAAAATCCCCAAACCTTTGCTTATACCCCAAATCTAAGTCTCCAACAGTTCAAATCATTCAGGTAGCTCCCTGAATGCCTTCTGGGTCGTCCATCCTTAGATGCATACATCAGACACGCAGTACTCCAGCATCATTCCAACAGAACTTTGGCCTTCCCCATATGTTTCCTTCACACGCCCCAATTAACACACACAACAGTCGCACACTGGCATGAGAAACGAAAGGAAAACAGCAACGCAAAATTGTAAGATGACATTTTCGTTGCGCAGGAGTCTGTGATCTGGATTGCAGGGGGGTAATTACATAATTGTGCCACTGGGTACTGATCGAAAATGGCATTCAGAAAGAAAAGCACTACAAAAAAAAAAAGGTAACAGGAAAATCGCAGCCACAACATTAACACAAAAAACCCAGACAGTCAGAGCTATCAAAATGCCTGCCAGCGGGGCTCAAAACCAGCTGTTGGCTCTGCCAAATAAGTCCATTTCTGAAACGCATTCCTTTGTCATCCTCCCAGTGGCACCCAAACAGGATTTCCTGTATTAAATTAATTTTTCAGCATTAAGTAGCATTCACAGTGTATGCAGTGCTCTAAAAGCACTGATGGTAAGAGCATTTTGTTTATCCTTTGCATAGCTATGGAGTGGCAAATCCCACTACCCAGAATTAGCAATTCTAACAAACACATTATCCCATTTTTTCCACATTTCAGTAAAATCTGAAAGGCACCAACTGTTTTGGTTTGACTTATTTGAAAACAACAAGTCCTACAGCAGGCAAAAGCTTCAAGAGGCTCAGGGGGAGAGCAAAATACGCCACAGCATGATCGGGGTAGACAGGGGTCTAGTATCATACTTCTAAACTTCTTAGCTGCTGCTTTAGGTAAGGACAAAGTTGCCTTAAGAAACCGAATGAGATCATACTTCAACAGATTTATTCGGTGTTAGGATAATTTCTGCACACCATCTTTTTCTGTTATGTAAAAGTTGTCATTTGCTATTGCATCCAAAAGACTGCAATTGCCTAAAAGAGAACCATAGTTTAAGCTCATTTGCAAAGTGACATCTCTCTCATTACCAAACAATTATCATTTATTATCTCTAACCTGCCTTGCTGCAAACAAAGAAGACTCCCATTCATTTGCACTTCATAAATACTGCAGCAGTCATGCACAGTAGCTAGTCCCACACAGCAGCTGTGCTGTAACACTGAATCAGAGGAATGAAGAGCCAAAAACATTACTACCAAATCAACGGGCACATCTCCTGCTAGTTCATGCACACAAATCTCCTCTACAATAAATACATCCTCAGCTACTTTGTGCAACCAAGTCATAAGTGACTCAGTGTGGTTTCTGATGACCTTCTCCAGGAAACTTCCTCTGTGTAATATCTCGTTATTAGAAACATGTTTTCTGAATATTCTGATTCCATTCTATTCTGCCTTCCTCCCCCTTCTCATCAATGCCACAAACACCTTGTTTTCCACCACTCCCCACCCTAGGATCTTCTGAACTCAAGGCCTGGAAGCATTTGCAAGTCATCATAACCATCTTTCCTTCTCCCCTTCCTCCCCACCCTAGTTACACAAATGTTTTAAAAGCTAAGCATCCAAAAATTAATCTTTCCCATATCTACCTCCTTTAACTTCAAGCCCAAAAGAAGGAACCTGGGGACACTTTACAAGGACTATCAGCTAGGTCACAGAAAATGTAAGTTAGAGTCCAAGAAGCTAAAAGGTCCTGATGAGATGGTGAGAAGTAAAATAGTGATAACAGCTAGACAAACCCTTGAAGACCACCATTAGGAGGGTTATAGATCAGCAGAACTGTCATTGGCAGCAACGTTTTCAGGTGAGATGAGATTCAGTGGTCTTTGTTTTGCTCCATAGAAGTTCAATTTCTGTGCATATTCTTACTGCACCTGTGTCATAAACGCACCTACTTCAACAGTGAGGCCTTGATATACTGAAATATATTTCCAGAACTGTTTGTTTCCTCTTCCTCACTAGCCTATATCATATACCAACAGTTTTTCTATACTTTGAGATTCCAGAGAGTTGCTAACACTTCTTCACAACTATGTGTTTATCCTGACTCATGGTCATCACACTCAGCCTTCCAGCAACCTTTCATTAAACAGAAAAAAAATGGGTCCTCCTCCTTGAAAGATAAGTCTTTGTTTCAAATAAATAAATAAATAAATAAATAAATAAAATCAGAGTTCCTGTCCACAAACAAGGTCTCTTCCTGATGGGTGACCATACCTCTTATCTTCAAGAAAACTGCCTTTTTTTTTTTTTTTTGAAGTAGATATCCATTGGATATATTTACACAATCAACAGGATGCATTTTTGTTTAGAACTGCAAAAAATATGGAAATACTGTGAAAATATTTTCATGACAAGTATAGCCATGAAGTTGGACATTTGACTGATGACCTTTAGATTTACAAGGCGAACTCCAAGTTCTCTCAGACAATATGAATAGCTTACATATTTTGTTTGGGGTAAGATCTCACTTTCTCTTTTGATATACCTAAAATCTTTATGTTTACATCATTTTGTATAAAACAAGGCCATGAAATCATGCTACAGGCTTTAAAGCACCTTATTATAAATTCTTGCAGGTCATGGCCCACAGTATCCACGATGAACTACAGAATCAGAGGTAAAACACTCTCCTCAACAGACAAGTATTTGGCAGTTTTTGTGAAAAGAGGAGCTCAGAGATTAGGGTGATAGAGGGCAGATACCAACCAAGAATTTGTAATTTCTATACTCAGAAGTACAAGTCTACTGTTGAAAAGGATCCAAGCAAGCCATGCAGATACCATGAAGTCAAAGCATTACAGAAGTCTCTTTACTAAAAGAGTAAGATTGCAAAAGCTAAAACAATCAAGACTTAAGAGGGTTATCTTTCTAGCTCTTATTTAATTACATTATAAAAACTGCTCACATCCTTTTTCCTTAAGAACACTGTGCTTAATAGATCAGTGCAATCGCACTGTAGAGTGGAAGAATACTTATTACAAGTGATTACAAGAAAACCTCATCTCCTTTCAAAGGAATTGGCCAGGAATTTCAAAGGTGTTCAGTCAACTTGAAACATGCGTATAGAGAAATTGTCAGGGAGCCTGTTTTATATACTGTGATACATTTAAAATATTTCTTACAAGTGGGCTCAGAAATAAATATCAGTATCATGTACATCAGAAATGCACTTTGTGGAACACAGCACAGCCTTTATCGTAGAGACTGCCATAGGCCTTTCAAGAGCTCTGCTTCCAGCCCATTCACTCTGAGCACTTGTGCAGTTCACCTTAGGAAGCTCTGCACTTGGGAGACGGAAGGAAAGGAGACGCACATTCAATGAACAGTTTCAACTGAGACTTCAATCTGAAGTACAGAAACTTCAGCTAAGCCTCCTAAAACTACTAAATATATGGAAGTTACCATAAGAAAGGCCTTCATCATCAGGTCAATATCAGCAAGGACAGTGCTAAGCCTTTGAACTTGGCAAGCACAAAGACACAAGACTATATCTGCATACTTATTTTATTATGTTTACTTCCCTCCTATTTACTACATAAGTGAACTGGCATTACTTCTTTTAATTGAATCCTGCATTTTAAATAACAGCATAAAATTGCATATATTCCACCCAACACAATGCAGGCCTCCTTCAAAGCCACAAAGGCTGTTTTGTTCCAGTCATTCACTTGTCCAATATGCAAAGTATAGCTGTCAATCAGCTAGCATCCTTGACAGCATAATTGCTAAACAGAATGTGAAAAACATGAGAAGGGTCAGAACTAAAAAGAGATACCAGCAACATTCCTCACTGCACACTTCGGTACTAATTTAAGATTCTTCTTCATTAAGATTCCCCTCCAGACGCTGTTGCAGCAAAACAAGGAATCAGCAAAAGAAGGTTGAGAATGCCTGAAAGGCTATTACTCTGAAATAAGTTGCTTTTGTACCACTCGTAGCTATTTCCAAATAAAGCTGTGGTTCCATTCACTAACAGTAGCCTCTTCTTGCAGAAACAGGTTTAGCTTTTCCCCTAGTTCCAAGATCCCTTTTCCTAGCTTCTTACGTGGTGAACCATCCCCTCCTCAGTCTGAAAGTACATAAGTATATACCTCTGTGGACATTTAATGAAGTGTCATCTAATTGAAGGTATGGCATTCTTCTTCTAATTTCACTGCTGCCAAGTCATTTGTCTCTCACAGTATTAAAAAAAAAAAAAAAAAATCTGCTACATGCAGCAGCAGAAATGCTGAGGCTTCATCTTGTCAAATGTGTCCAGTTATCTTCACAAACTGGAGACGTATTACTTTTTTGTAAGAATCTTTTAAGTTACTATGGTAGCAACTGGGAAACTGATTTGTTCCCTTTCAAGTTGACAGAAATATAAGTATACCTGTAATAAGATGTATTTTCATATTGAGAACAAATTTTCGAACAAGTTTAGAAATTTAAAGGCTTATCCTATGCAAAACAATACTCCTTGTAGCATTAAGCAAATAGTTCATATAAGTGATTCAGCAGCTACATACCACTGCAGAACAGGTATTTTTCCAGAGTTTTAATCTACAGTAGAAGATTGAGGTTTTCTTCCTGAGGTTTTTATTTTTAAATCACTATGCAACAGAAGTGACATTTTGACAATGGACAGGCAGCCATTCCTTACATGACCCAAGAGTAGCTTTAATTTTCAGCTTAAAAAGAACAGTCTTATAAGACAAGTTCAGCTTTTACATGATTCAAATATACATGAAAAAAATGGTGCATATTAAGTCATCTATTTTTAATAGCTCTATCTCCTGTTCCAACCCCCTACTTCAAAATTTTAGACAAGTGAATCAAATTGAACACTCATTTTAGCTGTACCCATCCCCAATCTCTGCAACTACTTTGGCATTAGTGATAGAGAAAAAACATGAAAAAAAACATTTAAAGCCAGCACAACTACTACTGGGTCACACTTGATTAATTCTTGGCCTTGAAAGTATCAAATTTTTCCTATTAAAATTTGAAGAACTAAATAATATTTAGTCTTCTCACAGAAGGTTGTTTATATTCCATTTCCTGAAGCGGAACATTCAAAGTTTCCTGAGAGAAGAGTGTTTGTGACTCACTGTGGGGATTTTGCTGGATACATCTCTTTACAGCTAAAGAACTTAAGCAGTATGAGTAGCTTATATAAATCCGAAAGAAAGATTCCCTTCAAGTTACACAAATATACCAATTTCTGGGTTTCTACCTTCAACTCAGCACAACTTTCGATTTGTTAGAAACAGCACACAAGTGAAGGGCATCTCAGTCATTTTTGCTGTTGTACGGTTTATAACTTAGGAATATGACAGTCATATCTTCTTGGCCCTCAAAAAAGATTTCAGACAGGAACATAGGAAAAGTGAACTAGCAAGACCTGTCAAAAGCATCAGAACCAATTCTGGTTCGTGTCCTCTATTCTCCATCCTGTGAAAAAACACTTACATACAGAGAATTTAATAGACAAAGTCTTTGCAGCCATTTAAAAGCTGATCAGCATCTGATAGCCTCAGCAGAGTGTTCAGAGATGCCTTTTATTAACACACTTGCAAAAAATGAATTTCGCTCAAGTAAAACAGTTTAAAGGCAATTCTGCTAGTTCAGGCAATTTAAGAAGCCCCTGCATGACTACATAAAGTGTATTTTTCCTGTTTGTAGAGTGAAGGAATTTCCCCTCCCAATGCCCTAAAGGCTTTTGATACATTTTTTTCCTGTTCATAGCAGAACTGATTAATAGCTATGGCTTAAATCCAGTGTACGCTCTTGGCAGCTGCTGACGGACCACTCATCTACTTGCTGCTGTCTCTTTGCTACGCATGACACGTGCTGTTAAATGCAGGCTGTCAGAAGTGCTAAAATGAGTCACTTCTAAGTCTGGTAAATCTAGGTTATGACTACTTAAAGAAGTTGCTCCTTAACTTCAGATGTGAAAAAAACAAGCCGACATGTAAAAAAGAGTCAGTTTTACTGTCAAGTTTGGCATGCCAGTTCTCAAAGGATATAAAAAGACTCAGCAAATAGAAAAAAATAACTTTTTCCATTGTTTACGGAGCAAGGTTGAATTAAATTATGAATCTTCCTATGAGCAACAATGCAGCCATGAAAAACAAGTCAGTCTTAGACTACTGGAAGTCTATTTTTTGCCTCTACAGTTTACCCAACCAGTACTGTCTCTAAAATTACTGTTTAGCTACGACAGCAACAGCTCTGTTTTCAGATTACCAAAATACAATGTCTGTCTCCAGTGGTTTCACACTAGAAATGAAGAAGGAAAACTTTTTAAACATTACTTACGCTATGTTTTTTATTTCACACACCCTGCATACAACACAGACTTTAAGAGAACAACAGCATCCCAAACACAAATACGGATCCTACTCTTAATGCTTCTAGACCATTTAAAGCTACATAAGTTGCTTGGCTATCTTAAATATCAAGCAGTGCATACAAACCACTTCTGATGATGACAAAATGCTGACAGTATTTGTGAGATTTTATTTGTATGCAGAAGCATAACCTACAAGAGAATAAGCTTCACTTTAAGAAGAAGAAATTGAGAGAGACCTAACAGTCTTGTTTACTTTCTTCCTTCTTGCTTGAGAGTTGAGTTTTTTATCCATCCATTATTTTTAGATGTTGCTTCTATTCTGAACTCTTTTATATGCCAATGCTGGCATTGGTGTGCTCACCAGCGCCAGCATGGATAACTTCCTTCAGTTTCCTTCTGATCTGCCTGCTTTTAAATAAAGACAGAATGTAGACATTTCACTCAAGTATGCTTCTCCAGACATTTGAAGCTCTTTCCCATTTTAATTTATATTAGCAGGGTAGCTTTCAACTTCAAATTGTCACAATCAGTTTTTCAAGCAACAAGAACTTAAAGCAACAGATCTGTATTTAAAGATATCGTATTGTCAAAGAAAGATGGACAATCATTTAGCCAGCTCCCCAGGTTACCCACCCCTGTAAAAGCACCACTTTGGAGCCAAGCAGAAAACTACTGAAAGGTTGTTTTTGTTACTCATTCCACTAGAACTATACTCACTCTTCCCACAGGAAAATTTTGCTTACACACATGAAATAGCTATACAATGGTGAGTCTATGCAACCTGCAATTTTTCCCCCTCTTTACAATAGTAGTACTTTCCCTTTGTATGACATGCCAGAATAGTAAGATCGGAAATAATATTACAAAACACCTAATCATCCTGTGCCCCTGCACATCCTCCTGAAATATGAAATACAGTCAGTAGTCTAAAACCTACTTTCAAGTCAGCCTGCCTAGTGGTTTCACATTTCATACGGCAATATTCATCATCTCAGCATTCTTCACTCCCCCTTTTTGCTCTCAAAAAGGGCTTTCTAACAAGTTGTACCATATTTTTGTAATTTATTAGAAAAAGACAGAGGACTGTTTCCAGCTTCTCTTGGTACTTTTTATAAATAGAAGCACAGTGAGATGAGACACATCCATCAACATCACAGATGTCCAAAAATGCAGGAACACCTGCAGATCAGTTAGCTTAACAGTCATTTAATTCATTGGTGAAGTAATACTTATACAGGAAGATATCAAGGAGACTGCAAACACTTCACTAAATTTCATGAAAATGAAAGCTGCTATTAGCACTCCTACACTCTCTCTCCAGACAGTTTTATAAAAAGAACAGCCTACGAAGGCACTCAAACCTAGCTGACAGTAGGGGAGACATCTGCAAAAGCTGCTCTGCTTGTACCGCATGTGTCGCTTCTCAGAACGAAATGAGTATTTGGTGATATAAAATGATCAAAAGCATTTTTTGCTGGTGGAAAAAAACTGATCAGAGCATCAGTTACAGCAGTACTACTGTACAGGAAAACATCACAGACATAACTTTCTTGAGAATCCCAGTTGAAATATAAAAAATCTCCTGCAGCTGTAGCACTGCATGCAATTTATTATGGCATTGTATTGTCTTATGTCAGTGTAGGAACAGCTTTGCAGATACATTTTACTTAGATCAAGGAGCTGCTAGATTCTGAGTGCATTTAAAGCACACTTCTACCTAGATTTGGGTGAAAGCCACAAATATGGGTGGAGGGAAACAGAAATAAGTAAAAAAAAAAAAAAAAAAAAAAAAAGCTGGTCATATTGAAAAAGCCCTTCACCCTTGCAATAAGATATTCACAGACCTTCTTCTGTAAGTTAGAATTAATTAGGTTATCTTAAAACTCAAGTCAGATGTATTTAAGCAAAAATTGGGCTCAGGCACTATGACCTCAAAGTCCACCACGCTTTCCTTACTTAACCTTTCTCTGAAAGTTATTTTCTTCTGCGACTACGGTAAATGAAACAATATGGCTTTTTAAAGAACTACAAACCAAATAACAAGTCGCTGGAGGAGACAGTTAACAGAGGGGGGGAAAAGAAGCTACCTGGAAATGTATGTCACGTACTCTGACCTACTATGCTTTTATATTTTATTCTTTTTCCTACACTATGCATTCAGGGTTTAACCTTCGAAAACCACCAAGCTCTTAGAAAGACATGGTTCTGGTACAGTAGCTAATGTTCATCTGCATGTTAAAATAGTTATACACAGTATCTACTTGGCTGTTGATTACTTCTGTTGAACCTCATTACACATCATTATTTAGCATCTTCTGCAACCTTGAGAAAGGTTTGTCCTGGTCTGGACTTGTAGGCTGAAGGTTATTTGTTTTAAAATTACACTTAGAGCTACAATTTCCAAGTTCTGCAAGAACAATTATTGCCTGTATAATTCTCAAATAATTTGCACCTTCTCATAAGAAACGACCCAATGCACACTGTCAAGTTGGCCATTGCATTTCTTCTGCACAAAAACAGGGTTACGCACTCCTCCTTCTCTAAGAGGGTCAAAGACGGTCAGTCACCCAAAACCATAGCAGGCTCTCTAACAGAAGTCCACTTAATTCTGACCAACTGCAAAGATAATGTAATTAATAATCATTGTTGGTGCTACTAGGTTTGTTTGGTGAAACCTTTTCTCTCATCATCACAATTTGAAGTCTTTTCATGGGCTAACCATAGGGACCAAAGAACCCCGTATGTGCCTGGTATAACTGCCCTAGCTACTGAGGACCGTGATGGTTACACCGTCACCTACCAAGTTACGCTGCAAGGCATCAGAACCAGCTTTTGCCATCCTTGAGCTGGAGGACACACAACATTATTTTCTCATGGGAGTGTTAAAAGTACAGGCACGTGGGTGGCAAAAAGACAGAGGAGGTCAGTTAAAGAGCCTGTGGTGATTCAGAATCAACTTTAATAACTCCCCCTCATTTACGTGGCTCTACAGTTGTTAGCAAGTCCCCACAAATAGCAGCCTACTCCAGTCCAATCAACAGAGAAGAGACAAGCCTGAAGATACACCTTGTTAAACAGGCAATGTCCTTCAGCTGTCCACAGGATAACAATTACAGAAGAGCAGCGCAGTTGTAAGGCAGAACCAACAAAAAGCCTTCCTTCCAGATTGCGATCATTGGCAGTAGAAGCAACTTCCAGTGATGCTCGAAGGAGCTGGACACAGAAATACACCCCAGAGGGTTCATTTACAAGAAATCAAATTGGCTGGAAGAAAGAGCACTCAAGTGCTCTGCCCGCTCTTCCAGCAGTAATGACAACAGAGAACAAAGCAGTTTACCACTAAAATATTTGCTTTCTTATATGAAAATACCTTTTTACCCTCACTCTAACCTTACACTCAATACAAAAACATTTCTTCAGACCCAGATCCATAACTCTTCCCACCACTACTGTGTGAAGTGCCAAATGAGAAGCAACTAACAGAAAAAAACATGAGAAAAAGCTTATTTCTCAAAACTGCACAGAAAAACAACTAAACATTTCCACACACACACACACAAAAAATATTCATTTGTACTTAAGTTTGCACACAAAGTATGTTTTAAAGCAGGCATCAAATGTTTGAATAATTTACTTGCCAGCTGATTTTATAGATTACATCCTTAATAAAACAAAGGAAAGACTGCTAAAACTGCTGCCCTTATTCAATCCTTCGTCCCAAATATGAAATACCAGTTTGAAAAGTATGTCTTTGTTATACTCATTTATGGTATTTTACAGTCCTAAACAACATGCAGAAGTTTTGTTTCGTTTCTTTAAAGAACACACCATTTGTTGAAATTGAGGATAATTATGAAGCATTGTATCTATATTAGAAGCAAATGTAACTAACTAGAAGAAGACATCACGGTAAGAAAATAACAACTCTTCCACAATTGAACATTTAAAGCACATTCCTGTTTCAAACACTTTGTACTATCAATCAATAAAATCTAAGTGTAGCTAAGTTTCAATTGCAATAATTTATTCCTAATGCAAAAAAAAAAAAAAGTAACCACACATACTGCACAGGACAGCAAATACATTTTCTTGATTTTATACAAGTGTAAGCAGATGTTTGAATAGATTTTTTTTATTTATTTTTTTTAATATAAGCAGTCAGAAACCATTTCTAATGTGTGCCATTTCAGTATCATGTTTTTATTACCAGGAACTTTATTTTTTTAATAAAAAGCAAATGTAAACCACAGACTACTGATTGAACAGAGGCTTCCTAAGTAACAAGCCAAAAAAATAGCTGGTGTGTTTTTTTTTTTCTTTAAAAATAATTCATCATACAAGTAGATGTCAGTGCAATCACCATCTCATCCTTCAGATTTTGACACTATATGGGATTTATAAGAGCAGCATTTTTTGAGGCTGGGAAAGGAATCTCCATAAGCAGCAAGTACAATTTAGTGATTATGACAGACTAAATTCCTACTTATCCCTAAAGCATTTTTCTTGCATTGTTCATTACCAAAGTGAATAGTTTCAGAATTTTAGAAAGCTGAATCCTGGCAGCACAAAGGGGAAATAAAGATCCCCAGAAAGAAAAGCCGATGGCTGAAGAGAATGAGAAGAACAGAGAACAAACAGCAGAAAGAGCAGACAAACTCCCAGTTGGTACTAACCTGGAGATTCTCAATTAGAGAATGGAAAAAAGCCTCCTGCTCATCCAGGAAACAGAATTAGGTGATGATAGTATGCAAGCTGACATGCACGCACAGAAGACCCACTATACGGGTGATGCTTTTAATAGCAAAGCATTTTTTATGTACCTGGCTTTTTATTAGGTCACTATCTTAGCCCCTGCCTGGGAGCTTTTCACCCCATTTTCTGTATCTATCTTGCATAGAAAGACAATCTTCTGGCCAGCAGGTGGTCTTACTTTATTTTTAAAATAAATTAGAGGTTAAATCAAGTTCTTCACAGATCTTCTGAGAAGCTGAAATGGTGAATTAATTCCCTAGAAATTTCCTTTTAATAATCTTAAAGAATTTATGAGTGAATTAACTCAGAATCTGTTTGAAAAGCTACGCTACATGAATTTATTTTCCTTAATGGTAGGCTCCTAACTAAAACTTTCTCAATGACTCATGACTGCAGCATCACCGAGTTTTGCAGGTGTGCTCTAAGCAGGCTATTCGCATCCTTCCACCAAACCAGCTGCAATGCAGATATCTCACGGGCCATACCATTACACCTGGAGTTTGCTGAAATGCCTCAGCAGGTCATTGCTGAACACTGTTGTGGTGTCCACAGTCTACCCACCATGTTCAGTGGTCTGTCACTGGATGCAGTAATAGCTCACCTACGGACCAGCTAGGTCTTGTTTTTAGTCACTTATATATGGTCACTACTTCATCATCATCTTCCAAAAAAAAAAAAATCCATCTTTAAAGATAAGTGCTCCTTCTGACATTTTGGAGAGCATTTAGACACAAAACTATAAAACAAAGTAGTGGACACCCAACGCATGGGGTCTTACCTTACTTTACAGCTACCAGTTCTGCTTTTAAATACACAATAGCTTGTTTCTACAGGCACCCTGACTCCAGTGTCTGCAAGGCCAAGTTTCAACAGACATCAGAGCACCTGAAAAGATGCTTACCAGCCTTCTACCTTTTACAGCTGGAAAATAAGGCACAGGAGCTAGCAGATAGTAAGATATATTTTTCTTTTGGCCCTAAGTGTAGTCCCCTATTATTTTACAGGGCTAGCAATTAGGAATACAAGACAAACATGAAAGCAGCTTAGTTGCTGTAGTGAAGATTTAAGAATGGGAA
Organism: Aythya ferina; assembly: GCF_964211825.1. Lineage (NCBI taxonomy): Eukaryota > Metazoa > Chordata > Aves > Anseriformes > Anatidae > Aythya > Aythya ferina. The sequence goes on along the minus strand of NC_140300.1, from coordinate 47,626,209 downwards.
CTATAAAGTAAATTTGTGAAAACACATAAGGTACTCTCTCTCCCTCTGCTGATTGTATGGGAACTTTTGCCCAAGAAAAGAGGAGCAGGACCAGTCATAAGCCTTCTGAGCGCTGGAGTTCATATCTGAAGGACCCTTGTTTTTTATCTCACCTTTTATTTAAACACCAAATTAAAATTGAAATCACAACCAACAGGGCATCAAAACGGTTAGAATGTATAAAATTTTGCTCATAAGCGTTTCTTAACAAATGCTGTAACAACTTTTTGAATAAATTCAAGTCAGTCTGTCCAGTACTTAGAATTAGCAGCTAAGAAAAGTTTCAGACACGCAAAGCTGGTTTCATAAACCTCTTTCAAATGGCACTGCACACTGAGAATGAAGTTGTTAAGCGGTGACAATTAAACTCACAATTTGTTTTCTTGAAACCAGTTTAAGGCAACAGATTGCAAAGTCTCTTTAAAAGTAAACACAAAGTGCTAAACACAAATCACATCCGTTATACAAAGTTATACAACAGCCAGATACAGGAACCTAAAGTTAACAAAGACATTCAGCTACTGTTGACAGCTCTGATTTTAAACAGTTTACTGCATATGGAAGCAGAAAACAAAATAAAACAAAGTCAAGCGGTCAAACAGTCATTACAGGGTACAAATAATTCAATATAACACAGTCATGTGTATGACAAAAAGAAGGAGTTGTTGGTCATCAGCAGTCTCAGTAAGTCCACAGGTTTAGATGAAAAAGAAAAAAGCAACCATCACAGGAAGACTTGGTGGCAGGGTCCTTTAGTTAAAGACTGTAATGTTGTTTTCAATTATAGCTTACTTTTAAATTCCTTATTGCAATACCTATTCCTCAAGAGTACTTTAAGGTCCTTCTTGCTGTAAGCAGTCATGCCAGGAGCATACAAGTTCAGTCACTTTCCTGCATAAACAGAACAGCTCAAACGTGAGTGACTAAGCAGTGCTGCTGGTGAGAAATCAGGCCAGAATTTAAGACCTTGTGCTGAACCCCAGCCACCACAAAAGCAGTTATTTCATCAAAAGCATTCATTGAACTTCTATCCCACATCTTTACTGCCCTCAGAATTGCCACACTCTCTCAGAAGGCCAGCTGAAGAAATTGCCTTTTGTTTCCAAGTTGGGGAAAAACCTCTTCCTACACCAGAATTAGCAAAAGGCTTCATGCATTTCATGACCTTGGGCTTTTTATTCTCCTCTCCTTCAAGACAGGAGAGACAAAGTGATGTTGGCACCAAGACCATGCCCCTAAACAGCTGGTGGAAGCATAGGCTGAGCATCCTCAGGTGTGTGTGTGTGTGTGTATATATTTTTTTTTTCCAAGTCTAAAATAAAGTAATTAGTCATCTGAAACTCTACATGGGAAATTAGCCCTGCTAAATAGGATACAGCCCATGTACCTCTGCCCCCACATCCCAACGCACACGTGGACACTGCTCAAAGTAGTAACACTTCCCAATAAAGTGGTTAATGTCTTTTGCATTTTAATCAGATGTACAACTGACGTGGACATCAAGGGATGATTAAAAGACAGTACAGCTCTAGGTCTGGAGGTGAAGCAGTATATGCCACTGTCAACAAAGCCTGAAGTCTGCAGGGCTGAGGATCCATGCTTTGTTGTGGAAAAATACTGTCTGCACAGTTCCTTTTGGGAAGGAGAGGGGAGAGGACATGCCAGAAACCCACAACAAGTAGCATTTTTGAAGGACTGTACTTCCTGACCCTGGCTTTCAGATAAATCCAAAACAAGACATCTATAAATAGAAGAAACAGGAAAGAAATCAAGGAAGAGATCAGATGTCATTTGTACAACGTAGGATTTTCATTTTTCCTGTAAAAGCCTGACAGCAGTTTCCTAAAGCAATGCAGCATGTAAGAAGTCGTGTCTTACCAGCCCAGGCACTGCCACTGCTACTTCTTCACCACCTCCTATCCCTATTCACAACAAACTGATTTAGAAGCCTGTTTCACTGCTGTTAATAAATAAAATCCAAGTCTTTCAACATGCTCAGGCATCTCACCAGATACCTTCACACCCATTCCACCACATTAATTGCATTTAGTGTGCTGTGGTATAGTCGCAATATTTAATAAGACTATTTTTTTTCTACCATTTCATGGGTTTGGCAGAGCTGGCAAGCTCAAGCTGCATATTTCCTAGTGAAAATAAGACTACCCTGGAACAATCAGGGTAGGTATTAATTCGTTATATGAGGTTTACAAAGTCGTCCCAGAAACTGCATTTTAGCAGCTGTTTAACAGCAGAGGTGACGGGCCAGCATGTGGCTGACAAATTGTGACAAGTACCTTCTAAAAATAAACAGCCATGTAAGAGGGAGTAAGCATCATGAAGCTATTGCCACGATGGCCCTTTTGAGAAAATACGTGCAATAAGCCAAGACGCCTTATGAAGTTACCCACAGTCAGCTGAAGTAATACTTCACCAAAAAACTATTTGTAAAGGCCAGGGTAACCATTAGAACACCTGCTTCAGACAAACCTCCTTTGTTCGAGAGACGTGTAAGGTAACTCCTATGCTGAAATGTGGGCCAATGTCAATAGAAAACCTGACTGGATTTATTTAGGTTGTGTCACTACGAACTGTGCTACTTTCGTCACAGCCACACGTTCACTTACTGTCCAGCTAAGACAGACAGTATGAAAAGTCCATTAGTTTGTCTTTATTTTTACACTCACATAGAATATCCATTCACATAAGAAAGTTAGACCTTAAACAGCCACATTAGTTTGTCAGCCCAATGAAGTTAAAGGTTTGGCATATTCCAGCTCAAACGAGGATATACTGTAATTCTATTTTTTCTTCTACAAGTCAACAATAATTTCTGTAATATACATTGTATTATATTTTGCAAATTAAGAGGAATTTACTTCCCACTCTGAAATTAATAGACATTTTTAAGTGCTCTCCTCCTACAAAGAAAAATACCTGAGGTAAATACCTTAAGGTGCAAAAACAAAAACTACTAACCCAGGTTTAGAAAAGAAGAAACTACAAGACATCAAATTAACAGGACAGAGACAAAACCATAGTACGGGGCTAGGTACAAAGAGTAAGAGAAGGGAGAAATGAAAAAAGGATTGATGTTTCACCTGGGCATTCAGAAATACACCGTCTCCCCATGCGGACCAATAACACGTGCTACAGCAAAGCTCAGGTTTCTTTGCTCCAGTTCCTTACAACTGCTTTATAAAGCTAACAAAGCATTTGTGCACCACATCACGTACGTAATCGTTCTCCAGCAGTACCCAGTTGTCCACACATTTTTCAACAGCTGAGGAGAGATTCTTCTAAGAGTCACCCTAAATAAAAGCCCTACAGGCTTCTCCAGGAGGATTTAGGAGTAGTGGAGACCCGCTATCCATCAATGTTCTGTGTAGTAAAATAAGAGCTCATGGCACTAAAATAGATGGCTGCCTCAGATACAGCAGAGATGCAATAAACTCTTCTCCTCCACCTCTGAAAACCTCTGCACCAATTATTCTTTCCTTGACGTTGTTACTTCAAATCATTTTTAATAGCTAGTCTTGAATTGTGTTGCCATCTGATAGTCATTTGGTGGCCTGTGACCAAGGAGCTGGCGTCTTCCCACTAAATCATCATGTATTAAAACAAGGCATCAGCCCTAATTAGCAGCTTCCAGCAGGCACAGAGAAGCCATAATAAGGATGGAAACACAATTACCCTCCTTCCTACAAGTGCCTGGTCTTGGTCAGCATGTGGCTCACAGAGCCACGTGTATTTCCACACCTGCGTCACACAGAAGTGCTCAGTCTTCAGAGAAGACCCCTCTGGGCAGCTCCCAGGCAGGATTTCTGGGTGCTTTGTGTAATGGATTCATCACAGGCCCCCAACACTCAGGGCACCACGTAGAAGCATATACAGCAGATCAACAGAGAACGTGAAGTGCTACTCAAACCGAGACCCTCAAAATTGCCTTTCCATAACTCAGAGTGAAAACTGCTTTACTCGGAGTGCTTGCTGTCTGCTCACTACCTCTGTAGCAGGCAATATATTCCAGAAATTACTTAGCTACTGCACCAATAAAAAAAGAGTTTAATAAATCAGGCCATGTAACCAGCACTCATAGCACACACCGGCGCAAGATCTTATTTCTTGTTTCACACAGCATCCTCCACAAGCCATTCCTCTCATTTTTTAAGATGCATTTGCTACTTACTCCTTTGAGACTACAGCCAGAAAGGAAGCGATGCAATAAACCAACATGCATTTTATCCACAAGCTAAATTAATATTTTACAAAGGCATAGTACTAATGTAATTTCAATCAATGGGCCATTTACTGCTTTCACTGGGGAAGCAGCCAATCGTTAACTGTCTTCAACAGGAAATCACAACTTGTGTCAAGACCGATGGATAGCATCTCTGCAGCTTTCAGCATCTTGTTAGGGCTCCAACAGCAAGCCCAGCAGCACAAAGCATCTTGGCCACATGTCCTGTTTCAGCAGCACCAGGCACCTGCATCGCTCTTAACACTCTCTTCAGTACAGAATCTCTGTAAATCTCACATCCAGAAATTGTGGAGTTTGGCCTAGGGGGGGGTGTCTGTCTTTTCTTTTAATAAAGCTTTTTAATCAACTGCCATAGAATCCAGTAATACCTCAACAACACCATCTTGTCTGCTCAGCATGTCGTGCTCCTCCTTGGTGATACAATCACATCTAAACACCTTTTAAACCAGATTTTGATTTTGTACTTGCTAACTTGGAAAGACCAGAGCTATCTCTACACTCAGTGCCACCATAAATCAATACAGCAAAACGCCAGTTAAAACTATTGACATGGCTATATAAACAAAATCGCTGCTTCTTCATTACCATAGCCACACCACCTTCGCAGCAAGCCAGTGGACAGCACACGGTCAGCCATCAGGCACTGTGCCTACGGCAGTGGCTCCTGCCTGCACAGACCAGGGAGGGTACTTCTGATCCCCACATACAAAGAAATCTGTAATACTGCACGGCCAAGGCACACTCTCTCCATTCAAAGCACACTTAAATACTCACTGCTGTGTATCCTGATACTTCTTTGACAAAGCCAAAATACACACAGCCAGTCAAGTTCATGCTGGCTACATACACAACTGCAACGTGCTACTGAGTTCAGCTCGGTCAAGTATTTTGACAAAGTCTTCTGCTCAGGTGAAGGGAAGGTTTCCTAACAAGATTAAGCACTCACCTCAAAATCTAAACAAAAACATTGTAGAGTATGTATTGTAGATACGTCCCAACAGATAACAAATGGAAAAGGCGTGCGCGCCTCTTAACTTGCATACGAACAAAATTAAGTTTCCCTTTATATCTTTGTTTTCCTTATGAAGAAAGCACACAAGCATCCATTTCTCATACCCCGTACAACAAAGCAACACAAATACAGACAAGAGTCAATATTGAGCACACAGAAACATATCAGGCGTTAGCATCTCTTACCCACCCAGCTCAGTGCATACAAAGATAGTGTCGCTACCCAGTTTTCCTGCTGTTGCTGTATTTTAGTGGGGAAAAAGAAACTAGAAATAGGGAGTTATTACAAAAGTTTCCTCTGATGTTAATCCCTAGTAAAAAAAAAAAAAAAAAAAAAAAAAAAAAAAAAAAAAAAAAAAAAAAAAAAAAAAAAAACCTCTCTCAAGAAGTATCTTGCACATATGCATCATTGGTTAAAAACATTCTCATGCTAGAAAATGCATCAAGAGTAAATACTCTTGTAACGTCTCATCCATTTCTTTTTTTATACTGCAAGAAAGTGTTTGATAACACAGCACCACATGCTCTCTGTAGAGGTCAAGCTGTTCAGAAGATCCTATGCACAATGTAAGCGTTTATTCTCCACCTTATACAAGTCTTCGCGCTTTCAGATGCGCCAAGACTTCCATTTGGAGCCATAATCTAAAGCAGACCATTGCACCACCCAGACTTCAGAAAGAAGAAACCTCACACCCTACCTCTCAAAAGTCATTTTCTTTTGTTCAGCTAACAAGATTGTATCACTTATCCTGTTTATGTTGTAGCCTCACAAACAGTTGGATCAGCACAAGTGAGGCAGCAGAAGACATCAGCATGGGAAACAAAGCTCTTAAACAAGCTTTGCTGCTAGAAAAATACAATGTGCCATAAAAGATTTAGCCTTCTGTTTAAACAAGCCAAATCTCAAGCAGAAGCTTCTTCCAGCTGTATTGGTGGTACTGCCTTATTTTTCCATTATCTGCTTACAGACCACATTTGCGTAACATCCTATCTTACCCCGCTAAGTTTGTATTTATTTTTTGGTTAATATGACAAGACGTCTGAATGACTAATTTCAAACAGAAAATACTGCACTGCTATTTCTCCCTCCAAATGCAGAAAAAGTAAGACAGATGGGAGACAAAAGTACCCGTGAAAAAGAAAAAGAAAAACTGCAATTACAAACCACAAAAAAAAAAAAAAATCCAAAATTTAAGAGCATCATCCCAAGGAGAACGGGATGTATCTCCCCTTTTGCAAACCACAAATAATTATTAGATAAGCATTTTCATTTATTAAGCCAAGTTTATTTTCACTTTAAGACACTCACAAACAAGCAAACAAAAACAATCAGCCCAGTAAAGACAGGCAACAGACATGCCTGGCCAACATGCCTTCCACGAAACTTAATCCCTTTTCTCAGGTAATTCACACTGATAGCAGATTTTCATTGTGTCCTTTTAAGGGTTTATCAGAGTACCTGCAACTAAAATAAAAATGTGGAAATTTTGCTGTATTGGTATTTTTATGGATAGCAAAACACCTTTGTTTTATTAGTGACTGAGAATAAAGACCCTTCTCCCCCTCCCTCTCCCAGAACACTTAAATTATTTTAACTTTATCCTTTTCCTTCACTGTTTTAATCAGGTAATGATATACATACTGGCCATCATTGTTAACCAGAACTCTCTGGGACTGCTGAAAATGGGATATAAATCACTTTTATTCAGGTCAGACAATACAGAGACGCACAAAGAAATCCATCCACAGATACGCGTGCAGAACAGAGCTGCACAGAGAATAAACAGCCAGTTTCAGCCCCAAAACAAAGCTGTAAGAGAAGCGCTGCAGCAGGCTTCCTCTCTTCTGTACTTCACAAAGTTCAGAACAAGCAAACTGGAACACTACTTCCATTTCGAGACTTACTAAAATACATCCTTTCATGCAAAATATATCCAGCAAATTAAATCTGCCACACTGACTGCAGCAAACAGCGCGCGCAGGCTGGGCCGCCCTTCACAAAGGCTCTTTGTGGAGCTATCTTTCTGCCAGCGCTCCTTTTCAATTCCCAAACAATACCTTGCAAAAATTAGATCTCCTACTGTGGGAAAATTCCCAAAACACAAGCCAAAATATATTTTCTCATGAGAATACAAAAAGCCCTCCATAAGGAAGTCAAAGTTCTTGCAATGTCTGTTCGTTATACATAGAGTTATTCTCAAAATGCACTAACAGATCAAGTGGCAGCATCTTGATTTAGGAAAAAAGCTATCAAAATCAAATCAGTAATTCATCAGAATGAATCAGAGCTACCACTCAATAATTTGCATAAGCACACAGACTTTTAAAGTCTTGGAATTTGAAAAACAGTAACTTCTTCCACAAAAACTTATCTAACCTCTCCTGCACTTGGTATAAACTAAACAGAGCATCTCCTGAGATTATGTTTAAATCTTTTTCTCCTCCCCTCAGCTCTCCCCCCGGGTGTGAAGTGTTTTCCACAAACGCCCTGAGCACGCAGCAAACAGCGTGCCTCCCTGCGAAGGGGAAACGTGACTTCAGGGGAAACGCTTGTGCACCGCTTACTGCTCTAGCTCTGCTCCCACGGCAAGCAAGAACTACAAGTCCTTTTTGCCTCAGTGGTTCAGCTGATGGCTTCGCCTCCGACTCGGTGCGGCGAAGCAGCACAGACCGCAAGAAAGGCAGGGTGTGGGTGGGGGAGGACAGGGCTCCGAGCGAGTGGCACCGGGGGAGGCGAGCAGGTGAGAGCAGCGTGGGCTGAGGGGTGGGTGCCCAGGCTTCAGGCCCAGCAAGCACAAGCTGCTCGCTTCAGGAGCTTCACTGTGCAAGTGTGCCACAGAAAGGAAAGGCAGCACCAATGCTCACAGCTTTACGGGTAGGAGCGTGTGCCCACAGGGCTGTCACAAGCATGCCTGCAACTCACAGGGACAGGACCAGCCCCAAGCAGCTCCAGATGCTCCTGCAGGTACAGCAGTGTTCAAAAGCAAACTCTATCAAACAGGCGATTAATGAAGTAGGAAATTACACTGAGCTTATCACTGCTACAGTTAAACCGGCAGTTTCCAAGTTACCGAGTTTCCAATTAGCTTGGATTTGTACAGCTAACCCAGCTGCAACCTCCTGATGCAATGAGAAAGCAGGCACGTGTTGAGGATAAGGCTTCAAACCAGCTATTTCTGCTCTATAGGTGGAGGCTCCCTCGTCACACCCGGGTGTTTGCAAGCATCGGTGAAACTCACTCCTACAGGATAGGGAAACCTGCTAACGCACAGAGTACTCACCCTGTTACAGGGAGGAGTAATGCAAAAAGAAAAAAGAAAAGCAACAACTTCACTCCTCTGTGTTCTCACCATTCCCAAGGCCCTTATCAACAGAGATGTGAAGGGCTATGGGAAAACGCACCCTCCTTCAGAAAAGCTTGGAAATAAACCTGTTTTCTTTCAGAACAAGAGAAACACCGAGCAGCTTGTTAAAGTGCAAGTCCTCAGCCTCAGGAAGCACATGAAAATTTATGGTGGAAGCTTTGAATCAGACATTCCTGAACTTTTTCTGACAGACTGCGATGAGAGGTCGCAAGAAAGAATCCGAGCTACGCAAGGGTTCTCAGATTGGGTTATCGGCACAAAGCAGTCTACTCTACAGCTGAGTTTGTTGAAGCTATGCTGTGTACCAACACTAGCTCAAGAGTAAACATTAAGAGGAAAAAATGTATCCTTACTTCAAAGATATATTCTGTAGCTATTTCTGTGCTAAACACACACATTACTTGCTTTGTCAGGTAAAGGTCTCACTTTTTCCGCAGTAGTTACTTTGTTTTTTATTCTCCCAGTTAAATGCTGAAACATGGCAAGAAAAACCTCTATGGCAGAGGTACAAATTTACCGTAACTTCATTCATCTTGCCTGCAGCCATCTGTCCCAGCTACAACCTAAGAGCCACCAAAAGACAGCACTGGTTCACCAGACACTAGATTTTCATTCTCTGGGGGTGTTAACAACTAACTTCTAGTTTATTAGTTATATTCACAATAAACCTGAATGTATTCCCTTACCCTGGATTCACCTGTGAAACACTTCTTTCCTACGGCTGTTAAATTAAAGTGCCTCCCTTTTATTTTCTAAGAGATCACTATAGCAAGAAGGAAACGCTCATTTCTGGCTTATCTTAAGCTTGCACACAATCACACTATCAGCGGCTACGAGTTAAAAATAACACAACTGGAGAACAAGCTGAAAGTTTATTTGGAAAAAGCATAGGTACATCCTATAATTAAACCATTGTTCCTCTCAAGTACTCGAGAAGGGAATATCTGCCCAGCAGTAGCATCCTGTTTAGATGTCCCGGGCCTTGCAGTGACACACCAGCACCCAACCAAGGGGAGCAGTGCAGTGCTCCCCTCTCCTGCTAGGTGCCCGCTGATGCTGTGACTTCTCAGCCACTACCATGCTGAGATGGCTGTTTCCAGAAGAAAACCTTCGGCACCCAACACATTTAAGGCATACGTTAAAAATTCTTCCTGCAGACGTCACTATGTGGCATGAACACAGTGAGCTAGTATGTGGAGTTTCTGAAGTACCCAGCAAGTCACATACCATGCCATGCAAATGAGCTGTTCAGATAAAGAGGGAGATTAGGGCTCGTTTTCTCTTAGTGGAAAACAAAAGCAGCCGTATTTATTTTATTTGATCAAACTACACCAGAAAAAAACATCGTGCTCTCTAAGGTGGCCCATGAAGCTGATAAGAAATGGTTTTGATAAGACATAAAGCTATAAAATTTCATACAAGATGACATTTGGGAGAAAAAAAGTAGACTGCTATTACTCACAGCTTAAGGGCATAAAACCATTTGTAATTTATGAACATTTAAAAGTCAGATTCCCCAAAGTAGTTAAATTAACTTCCCAGTTCAAGTCTTTAAAGAGAAAATGAATAGTTTAATAAAGCAATTACAGAGGAGAGCTGTTACACAACAGACATGTTCTAGTACAGGCTACGTATATGTATTTTATTTTTTTTTTTTTTTTTTTAGTTTTGGCAACGGAGTGTTAAGCTGTAATTCACAAAACTCAGAAAAAAAAAAAAAAAAAAAAAAAGTTTAAACAAGGACACATGGAAGAGGTATGACACTAAGAGCTTCCCGAAGCAGTCATAGAATAGTTTGACTTCCCCCCATAAAAACAGCCCTGTTCAAAATTACCAAGAGACTTTTGCATTACATATGCTCATGCAAAGCTAAGTTTGCTTTCTCCAATGGTTCCTATCAGAGATAACAGACATTAGCACTGTACACGTGCCTGAGAGCTTCCTATGTTGCTGTCACTCCTCTCATCTGAGCCTGCAGTGAAGTCACTTCACTAAATTTGCACCGTGACAATCCAGGCCAAAATAGTAATGTCAAACACAAGTTTACACCTCCCTCATCTGGGAGAAGCTGAGTCCCACTGAGTTTGTTAATGCAAGTAAGCAGTAAATATGCTAACACTCCTCTTGTGTTATTTCCTGTACTGACATGAGTATGATAAACATATATATTTTCTTTCCAACCCTCTACTGACTCTAAATGATTTCACCTAATGAGTTCTCAAAAGCCAAAAATAAGTAACTACCTTTACCAGGTCCCGTAGTAAAGAAAGAAAACACATGGAAAGGAAAATAAGGATGGTAAAAAGTTGCTTTTGGGGAGGACGGAAAAACAAGGTCTAGGTATCTTTATATAAAAACTTTTTTTTTTTCACTTGATAACTGCATTACAGAGCTATCATGCATAGCTACATATCTTTCAAATTCCAATACCTCTGTAAGATAAAACTGAGACAACTTCCAGAGTGGAAAGCAAGCACTAGAAAACTCTACGCAGCATAGCTCGGGACAAGCCGCTCAGGGAGGGCAGGGGGACTGCTCCTCTGGCAGCCCTGCTCCCACCAGCAGCGACAGGAGGGCACGCCTGATCACCAGCTTCAAGCATTCCCAGCGCTAATGACATGTTACATTTCCCACCAATCTGGTCGTATTTGCGGCTTATTTTGGCCAGCGTCAGCTCCGTGGATTTCAGGGTGGGTTTCTTTTCCTGTGGCGACTGCCACAGCAGGCTTTCAGTCTGCTGATTTTTGAAGTTTTGGTGCATTAATGCAGCCCCAGCATTCCCGATTTAGCTCTCTGCTCTGTGCCCTTCACACCAGCTTTGTCCCTGCATTCAAGCTGACTTTTTTTTTCACTGCGTCACTTCTTACTCCCAGTTATTTTTTTTGGTTACCCCTTGCAGAGAGAAGGGCTGGCTGGCAGGGACACAAGTTGGCCAGCTCGCTTCACCTGGCGCGGACCTACACAGCTGTCACGGGGAAGTTTCGGCTCCTGAGCCCAGCCCGGTGGCCCCACGACCTGACTGACTGGTTCCTGAGCAACTGCCGGTGTCACTCCCCGCAGACAGCCGGCCGTCCCTCGACAGCCGGCTGCCCAGGTCGGGCACGGCCACCACGGCTCCCCGTGCTGGGCTGCGTGCTTCTCCCAGCGCGAGGGCTCTCGCCGCGGCTTCGTCAACCGCGCTCTCCCCAGGACAGGGCGCTCGGCCTCCTGCAGCTTCCACAAGGCGCTGAAGGACTGGCTTCAACACTCGGGAACAGACATTTGGAAAGGTCAAACAAGGACAAAGAAACAACTTTAGCACCACAAAAACACATTCCAGAAGCTTAAAAAAAAATAAAATAAGACGGGGGGACCAGAAGGTTTGTAAAGGAGACATGCTAAGTATGATGCCTATGCAGCCAGCGTGTTTTTCCATGGAAGCTTTTATTTTCTCACACGTATTCCACGCGGATAAAAATAACATTACCACAATGACGTCTCTCTAGTAGGAGGAATGACTTCTGGGTGCAGCCCGAAAGTCAAGGTTTCCTCTTTGCCCCCAATTTGAAAGCGCCACCGGCCAATCAGCGCCGTGCCAAAATAATCTGCGAAAACATCTCTTCCTAAAAACCCGGAGCACGCCGAGCTCCCAGGACGCAAGGGGTATGTGTGTGTGGGGGGGGAAGCCCCTGGAAAACGGGGCGGACGGCAGCGCAGCCCCCCGCAGGGCCAGCCGGGGGGTGCGGCGAAAAGCTCCTCAGCCGCGGGCAGCGGGCGGTGACCGCCCCGGGCGCCGCTCACCCCGCCGCACCCCGCGGGCACGGCCCCGGTCCCCAGCGGCTTCGGGACCTCCGCGACCCCCGGTGCGCCCCCGCCGCTGGCCGGGAGCAGTCGGCGCGACCCCCCCCCCGGGGCGAAAGGGGGGGCAAGGAGGAAAGTTGGCGGCTGTGGCCGCCCCGTCCCTGCCTCCTCCCCACGGTGCCCCCCGGTTCCCTCCCCTCGCGGGGTCCCGGTGCCGCTTACCTGGGGGCTGCGCTCCGCCGGGTTCTTCATCACCGCCTGGCGGAAGCTGTTATCCACGTAGGACGCCATCGCGCCCCTCTCCGCCGGCAAGGCGGCGGGGAAGGAGGGAGGGGAGGAGAAGAAGGAGGTGGAGGAGGAGGAGGAGGAGGGAGGGCCGGCCGCGGCCTGGCGCTGCGGGCCGGGGCGACGAGGAGGAGGAGGAGGAGGCGGCGGCGAGGGGGGGGGGCACCGCGGGCTCAGCAGCGCCGCCGCCCGGAGCAGGCCGAGACCGAGACCGAGACCGAGCCCCGGCGGCGAAGGGGGCGCGGGGGCGCCCGGTGGGCTGGGGGCGCCTGGCGGCGGCGGCTGGGCGCTCCCGCTCTATCCGGCCCTGCGCCTGCCGCCGGCCCGCTGCCGCTCCGCCGCATCCCCCCGGGCGCCTCCGCCTCCCATCCGGGCTGCTGGGGGGCTCCGCGCCCGTCTCGGCCACGGGGAAGTTGCTGGCTCCGGGAGGCGGAGCGCCGGGGCGGGACGGGGCGGGACGGGGCGGGCCGAGGGGGGCGCTTTGTGCCCGGCTCCCCCCCGCTGGGGTCCCGGTGGGGCCCCCGCTGCCGCCCCGGTGCCCCCAGGTGGGCTCTCGGGCTCGGTGGTCGAGCTCGGCTCTGCTGCAAGCCGTCCCGGGAAGCTTGCCCTGCCCCGAGAGCCGCCGCCTGTCGTTTGGGGGATTTTCGCCCCAAAAAGATGGGGTGTGAGAGTCCCGAGGGTGCCGTCAAGCGTCTGGGCCCCCACCTGTTGGGTGGCGTGGCTGGGGGCCTCGGGCAGGCCACCTGCTGCCATCCCTCCCAAAACCCACCCAGGCCGGCCGCCCTCACCGCAGCATGGGGGGACAGGCTGAACGTTTGGGGGCTTCCCTTGGCTCTGTCCTCTCACCTGAGCACAGCCTTTAGAGCACAAAGGTCTCATCTCATGGCTGGTCATATTTGTTTGCCACGACACTGAACACGGCACAGCAGCAGCTTAAGAAATGCTAAGCAGGGAGCTGTTATTAATGTGTCATTAGTGGCAATGTAGAACTGTTACTGTATTTCCTTTTGTAAACAATGTGTACCCTTTGCTGCTACGTATTGTGCAGTGTAAATAATACTGACACAAAGAAATCTGATGGAATTGATTTTCAGTCACTAATAAGGGTTTGCACATTTTTATTGTAAGGTAGCACGTTTGTTTTTATTTTTATTTGTGAAAAACAATGAACACTCATAGGGAGAACAGTTTTTGTCTTGCATGACATACGCTTCTTGTCTCAGGAGACAAAGCCGTATGCTTTTAGACATGGATGACTCTCAAGCAGGCCGTGTCCTCAAATAGTAGTCTACTAAACCTCTTGAATGAAACCTGCTTTTGGTTCGTTAACGAAGATAACTCTCTGGGCTAAGCCCACTCATATGCGGGGTATAATTCTGGGCAGACCATGGGAAACAGGGAGAGCTCCACATCCCAGCTATATTTTGCTTCTGGTTGCTTATTAGTAGTCCTTATGGGGAATAATTTCATTTTTAACTAGCATTGGACATACAATGTCCTTTGCCCTGAAAAATAAGTTTTAAATATGCCTCACATTCATCATCCAGAGAGTATCATTTCTTCAAATTAATCAAGCCTGCAGCTACATGGAAGTACCAGCTTTTCTGAAGATCAGCATACCAACCTGGAGTGCTAAGATTTTCTTTTTTTTTGTGGGGCATATGTACACGCCGAGTGCCACAGGAATGCAAGGAATGCTCTCTTGGGCTCTTCTCTTCCATCACTTCGGGGCACTGAATCTCTCCTGTTGCAGATGAGCTTGCCTGACATGTTCGTATCTCTAAATCAAAACAGAGCTACCCACTCTATTTTAATATGTAATTATCTTTAATTTCAGACCTGTTAGATTTAACAGCATAAAGTGAAGGGTTTCACTCTGATTCATTTTTGTTGTTATCTGTTAACAGAATACCTGTGATTCACAATGATACTTAACTTCAGCTGATGGGAGTTGGGGAGATCTGTTTATACGCTGATCAGAGTAACAAATCTTGATGGCTATAGATGTATGTCAGAGGCCCATCACACACCACAATGGAGATGGCAATGGATGAAAGCTAGAGAATTACATAAAAATACATTCAACAATTTCTCAACAGTATTTAAGAATATGTTGCACTTACACTTTCTTTAGTTGTCTGTAAGCAATATGTTTGTATTATGCAGATGCTTCTGATTTTTTTATTATCTCCATGGTGGATACCATGGTGTCATCTATGTTGTCTTTTCTTCCTGATATTAGAATAGCTCTTACATCTGAATTGGGAATATATAATCATCAAAAATAATCATCAAAATAATCATCAAGATACACAGAAAAATATTTTTAAAGGACACAATTGTTAATCACTGGGAAAAAAAAAAAAAAAAAAAAAAAAAACTATTTTCATGCAAATGTTCAGTGAAGTATAATATACAATATCAAATGCAGCCTTTTTCTGTTTTCTGACTTCAGCAGTAGATCAATACATTTTAGAATATACACATATATCAGGATCTGCCATTCATTCTGCATTTCCTTTTTGGTTGTTCCTTAGTCTATCTACATTAAGCAGCCTGATTTACAATGTTTTGTTCTGTTTTGGTGTTTTTTTTTTTCTGGGGACTGGTCACGTCATTACTCTCCATAGGTTTCCTACCCCACTGAACAATAGAAAATCAAGAGTTAACCATGTACAGTGCATATGGTACATACATTGCTGGTAGTTCAGCCATATGAAGAAGATGCAACTCAAAATGTGATAGCTTGATATAATATTGCTTAGTAGTGTTATGTTAACAAAGAAATAAAAACATTATCCTATTTTAAAACCCATTTTAAAACATTTAAGGAAATGTATTTTTCTTATAAATTGCAGAATTTTTGTCTTCCCAAATATCTTCATTTACTTTAAAGGACAAATTGAAATGGTTAAGTCAAAGTTACTAAAATGCCAAGGAAAAAATTCAGCAGTTCTATGAGCTGACCCTCATGTTAAAAAAAGACACTCATGTTTTCAAAGGCTGGCACTTGACTGAGCCACACAGCTTTTAGTTTGTGGCACCAGTTATTGGTCACCAAGAGTTTAATACCTGGATTGTTCAGCAGAGGCCAGCCTGCTCTTATAGGGAAATAGAACATTGTCTCTTTGGGGATTTCAGTAAATTATAACATTTTCAGAAAAGTATATAGTCAGTGCAGATAAAAACTCATTGATCTCCTTTCTTTGGGTAAATTGTCACTTTCATATATCTTCTGAAGACTGGGTGGCAGCTGAAACAAATTCATACAGATGAGTTTCAGTATGCAGAACTGCCTGTCAAGTTCTTCCCAGCTGTCTTCTGGCCATTTCCCCGAAAGCATAAAAAGTTACTTTCATAACTGTGTTGGTGGAACATAAAGGGGAGCCAATCTGATGAACCACTCCATAGCTGACCTTGAGAATAGGAGTCATTCCCATTGGGCTGGGCAGAATCCAATTTAATTGGATTTTAAGACAAGGATGAATGTTTTCTGGTACAAGTAAGGCTACTGCCATCTCCTTCGAACAAGCTTAGCCTCTATGCTCAGTTTTTGGGGATGACAACATTTCCAAGAATGTTGTTCTTTTGGAATTTATACATGGATGTGATTATTACCATTTGCAACTCCATTTTTTATTGTCTTTTACAACATGAAGAACATGTTTTTGTTTTTAATGCATTCTCTAGCTACATGGCTATTTTTCAACTAGAGATCTCCAGTGTACAAGCACAGTATATAACCATCACTCTCTATCCCTGAACTAGAAGGGTAGGTTAAAAGGATATCAGTGAGTTGATACAGTCCATGCTAAAATAATTCTTTGAATGTTTACTGTTGCTTTGTGGTCCTTTTGTACCTGTAAGGCAGCACAAAATTCAAAATACTGTAAAAAAGAGACTGGCATGTGCCACTAAACAAAATTTGTCTTTTGCTTTTTCTTACAAGGAACAAGAGAAGAGTTTGTGACTACTATGATGCATCTCATACATTTATTCAGAATTTGTCACTGCATGTAGAATATGTCACTGCATTTGGGAATATTTGTCGCTTAACTTATGCTGTACCTGCAAACATATCCATCTAAACCAGCTTTAACTAGTGAGTTTAATACTAGCAGTGGCAGCTCAGGGACCAGCATGAACCAGCTGTCCAAGTATTTATAGGGTCATCTGTGAAGAACTCACGGCACACACAGTGTTCCCTTCAGCCATGCTGATAGAAGTAACTATACAAAGGGAAGAGTAGCCAAAATCTGTATTGTGGGAGCACCTTGGAAGCACAATAACAGACCGCTGACTCTGCTAGGTACTGTATGAACACCAAATTATGAACTCTCAAGAGGTCAAGCCTGAGTTTCTGAAGAAAGCACAAGTAGGTCCAACACAAGCTTCATTAATGCTTGTGACCATCATACACGTGCCCATTATCACTCAGTCATGGAAATGCTAGTTGTGGAAGCAGAGCAGTGTCAATTCCACTTCCATTGTAAGATGGAACTGTCAAGTAGCATCTTTTTGCCATTTTTCAAGATGTGTAGTGAAAGAGGTCATTTCCATGGGATGACAAAAAGTACAGAAGAGTAAGTCTGTGCTTCGTTGCTGGTAGGCTCCAGAACAGGCTGCCACAAAGAGAGAGAGGGGTCCCATTTTTTTTCTTGGATTGTACCCACTACACAGCAACAAAACTATCAGATTAAAAACAGGTTCCTTTTGGATAGATGACACTTTCTGATTGATATAGGTAAAAAATGCAGTCTACTCCTTCCCAAATAGTCATCCACAATCTAATATAAGCAGGATATACATAGGAGCAATTTCAGCTGTTGAAGTATATTATATCACAGTTTTGTGAACTATATATTCAGTGCCACATATATTTCAAATGCTATATTTAAGTAGCATCCAAAATAAGGAAAGAAATACCTCATTTTTATTCATGTTTTCATGACTGGACAAGTTAGAGCCCAAACTTACATTTCTGTGTTTTGTTTTTAAACCAATATATTTCCTGAAAGAAAACATAAACTTACTCTTTCTAAAATAACTGTAATTGAGTTGTTTAAAATAATCTTTTGAAGTTTCTACAACCTAAACATTACATGATTGTGCTGAAATATGAAAAAGGGAAATTGTCTAGAAGCCAATCTAGACAGGATTACTATTTATTCAAAGCTGGCCAAGTCTTTAAAAGAATTTAACTCATAAATATTAACAATGGGTAGCCAGATAATCATTAATATCTAATGATACTGCTTTTCATAAACCCTAGAAGCTGACAAAGTTAAATCTGTTCTGATAATAGATTGCGTAGAATGATAAATAAAGCATGCAATTCTCTGCAAGGAAACTGAAACACAAAAGAAGTGGGAATTTTATTTCTGCACAAAGATGTGAAATATTCATAAGATAAAAATGTATTGTTAACTCTGTTATTAAGACCTCTCACTGCAAATGTGCTATTTTCATTATTAGGATTCTATACTGATTGCCTAATTTTCACTGTCTACCATCAGAAAAAATATTTAAGATAATCAGTTTTATTATATACGATTGACATATTTGGCTTCAGTCTATACTAGCCCTTTCAAAAAACATGAATATATTTATAATTTTTGGCATTTCTGCGGGGCATTATTCTATAAATTAAGTTTACAGCTGGTAGCATTCTTCTGTAATGAATTATTGATTAATTATTCCACATATTGCCTTTCCTCGGTCAGCCACCAAGCATTGTTTACTGCACTGCTCGATGAGCTTGCGCTGGAAATGTTTCTTGGAACAAATCCCCGAATGCCGCATTCCCATCATGTTTCACCTCTTTACTCTTGTCATCATGTTCTATAGGAATCGGCCGCACTCTTCCCTGCGCACTACATTGCATCGTGAATGCGCTCCAACATGATACTACCAGCACTCATTAGAAGAGCATTTGCATCTCCATTGCTTCCTAGTGTCCTTTATAAATCATTCCACTGCTTCAAAAATAATAGTCGTTGTGTAGCGTGTTTGTGTTGTTCAGCCTTCTTCATCCTTCAGTCACCACTTAGATCTGTTCAAAGCATATGGGGATGTGTGGGTGTGAGCTTAAATGAATGTTTCCATGCCGTTCATACATATACTGGCAAAGCATATTCACACCTTTATCATAATGTGACAAGTACTAGGTACCAATTTAAGTAGATAAAATCAGCTTTAAGTTCAGTAAAATCTAGAAAAGTTAATATTTTTGCTACTTACAATCAGTGATATCACACTCCATCAACTTACGTTCCATTTGTTTTTCCAGGAAGAAACCATCTAGTACCTGGAATAAAACAGCATTAAAATCTAATTTTTCCTTGTCCCAGGAAAGCATATTCCAGTTAGACCAACACTGAGGTAAACTATCAAAGCAGTCTAAGCCTATCCTGGAATTGTCCTGATTGGTCCTGACAGTTTAATGATGATATGCCTAACCTTGTGTATGCAGAGTGCCCCGCTGCATCCATCAAACAAGAATATTTGTATTAGATCATGTGTACAAAAGGTTGTTATGACCAAGTGTGTTTTCCACAGAATCTATGATTATCAGTAATGCCAGTGGAGAAAAATAAGGGTTTCTATGTCTTTCTTCTTGTAGGGAACTTGGAGAGATTCCTGTTTCCACCTCCAGCTAGCTCTGTGAAAATACATAGTGATCAATCCAAGTATGAAATTCATCTGACATGAAGAAACTGACAAAAATAAGCAACACTGCAGAGGTGAGCTGTTACTAACCATGGTATAGAAGTATACCTGATGCGTTATTTGTGCTACCTGGATCTATTTCTAAGACACACTCCAATAACCACTTTCCCTCCATTTGTGTGCGTGTGTGTGTGTGTAAACTTCACTGTTTGTTCTATGTATTAAGCAGATGCTTATAATGCTCTTTAAACATTCACCAGCAAGCTATGATAAATCTTCCTACTTCTCTAACAACTGGCTTGTGCCTGGAACATCCACTATCAGCCTCTTATACCATTGCTGCAAGAACATGGGAACATCCTTCTGGCTTCCAGAACAAGTTTACAGAAAATAAAAATAGAAGATTGCCCCCCTCATTGCTGCTACAGTTAGAGGAAGTTGTCAACGGGAGGTCTGCAGCCAAGCAAGTTTATCTTGTAAGTGTTTTCTAAGTCAGGAATAGAAACTGAAATGTGGGAAGCAATTGTACAGAAAGAGGTACTAGGGATGGAGATTACGATCTTGTGGGAAACCAAGTGACTCTTTGGAAGACATTCATTTCAAAAGACACGTGAACCCTTAAAGATTTTGTCACAGGGAAGTTATTTGCTCGGAATTTTCCCCTTTTTTCAATGCACTAACAACTTGAAATACTGCTGACATATGCTGGCATCTGACTGACAGGACAAAAGCACTGTGCACTGCTGCAATAAAAACACCCTTGTGTTACCCATATTTAGCTTTTGTTTCTCTTTCTTCAGCTCAAGCTAGCTGGAATGGAGACAGCCAAATGTATTTAGTCCTTGGGACAAGGAAGTCCTGGCATACTTCAGGAATATCCTCCTTCAAATATGCTGGAGGGTGGAGACTGGAATCCACACGCTCCGGTGCATGTGCAATTAGCATCCACGTGAGGCAGGGCTCAGGTGGATCATTTCTCCTGCTTCTGTGTACCTTCGTATTACAGCCCAGGTCCTCGTCTAACAAAAACCTTTGTGTTTCAAGGAGATGAGCTGGCTTCTGCCTGCTGAAAATAGCTAAGGATCTGCTCCTTGGCTCTGGTCCCTGCTGGGGCTGCTAGGAATTCCCATGGTGTTGCAACAGAGGACAGACATGCTCCTTTTCATCTCCAGCTAAAAAAAATAATTTAAAAAAAATAATGATTTTAACTCCCAGATAGAGCGACCTCTCTGAGTTGTGCTCGGCAGTGCCGCCAGGAAGGGGTGCATAACGAACAACAAAACAATCTTGTGCCTGTCTGTCCAGTGGCAACATCTGTATCGTGTTAGCAATGCTCAGACTCTTGAAATGATAAGTCTCTCAGGTTGAACTTAGCTGTGTAACTTCATTCCATGCATGCAAGTAGCTTATAATTCTGCCTCAAGCCTTCTCATTACTCTTGCCTTCAGGATGAAGTTAGATTCTTCTTGTCGTGGAGGAAAAGAGCTGAAGTACAAGAGAAAATTTCATCTTTAATTAATTTGTCTTGGTCCCTTATGCTTCTGAAATAATACCAGTGCTCCTGAAGTTAAGTATTCACACGGATATTTGTTATATGCAAATAGACTTTCTGAAGTTTTATTTGAAGTACCTGTAATTCTTAACCCATACTCCTCACTAATACATTTTTATTAAAGATCCCACTCACCACATATATGAGCCAGACAGCAGGTTGATACTCCTGGGCAATGTAAATAAAATTGATTAAAACACACATCAGCACATCTTCAAAGTGTGAAGAGGGGTCTTTCAAGCAATAGCATCACACTTTCTTTGAAACTAGTGGTAGCGGTGTAGATACTCGGCTGGTTTGAACTTGGAGAGTAGCACGAGGGGAATTATTTCCCTACCATGGTTAAATCTTAAAACAAAACAAAACAAAACAAAACAAACAAAAAAAAAAAACAAAAACAAAAAAAAAAAAAAAACCTTGTGGGAGTCAAGTTGCACCTCATTTTGTGAGAGCTTCAAACCTGATGCTTCCAAGGGCAGTCTTGTGGGAAATAAGAAAGGTATTTGTAGAGGGATGGAGATGTGAAGGCATCTGTTACAGACCAGTCCACAGGTTGCCTGAACCCATACCGCAGTCCTTGCAATTCTTTGTTCTCATAAGATTTAAAGAGAAATACAAGTGCTGAACACATCCAGAGCATTACATAGCTTTAAGGCAGTAACTTACACCTCGTGGTTTTGCAATGAGCATACATGTGTTTTGTCATCAAAACCATGCAGGTATCGCATAGCCCTGGTAGAGCATCTCTTTCCCCCAGATGTTAAAGGTTAAATCATGCAGTGTCTTCCAACTCTTAAAGGCAAATGAAAGTGCTTAATTGGCCCAGATGTAGTCACTTACACAATTATAAAGCAAAATAAGGTAGCTGACATTAAAGGCCATGGATGTGGAATCCATAAAAATGTGATAACTTGTTCCAGCTGTGATTTCCCAAACAGCAATTTTCATGACTTTTTAGCACATCGTTCCCATGAATTCATCTGAAACACTGTATGGCGGTCAGAAAACCAGAAAAGAGCTGAAGTTTCCCATTTCTCCAGAGTAGTTTCTGGGGCCAGATACCCTTCCAAGAGCAGCTAGAGGGAGATAAGATCTGAATATAGAATTTTCAAGGAAAAAATATCCTTTTGTAGGATTAAAAAAGCATGACTAGCTTATTCACTTCCACTCCTTCACCCTACTTTTTTGCAGCATGAGAAGATGGGCATCTCTGCCATGCCAGAGAGCTCAGTAACTAATTCTCAACATCTTTCCCAAGATGCTGCAGAGCCCTATTTTCACCAGACATAGCTATGTGGTTACTTACCCAGTTGAAGAAAAAAAAAAATAATGACGAAAACAAGGCTTAATCAAAAGAAGGAAGCTGGAGCAGAACTAAAATAAATACTTGCTTTAACCTGTCTAGTTTTATCCTTTTCATGACTTGGACTAGACAGGTTATTCTCAACCTATTTGCCCAGGGAGCATGAAGTAGGTGTGTGTCTATAAAGTAGACCCTTCCCCTTGAAATCTTCTGATGGTTTATTCAGGACAAGCAACTCTCCATCTCTTAAGAATTCCTTATTGGGCTAAGGTGACTACTGATTTCTTAGCCAGTTTTTGCCACCAGCTACCTATGCATGTACAGAGGCCCACAGAGGGTACAAAGACCCCTAATGCTGATAGACACCCCCCCAGCGCTTACTGACCTGGTTTAGAAACCACATCTCACAGAATGATCTTGGCCCTAGCCAGATCATGTCTGCTGGTCAACACTTGAAACTTTTATTGGCTTGCTTGTGCGAGGTAAAGCATGCCAAGGCAGTCATGCCAGTAAAAGCTCAGCAAGAATACATAATTATAAAGATGCCTTTCACAGCTACAGCTTATTTCAGCCCCCTCACTGAAATGAGATGCAATATTACAAGAACTTTGGGTAGAGCTGAGTTCATACTGGGGCTGTTGCTGTTACTGTAGCTGTTTTAATCATAATCATGCAGTTAAAGCAGAAAAAAAAATCTTGCGCTATTCTTTCAACTGAGAAGACAGACATTTTTCATCACTCCTTCTAAAATCATTTCCCTCTGTTTTGAAGTATGGTTTGAGGCAAGCGCTCCAGATCCTCTGTCAAGCTTGGGTCTCTTTGATGATCCCTTTCAGCTCCTGTTCCGCTTTATTTGAAGCTTAATGCAGTAGGAAATTTGGCCTCATAAATTTTAGAAATGCTGTGTATTTATCTAGTATTACTATAACCTGAGATGCATTTTAATTTTTGATGTCACTAATCACTTCTTTCATACAGAAAAACATGCTGCCATGGTGAAACTATGATTTTTTGACAGCAAAACATCAGAGAGGAACACCAGGGAAGTGTAAAGATTTCCTTCCTTTATAATGCTTGCTGAATGATACATCTTTGAACAAGTCACTGACATGTGTCCCTCCTTGTTATAGAGTATATAACAAAATGAACGCACCTCACAGGAGCTTTCTGAGGACTCGTGCTTGTAAAGCCCTTTTGAGGATGAAAAGCATTATATAAGTATTGAGCGCTAATCTCAGGCATGTGGACAAGTCGTGCACATTCAAAGTAAAAACCTTTCTAATAACATCCATCTGCATCTTGAATACAAGAAAGAAATTGTAAGACAGCCTGTCAATGATCAAGGCTTTTGCATGCAGCTCACCCTACTGTTTGGCTGCTGGCTAGCCTCGAGAGTCCACAGAGGAAAATGGCTCTGAAGGAAGGAATGCGCATGTTAAGCAGAGGGCAGCTTTTGTGAAGGGTGAGAAAAATAAGGCAAACACCCTCAGCTGCCAAAGTGCTCCCTGGTACCCAGAGGAATGAAGCGAGATGGAAGGGGAGGAAGAAATGGCAGTAGGCAGGAGCCCTCTCTTCTCTCTAAGAATGCTAGCCTGTATGCCCTAAACACTGAAATAAAACACATTTCTACTTCGGGACCAGCCTGCTTTGCATTAAGGACATTTCTCTGTGGAGAGGCTGAGAGAAGTCAGGGAAAGATTTATTTGGAGCTGCAGCACCTAAGCCAACCAAGAATGTATGCCATTCTCCAAAACTGTATTAATGCTACCACAAAGTCCTTCAGAATGGTTTGTGGGTCAATGCAGTACAATCAGAGGAGGCCCTGAGGAGGCCCCCATGGCTCTTTTTCAGGTGGCATGACCTGTTTATTCATCAGGACTTCCTTCACCACCAGACCAGTGCTGCTGGCATGCAGGGCACTGGCTCCCTGGCTCCTCTAGCACTGCATGCAGAATCATCAGAAAACCCTCTGATATATCCAATGTTAAAAGGATCCCCCTTACTTCCTATCTCCAGTCATGTATGGATTAAGTTCACTCAGGCTGTGCCTCAGCTGTGCTGCAGCAAACACAGAGTTTCAGCCAACAGCCCTCCTTCACTTCCCACAGCACCTTGGTCTCGCTTTTTTCCTATGATGCTTCAGGCACTACCTACCTCAGATGCAGCAAGGTTTAATTAAGTCATATACGCAGGAATTAAACTAATAACAAGAAAATCTCCATCTATCATCATCTATTTAGAAAATTTCATCTGGAAAGCTTTCTAGTCTCCCATTAAAATGTTTACATGCAAGAGTTTTCTCCTCTAATAAATTGGAATTTACCTTTGGGTATTACCTTTTATTCTAATAGCCTGTCTTTACTGAAAAGTTGATTCCAGTCATGACTCACACGTTGTCTTTCATTCAAATTCCTGCCATATCCAAAAAGCCCAGAATTAAATATTCAAGTGGCTTTTAATTCACATTATCTTGCCACAGATCAATTCAGCATGACTCATCAACTAACATGGTCAATAATTAATGTGGCTGCACATCATCTACATCAGGCTTCTCTTAGTCCTCTTGCATCTTCCTACAGTTTGCTCTGAGAGCCATTCGATGAGCTGGGGCTCACCAGAGCATGCTTCACAGAAGAGTTCAGTCCATTAAAATGAAAAAGAAAAAAAAAAAAAAAAAAAAAAAGAAATTTTGAATATGCTCTTGGAAGTGTTGAGGATACAAAAGATGAGTCCTGATGAGTCTTGCTACTATGGTATATGGTGCTACTAACCCCAGCATTTGATGTCCTGACCTCCCCCTCTACAGCAGGGATGGCAGAAGAGCACAAGCCCTCAGCTCAGTTGCTCCAGCCCCCAGCCTGGCATCTTAACTCCAGGTCTTTGCAGCTGGAGCTGAGATGCCACACTACAGACTGCAGGAGGAACGATTCACCTCGGTGGGAGCATTCTGGTCTTTGGAGGAGGGGGAGTGAGAGAGCTACCCACTGGTGTGAAACTGCCACGCTGCATCCAGGCAGTGGCTCCAGCACACAGCCAGGCCCAAATAATTAGCAATATTGATATCTGCTACCAAGAACTCCCAGTAAGCAAAACATACAGGTTTTCTTTCAGCTTTTCAGCAGAAAACCCTGTCAGTGAGTTCACATATTCTCTTATATCATAGATTGCTGCATCCAGCTACCAGAGTTGTTCATTTAGAAATGTTTTAAGAAACTACCAGGTCCAAGTAGGCAGAAAAGGCAGAACTCATGCTGCAGCGTTGCCTCCTTTCTGCCTCCATCTCAGAGACACAGCCCTGCAGCAAGGTGGCTCCTTTGCATGCCCCAAGGGAGTCCTGACACATCCTGTGCGGCTGCTTCAAAACTAGATGCACTTTTGCAAGCCTTTTAAATGAAATTAGCATTCTTGTTACTGCTGAAGATTTTGAAATCGTATGATCTAATCTGTAATCCACCAAACATAAGGCACATGTGTTTTCCTGTATTTTATCTTTCCATGACTTATTAGGATTTTATATACAAATCATCTATGCCAGTCAAAAAGGTGGCTTTTTACTCTCCTAAATAGGTACATAACATTGACTGTAAAATAAGTTTGTGTAGTGTAAAGACACACTAGAAAAGTAAAGGCTATCCCCCTTACTGTAGGGAGCCGAACAATGCCAGCTTCAGCAGATGGAAAGAAGTGCAGCACCAGGTGCAAGCACAACACCTCTTCAGCTACGCTTGTACTTGAAATGGCTAGACTTTTCCACAAAGACGAGTGGGAAGACGAAGCCAACCCTCAAGCCTGGCCCCAGAGGCAAGGTACTGCGGCCTGCCTCCACTCAGTGCGGACGCTAACTGGCGGCTGCACCCAGGAGGCCCTGGCCAGGCCAGGAGGAGGCTTGGTGTGCTCCCAACCCTGCACGATGGAGAATGAAGCCATCTGGCTGCAAAGCTCTGGGGAGAGGCTGCAGGGGAGGCACGGGGGGGGGAGGGGGAGGAGGAGGAGGAGTGAGGAATGGGGGAACAGGCCTCAAACAGGAGGGGAGAGCTGACAAGCCAGGCTGGGAGGAGCAGCTGGAGGGTCAAGAGGAGGAGCCAGGAGCAAAATGCGGTTGAGCAAGTAACCTGTGATGATTCAGAGCCCAGTGTCCACCAGCCTGGGTCTTACTCAGAAGATCAGAATTTGCCAGAAGTCATGCACTGACAAGCATCTCCAATCATACTCCTAGATACTCCCCATTACCCTGTAGGGAAGGTTGCGAAAAAGCAAGCTATTTTATTGATACTAAAAGAAAGCCTCAATACACAAATCAGAGCTGTCACGCATGTTTAACTGGAGTGTCAACGAACGCTGTGTTATCCTTGATTACTTGTTAATTACAAGTCTTATCAGCTCAGATGTGGTTGGAGACATACTGGGAGTCTCTGCAGAGCGTTTTTAATATTACACATATTGCCGTGGCAGAGAGAGTTTGTATTACACCGTTGCAGTCCCTTTGGGATCGCACACCCGTAGGAAGGGCTCATGCCCTAAGGTGTTTACAAATGAAAGAAAAAAGAGGAGACAGCAGATGGAATCA
Organism: Aythya ferina; assembly: GCF_964211825.1. Lineage (NCBI taxonomy): Eukaryota > Metazoa > Chordata > Aves > Anseriformes > Anatidae > Aythya > Aythya ferina. The sequence continues at coordinate 47,599,380 of NC_140300.1, read as the reverse complement.
GCAGCTGGAGTATCTGCAGGAAATAAGGCAGCTCTGACAGGCACGCCAGCGAGACTTTTATCTGGGAGTCTTATTCTGTATCTTTTGCCAGCACACACACACACACACACACACACAAATAATAATAATTGGTGAACCAGAGAAAAGGAGCTCTAGAGAAGGAGCAGCATGTGCCTACGGAGATCATTTTCATGGTGTGGAGTATCCTGAAGAGTCATAAGTGATGTTGCCATCATTTTAGAGAAAGAACCCACTGGGCAGCAAATGGTAATAAAACCCCCAAAACATCAGGGTCTTTACAACTGAACAATTCCTAAAGACACATCATTTTACTTGTTAGCAGGCAGTTTCCATAAGACTTATTGCACCCATTGAGGTGTCAGCTGAGGATGTCCTGACGTCATGGTGTCAGAACCCCATCGGAGCCTGGGGGACGATATGTCACAAGGCACCCATCCCCAGTACTCAGAGGAGGGGACAGCCAGCCACTGTCACCACGATGGGCAGAGGAACCAAGGTGCAGAAGAGCTGGGACCCTCTCCAGGCAGGGAGAGCCCGCTCCAAGCCTCCCTCCCCTACTAGAGTCACCAAGGGCTTGGCCCTGATGGAGGCGAGGATGGTGTTCTCAGGTAGGTTGCAATGCCGGGATCCTCCACCCCAAAAAAAGGTCTGCTAACAAGTGCCACACTTTTTATTTCATTGGACAGTTTGAAGCCTAGAGAGAAATCTATGTCCTTTGCTTACATATTTTATACCAAGTATGTAGGTATTTTTCAAGCATAAGGGGTTATTTATTGTGCACAAGACGCACATGTGCACACACACACAGATTCTGATGTGAACTGAAGACTTATTCAATTTGTAGCTTTTGTGCTCTGCTCAGCAGTTCTCATTCATTACTTTAAAAGCATGCCCTGCACCTGCCTATTGATGAAACCCCCCTCGCAGGGCTGGAGAAGAGAGCGTGATTCTCTTCTGGGGGTCTGAATGAAAGCCTCCTGCTGACAGCAAGCGAGGATTCCCCCGTGTTCCTGGTTAGCTGCAATTACTGCGATGTCTTCCTACTACAACCCCATCTGAATTTCAAGCATATCAGCTTTAAAAAGCAGGCTCAAGAACAAAGCTGATGGAGTGAAAAAAAAAAAAGTATTTTTTGTATCTGAATTTGTCTTGGGGCCTGTTTTTCCATCACAGTGTGAATCACGACCATCACTAAATGATTTTTGAGTAATAAAAATTTAGAGATGATAATTTTAGTGCACTTGTATCTTGTAATAGTTAAACAATGATGTTAGAAACTACTTCAATATTCTGATTCTTCCTCAAATTCCAAAATACTACAGACAATATTTGGATGGCATATATTGTTTCAAAATACAGTATATTCATTTCATTATCACCAAATGTATGAGTATATGCCCTTCAAGTTACCCACTACAGTAGTTTTCTGCTCTGGGGGTACAAGTCACAGGAATATAATGACTGCGGTTTGGGGTCAGATCAAGAATTTATATAATCCAATATCCTTTCCAAAACTGCTCTTAAATCTCAGTCACAATTTTTGCTTTAAAGCCTCTTTGCAGTGAAAGGTGACTCAATTTGGCCATGAACTGTGAAAAAGAAATTCCTTTGAAGTTTTAAATCTATTCCTGGCAATTTAATTCTAGTTTTTGTTTTATGAAATGTTGCAATTGTTCCTTATTCGCCTCCTTCAGAACAGTTATTATTTAATAGCTCTCTACTACAGCCCCTTCAGTCACTTCAGAGACTAGAAGAGAGTAAAATTTATTCAGGCTTCCTGAAAATGTAGAGTCAAATCCATTTGCTTTGATTCCAGATTACTGTTAATTATCAGCTGCTAAGATTAACAGAGGGGCACAGGCAGATACGTACACCCACTCCAATCACTTTCAGTACCTTTTCTCGTTTTAAGAAATCCTTTCTTGGTAAGAATGGGGAAGCAGAGCAGCGCACAATACTCCAGACAGAGGTACAGTGCCGATATATTTGGTGGCACAATACCTGGAGGCTGAGTTGCCTTCTTGCTGTGACCCAGCACGACACCATCCCCACTCCTTGTCAGAAGGAGTAGGTAGTGGTGTAACAGCATGGCGTAAGCTGTGCAAGTAGCAACTGGTGACAAGAACAGCCTGCCTTATCTGTTCAGCTCTTTTACAGCATTGCTAATACCATTAAAAAAAAAAAAAAAAAAAAAAAAAAAAAAGTGAGTTTTAGAAAAATGTCATGGTAGATAAACCTATTTTGATACAACCTCTGTGCTCCTTACTGAGCAAAGAGTTTTTTTGTTTTTGTTTTTGTTTTTGTTTTTTCCCTACCAAAGAGCCATTCTACCCTGTCTTTTTATCTAATATCATGAAATTAATAGTAAGATTGCTGTTACTCCCAGTGGATGGTGGATTATTATCTCTTAGGAGCGTATGTTTTCTGCGGAAAGCATTTTTCCTCAGAAACTAATCTTGGAGAGTGCTCTGGACCCTTCTTGCTGACTGTCCTCAATCAAATAAGGTTGCAGCAGCATTGTGTGGCACCAGCATTGCTCTTGTGAGGGATTTCTGCCAGGCAATTCCGAGACAAGAGTAACAGTCAAGGTTATTTTTAAAACACCAGAAGTAACTTAATCGTGGCAACATAATCGCCAATCAAGAATGCACAGCTTGCTATTAGTGACACTGATATCTTGTAAAATGAAAAGCAAACTGCACCTGATTATTTATAGGGTTCTGGTGCTTGTAATGAAACAAGCACGTTATTGCAGATTTACAAGTTAGCAGATTGATTCAAAATTAACATGTTATTCATATGCATTTTATGGCTCTCGAGATAAAGAAGCAAGCACCTACATTTCAAGTCCCTAATAATCTGGATAGGTCTATGATTATCACTCCACTGCCAATGGCTTAAATTTTTTTTTTTTTTAATTACCTGAACTCCTTAAAAATAAATTAGGATTTATTTCTGTAATGGTATCTGTAAGTTTCTTCGCTGTGATTTCAACAAAACAGCTGTCTCTTTTGTCATGATCTGATTTCTCAGAAGTAGCATGCTCACATACCTTCACAGTTATGTCCTAACATTTCTACCAGTTCAAGCCAGGTCTCCTGACCCAACTGGCAACCTGACGGTAAAAAGGGATTTCTCCTTATCACATAGCCTCAGAAAACATTGTTTCAAGGAAGCAAAGATGATAAAACAGACAAATGGTAAACCTGACCTAGCAGGACTTCTTCACTGTATCTTTTCAGTCTTTCTTGCAGACAATCCTGATTAACTGCTTGAGTGAGGTGACAGAAAAGTAAAGTTAGCTTTTATTTCTTCTGCTCTCTTCCAGCCACAGGCTCTGAATCACAGTCAGTAGAAAAAGCTGAGCAAATAAAAGCAGAGTTAAATACTACTTGAAGTATGCTCAGCTGGTATATGTCACCTTTGAAGATATCTAACCAACGTATTAAGATGACACTTCTTGTGTCTAAGTGCCTCATTATCTTCCTAACATATATGTAAGGAAGGAAAGCACTAAAGAAGAAACAACTACCAAGGGACTGAACTCACAAACTCTGCACAGAGCATGGGCTATTTGTGATTTCAGATCCTCCAGGAGGCTCAGATGGGGAGACCTGAGCCACCCTTCAGAACCTGCCTTTCTATGCTGACAGCCCTGACCCCAGGCCTGCAGGCGGCCCCACCAGGACCCAGAGGCATTTGCCCACGGGAGCACAGCTCCCGGTGCTGCTCCCTGCTCTCCTCGGGATGATGCTGGCTTCAACACTCCTGATTGTCAGCCACCGGTTCCCATCTCGCACTGTTTGTTTTGGCACAACTGTTTCCCTCCCCCAAGGCCACATGGAAAATGAGATCAGGGAAGTGATGTGTGTTAAAAATAACAAGGGAAGGGAGAAAAAAAAAAAAAATTTACCATGTGGTTGAGAAACAGTTGTTTCAGCAATGGGCAGTCATGGGTAGGCAGGCAGAGCAGCTGAAGCTGGCTTCACTGGTGCCAATAAAAGGTGTGTGGCATTACATCCAGCCCTGGCTGGGTGCAAAAAAAAAGAAAAAAAAAAGTGGGAGACAGACACTCTTCTGCTTCCGCTGTCCCTCATGAGTGGTTACCTCCAATTACTTGTTACTACTTGGTGCTTCTCAAGAGGAGATACACTTGGTGAACAAAAGATGGAAAGCAGTTTATGATGCTGAATCTCTTCCTCCACCTTCTGAAGAAAATAATGGAAATAAAACAAGACTGAAAGACATGCTCACATTTGGAGTAATGTTTGAAATTATAGTCTGTGAATAAGAAATCTAGCACCCAGTGTGACTTGGCTTACCACTTTTAAGACGGAACAGAAAGCTGGTTTATCTTTGATTAGGTTTTCTATGCTTTTAAACATACCCAACTAGCATGTGTGCTTGCTAGGGAATGAGACTGCTAGGAGTGATTTATTAATTTACACTAAGGTAATACAATTTGATGCCCTAACTTATAATTACTATTTCAGCAGGAACAACAAAGCCAAAAAGGAAAACCAGTCTCAGTGTTATTTGAATAATTGTCACTCTTACCACCCTCTCTCCCCTCATTCATCGCTCTGGGAACCTACCCTCAGCTTTCTCCAAAACCTTGATCAAATAGATGTCTTTCACTCTGCCTAGAGAATCAGTGCATCTGGACCAAGGGAGGGAGCATACTGCAGAGATTTCAAGTCTCCACAGAGCACATGCTGCCAGCAGCACCTCTCTTTATCTGACCAAGAATAGCCTGCTCGAACGCCTTTGCTAAGCCAAAACTGTTGAGAGGCAGTCCCTCGGGAGTGAAGCCAGGGTTTTTTCCAGTGACAGATATATTCCATCTTCATCCTTATTAACGGAACACTCCTAATTGATTTATTTGTTTACTCTTCCCCTTATTCTACAAAGAAGAAAGAAAGTCTAAACTCTGCTTTCTGTACGACAAACATGAAGGCTTTCCTTACAGAGCATTAATCACAGTGAGAAGCACTGAGAGACTACTTGACTTTCTATTGAATTACAGTTCAATTTCTACAGATTATCCAAAGACACCGTTTCCTCTGAAGCCTGGATGAACAATAACACATGCAATTAGTGGAGGTTCTTCTGCAGAAAGTGGAATGTACAGTCAAATGAGAGTTCAGGCTATGGAGACAAAAAATAATAAACCCAATGGAAAAATCAGGACGTAGTTCCAACCTATATTTTCTCTGGCTGCAAAGCAGATTTAAGAGGTTTCTGCTTTTTATTTTTGCACCTATGACACAGTTCACTGCCTCTGCAGTCATGCCAATGTGACTGGGGGATGTGCTGTAAACTGGACCACTGAAACAGGCTTAGTAAAATTTCCCTGTCAACTTTAATTAGTTAAACAATGTCATAAATTATCATGGCCCTGTCATGCATAGCTTGTGGATCCACACAGTGCATCAGCTGTTAACTCAGAGGAGAAGGCTCAGTTTATAGCTGCTTTGCAGAGTTCAGCTGCTACAAACATGGGCACAATGCTAAAGGAAGCAGAGCATGGGCTACCCACGCCTAGTGTGTAGTTCCAGGCTAAATAGGTCTGAAGCTGGTTCTAAAAGGTGCCCTTCCATGGTAAGGCAGACAAAACAAAATTATCAGCCTTTACTGAGAGGCTAACTTGACTTTTAACTGGGCTACCACAGTCTTTGCTTCAACCGTCTCTGCACATAGTGATCTATTTTAAGTTAATATGGATCCTGAGAAGACATATGGCTTGGAAATGAATCCCTTGCCTATGATAGGAGTCCTGTATTATCTACACTTGAAAGTTCAACTGGATTAACATATAATTATAGAAGCTATTCTGGAATGACTCCCCAGGCATTTCACAAAAGGAGTTCCTTTCTGTTCTGTTTTGCTTCATTTCCAGTAGTTGCTTGGGAAAAACTCCATATGAAATCTTACCCTCCTGTTTTGCACCTTTATTTTCTGCCAGCTACAGTAGGATGTATTTTTTTCTTCCTCAGCCTGCATCAACATAGCTAATAGCCAAAGCAATAGCATAAATATCAGTAGACCAACAGGGAATTGGTTTAAATCTATACCAGCAATGAAATTGTCTGGCATCATCAGCTGCTGCTCCAGTAGGAGACTGTGTCAGCACACTCTTAATGGCTTGTCCTTTTAACAAAAAACATGGCTTGTGGCTTTTCCAGAGGCTTTCCTCTGCTTTATGACTTCCCATGCTTTATGATTTCTCCCTGCAACAGTTCCAGGACTGAGCCTGTGGTGTAGGAACTCTGCTTGATACCCAAAAACCTGTCCTCCATCATAACCATTAAATATTGCTAGAGCTTTCCTTTTTTTTTTTTTATATATATATTTTTTTCCTAACAAACATACAACACGTGTCTGCTTCTCAGCTGAAAACCTGTGTGAGGTTCATCTGGCTGAATGATATTTGGTGGGTGGCGTGGAACAAAGTCCAAATAATAGAGGTGATGGTGGGAAGGGTGACAAGAGTGTCCTTTCAGTGAGCTGTGATCTTCACAACTTAGTCATGATAAACTTGGGATATCTTTTTTGAAGCTACAATTCAAATGCTTTGTAATAACCATTAAGGCAGACACTGTCTTCATATGCTGACAAGATCTAACAACCCTTGATTTTGGCAGTAAAAATATCAATACTAATCTCAGACTGTAAATCAATGCTGTGAGGACTCTGGTGATTTATGAGTTCCCATAACACTCCTTTGCCCAGTCTGCACAGCTGAGAGGCACAGCCTGCAATCAGGAGCCTTCGGGTTAAGTTTCCAGATATCTATGTTGTGAAAGCAGTTTTCAAAATACATGATTTACTTGTTTATATTTAGTCCATAAAGTCTGAACAGCACCTCATGAACTTCACAGCACCCCTTGCTAAGGACATGATAGCCTCTGTTTTATGGACAGTGAAATGGTGGCGTGGAGGTTACTGGTGAACCTCAGAGTGAATGAAACACTGAGGTCAGCTCTGAGCCTTAGCATTCACCCTTCTGTCTTGATTTTCAACAAGAAAACTCAGGTACTCAGGCTGGCTGGGAACTGTGGTGTTTTCCAGCTAGGTGTCCTACCTGGAGGCTCAGAGGACCAGGAACAGAGCATAGCTTTGCTTCATTGTTCTTGTGCGGTGTCACTTGGATTTGCACCTGACCAGCTGTAATATATATTCACGCCCATTTTGCTTTAAAAAGGCATACCCTTCCTCAATTCTTCAATAGATTTCCTTGTAGACACATCTCTGAATGACCTGAGAAGTGTCACTTAAAAATCACTGGGCTTCATTATTTCAAGTGCCTTTGCACTCAGTGACATTTTAACTTGACAGTGAACTCGATTAAAATGAATTAAAGCTACTTTAATACTGGATTAGAAAGCCTACAGAGACTTAATTTAGTAAACCAAAGCCACTCTATATTTATATCTTCTGCTAATATATATTCATTTCATGGGCTCATTTGTAGGAGTAAAACATTTTCACAGGTGGGCATCCAATCAAAAAAACGTTGCTTTTTGTTTTGTTTCATGTCATGTTCCTTTTCCAATAGCCATGTTTTTAGAGCAGGAAAAGGAAATATTTCAGTGAAAAAAGCCTTGTGTAACCCCCACTCCAGGAGACACTTTAACATAATATAAGCAGTATGATACCTTTGCAAAGTGGAACAGCTATATCCTTGTTGCATTATAAGCAAGATAAAAGGAAATAAAGTTTTTGTTGCTTAGCTCTTTCAGTATGCTATCTAGATAATTACTTTCTCCGTCTTTCCTGTCTCTAAGGCCCAGATGCCATACGTGATCACAGAACAAGGAGGGCTGAACACACTCACTACATAGGAGAGACATCTCCCGCAATAGAGGGTACCAGTGATGCTAACTACTTGTGGCGGCCGGCCTCCTGTTCACGCGCACCACCTCGCAGATCTGACTGCCCTGGAGAAATTGGGTGGGGTGTGAGAGAGCTCAGCCATTTTGCCAGGAAAAATCTCCAGAGCGGAGCACAGATCAAGGTAAAGAAGATGTCAAAACTGAAAATACCACAACTCCAGAAGGCAGAACAAAGCTGTGCTCTGTTTTGCAGTTTCATCCTGAATTGTCACTAAGGCAGAGACCATTCATGGCCTACACAAGGAACAAGAGAGAATTTAGTGCTTTGATTAAAGACTGTGTTAAACCAAATATCAGCCTGTAGAAGCTTCTAGACATATTTCTGGAACAGTTTGCCCAAATTCAGGCTCCTAGGTAGATGCAGATGCCTGAAAAATAACCTGATTAGCCATCCTAAAATAACATAACATATGCTTCAAAGGGCTGGATTTTTCCACATGGCTAGAGCAGAGATGCAGAGGGAGCTGCTTGAAGGAGCAAGCTCTAACATGATGTGAGCCATCAAGTGACGCAGCCTGGCCAATTCCCAAACACTGCAGAGACCCGAAGCATCAGGTGTTCAACCTCTGTGTGACCAGAGCCCTGCAGGGCTTGCATGCTCACAGACATCTGGTAGCTCTGCAAACCCGCATGTGACTCAGTCCCAAGCAGAACCTGGGGAGCAGAAGTAGCTAAGGAACTTCAGACACCTGAATTTCTTCTTGCTCTTTGTTTTGAAACCCTTACACATCCAGCCACAGCTGACTTCAAGGTAATTCTAGTTTGCACAAGGTTATAACTAAAAGTCCCATGGCTTGATTTCTGAAAACAATTTAGTTTTATATATATATATATATATATATCATATATATATATATGTATATAACTAAAAAGTTATTTATAACTTTTTTCTTGTATATACACACACACAAATTCACATGTGATGATACAAGTGTATTTTAACATTTCTATGTTTGTTGTGTTGTAATTTTAGAAGCCCAAAATGATTAGCTTAGGGCTGTATGAATACATAATACTAACAGTGTTTTTGCCCTACAACAAGCTGTTTCAATATCTAAGGTACTCTTACATTGTGCTGCATTGCTCCCATTGCACACTATATCCTTTCAAGTATACCCTTCTGAAAAATTCAGTTAACACTTACTTTTTCAGAAGTTATCTATGTTTCATAGTTCTTTATGTGTTAGACACCATTATGAAAATGCAAGTAACTCAATAAGAGAAGACAGCGAAAGGAAGAGAAATTCTCCTTCCTAGGAGAAAACAAGCCTGTCGGGCAGAAAGGGAGCTCCCAGAGGGCAGAGCAAGGCACCTAGAAGAAGTAAAAAGAGAAGACTCAGGAACTGGAAATCCGTGGTACAAGGATTAGGAAACTGCTAAGAACAGCAGATGCATAGGCTTTTGAAGAGATGAAAAGAGAAACAGCGTCAGGGAGCCAAAGGGAAGCATCTAGATTTTGCACTAATCCGGGAAGCTGATGAAAGGTTTCTAGACCAGGAACAAACCTGAAAGAGAGGGCCCATCCCACATAGGCAGAATGGTGTGTAACAATCCCTTCAGGGTCCATTTTCTATCTGAATTTTCTGCGGTTGTGAAGTTTGCCTTGACTTAAAATCTATTCATGGGAAACCAGTTTCTGAGTTTGTTTTCTGTACTTCTTGAGCATCTATGAAGAGAAGCTGGAGGGCCACATTGAATCTGTAGCTGATTTGCTGTCCCCTCAAGTAGAAGTGACCAGGCCCTGGGTTATCAGCTGTGAACAGCTGCCCTTTTAGGTCTTCATGGGGATCTTGTTTTCTCTTCCCAAACATACACACTACTTATCACCACCACTACCTCCCCAGAGAGAAAAGCAAGATAGATGGGCAGATAGTCCTGTTTGACCCTTCCACCTGGAAGCAGCAAAGAGTATTTTCCAGTGTATTTTCCCCTACTCACAGCCATTCAATAAAGGAACGCATTCAGTCGCACAGCATGGAAGTAGCTACAGCTAAAGTGTAACAAGTGGATGGAGCTGCTTGGCTGAGTTAACTGGCATTAAAAAGCCTAACTATCAGATACATGTGAAAGGAACTGATAGCTGGTGCTAAACTGATAAATCTTTAATTTCTAGGAGTTGATCCTTTGTGCTTTAATGAAATGCAAGGAGATAAAAGTCAAGAGCATTCAAACACTCTGCAAGCCTCATTTCATCCCTGAGGACACCCTTTCTGCCCTCACTGTGCACCATCTTTCTGGGTCAAACCCTGAATCCTAATCAATCACTCCTCTGAGAAGTCTGAGGAGACGTACAGTCCTGGGAAGAGTTGTTGTATTGACTAACACCTCCTGCCATTACTCAAAGGAACGTTCCACGCTGAAACCAACCTGGTGTGAGTCAGAGCTTGTGACAACACAAATAAGGGTGTGAACATGTATTACACACATCCATAGCCTGTGTGTGTTGGTGTGAGTCATATGCACACACTAGGTTTGTGATACCGCTTTTCAGAAGTCAGTGAAACACAGCTGAATTCTCTTCCATCTTAACCAAAGTGGGGCACGCTGGTTTTGAGCCACATGTTCTTCAGTAGCCATTTAGGAAAGACTCATCCAACATGAGGAGGTATGTTCCAAGGGCAATGCCATATGCCAACACACAGCCCAGATTTTAGTAGCAGAGCTGGGAGAGGTTAGGTCTGCCTGATTAGTGGAGAAAGCTGTTAAGAATGTGCTCTTACAACCCGACACCCTCTGCTGCTCTGGTCATGCAAGAGGCCAGCAAAAGCTGAGCTCTGCATGGTATACCTAGGGCCCTCCTGCTTTGATCCTTCCTTCCCTGGGTGGCAAAAAATAGTTACATTTAGCATAATAAAACATTTTATTATTAATAGCTGATAATGGAAAAAAGAGTGAACTCTCCAATATAGAATGAGCTTTTAAGCATTCAACTGCTGTTATTTTTTAACATAGTTAACAGATTTTATAGCTTATTTTGTATTTCTAAGTGGGCTTTTTCTAGGATGGAAAGTTCCAAACCATTTTCTTCACATCAAATCAATAGCAGACATGCAGTCTCTCTCAAATGTCTAAGCATCAGCAAATAATTTCAGTTCTTACATTCCCGGTCTTCAGATATTAGTCAACACAGATTAAATAAAATCTGCTTAGTGAAGTTGTAATAAACAGCTTTTTTTTTTAATTGGAAAAAAAAAAAAAAGAGCTTTTAGCGCATTGTTTATCATAAGATCTTTAACAATTTAAGCTAAAATCCAGCGCTTATTCTTACCGTTGTTCACACTGTTGAAATACTCTAACCAAGCACATCCGAGACATCCAGCCTTATTAGAATAATGCTTTCAAACATATCGTACAAAGTGGCAATTCTTAACCCTGGCAGAAGCATTGTGAGCTAAGACCCCCAAATTTCAGAAAGTGAAAGCACAGTGCATGCTGAACAATGGTCTTAATGCTGTCACCATAGAGATGACACTTCACAACCCTTATTTATATCTCCTTGATTGCGCCAAACAAATGTGCTCTCTTCATAGACAAGTGCTTTTGGTTCCTTGAGGATGATTTCTCTAGATGACGTTTTGAATAATAGCTTTGTAGGGACATAAACATTATTTTGTAGTACAGTGAATTTTTCAAGATAAAGAATACAGTAACATTTCTGATAGGAGAAATAAAACAACCAGCTAGAATAAATGCAAAGGAAAATCTTTAGTTAAAGTGATCAATGGACAGAACAGATACTGTCTTTGTCTCCACAGAAAAGAATGAAAGAACCTGTTACTTGCATTTGTCCAATGAACTTGAAGATATAGGGGAGGAAATACTTTGGCTAAACAAAAAACATTTTTCTAGGAATGGAAAACCAAAACCACATGTTTTTTCTTTCAAAATAAAAGAAAAAAGATGTTTTAAAACTGTTGTTACAACAGTTTTCTTCCAGTTATATTCATTTTTGCATAAGTTTGCAAAAGTGAGCACGAGTTCATGAACATCATTAGCTGTTTTCCTGTAAATAAAATTATTACAGAAATAATCTATTTCATAATAGAGAAGAAAAATCAATGCAGAAAGCTCAGGAAGACTATGATCCTCCATCTCTAAAAATAACTATCTTTTGTGCCACACAACCTTATCACAAGAAGTTCTTGTTCTCTCTTTGAGCGATTGTCATAGAGAAGCAACTTCCCTAACAAGCTAAGTATCATGCACATTCATAGTTCTGCATAAGCCCTCACTATTAATAAGGAAAACTAGATATAATAGTAACATTCATACTTCATTTTAATACAAAAAGAGACTTAAAAGCAAAGTTTATACCTTTGGATGAAGGGTATTTAAGTCTAACATAGCTGAGTATGAAATGCCTCTACTGGTCAAAAACAGGTGTGGAGTTTGGCTCATTATTTGTAATTGCAGTCAGCTTCCCACATGTGACTCCTGTTAAGCTCTCAGCTATATCCGAAGGCAGATCGTGTGTGTATATATGTGTGCATACCTTGCATTTGGAGCAAGGAGCTGCTGGTTCACCTAACAGACCCTTCCCACCAACACTGCTATGTGCCCGTCAGAGTGGCATCAGGGTGAGGTATGCTCAATAGCCACTGATTTCAAAAGCTGATTGTTCTATCACATTAACTTTGGCCTCATGCTTGGCCCATATCCCCTGATCCTTGATGTTGCTTGTACTTTCTTGGAACAGCCAGAGTGCCTCTCCAGACACAGGAATGTGGGCACAGGGCAGGTGGTGCCAGGGACTTGTGCTTTTGACCCTGAAGGCCATAGGAATTCAGTTGATTTGAGGCTCATGACTGCATGAAGCTGAGCCTGAGCAGGCACAGCTGATACACAGAGGACAGGTGTGCCTGAGGAACTCTGTTCCTCAAGCTGGGGTAGGCAAAGGTAACCCGGGAGCTTCAGCCTCCCCAAGGCAGGAATTATCTCCCTTTGGTGCAAAAGGTACAGAGCAGTCAAATCTAAATAAAGTTTTCAGAGTGATGTGCTGCTGTTACTTTTACAAGAGTTTTCACACTGAAATGTGCGTGTCTTCCAGAGAAACCCACAGAACAGCTCGGGTTTATCTCCCCTGGCATCTCTGTGAAACAGAGCTGCTACATGCTCTTCTTATCTCTCTACACACCTTATCACGAGAAAAACACACACACACACATCCCCCAGAATGTAAGTTGCAGTGACTGCTGAGACAGATGGTCCCAGCACTGCAGCCTGCAGCAGCATCTGGGGCAGGAAGGAGAGTCTTGTCCCCCTCCCAGCCAGGGAAGTGCTGGCAAGCCCCGATCCCTATCAGCAAACAGGATAAATCCACATGCTGGAGTCCAAGCATTGGTGCCTATACAATGACCTCCTCATAAAGGTTTTAACCAGGCTACTACAGTTCTGTGAGGGAAACACAGTTGTCCTTCAGAGCCATTGTTGCCCTGAGGTTCAGACGTGCTAGTCCTGCAGATGTGGCCCTGGTTCCCATTCACAGAGGGGTCTGTTTTCAGCCTTTGGTCAGGAAGGGGAAGGCTTATTTTTTGAAGTGTATTTCTGAGTCCTTTAGCACAAGACAGACACAGCTTAGCACAGTCCTAAGGAAAACAAATGGAAAGAGGAGAACAGCACAGCAAGAAGGCCCAGTCAGCACAGGTTCACAAAATGCAGGTCGTGCTTGTCCAACCTCATCTCCTTCTGTGATCGTGTGACCAGACTGGTAGATGAGGGAAAGGCTGTTGATGTAGTCTACTTAGACTTCAGCAAAGCCTTTGACATGGTCTCCCACAGTATTCTCCTGGCAAAACTGGCTGTCCATGGCCTAGACAGGTACACTCTTCTCTGGGTAAAAAACTGGCTGAAGGGCCGTGCCTAGCGGGTAGTGGTTAATGGAAGTAAGTCCAGCTGGCGTCCTGTCACAAGTGGTGTCCCCCAGGGGTCGGTACTGGGGCCTACCTTGTTTAATATCTTTACTGATGACCTGGATGAGGGGATTGAGTGTACCCTTGGTAAGTGCAGACAACACCAAGTTGGGAGGTAGTGTTGATCTGCTTGAGGGAAGTGTGGCTCTTCAGAGGGACCTGGATAGGCTGGAGTGCTGAGCTGAGGTGAATGGGATGAGGTTTAATAAGGCCAAGTGCCCGGTCCTGCACTTTGGTCACAATAACCCCATGCAACTCCATAGGCATGGGGCAGAGTGGCTAGAAGACTGTGAAGAGGAAAGGGACCTGGGAGCATTGATCGATGCTCAGCTGAACATGAGCCAGTAGTGTGCCCAGGTGGCCAAGAAGGCCAATGGCATCCTGTCCTGTATTAGAATCAGTATGGCCAACAGGACCAGGGAGGTGATTGTCCCCCTGTACTCAGCTCTGGTGAGGCCGCACCTCGAGTACTGTGTTCAGTTTTGGGTCCCTCACTACAAGAATTACATTGAGGCCCTGGAGCGTGTCCAGAGAAGGACAACAAAACTGGTGAAGGGCCTAGGACACAAGTCCTGTGAGGAGCAGCTGAGGGAACTGGGGTTGTTTTGTCTGGAGAAGAGGAGGCTCAGGAGAGACTTATTGCTCTCTACAACTTCCTGAAGGGAGGTTGTGATGAGGAGAGGGTCGGCCTCTTCTCTCAGGTAACTAATGATAGGACTCGAAGAAATGACCACAAATTGCACCTGGGGAGATCTAGATTAGATATCAGGTCTGATATCTAATAATATCTGATATACTAGATATCAGATGCCTATTTCTCTCAAAGAGTGGTCAGGTGCTGGAACAGCCTACCCAGGGAGGTGGTGGGGTCACCATCCATCACGGTGTTCAAGAAGTACCTGTACAAGATGCTATGAGATATGATTTAGTAGCTTAGTGGGTAGTATTGGTGATAGAAGGATGGCTGGACTAGATGATCTTGTAGGTCCTTTCCAACCATGTGTTTCTATGATTCTATGATTCTATGACATGTGTCTCAGGGGAGGCAAACTAGAGGACATGGGCTAGCTCATTGATCTAAGTATAGCCAGCGCAAATTATGAGCTACAGCTTCAATCCTGCTTGAATCCAATAGGTGAAGGAAAAAGGAATAGCCCAAACAGTTGCTAATGCTTTGTAAACATCTGACATTCTTGCTGTTCAATTGTGCAAGACCTAAACAACCACACAGAGCAAATAAAGCCGAGAAGTCAGAGAGAACAATTCAGCCTTCCTGCTTTGTTGAACTTCAGAGGAGCTGTGATTCAGCTATCTGTACCCACTTTGTCCCAGCATATGGTCCGAGTCCTGCCCTCAGACAGGCTGTATGGGAATTAACATAAAGACTGCTCAGGGTGTGGGTGTTGCTGGCAAGCACACGCGCTGTGCGGCACTGCTGCTCTCCCCAAGACAAATGTAATGCACGTGGCCATCTCACTCAAGCAAGTTAAGTTTAAAAAATACATGTAACTTCTCCTTGGTGGTCAGGCCTCGACATATTTAACAGAGATACCTGCTACCCTGCCTGTGTTGTGCCCCATGATCTCAGAGGCACAGTCTGTCATGGACTTCACATATTATCCCTGTTCTGTTTCCCATTTGTGTCCTTTAGATGCATTTCACATACTTCCTTACCTTTCTGACAACTGTTCCTCTGCTTAAAAACAGCTGCAGAGACACATTTCTCTAAGTGACACTTTATTGCCTCTTTTGATAATTCTTTACAGAAATTTAAAGGAGTCAAACTGCCGTCAAGTTCTTCATCTCTGCAGACCTTGCAGAATGTGGAAACAAGTAATGATTGCCATTTTTTGCTTTCTCTAGCTTTGGTGTCACATTGCCACCTAAGTGGACATACTATATTCTTCCTTCCTGGTACTACAGATGTGCCTTAAGGTTAACATTTTACCTCATTTCTGTTTCTCTTTGACAGAGAGGACTCATTTGGCAGGCTGCTGAAGATCAAGCCACACACCGATACCAAAGTCCATGGTAACCACTTATTTATTGTTGAAAATTCACTCTATTTGCTGCTGTATGAGGATGTTCCTCAGGAGCTCCTGGAATAGGCAAATTATTAGCATACTGGACTGCCAAGCCCAACAGATTTAATAAAAGCCTACTGCTGGCACCCATTGCTGCAGAAAACAATTGAGAATAGAATATATGGCTGATATTTTGTCAAAAACCAATAGGAGTATTCCAGAGCTAAACTACAATGTGTTTCAGGCAACTGGAAGAGCTCTCGGGGGAATATTTAATCCCCTTTGAAGAGAGAGCCCTGTTTCACAGAACACCATTCACTTTTCAATGAGAATTAATTTCTCCATTTACTTTAGTTAATGCATCTCGAAAGAAATCACAGGTTTATAAAGCAGTAATTAGCAACAATCACCTTCAGCTGGGAACATGCTACAGAAATTGTAGAGTGATAGTAGAAAAAGCTCTTATGGGACTAGCAGAGCTGCTCCAGCAAAACCATGTATGTGGAAAGAGCTTGTATTGTGTTAGCAACATAAAGACTTACAGAGGTCCACCATGACCAGGAGCTTTGACTACTGAGGCATTTATAACGCAGACCCAGGTTAAACATGGAGGCATGAAAAGGACTGAGGGCATTTATGGAGAAGAAGAGCTTCACAGGTTTTGTTGCACCTCCTCTCCTTCCCCCTACAATTTTCCACTGGGAAATAGAGTACATTAATGCCTGCAAGCCAATGACATCCCATGGAAAATGGGGCATGCTTAAATTCCCTAGAACTAGCCTAGGAAGCAGCAGGTGATGACTGAAGTGCATCCACCACCACAGCAGGTCTCCGCATGTGCCCACCTGCTACCAGGGCTACCAAAACCCATCCTGCCCCTGCTCAGCAGACGTATCAGTGCCTGCACTGCCTCAGATGCCAGAGCAGCTCTTCCAAGCTGAACCCCATGTTGCTGGTAGTAGCAGCACTACCAGGAACAGATGGGCCAGCTGGTCTTCAAAAGCTGTAATTGCTCCCTAAACTACAGCATGGGTATGCTCCCTAGTGTGCCAGGAGTAGGAAAGCGTTATGAATTTACTGCTTATTTTGGTTATTACAGTAGTGTGTTGTTGAGACTCTTGTAGGCTGGTGACAAGCTACAACATAAAAAGCGCTACCACAAAATCCCTGATCCAACGATATCTTCAGTCCATCCCTGGATGACAGCCAATGCTGTCAGGCAGCATTGCAGCTTTGCCATTTTTGTAAAGCATTCATAAAGCATGCACCTTATTAAGCACTTTGAAAGTAATCCTGGTTTAAATTGATTGTTGAACAAAGAAGCAGCAGCTTGCTGTTGGGGAATGTTTTATTTGCTTTACATCATAGAAAGGTGGATAGGAAAACAAAGTCACCCAAGCTGGAAACAAATAAATTAAATGCATTCAATTAGCTAATGTAATGTCTCACAATGAGGGCACTATTAGAAAATTAAATTAGCTCTTCCTGGTACGCTGGGATTCTTTAAGTCATTAACACTGTCTTTTTTTTTTTTTTTTTTTTTTTTTTTTTTTATGATACTGTCTGAAATATACAGGGGATTATTTTTCACCATAGCCTCTTCTTTCTTTTCCCTACCATACCTTTCAGTCATGATTCTCTTCAGTCTTATAATCAGTGCTAATATGTGAAAAGTATTTCTAAGCTAAATAACTGGTGAAATTCATGAGTACAAGGAACATATTTCAGATTTTTCTAATGGAACGTGGTGTTCTCAGAGATCAGTTTGATGAGATGTTATATGATTTAGTAGATTCACTGGTTAGAAAAAGGCTTTACTCAAACATACTCACTGGTAGCTTCTTATGCCTTTTTACGGCAAAGCAACTGAAAACAAAAGGTGGAAGTCAATTTTTTTTGTGCAGGACTGCCCTCGCAATGTTACTCTGAATGAGCTCCATCCAACTTGTATTACGTTAATTAATAACAGTGAGGCATTTATTGAGGATAGCTACAGAGTCACCAAGAGCACCTCCCTCACACGTGCCACAGCAGCGTGCTTCATGTGGTGTGGGGGCAGAGACTCCCCATCCTCTCATGCTGTCTCTGTCAGGATGCTGAAGAGCCTCTGGTTAGAAAATGTGGTGCACGATCAGAGACGTCTTTATAACTTCATCTGGTCTTTGCTGAAGAAGCACAGTGAGACAAGACATCCTATGAGTACACACCTGTTCGGTACATGTATTTTCAGAGGGTGCTTCTTCCTCTTTGCAAATGTTTCTGAACTCACCTGGATCATGTGGTGGCCCTGTGGCTGAACTAAGGAGAATGATGGAGGAAGGATGGAGAGGAACTGATCTGCCACATGGAGAAACCTGAAGTCTGCATTGAAGATGGCTTAACAGCAGGAAACAAGGGTCCTGGGCAGGGTGTCAGGGTTGAGAAAGAGCTACCTGGGTACAAAAAGGCACTTAGACCAAGAGTGTTTCTTTCCCAGGCAAGTGAAACAGCCAGGTACAGATGGAGCTCCAATATCTTGATACTCATGTGCTTAAAAATGAGTGCTTAGCTGGATGAGATCTGGCATGCCCTTATGTAAGCAAATTATTTTTATCTGCTTCTAGCCTAATAGAGACTTGAATATTTTGAGAACTCATAGATCTCATTGCTATGGAAACTAACTCAGTATCTTTAGGACAGTCTTGCTATCTCTGATTTGCAGAGTCTGCATCTAATCGAGAGAGAAAGAGAGAGAGGGAGAGGGGAACCAGCCTAGTTACATTTGCTGTTTTGGTCCCACTCCTCGCTGCCCTTTGTGTCACCTCCATAGCTAAAGGCAGAGTCCAACAGCCTTTACAGGGCAGGGAGGCTGCAATACCAAATACGATATACCAGCTGATAATACCAGATGATAATACCAGCTGAATGCCAGATTTCTGGTTTTGATACCAACTAGAAATGAGGGAACTTATGCTGTTAGCATGGACAATCACCACAGTAGATGAAGCACACAAACTGGGCTCATCCAGGGCTGAACAGCCCCATGGGGAAGCCCTGCCTCATACAGTTATGCTCTCCTTCTTCGTTGGGTGACCAAGCCAGAAGGCTCACTGATGCTCTGAAGTGCTGAACTCTTTCCCTATCCAGAAGGAATCCAGTGGGAGGATTTGCTTGTCCTTTTTTTGAGAATTGTGTGGACAAGAGGCACTGCTGCCATGGGATGGATTTTGCTGGTGCCATCTCAGTGAAACTGGTTGGCTCCATCTTGTGTCAGAACATCTGCTTCATTGCAAAATCTGGGGTTTTCCCTCTCCTGCCCAACTTTTCTCCTTCTGCACCATGTTAGTTACCCTCTTCTTACAGCTTGCGCAAGCTTGGTCCAGCAACACTGTCAGGATGGTCCAAGAGAGAAAGAATATCCCTGCTGAGAAACTGGTACTTGACACACCTTGGTTTCTTTAAAGCACTGACTGAGCCATTGCAGAGCCGCTTGCATTTTTTTGGTTTGCTTTCTCTCAATCAGTTTGTATGTTGGGATGGAAAATTTTGTCTTTTTCCAAAGTAGTTCAAGGGTCAATATACCTCTGTCTTTCATGGTCACCAAAGACTTCTCTGCATAATTCAAACTCATGGAGACTTCACGTGGAAAATTTTTAAATGTTGCTGGAATTTTACTACTCTGGAAACAGAAAGTTTTTTTTTTCTTTTTTCTATTTTTTTTTCTAACCAAAAAGCAAACAAACAAAAAAATTAAAAACTTGCCTCTTCATGAATAGATTACTTCCCCCCAAAAAAATATATATATTTCAGTTGTGACATGCCTACACTTTTACTCAGAACTGGGATGAATTGTGAAGCTTAGCTGTTAATTTTATTTTTTTTCTGGAAAAAAAAAAAATAATTTATATAATCCATAGGGTTGGTTTTTTTCTCTTTCTACCAAAAAATAAGTGCTTGTCAATAAAAATGTTTTCCTCCCAAATGCTAATGTAAATTCTTACTTAATACATTAGCTTCTATTACATATAATCCATATATCTTAGTACTAGGCAAATGTGCCTCACTCAGGTGACTTCAGCATCCAAGGCTAAAGGAGTTCTGTCCACATACCTCTTTGTTATTCTTTTATTTTCTTTGCTGTTTTTACCTTTATGTAACATTGATTTCTTTTCCCCCTTTGGAGGACAAGAATAATCTCTTATAGCTGCTCAAAGGTACTTTTTTATTTTTTTTTGTTTGTTTTGTTTTGGTTTTTTTTTTCTTCTCCAGAAAGGTAAGCTCATATTTTTATTAAACTGTTGCAGCATCTTTCTCTGGATTTCCCCACACACACACCCCGTATGAGTTAAATCAGTATCTCATCATGCTCCGTTTTTATCCAAGCCAAGTATTAGATATATTAGATCATAGGCAAGCACTCAAATTTTTGGAGAATCAGGGTCACGCAATGGTGGAAAATTAGAAGAAAGCATTTTTTAAATGTTGAAGGAAATCAGCTTCAACAGGGAAAATCCCACAAGTTTAATTCTTGTAATGGATGGTGGTGACACACGCTCTGCTTTCTGTGATGAATATTATTCCATAAAAGACTGCAACATGAACCAGTAGTTAAACTAGGACAGATGTTGCTGGAAATATTTAAAAGATGTTTACTTTATATTATTAGTGATCAAATATGCAGTGTTCTTGGGTATGTCATCCTCATGACTTCCCACAAGACATAATATTTTCCTTGTTGGAAAAAGCAAATAACTCAAGTTGTAGGCAGTTTTTAGTAACCGAGATGTTTTGGCCTGGTGATGTAGCTGCTGAGGTATCCACCAGCATCCCCAGCCCTCATCCAAGCTGCTTCCCCAGCCTTGCTCCCTTTTTTCCCTCTATACATTAAAATGATTCCCCCCCTTCTCCTCCCAGAGCTGGTACTTTCCTCGGTAGCTCTGCAATGAGGAACTTCCAGCCTCAACTATCCAGACCAAATTTTCCCTTCTTCCTGTGGCTACCTCTCAAAATAACCTATTTCTTCGTGCCATTTACTCAGTGAATGGGCTTGAATTAAGAAGTGAAAATGTTTTTTTTTTCCTGACTAGGGCATGAAATTGGCAAACGCAGGGTTTTCCTTTACAAAGCTCACAAAGGTTTCAGCTACTGCAGTAAAACTGCTGCAATCTTCTCTGAGGACATACTTGTAGTGATTAAAAAAATAAATAAATCACTGCAGTTAATACGCTCCTGTAAAGTTAAAGCTGATTTAAGATTGCCTACAGTCTGAGTTGCATTAATATAATCCCCTTTAACTAATCAGGTGTGAGTTGTATGTGGAATGTACCCAAATACTCTATTATGGAGGAAAAAAAGACTGATCAGCTGCAAAGAAAGGGAGGTGTGAACTCTTCCTTCTGGCCTCCCCCCTCTCTCCCCGCTGAGCCTGCCACCCTTTCAGGATGAAGACAGGCTGCATTAAAGCAGGGGCAGCACACAGAAAAAACATTTATTTGTGATCTTCTTATGGATCCTCTGGGGGGGCCAACTTGCTCCTCCATCACCCCACAGACACAAGCATCCACCTGGTTGATCCCAGGGTCTGCACCCTCCCACCCCGCTTCTTGCTGATAACCACAGGGAGGCCACATCAGATGCCCTTTCCTTTTAGACCCATGTTGCTATCTCAAAGCCAAACACCCCGAACTATCCCATTCCCTGTTTCTTCCTATTAAGTACCCGTGTCATTAACCTCCTTTTAGGTTTCTCAGCTTCCCCCCACCCTCCTTTCTCGTTTCGCCCCTGTTGCTCAATCACTCGAGCTGCTGGGCTGGTATCTCAGCAAAGGGCCGCAGGCCAGTGCTGGGAAAGGCCAGGAGCCATCGCTGAGCCTTGTGCTCTGAGCTTTCCCCACAGCAGGGCTGTCCCAGCTGCAGTGACAGGTTTTGTCCCCTCAGTTCCTCAGCCTGCATCCTCTTTTTCCTCACATTTTTAGTCCGTCTTCTCACAGGGAGCTTGAGACTGGGCTCACCCAAAAGCCTGCGGCTGCCATTTTCCATCTACCTCTCTGACATGCCTGTCTGTTTTGGGGATGAAAATTTTTGGCCTTGTGAAATTCTTTGGCCTCGTAGTGGTGGCTGGTGAAGGAGGGTGGAAGAGGATAACCTCTTGCTGAGGTGGAAAGGCAAAATGCTAGGGAGGGGGCTGTAGAAACGACTCAGTAGTGTTTTCTGATTCCCGGCTGGTGAAGGAAAGAGGTCGGGAGGAGAAAACTGGCTGGGCAGCAGCCTTCATACGCTGGGCAAAGAGGCAGCCTTCCTCAGACGGCTGTGCTTTGAATGCTAGTGTGCTAAATGCCTTGCTTTGATATCATTTACAGAGGGCTTCCCTTCCCTTGGGCTGTTTCTATATCTAAAATGTGCTTGCTGCAGTATGACCATAGATTACTTTTCTCATCAGCCTGAGGGCGCAGGAATTGATACAGCTCTTACTGCGATCCCACTGACTTCAGGGGAATTACTTCCCATTAGAGCAAGCAAAATCAGAATGAACTCTCCCTTCCTCTGTTATTAACGGAGTCATACCGTGAAGCCCACTGGAGTAGTCAGAGACAGCTGGAGATAAATCGCCCTGTGTTCTCGTGCAGTGCTGTCCCTGTGCGTGTGGCAGGATAAACTGCGTGTTCAGATACACCACAGAAAAGATAAGTTTATCTTTAGCGTCTATCGCTTTCCATCTGCCATCCCTGGCACGTGAGGCAGAGCCTGCCTTGCCACGCAGCAGAGCAGCTTTGTGTCGGGCAGTGCTGGGCATCCTCCTCCTCGCCCCAGAGCCCCCCAAGAGCCAGAACCATGCTGCCAGAGCAGGGAAGGGGCAGCGACAGAAAATTTATCTGCTGTCTGCTTTTACTATCGATTTGAAAGCCATAATTTTATTTTCTCTAGCTCTTTCTATTGGGAAGCAAAGTACCCAAGCATTCAGACTCTCACAAGCCCTTTCATCCTCATCTTATAAATGGGAAAACCCTGAGATTTCAAATTATTTGCCCTTGCCTATAGATGTGGTGGAGCCAGAAACAGCTTGCCACTTGAATACATTTAACCACAAGATCATCCTTCTTCTTCTTCATCATTCCTTAGCGCTTAATTTAGACACAAACATAAAAATGGAACAAAACAACACCCCCCTCGCCCTCCCTGAAACCTCAGGCCCAGATCCACCATGAGTCAGACACGCAGAGCCGCCAAACTGCACCCAGCCAGTGCATGACTGCTGTAGGAAGTGCTGGCAGCTGCCTCCCTCTGCAGAGACCAGTTACACCACGGAGATATTCCCCAAATAGACCACAATTTATGCTGAGAGGATGGGAAAGGATCTGTCAAAGGAAGACGCATTCTGCATCCTCAGAAGCAGATCCAAAAACCACTCCAAGTGATGTCCCGAGTGGCTCTCAAGTCGCAAACACCATGGGGAGCCTACTGGGCCCCTCTGGACTTCTGTTTCCCACCGTCTGTGTTAATGGAATAGTCTACCCCAGATGTTACTAATGAAGGTCTTTCTCTTCCCAGTGTTAATGCAGTTTTCCTACTCTCTTCCTTTTGGACAAAAAGAAATATTTAATATCCCAACAACTAACATCTCACAGTTCTTTGTAACAAAGAGGCCATTTACCTTCTCAGCAGCTTTTATCTCCATGGACGCACCCATGACTAACAATAAGGCTAGGATCGCATTCTTTTGAGCTTTGCCTAGGTGCTTAGTAGTATCTATCAAAGTGAGCAGCAGCAAAACTGTTCAAACTGTGGACATGTTCAGAGATGAAGGTGATAGTCCCAGTTCCTAGCTGTCATGTCCCCAAAGGTGAAGTCAGTTTTCCTACCTTCATGCTGCCAGCTGCACACCAATTCTTTTTTTAACTTACATTCAAGACCTAGAATACATTTTTGTTTTAAACAGTGAAGCATAAAAGTTGTTTTCTTGTGCCTTCTGCTGATACATTCTCGGTAATGAACATATCTTCCATATTTCTCTAAAATAAATAGGTTTCCTCTCCCCTTCTCACTCCCTGCCTCCAGTTCAGAACTGTCAGGAATTACAATTGCTGATGCTGTGCTTGCTGCAGGGCCACAGAGAAGTGTGGCTTTGGCATAAGCAGAAATTTGACCTGCAGTTTTCTTAGCCTTCAGCTGAAGGAAAGAGGATGTTGCCTCTTGCATAAAGGGGTTTCACAAAGAACTCACGTAACCTGTTCTCGGCCACTGCTGGTTACAGCGCCAGTTAAAGCTGCAAGCAAATGGGAAAAGAGTCAGTCGGCCTGACTAAACGTTTTTAGTTTTTTCAAACACATGTGATAAAAAAGCATTGCAGCTCAGTTTTCCCCTTTATCACATCACTAACTCATGACTTCAGGCTACCCTGTAGCAAAACCGTAGAATCTAAGATCTAATATTTGCAGCATAGGCTACAACAAATCTTTTTTGCAGATTTGCAGAAGAGAAAAAAGAGTGAAAACCAGCTCAGTCCCTTTGTTCCCACTCTAGCCTTTAATGTTGTAAAAGGCAGTTCAATTTCATATAATCACAACAGCAAGCAGCTATAACAGAATACATTAAAAACACATTTGTTCAATAAAAGAATGCCATTTCACAAAAGGTCATGCTTTCAGTTTTGAGAAGGCTGCTAGTCACAAGCAAAATGCCAATACATCATATCACAAAGCATTGACTTGCCTATTCCCCAGCTGCCTTAGCTACAAGAATGAGACAAACAGTATTTACCTACCTCCTCAGATGCTGAAGCATTCAGTCATAAATTAAAAAACACACTACTGAATATTTTAAGAGGCATATGTAGAATAAGACATATAATTCCATAAACTGGATAATGTATGAGAAATGCATTGTCAAAAGTCTCCTCGGGGAAAAAATAATAATATTGAAGAAAACAATAACTACACTGAAACTATTTCATTGGTTTTAGCCTAATTGTACATAATATGCCTCAGCATTTATTTAGGAGATAGTTACTTGGCACTAAACTTTGAATATTTAACACAAACTAATATTTCTTCAGTTTCAGGGAGTTTCTCCTCCCTGCCCAAACATCTGCAGCACAGCGCTCAGGTTCCAGTGACAGTAGGCATTCCCATAGACGTACACTGCTTTTGCATTCTCATCTATAGCTCCAAAGTGTTAGTCCCTATAAATTTGGCCTGCATTCTGTAAAATTTCCAACAATTTTGAAAGGCGATTTTTATGCTACAAGAAAATTTACTTTTAATCTGGGCTAAATTTATTGCCTCATTTAATCTGCAACCTCATATTGACTAGATGAGCCTAGCTCTTTGCCATTTATCTCTTGGGCACTTAGTTAATGAAGGAAGAGAATTTTGCTGATTTTTTGTCTTTTTAAAATGTTGTTCAAGCAAAAATATGAATACTCATCAGTCCAGATAGACGGGAGGAACACAGTACTACCTGTGATGTTCATTCTTCTCATTTTTGTCCTGAGTGATATTTAAAAGTAGGTCAGGTTTCTGTATGCCAAGCATTAGAGGCAGCAACACCTGTAATTATCGTCCCTTTTAACAAAGTGCTTGATGGTGATTTAAATATTTTCCTAATGCACCACTCCATTAAAACGCCTAGTAGTGGATGGGCAGTCTCAGTTTTTAAAAAATTCAGCTATAACAGATCATCTTTATTTCAGAATTGAGGAATTACGTTGTTTTTCCCTTATTAAAAATAAAATCAATAAAAGGAATGGGTTTTGTTTGCTCTCACACCTCTGGAAACAAGACTTGAAATTTCTCAAGCTTGCCACCATGATGAGGTTGTGCTTTAGCAGTTTTCACCTGACCAAGCCCTACAGCTTGGGGCAACAGTTCATTGTCCTCAGAAGAAATCTATAATCATTTATTATATAAATTCAGCGATCGTATGTGCTCTGGGTCCTTAGAACAGTTAAAGAGCAGACTAGGTCTAAGTGAGAAGGTAGGAAAACTGTGAAGTGAGAGAAGTGAAGATGGGAAAAGGCGGGAACATGAGGGCCCCTAAACAGGAACAGAGGGTGGGAGAAAGGCCGTAAGCCAGGAGGAGACAAAAGCAGAAGCTGGAGAGGTGGGGATGTCCTTCTTCAACCAGTCCTCTCCCACACACATTTTGGTTCGGAACTTGAAAACGAACAGACAGCTCTTGGGCCTCAACAGACCTTGCTGTCTAGCAAACAGCCTTAAAACTCAGTGGGGTAAAACCACGTTTTCTCATTCACCTCTCTTCCTACCAGTGAATGCTGCCCTCTGCAACCTTAATTCTATTTTAATTTCTCTTTGCCAATGTAATAAAAAATCATTACTGTAGCAGCATAAAGGATTATCAGATTTGCCTCTTAGCTGAGGCATGGTAGGAATGCAAATAATTAACCAAAGAGTTGACAACCTAGAAATGTTGACTGCCTTACAGAATAAATGGTATGTGGACGTGAGTTTCTTATCCTGATACATACAGGTTTATTTGCATAACTGTATCTTAAACATCAATTAAGGACCAATCTATGCAACATATATATATATTTTAAAAAAATCATAATCAATGCTTTCTTAGTCAAGGAAAGTTTCAAGAAAGAATTAGCATTCTAAATTGCAAAATATTCAAACAAAACCACTGAACATGACTGATGTGAGCTTTTAAATGGCTTATGACACATCCAGATTGGTTCAGTAAGAAAACAGGTTTGGGGCTGGATAGTAACTGAGATTTTCTGTTGGTTTTGTGGTTAAGGATAGCCAGATGGATAAGGATTTTATTATAGGTGTTGGCAAGTTAATGCTGCTGAAAGCCTGACACATGACGCATTGACTCCAAGCTGGAACATCAGACTTTCATCAACACTAAATTCAAGCAGTGTTTCTGAAACTGTAGCCTGGATGTGCCACGGCAGTTTGTGTATAACCTGCTTCAAAAGAAGAATAACCACAAACATCAGGAATTATTCTGTCCTAAGTGAAAAGGATTAGCAAAGAGCATTCACCACAAAAGAAGAGCCAGAACTCTTGAGAAGCCATGCGTGCAAACACGTGTACTAGGTTCTGCTCATGCGTGTGCCCAGCTTGCACAGAGCCCACTTCACATCACCCAGCCTGGAAAAAAATTGGTTTCACCTGCAGACTTCTACTGTGCTGAATCCAGACTTCAGATAGGGGAGAAGCACGCAAGTAATCTCCAAACCCTCTACTGTAGATGAAGCTTTAAAACACGTGCAATTTGTTGAAAATACACACACCAGATTCATCAATTAAATTCCTGATTTCCTAATTCAACAATGAAAACAGTGTTGGCTTGGAATGTCTGAACCAAAGCAATCCAGCTGGAAACGAGTCATCTCCCAAGGAGTCACACGTGGCTGACATTTATCTTTGTTTCTTCATTTGTAGGATAGACAGCCATTTACATTCCTGAAAGACCTTGCCTCAGCAGTTTCCCTTTTGAGACAGTACAGTAAGGAAAAAAGCTAACTAATCTATTTGTGGCCTTCAAACAGTACACCAGAAACTTGATATGCATGGACAGGTGCCGGCCTGGGAAAGCTGTTCATCTAATTTTAGATATGCCAAGATGAACAGGAGGAAAAAATATTACGGATAGGGTAGAGATAGCAAGGAAAGGATTCTGGTTATGAAGAGAAAAGAGTAACTTGACCAGTGCATGCCCATGCAGTGTGCCATTTTGTTATTAACATGAATAATATAAAACTTTACCTTAATTATCACTTGATGTTCAGTGATTAAACATCTCTTTGGAGTGCCTCCTCTCATCAAAACAGGATTTCTTTCTAAAGATGGCCCCTATCTCTTGGCCAGCTTAATATAAAAACTTCTCCATTAATACAGATTTCAATTGAGGTTGTGGACACCTGCGTGGAGCTAATGCAGCAATCAGCAAGAGGGCGGGTAGAGAGAGTTCAAAATGAGCAGCAAGCTGCTGCATTTGAGATATAGCAGAGAAGGTCAACGTTTTCCTAACTAATCAGGGCTTTTGGTCAGGAGACATTGGGAATGAGGTAGGTTTTGGATGCTTCTTCCACCAGGGCAGGATGTGCTTAGCTTGCAGTGCCTCCCAGCAATCAGCAGCCCAGCTGGAACCCATCAGCAGCGATCGGGCTCTGGGCTCATGACATCACTGTGGCACAGAGAGCATTTTTCACATACTAAGAGAGCACGGATACAGGCTGGGGGAGTTTGTTAAGTAGGCAAACTGCTGGCTGCAGACCCTTCTTTTCTGCACATTAAGCTTTTCATTTCATTGGCGTGATAGCATTTTTCAGCTGCAAAGGGTGGCTAAAGACACCGTTAACATTAGCATCAGTTCAACATGCATGTCAGGAGCCCTAGTAATTAACTATTGAAATACATACAATGCACTGCAACCTCTCTTTGGTTTTCTGAAGGG
This sequence comes from Aythya ferina, assembly GCF_964211825.1. NCBI lineage: Eukaryota > Metazoa > Chordata > Aves > Anseriformes > Anatidae > Aythya > Aythya ferina. Next base: position 47,571,127 of record NC_140300.1, on the reverse strand, counting down.
GCTGAGGCTTCTGGCTGTAAATTTTGCTCAGCGGTACTGTCAACTGTTTTGCAAAACGTGCAGAAATTGCAGAAATCAGTCTGGTCAAGAAATGCATATTTTGCTTCAGCACAGCTGGAAGCCCCTGGGAGCAATGCTGCATTATACCTCAGCACAGGCAGGCTCATGGCAGAGAAATGAATCAGCCATGTACTTTGCCCTACAACCTCACGGCAGGCATGCCAAACAACAGGCTGAGAGGCCAACTTTTCACCTTATTGCACCTTTGGGAAAGAGGCATTACAGTTGAGGAATTTTGCAGTGTGCTAAGAGGTTTCACAATGCCTGGGCAGACAGAGATGGTGAAAGAGCCCAGATCTGTCAAGTTGAAGGACTAAATCACCACTTCACTCACATGCCTCTGGAAGCCACCACTCACTCGCGTGCGGTTGGATTGCCCTTGCTTCTTTGTGCTAAGGGAGCACAGGATTGCTAAATCAAGAGGGGCTTCATCTGGGGGCTCTGACTGGGAAAACGAACACGAGCACCCTTATGATGGGCCACGCTGCCAGTAGTCCACAACAAGCAGGAGAAAACTGTTAACAGAGGCTGTGGTTGTCCATCTGATTCTCAAAAGAGCTAAGATAGAAAAGTCCCTTCTTTTCATTTCAGACACCACGTCTCACTCATGACCTCTAGAGTGAGAAATGCAGAGAGAACTGATGTTAAAGGTAAATAGGAGTGCTCTAAAGATGGAGTGAAAAAAAGATTATTTCTGCTGGTGTTTTAACTATTTGCATATGGCTACTGCATCTGTAAGAACACAGGAAAGAAGATACTTGCTTGTGCATACTGGTTTTAAGATATTTAGCCAGAAACTAAATGATCATACCTCACTCATCAGTTCAGATGAGGATATACCTGATTTTACAAAACTGTATTTTTAGAAGCAAGTCTTCGTCAATTGTGGTAAGAGCTTTCCTTTTAAAAAATGTAGGAAGCTATACAATTTCTAGCAGATACTGGCAGACAGTAGCTGCAACACAGCATGCCCATCTAGTCTGTGGTGGTTAGGCTGGAGTCAGCTGCTCAGCAAAGCAGAGTAGCCAGGGTCTTTAGCTCTGAGTGATTTGTGAAGACAGCAGGGTATCAGACTTATGCTACCAAATTGCTTTTTAATTCAAAGTGTTAAAGTTTCAAAGTTCAGATGTGCAGAGGTCACATTTACTGAAAATTTTCAATTGAATTTCCACCACACCCAGGAAGCACGGGGTACTAGCAAGAGTGAAAGAGAGAAGGCAGCTTTGTTTCTCTTGCTGGTTTTAAGGGAAGTTTTCAATAGCTGCCAGTTATCATCTAGCTTCCTTTGCTCAAGTTAAGTAAATTACAGAAACTTCAGCTTCACTATGTTTAATGTATAACTGAAATAACATATTGCAAAAGGTACAAATAGCACTAGTGGTCACAAGACCTGAACTGGAGGGAGGGACAACCAAAATAAGTAAGGACAAGTTCAAAGTACACTGAAGTACAAGTCTAAAAAACAGAAGTTTGTATTCTTAATAAAGTTTTTGGCTAACTTAACGAGATGGCTGAGTTCCAGTTGGGCTCCCATGCCTCAACCGCAGCAGTTTGAATGGTTGCTGCTACTGCAGGGTGCTGCTGATTTTGCACATGAGGCCTAGAGCAAAGCCTCAGGCTCACGTGAGCCAAAGGCACTGAAAGAAGAAACAGTTTCTTGTTCTCTGCAGATGTCAGCACACAGCCACTTTTCGCACACAAGAGACTAACTAGTGAGAGGTATGGACTCCATCTTTTACCCAGTCACGATAGCTGGGTCCTGAGAGTTCAGGCTTCTGCGTGTAGCCTCAGCCACTGGGGCATTATTTGACCTTGATTTCCTAGTAGCCACTGCTCAAGCCCTTTGCATTCTTCCTCAAGTTGTTCCACCTCTTTATGGATTTTTCCAGCTGACCCTTTTGATCCTATCTGAAGAAGCTGAGCAGGGGCAGCTCTTTGCATGGAAGAATATCAGGCCTGACAAACAACAGCTGCAGCAGAAGTCAGAGAGCCTTTTACATGGTGCTTTCTTCCCCATCATCTCCACAGAGCCGCTTTCTGAGTGCAAAATATGCTTAGCACTTCATCTTCATTCTCTGGTGACTTCGCCTTTCCCCAGCCAGCATGACAGCAATTCAGCAGCTGCTACACCTCATTTATCAGCAGCTTCCTTCACCTGTGCTCAGAGCACTTGACAGTCACAGACATAACTCATGCAAAAGGCGAGTCCCCTCCTGAAGCACGCAGAGCTGCGCGCTGCCCTTTGCAGGCCTCACAGCCAGGGGAGACGCTTGGCTCCCCCAGCTCACCCCAATGATCAGGAAGCTGTCACAGACTGGAAACTGCATGGATTTGCACTGTACTTCTCCAGAAGTTACCCGTTAGGACATTACTGCAATTAGCAGTAGTGGCAGCTACCCTCACGGCAGGCCGCAGTGGGGGCAAGGGCCTGGAAGGAAGCAGTGAGCAGCAGTTTCAATGGGGTGCCTCAGGCACTCCCCAGTGCAGTGAGAACCAGGCCTGAGGCAATGCACCATGAAGGGCAGCAGGGGCTGCAGTGCTGAGCTCTTTGATACCCTGCTGGAGCTAGGCAAGCCAGCTGAAACCTGCTTTTAACACTGACTGCAGCTGGGGGAAATAAAAACTGAATTGGCACTGGTGCTACAAAACACACATTTCTGTATTACAGCCAGATGCAGCTGTGTTACTTCGCCCCACCTCCAGGGTCCAGCTTCCCTGTCACAGCTAAGCTGAAGTAACCGTAGGCAATAGTGGGAAGAGGAGCAGTGCTTCCCCCTCATCCTCAGCACTTGGCTGTGGGAGCTCAAGGCAGGGGTAGCAGCTCTGGTCTGGCATCCCGCTTCAAGGAAGTACACAAGGGAAGATTTCTGCTGGCAAACAAGGAATCAGCAGTCAAGTGGCTTAACTAACATAAAACCCACAGCCCAGGACTCCCAGTCCATCCCCATGTGAAGGGGACTGTGCTGAAGGGGGCAGACCTGTGATCACCTTCACCTGCTGCAAGGCACTGGGATGGTAAGCTCAGACCTGGCCTCACAGGAACCTAGTCCACTGAATGCAGAGACCACAACCACGTGTGTTCCTTCCCATAGCAGGCACATAGCCTGTTCTTTCTCTTGCCATTGAACCTTGCATTTCTTCCCCTTGGCATCTGAGAATAACTCAGGCTACGCCCAGGCTTGACACTTGCCTTTCTCTCCAGCAACTTGTGGTGTCTCTCATCATGTTGTTTTTGCAACAAGAGCCACTACTTAATCTCCAGCAGCAGGAAGAAATCATCTGAAATACTTTGTTTTGAGACGCAGTTTATGTTTGTCTAATTATCCCAAAGGCACCTTCCCCCCAAGGGGTCCCTCTGTCCTCAGCTGCCCAGCAGCTGGCCAGGATCAGGCCGCCCCTTGGGAACAACTGCCGGGACTGCCATGGCAACTCATCCCCTCCAAGAGTGACAATCACATCTTGCCTGGTCAGGGCTGCTTTTGATCTTCTGATTCCCACCGTATAGATTAAAATAAGCAGCACCAAGACTGAATTAGGAACTCATAACAGACACCGATGGAGAGAACTGCAATTTATGACTCATAGTTTTACTTTTCTGCTCATTCTTCTTGTATTTCCTCCTGCCCCTACCCTTTCACATAGGGTAAAGCTATTTACACTGGTTGCAGTGTGCTTCAAGAGGAAGCCTGCATTATATCTGTTTCCTATATTGAAATAGAAAGATGTTAAGATTCTGCATTGCCATACAGCATTTATCTCAACTACCTGCCCGTCAATCTAAAAATTGACAGCATACGCTGTTTCTGTGAAGCAGTAAATTAGCATCTTGTACACTCCACATGCTTGCCTCTAACACCTTCCCACTGCTGCAAATGAGAAGCTCATTCAGAGACAAGCTTCATCTTTCACTTCTGCTTTTATTTGCCTGAAAACTAGCACTTCCCTGGAGTGGATGCCAACTGCTGCTACTTCTAAGTGTTGCTCAGCAGCTTGTCATGAGTTACTTTTTCCATGTCTTTAACGCATCCCAAGCAAAGAATAAAGATGTGTAATAGTAAAGAGGCAGGTGCTTGGAAAACAATTATATTTCTTTGGCAGTACCTGTGTGGTAAATACTTTCAGCTAAGTCTCTACCCTTACAGAGGCAATTGTGATTGTACACAATGAGCTTTCAAGGCAGCATTTAAGAGTGAGAGAATTAGTTTCCTCTTTTCTTCCCCAAAAGACAGACAGACAGAAGCCTGGATGCCAGACACTATTTCTCTGGCTTTTAAAGGAATTGCCAGAAAGGGAAAATGAAGCCGTACGCTACTCCTCTTCCTCCTCCCCAGCCCAGCCAGTAGAACTGTCAGATGACAAATGCATTTTGCGACTCAGAAGATCAGGCACTAACCTCAGCCATGGCATCCCTGCATGCCTTTGGACAAACACCTCACCTTTCTGTAAGGAATTGCAGCAATTACCAAAATGCTAGGAAAACAGGAGCTGCTTTGATGTTGAGCCACAGGCACAGGGTGAAAATTCCTGCTCTGCCACTGGTCTGACTTCATCAAGAATTGGGAATGGGGTTAATCAGTGTGGTTAATTCAGCACAGCACTAAGATTAAGGTATGTTAGTGACCAGGAAGAGGTATGATGACTCCAGAGACCATCTTAGCATTGCTGCTAAGTGCTATACTATGCTAGCAGGCATAGCTGTGCTACCAGGACACTCCATGCTTGTTGCAGAGTATGCAAAAGTGCCCTGAAATTCAAGAAGTCCACTCTGAAGTTCACTGCCATGCTTCAACCTCAACTGTAGTGTAACCCAGCCCAGCATCACAGCTGAGACAAGTGTGCACAATGGTAGCCAACCATCAAACTACGGGAAGCATTACAATGCAAAGCACAGCAGGGTGCTGCCAGAGATGGCACCCCAGAGAGCTACCAAGCTCTTCTGTGTGCAGTCCCCTTTTCTTGAAGAAGGAGTGGGACTTTGTGCAAATAGCAACACCTACAGGTGAGATTTTCCACCTGGATCCTTTGGGACAGCCATCATGAGGGACTCCTGCTTCAAGCACTTTGTCTCCTGGAGTGGAAACCACCCAGCTGTCAGCTCTCAGACCATACCAAAGTTTGAAGTCTCCTCACAGCTCCAATCGCAACCTCCATACTCGCTTTCTCCGGGGCTGGCAGAGCAGCTACTATCAACAAAAACACATGCAGAAAAAGCATTATATATTTTGATCAAAAGCAGAGAAAGCTAATTTAAGAAGTGAGGGGGGAGGGGTAAGCCAGCTTTTCTATAAAGCTTAGTATGATCCCAGCGATGAACTAGTTGGATTAGCTACTTAGCAGCAGTGTAGTTTAAGCATCACACAGCTCTGGAGAGGAAGCCTTTTGAAGATGGAAACAGCATTCCTGAGTTACCAGCTTCCTCAGCTACCACGAGTGCAGAAGCAAGCACGTAATAGCACACAGCTATTCCTCCAGCCACACCCAGTAGCCAACAAATTACCCACAGCACTCAGAATTTATTTAGCAACATTACAAACGGGCATTACATCTTTGGCCCTGCATGTTTACCCAGTACTAGGCAACAGGCAAGACCGCTGCATTCCTGTGGCAGGAAGGTGGCATCATGAAAGCCCGGAGAAGGCTACCTACCTTAGGGGGTGTAGCCATAGCTAGGCCTAACATGAATGTTTTAAATACCAGGGGCCTGACACACTCACTTGAAAGGCTGGTGTTTGTGACATCCCTCATTGTACAGCGCTGACACAGTTAGGTCCATTCCTCACCTACCCTGTGAGGCACATCAGGTAGGCATGCAGGAGACCCCGCTCAACGAGTCTCCAGATTTAGCTGCCATTTTCTGTCGGAGACATCCAGCCCCTACAGGATGAAGTTGTTATTGTAAAAAGCAGGACAAAGGGGGAAAACACCTTTTTCCTCTGCACTAATTCTTTTTGTTTCATGCTCACATTAGGCAGCCTGCTCCCTACATCCTCGAACAACAAGGCCGTGGTGCACGGGCCAGGCTCGCCTGGGACTTGGGCAGATACGAAGGCTACCTTCACCCATGCAGCAAATGGGCAGCTGTGATTCAGGCAGCTCAGCCACTGGCACTTCACAAATCAAAAGGTGAGGTATTTTCTCCATTAGAAACACACCTGAAAAGTTAAAGTGCTTGCACCAAGGCTGCAGTGGCCCTTACAGCCACCCACCACCTACAGAAGGAAGGAGAAGCTATTGGTTTGGAGATGTGGCATAGGATTTTCAATTTCACATAAAGCAGGGCCACACCATGAATAAACGTCAAAAACTTTACACATTCCAGGGAATCAAAAACAGCTCAAAAATGCTCAATGCAGAACATCTATAATTTTCAAAACTAACATGAAGAATTTTAGGAGACTTGTCCATCTTAAGGCTAAAATGACCTTTGCAAACCTTAAAAAAAAAAAAGTGCTACACTACCATAAAACACCAAAGAAAGAAAAATGAAAACATTTACATGAGAGTAACAAGTAGAAAAGAAGAAAAAACCTTCCAGGCTTTATTTACCTGGGAAAAAGATGAGGTTGTAAAATCAGGTTAAATGGTTGATAAAATTAAGGACAGATTTGAGACAAACGTGTTATATACAGGCTTGGAATCCACATGAGAAGGGAAAACATTTTTGTGAGCCCATTATCCCAGTCCTTGACTCCACAGCACTTTTATCAGACAGCACAACCACCCCAGGAAGATCTCAAGCAGATGTAAGCATTGATCCATATTTCTGCATCCACAAACAGTTCCCTTCCCCTAGAAGTGGGAGCTTACTTGTGAGACTCCTCACAGAAGTCTCTCAAATACCAAATGCCAGATCGCAAATGGCATCACTGCAACTCCAAACAGAAGAAATCCAGTTTATGAGATTATATTTATTTTTGAGTGCTTGGCTGTCACTTCTAAGCCCTTTGGCCTTGTGTTGACCTTTAGGATTTCTAGACAAGATGCTACTCTACTTGTACTACTTAAACTGTTTTAGCTCTGGGATTGTGCCAAACCAGCAACTGACTGCAACTATTATGAGAGTAATTTTCCAGCATGTGGATTACTAGCATGTGGCTACTTAAGCTAATTTTATATGTGATTGGAAGACTTATAGGTCACAGTCTCATGGTTTATCACTCAGCTGCATATCCCTTATATCCAAAATCCCATTTAACATTGACAGTTGTGTTCCCTTTGACTGCAAATACTTGGAAATTCAAAGGATATGGTGCATAGATGATTAACAAAACTTTTTCATTTAGTGAGAAAGACAATGGTAGAATACTGGCACAAGACATGGTTGCCTTATGATACTGCTCATGTTTACTTATGTCTACTGTAACCTTGAATTCCTCGTTACATGTAAGGAGAATCTCTTCATTGGTTCTGTATTTCTTTGCCATTTATTTAGAAGATTAAATCAGTTATTCACTAATATTTTGAGTCACATTTTTTGATCTAAGCACGGAATTTACTGCAGTTTATTGACAGATTTTAAAATTGACAATGTAGAGTTGTCAATTTCAAAAGCTCCTCAGTAGTCTTAGACACACCGAAGTATTTATTAACACAGGTCCCCACCCCTTCCCAGTGCTTGGCTATGTTACACCTGTCTGTCTGTTTCTCTGCCTCTTGCTAACCTGCCAGGCAGTCCGTACCATACAAAGTCTAGAAGAGAATGGCTAAGCATACTTCAGAAAAAAAAGTGTAACAAGTTGACAAGAGCAACAGCATAACCACACTTTTTAAAAAATTGGTTAAAACAGAGCAGAAAAACTTCATGGGACCTTACAAACCCTGTGTGAAAACCAAGGTTGCTCCACAGCACAACCCCCCGAGCCAATACAATGACCCATGAGCATCAGAGACATCAGGAGTTGGATCTCCAACTCATTCTTTCTCTTGTTCCTAGCTGAGGGGGGTCCTGTCCCTCTTCCTTTGCCCTACACTTGCACTTATTGGAGCCAAATTCAACTTGTGAACCCAGTATTAACTTTTTTTCTTGAAACATGTTACACTTGCACATGAGCAAGCCAATGAACACAGAGCAAGAGACAACACAAGAAGCTTGCAGATGCAGCCAGTATGACAGGAGCAAAGACTGGATAGGGTAACAGGTTTTTCACCTTGTCACAGGCATTAACTATTAAATCATTTCAAACCTTCTCACTTAAATGCAGAATAGGGAGGTAGCTACACAATTTGGACTGAGGTTACAGCTTACCACAGCATTAACATTTCAATGTACTTTTCACACACAAAAAACCTCCGTTGTCATAGACACCAATTTTAGCTAAAGCTATAGCAGGTGACTGTGTTTGTTAGTACTCCTGCACAGACTACACCAGAGTTGTAGCAGGCAGCACAGCAGATTTTTCCTTGTTTCAACTGTGTACAGAAGCATTTAGTATCTTAGATCTCCTTATTTTCTTATGCTCAATTTCCAAAGACTTCAAAGTTGATAACCACTACAGCGAAACCAGAAAGCCAGGAATTGTATTCAGAGAACAATGAAAAGCCCTTGATACCGAAGTTCGTAGGCTTTTGTTATATGCAATCCTCATTAGCCTGACCAACAAATGAATCTCAGAAAATCTCATTCTACAGATAAGCACTTACACAGTACAAGCAAGACCCACCTGTTCAAAGATGTTAAGCATAATTGCAAGTGATCCTTTCTTCTCTGTTTTTATTTTATGAAGATTTTCCGATAAGCTGCAGAACCTAAACCGCTCTGCAGATCCTAGGCTTCCAGTGTTTCAAGCTGCTCATTGCCTTCTAGGTAACACCCAGCTGATAGTTCTAAAACAAGCATATATCACAACTGAAAATCAGATGTACGTGTGCTCATAACATGAACTCAGCTTTTTTCAGTCTGCAATGCTAAACTGAAGTTTAGTTCATGGAGGGTTTGACACAAGTTAAAGACTTCCTTATAAAACTAATTTAAGTCAACCAACAATGTTATAGTGTAGTACTCACAAGGTGGTCGTTAATTCCTTTTACATTGAATTGAGTGATTTTTAAAAAAATGGATGTACTATGCAGCAGCAACACATTCTTCAGATAGCTCTTCTCATGTGCGTTTGAGCTAGATGCTAGTCACACAGGCACAGGTAACCTCTGCAGGACCTATGCCAACAGTTAAGGTCCTCACTTACCACTATTCCTTGCAGTTAGACTTCATACAACAAGAGTTGTTGTTTACATACATAATTGGAGTAAAGCTTCCAAAGATGTGAATAGTATTCAATTAAGTTTCAAATCTTGTGAAGCCTTCCCGTTAGATTCTTGCAACATTCACTTACTGCACTAACTGGTTATTGGATGTCCATGCACTGTTACATATCAGCTACAAAAAAGAACAACATTTTCAGAAGTAAATTTTAAAAAGGAAGATACCAAATACCACTCACATTCATTTCAGAAAGTTTATTGCACCAAATGCCGCAAAGAAATAGACCAAAATGATAGCATACATAAACAACTATAAGAAAAAACACCAAAAACATGTAGTCTGACATTAGTATTCAGTCATTCCTAAAAAAAGCCTTTGCTCTCCAAGCATGCAATAGCAACACATGTTTTTATCAGCTATGGAAAGCCTGCTATATATGTCAAACTAACACACTTGACCTAAAAAAACATCTAGAGTGTATTCAGCAGTTCAGACTCAGTTTTGATTGGGGCCTCTTAACTGAAGAAGAGGTTATACTTGAGGGATAAGTGATCATTGTGTGAAATTTATATGCAGGAGTTTGTGTCTGAAAAGGCTTTTTGACTTCTAGAGAAAAGATGCATTTTAATAGGGACTGGGGAAGACCATCTAGAGTATGTCATTAGAAATGCGAATTAAAGAATTCCAGAATCAGTGTGTATTTGTTTGTTTTGGGCAGAAGACAGCTGTATGTATCAAATCAGAAAGTACCTATTTAAATTAAAAATGTTTAACTCTTGTTATTGTTTTAGGTTAAGGAGTTCAATTAAATACTACAATTTAATAGTTAATTCTTCCCCTCTGCATATGGTTTAGTCTTGCCAGAAAAAAATACATTCTTCAAATTGCACTGTGTAAACTGCAGTTACGTGGGATTTTGGAAAGACTTGTGCACTCCCACTTAAACAAAGTATGCATTTAAGTTTACAAAACTACATAATACTGATAAAAACTTTGGAATATTTGAAAATTAAGCTACATTTTAAACACCTCTGTACATTCATATTACTTCTCATTCACTTAAAATAAAAACAGGAACATGCCCTAAAGAGGTCCAACACAACATCTGTAAATACCTACTGCCCTGTCATGCCATACTAATTTATATGAACAGCAAGATGCTACCAAAAACAATTTAAAGACTTAGAGTCAAAAAAGCCCTAGAAGGTGGAATCCCATCAAATGAGGTAGTATCTTTGGTGGAGGGGAAAGATAGGTATTTAACTTTCTTCAGACTAAAGTCTTTTAACAATAAAAGGGATTTAATTTCAATCCCCCCCTTTCCTCCCCCACTCAAACTGTCAGAACAAGGGTTCTTCATATGATTTCTGAAGAGCAGCAAAATGGTAAGAGAAAGCAGCAAGAACTATAAAGTTTTCGCCTGGGCTGAAGGAAGTCCAGGTGCTTTGACCATCAGCTCACATGCTGTCCTTAGCTTAATGTCTTACCAGAAGGCAGTTTTTCTTGTTTGCTTGTTGTTTTTTTAGTAGGTGTAGTACAAATCAAATGTTACTTGTTATGGCATTAGCCTTGAAATCACTGAATGTCGGCTGACCTTCGACTTTCTTAGAACACTAAAAGAGGAAAAGTGTTTCTGCACATCTTTCAAGAATTATCAACCTGTTCAGATAAAAACCGAACTAATGCTTTATGAGAAACTTAATTGTTTTTTAATAAATTCACCCAATATTCACGAGTGACATGAAATGAAGTACATGAGAAGTTCTATATACACTCAGGGAAGCAGTTTCAAAGCTCTACACACATGCACGCCCACATTCGCCATTACAAGGATAGGTCAGGAATATGTGACTTGCTCTGTGGTTCTCACTTTGTCTTAACCTTGTGAAATAGAAAGTGATAGCTGCTAACAGCTAGATGCAGAGGTAAATTTACTTTCCAGCAGATAGAATTCACAGACCAAAAATATGAAAATTTTGCCTAATTATTAGCAGTAGGAGAAGACCTGAACCACAGAAAGATTTTAGCCTTTTGAGGCAGAATATCAGGGACAAGCCTATGAAAATGCAATAAAAGAGCTATCTGGAATGTCAGATCAGAAACGCAGCATATAAGGATCAGCTTTAGAAGCACTGTATCAGAATATTAACTATCCCTCCACTTGGGAACAACCCCTCTTCACAGTCAGTCAGTCTACCCATTTCCCCTTAAAAAAAAGCAACACAATGTTCATCAAGACCCCAATCACATTTAAACAACTCACAATATGCACATTTCATTGTTTCAAATCATTGAAAGTTTACTGTAGAAAAGTCCAAACATCCAGGTAGTATGAAATAAAATCACTTTTAATAAAAGTGTGTCCCTTCAGTGTTAAAAATCTGTAATCACCAATGAGGACAACGCGTAACTGGTGACCAGAAGTTTCTCATCAGAATTCACTATTCACAAGCAATTGTGCTAGCAATTTGCTTGCAAACTGCCAGTTTCATACACCTCATTCATGCTGGCTCACAACAGAAAGGTCCAAGATTCATTTTTCCTTTTCTTTAAGAATGTTTGTTTTGATCCTTTGTTCTTTCCTCAGTCTGGTCCATAGTTTCACATCCAGCTCAACAGTGCTTTATGCAAAAATTCAGTTTTTTACATTCATGTTATCAACCACATGAAAACAGTAAAATACAAAATTTTATTTTGCTTTCTAGAAACACAGAAGGCCAGTATCAACTCATGGAGAAGTAGTTTCTGGTTTCAAAGCAGTTAGTCTGCTAAGGAAAGGCACCTGGGATGATAGTTCAAGATTACTGTAGAATCATAAAGGGTAATTGCAAACATTCATAGTAATACCAAATATTGGGGTTTGTCCCCTACTTTTCCTTTTACTTCAGACAATGGTCCTCTTTTATACCTAATATAGTGACCAACTAGTAGCCAGAAAAAAGTAATATATCTGACTGAAGGTTTGTAAGGGTTAACCCCCCCAGATAAGATTGTCTTCAGTTTGTGCCAATTGCTTGGTCTATGTGCACACGTGCCCTAATAGCACTGGTATCATACAGAAGGCTGTCAGATTCATATTCTTCTGAGATAGTAATGCTTGATGACACCAAGACACAGGTTTAATTCCCAGGACTACAGCCATACAGAAACTCAGTTACTGAAGTTGCATCAGCAACAAATGTAAACTTGTAGCAGAAATTCCATAAGGCTTTCCCACAAAAAAAAACCACCTCAGAAGTTCATTCCGTTTTCAGGGTAGAATTACTTCTAGTCATGAGCTCATCTGAATACCTCCTCATTAAAAGAGAAGCAACCATAGCTTGCTTAATTTCATCCTCACCTCCATTCCCACTTAGCATCTGGTTGCTGAATCCAGGTTTCTTGTTCTGAGCTGGTCATTTCTACTATACAAAACCATGCTTATGCTCTGCAAGAAAAATCATGTCCCATCTAATACACTTGTGTATAGGAATGCTATGTACATAGTTTACAACTCCTCCTCCCCAGCAAAGAAATACACCACACCACACTCACAAGTGTAGCATTAGGAAATCCATTCCAACCCACTTGTTCTTTAACTGTTACTTCATGGTTTTGAGCAGCGTTTTGGATGGCAGCTCACAGTCTGCCACATAGTGTTAACTTTTGTCCTTTGAAGAAAAAATGCAAGGATGCAGTCACTTTAAGTCAGAACTGAGATTGTAAGAAAAACCTGAATGCCTTTTACATTATGTAAACTGAAGTCCTCCGATCAAACGTCCAGCTGAAACCAGAATCGGAAGATGGTAGAATGTACAGTCATCACCTGCTTTTCTCAGTGTTCCCCTTTATCAGCATTTGGCAACTGTTCTTCTTTCAACATTCCCATATTCTTTCTTTTACTTTAAGGGAACGACTATCCTGAGATTTTAATTTATAAGAGTATTTGAGCAACATATGGAGAATGAGTACTTGCTATAGCAGCCAACAAAGGCAAGTCATTGGATTCAATCCTAGAAATTAAAAAAAAAGAGAGACTTTAAAATACACAATCACCTTCACAAAAGAAGATAAACACAAGAGGCTATTCGTCATTCACTTCAAAGAAACTGAAAATGTCTTGCTATAACCAAGTTCATCATTTAATTTTTTGTTCATACTGTACCAGTAAAGTTAAGTGATAACATTTAAAAGCAAAAAGGTCTGCTACCATTTAAGTGAAAAAGATAGTATTACATTTTGTGGTATGTAGTTTTTTTGTGGTACAAATAAGAAGTTTGATTTATTCGCTAATCCATAACCCTTAGCTTGCAGTCAGCAGGCTTCAATAAGCCCAGCCAAAGAAAATACTGAACATCAACTTATGGAAGACTGCAATTTCACGTTTTGAATACAACTCTGTTTACCATGCAGCAGCACTTTCTTACCAAAAATTACCAAAAGATGGAAGTATCAGTTATTAGGCAGTAAAAGTAGCACAATGCCTCTCAGATGCAATGCTCAGTTCCAACCATTTCCAACAGAACACTCTTCAAAGGTCAGTACGTATGTTTATATACATTTTTACACATACACACAAGGGTTTACTTCAGGGTCTCATTACTTTAAACTACATTGCTCAGTATGACATCTTGAGCAGCCAGATATAAATTAAATTTTAGCTACAGTGCTTAAAAAACATCTTCGTGGAAGTGTATTCATTTCTTGCCCCTTCCTCTCATTCTACTTTCACAGCACATGCATCCATAAAGTACTTGGCTAGAACTGAACAACCTCCAAGTAACCAAAATCAGAACTTTCTTCATTCTCAATATTTTTCATCCTTAAGATTTCAGAACAACAAATGATTTTCCTCCTGCTGGATTGTATCTCCTGATGGCTCATTGGAACCCATTTCGACACTTCATTAGGTTCATGAGAGAGGGGGGAATAATAAACATAGAATAAGTAGCAAGTCCCCACAGGAACATAACTACATTCAGAAACTGAAAAGCAAAGTAACTGCCTCAAGTTTTGCCATAGATTAAGACTTATCTGCAATACTCACCCCAATACAATTCCTAGTTCTTTTACATGCACTCTTGTATGTCCTCGTAGATATTCTGAAAGCATTTTGCTTTTGAGATACATCTCTTGTAGTCTATCCTCAAGATGCATTATGCACTGTAAATACAGACCAAAAACCTCAGAATAGCTTTAAAACAACTGCATGCATATATTACAAAAATAGCTAAAATGATATGCTTACATATCTTAGCCAGAACACCTTTAAGTCTCCCCCCAAAAATCTGTAAAGAAGTAAATGTGTTACAGTTGTGCTGGCAACTTAAAATACACTAGCTTTCCCTCATCTCAAAGAATTGGAGTATTTCAGTTTTCTTGTGCAGCACGTTTGTTCCAGGAGTCAAAAAAAAGCCATCCAATTTCCCTTCAACTCAGACACAGTTTCTCCTGACATAAAAAAGTTTTAACCAGGTTCAAAAACATTCGAGATACCTTAATAAGAGTCTAACCAGAATACCTAACAAATGTCTTTGTTACAAGTCAGTATTTTTTCCTGAAAGTGTCACAGTTCCTAAAAATCAGCACTCTCTTCAGCACCAGAGAAGTCCTATTCAAGAAACTAAAACATAAATGAAAGACACCATTATCTGCATCATAAAACTACACCTCTTTTGATCTATAATTTACTGGATAAATCAGGTTACAAATCCTTTATTTTTTTTTAATTAGTACTACATAATTCTAGTTTAAAACCCAAACATTTGATGTTGTTTGCAAAAGGTAGTAGTTCAAGTTGAAATACCAAAATAATTACTCCAATTTCGTTCAGCAGTAGCATGCTAGAGTTTTTGGTTAAAAACAGTCAGATGGTACATAATTTCTCATACATCAATTGCAAGAGAGCAGACGAAAACTTCGGAGACTTTTTTTAAAAACAGTAACACAGGGTGAGTACATGGGACATCTTCACTAGGTGAGTAGGCAGGCTGTTTTATCAGGTATTTTGTTCCAGAACACAGGGTAACTCGATTCAATACATTCTTTCTTTCCACAGAGATGACCACATCAAAGACAAAAACAAGAAGCGTGTGCAGAACCTCATTATCAAATATTTAATCATCCAGCAGGCAGAGACAACAATTAGAATCAGTAGTAGCAAATACCTCCAGGCCATCCTCTGGTGTATATTTTAAGTTTGATGGAAACCATAAGTATTAGAAATGGAATCTTGTGCAAGCAGTTCTGCTAATTAAAAAAATAGAAAAAAGACTCATGCTCATGGGTAACCTACCATGCATTTTTCTGATGGTCTTGAGCAAGTTGCTTTTTGAGAGTGGTTTGATCTGTTTGCTTCAAGCAGTTTTCACTAAAGCCATTATAATCATAACACTTCTGATTCTAGCCTAAAGGAAGACATTCTTACCTTCTCTACTACAGGTAACTAATACAGAAAGCCTGTTAGCACTTCCCCAGTAGTTCAGGTAGGCATGCAGCTGATTCCCAAAGTGGCAATTCAACATATTTCAATTTCACTACTCATAAGCTGAAGGACTATAGATTTTTTTTTTTTATTGTTAAGAGGAAAGAAGAATTTCACATTGTTCTAAGAGATTCTTTAGAAAAGATTATCCACTACTCCTGAAAGCCAGCAAAGAATCAAGAGCCTTTCCTCCTCAAGCTCATCCATTTTGTAAATCCATTTTGTTCAAGATGTCCAGTGAGGTACAGAAGAACAGTAATTTTTTTTTGATGCTAGCTTCCTCTTCAGCTTCTCACTGACTTCAGTTAAAATCATTTAAAGTAGCTTAAAATGAGCTAGAAGGTGCAGGTAAAATCTTTGTCATACTGCTGACAAGCAACATTTGCAGTCTCCACTTCCCTTTCACCCTGGCATACTGCACAACTCTGCAGGAAGGTTGCCAGTCAAGTGTCATAAAGTCTTGTTGTCTTTTGTCCAGTCTCAAGTTGGGTTTTGTTTTTTGTTGTGCCATAAAATACTCTTCTAAACAGTAACTGGAGGTCAAGAAACATATACTTAATCTTCAAACATACTGCCTTATGCATTTCTGATTTATGTTATTATATATGCTTTTGTCAAAATTTAAGTCAAATAGAATGTTCATTATAAAAACATGGACTTCTTCCCCCAAAGTTGAATGGAACACCCCACTTCCATTCATCCATTATTCTGTTCCTGTTAGCAAAGACCTACAAACTCTGACAGCTCAAAGCATCTTCAATGCAGATTATAGAACAACAGAACTACAAGCTACTAGGACTACCATTTTACTGCTCTTTTTTTTTTTTTTTTTAAGGAAGGAAATAAAATTAGTCCACCTCCAAAAGCCACTACACCATACAAAGCATTCAGAAGTTGCATATACAAGGTCCAGGGCAGCACTGGAAGAAGTACTTCAGTTGCAGAAGCAACTTATGAGTTCAAAAATGCCAAAATTTAAGGTGTTCCTGTGCAAGCATGATGACATAGTTCTAACCTAAGTCACATGTTTTCCAACATACAAAAGTATCCAGAAAGGACACTGATGTACTTTGCCATAGTACTTGACTTCAAGTACTTAAATTAATACCACTAATTTTTATCCAAAGCAGCATCAATTAATACTATTTTCAGTTGTTAATATTCAGTTCCACCTTCCTATTCTGTCTGCTAGCAGTCGTTACACAAGCTTCCAATAAATAAAGTTTCTCAAGGCTATCTGCTGAAGACCAAGCCAGTTCTGTTTACTCAAACTACAGGAAAAAGATGCACCATTTCCCCCCAGCTACAACTGTGTGGAAAAATTGTTATAATTACTGCTGCCAGACTCATGGGTGACTTTGCTGTAATCAGCCAAAACAGCTATCAGAAAGCATTACTGATCTGTTCTGATGAACTCTACTACTAACATGGACAGGAAAGGATATTATGGGAGGGGAAGCACACACTATGAGGAAGTAACATCCCCTGCTGCAACCCATCTGACCCCAAGTGTTTTGTGTTTCCATCTCCTCCCAGGAATGCTGTAGGCATGTCTGCCAGGTGGTCTGAGACAGCACTGGCTGACAGGGTGGGTTACACTATGCATAAAACACAAAGGTCAAGTAAACATGCAATACACATGTAACTGAGGATAGAGAAGAGGCATCCACTAGGTGGGGTTGGTAAAAAAAAAAAAAAAAAAACACAAAAACTCAAGAATAAGAAATGGTATGGTAGAAACAGCAGAAGCTTCAAACAGTAGAGAATGAGGAAATTATACAAACAAAATAATCTACACAACTCTAATCATAAATACAGTCATTCTAAAGTTGCCTAAGCAACTTTTGTTCTGTCTTATTTTGGAGCAGCTGACTTTAATCTTGGTCTATTACAAGTAAAGTAAGTTAAAAACAGTACCTGTAACTGAACTGTAGCACACATTCTTTTAAATACATTGTACCAACTTTGCTATACCAATAAACAAATACCTGAAACAATCCAATAAAATACAGTGTGCAAAACTCTGCATTTTCGATTTAAACAATTTCCATTATTTCTTTACTGAAAACTGAAGCTACTTACAAAGTCAGCTGGAAGATTGAGTTTATAAAGCTGTAAAATGGACTGCAGTAAACTGGATACTTGACTCGAGACCAAGACATCCTTGCCTAGCTTCACATTGTCCATCATTTTTCTCTGGCTGGTAGCCACTTGTACGTTCCATTTATCTGTGTCTGCAATAATGCAGACAGCTTCTGCTATGGGTTCATCTAGCACTGGATGCTGCAAGAGATGCAAGACAAACATTATGGAAAACTTGCATATGCATTTTCACAGCTTAGATCGAGGCTCCACTTTTATTCACTCTGAGAAAGTGGTCCAAATGAATGCTTGTCCAGTAGAAAACCAAAGGCATCTCAAAAAAATGAGACAGAATACCAGTTTCAGAGACAGAGCTGACATCCAGTAACATTAGGTCGAAGTCTGAACTACCAGTTTGATTAAGGCATTTATTTTTATTTTATTTTTTAAGTAGTGCTTCAGAATCACTATGACATTTTTTCACTAACAGTAATCCAGCCTTCCTGCAAAGGTTAAGTTTCTTCCAAAACAAATAGAGTATTAATTATGCTGATTCAGTGAGTGGTTATACTCACTGTAAGGGATTTCACTATGCACAATGACAGCAAGGTATTTATGAAGAGACAATACC
Source organism: Aythya ferina (assembly GCF_964211825.1). Lineage (NCBI taxonomy): Eukaryota > Metazoa > Chordata > Aves > Anseriformes > Anatidae > Aythya > Aythya ferina. Next base: position 47,552,692 of record NC_140300.1, on the reverse strand, counting down.
ATATTAGAGCAATTTGGTGTTTAAACAACTGCACACACATCACCATTCTGGACAGTGTTTAACTCATTCCTACAGGATGATTCTTGATTGCTATAGAAAGAAGCAATTGACATTCACTAGATAAACATCTAATATTGAATACTAAACGCTTAGCATTCCTTTGGTGAAAGATTCGTTTTAAGTTACTTGGTGTAGTTGGAGTAGAGTAAGAATATCACAAAGATCTTACCTACAGCTAACTGCTTTACGCAGTCGGTCATTTCTGCTACAGCCTAGTGTAACACAGGCTTCCACAGGACTTCATCTCCCTTGCAACACATGCCACTAAGTGGTAAACTAAGATGTTTCCAACAACTTGTGTACCATTTTTTATGAAATAAAGGTAACTGTCTGCTATTGTGACTGAAAAGAAGCAGTCAGTTTTTTCCTTGTTTGTAATTTCAACTTGCAAACATTTTTCCCTGTGTTCACCTTTCAAGAAAAGACTGAAGAGAGTATAAAGGGGAAAAAAGTGATTTTTGCATGAACAGGCTTCTCAGTCATTTAAGGGGTTTTCTTTCAAGGAAGAAGACATACCAGGTGTGGCTGTTAAGGACTGGCGAGTACAAAGAGGTCTTATTTAAACTACAAACTACCATGTTTCTATAGCTTTAGCTTCTCAGTAATAGCAACAACTCACACTATGACTTGGAACAGTATTTTAACTCACATGCATCGCATGAAGGAGGTCTGCTAGTAGACACTGCTTGAGTTTTTCATCATTATTTACTCCATGCAGCACTAGATCAGGCACGTATGTGTGACAGTAGCCACCCAGAAGCGATCTTCCAAAGTTTTTCACACACTGACTGCTGATTGTGTTTGACCTGAAATACAAAGCAGGTATGATTCTTGCTTGACAGACTCCATTCAGATGATGATATCAATACAAAGTTTCATTTACTACCCCTACCTCTATTAAAAATAATTAGTATTTTTTTAAATTTAACATTGTGTTGATTCCTTCAAATTTCAGAAACAGCAAGTCTGCTTTTATCAGAGCTTGGGGTCCCTATGCCCCCCGGCCTTGTTCTGTGGTTAACAGGTTTGCTAAATGTGAGTTCTCACTCAGCCCAAGCAGCAAAATCTTCCTATCTACTTAACATGTGCATCAGCAAGCTCCGCATGCACCTGCAAAGCTCAGAAGTTTTCAAATAGGATGCCCTTATTTATTTCAAATCTGTTTAGTATTTGGCAGTTTAAGCAAAGATGAAATATTGCTAGTCCTCAGACAGAATTGTTTACACTGTTTCAGGCAATCGATACAAACAGAAGTATGATTTTTTTGTTAAACATTTGAAGAACACCTTTGTCACCAAACTTCAGTACCTTTTCAGTATTTTTTTTCCCCAGTCTGTTAACAAGAACCCTAAACACACTACCAGTGGCTGGTATCGATTTGTTTGCAAGGAAGTCAATCAAGATCCCAGTGGATTTCAGACTTGAAATTCTGAACACCTCTAATACTGCACAAGTTTTGACTCTGTTTAGTTCTAAATTAAACTCCTTTACCTTGGTAAAGGAAGCTCCACTTCCGCAAACTCTTCAAGTCTCTTGCTGACATTATCATGGTGAACTTCGTCAGGAATACAACAATCACCTTCTTCATCACTGGCTCCAAGAGCACTGTCTGAACTCTCATTCCTTGGAATGTCCCCTTCAACTCTGAAGGGGGTTTTCCTTCCAGCATCCCCATAGGGGACATCTTTAGCACCTACTTTAGGGGACTCCTTTCTAACAGCAGAACCACCTTCCACACAGTCCGGTGAATAGCTCTCCGGATTGTCAGAGCATAAAGTTCTAGTTTCTTTCAAGCTTGGCAATGTTACAGTTTCTACGTTATCAGTGGACAAAAGTAGTTCACCAGATACTGTGTTCCCTAAGTTCATTTCAGTTCCTTTAGTTTCCATATGTTGGTTATTAAGCATACTCTCCTTCCCCTCACAAGGTGGAATCTGTGCATAACAAATACTGTGTTTACTGAAGGGCAAAAAGGCAGCTTCGCAACTTTCTTTTTGATTCTGGGAAACATCCACAGTCAGATCTGCTGAACTTGAGGCACAATGTATTACCACCTCTGGATTTTTTCTGAATGCCCTCAGATTCTCTTCCATTTCTCTCCTTTGAGTTTCTAAGTCTGACTCTGGTGACGCAGAACTTCCAATCTGAAAGGTGACCTTTTCCAACTGGGAACTCCTGTGGCCAGACCTTTCAGGACAAGGTAAAGCAGATGACCTACTAGACAATTGCTTTTCCACTTTCCTTTCATTCTGGTTCTTGTTCTTCCTTACATCCATTAAATTCTCCAACTTTGATTGCTCTTCAAAGTGGTAGGACCCAGTCCCTGTGTCAGTGACAGTTCTTTTCCTACCATCAGCTGCTCCGTTATGCAAAGTGCTAGTTAGACAGTCAACAGCTGTGTCAGAGTTCTGACTGACTTTTCCTATTGCTTCTTTCTTTTCTTTTGAAGAATCTGTCGTAGTGCAAGTGCCTTCTGGATTATGTACCCACCCTGCAATACTGTTGTTCTTACTTCCATCACTCTTAGGAGGTAGGATTGGAGGCACAAGAGCAGGTTCATTTTTGACAGTGACCACCACATAATCAGACTCCTCTACCTCTCCCTTTTCTAGTGCAGTTGTGATCTTGCTTCCATTTAGCACTTGTTCTCCTTCTCCAAGCACTTCACTCCAAGTCAGCTGATTTTCTTGTAGCTCAGAGCATCTAATGAAGTAAGTTAGGACATAGAGCAACCGCTGCACCAACTCTTTACGTTTTCCAACAATAACAGTTCGAGTCAATCTAACCGGAGAACCTATGGCACCATAGAGATCACCTAGACAGGAAAACAAGAATTTCACATGCTTATACATGGCTGTAATAAGCTATACCACTTATATTCAACACATTTTAAAACAGCATTCACTGCAGGCAGACAGTTCATTTTTCATGGTTAATTCATAGAAGTTTAAAATACCAGAAGAACAGAAGAAGTCTCCTGACATTTCTTATATCTGACCCACATCCAAAAAGGTTTTGGTGTCCTTGTGAAGGTTTGACTGTTACTACTCAGTTTCTTGTAGTTCAAATCGATTACAGGTTTTTAATAACATTTACAAGATATTATCACTTGGAATTTGACACAACAGTTGCTGAAGAGTATATATCCAAAGCTCTGAAGCCCATGATACTGTTTTCTAATTTTGTACTAGTTCCCCCCCCCAAAATATTCTCTTAAATTGCATTCACTTTTTCTTCTCCTTTCTGTTAAACACCAATTCTCATACAGATCAAGTCTAAATTGCATTTTTTAAGATTCAGATATTCAAAACAGCAAAAAAGGTGCAGTATCAGCATAATAAGTGTGTTTCTGAAAATAGAACTACTTTACTGTGCAAGGCATGTGCACTTCTGTGCACTGGGAGTCAACACCACTAACTTTTTACTTTTGTAGGGAGGAGGAGAGAGTAGGGGAGGACTAGAAAACATTCATTATTAAAACACAATCGCAATATGAGAAGTAGGTACTAGGGCCTAATCTAAGTCTCCCTAGAACTACTTATTTGTCATCTCATTTATCCTGAAGAACCGCTACTTTGTTGAGAAGAGCCATCTATTTTCCAGCAGCATATCACACTATCAGCTGGAGGGTTTCCACCCAACATTCTGGGAGAAATAAGCAGACAGGTGGCTGGTACAGAAAAGTTCACACACACTGTTAGAGACAAGGATGGGTTAACTCAAAAACTGGCTATTACCAAGTTAACCCAGCTGTCTTCACTCAATACCCATTAGAGTATACCCTCCAAATGTCTTTGCCCAACCAAACCCTGGCTGACATCACCAGCAGATGGGAAGCAGCCACCACAAGCTCAATTTCCTTTAGCCAATATAAGCACTCGCATTGAAAGTGGATTTCTCTGGTTTGAGACATTATAAGATGTCTGCTAATCTAACACATTTTTCTAGGTTTTGTCCTTACTGAGGGCTGCTGTGTGGTGGCATCATTATGCTCTCTTCCCCCAGTTAGGGGCACCCTTGCAACCTGTCTGATGGCTTAACAGGCCAGCACACTCGTTCCTCAGTAACCAAGTAAGCTCAAGATTGCTCAGGTAGAATTCCATTAACCTCAGTGCCTGATGGGCCACAAGGACTAGCAGTTTGGAAAGGAAATGGGAAGATAGCTTTTCTTTCAAGTTGAGCACAGTTGCTAAAGAAATCAGATTCAGGCTTAGCATTCATTTGCATGGTTAAATACAACATTACTGATGCAACAGTAAAAATGTCACAACTGTGGTCCTCAAAACATGCTATTGCTAAGCATGTTAGATTGAAGCTCATGTTTAAAAGAGTATGTCTTCCTTACAGCATTACCTACAAATGCATCTATGTAATTGTAACTGATATGTAGTATCTAGTGAGGACATCATTCTGGAGGGGGAAAGCCACATACAGCACAACACTTCATAGGAAGTCACTTCTATTTTAAAGCACCCAGACACTTTATTTATTCTTTCTGAAGAAGGGGACCAGCAGAGGGCAACATCTTACTTTGCACATCAGTTGCTGCAACCACCTGATACAAGGTTTTGGGCTTTGAAACTACCAAACAAAACCAGTAAGCATTTTGAGTTCAGCCACTCAGAAATCAGCTGGGCCAGTGCTGATAACAATGCACAGCCTGGGAAGGCAAAAAGAGGATATGATTTCTTGACCAGTAACCAGTGGCAGCTCCTGGGAGGTACCACAACACCTACTGCTTATCTTACACCTTCCACTCCAGCTCTTTTTTTTTTTTTTTTTAAAAACCCTGGCCTGGCTCTATCCTTAACACCCTAAGCAAGTTTCTGTTTTTCTCTCCCTGGATGTCTAACCCATTTCTCCCATGCATAAGTCTTTAAAGACATGCTAAAACAGGAAACTTCTATTACAACTACACAGCCAAGATAAGAATTCTTGATTTCTTAAAGACTGTGGAGAGCTAAGCTAGACAATAAGCAAGAAACATGACCAGCATCACAGTGTAGAAGTCACATTACTGTTTTAGTGTGCATGTATGTCAATATATTATATCACTGAAAGTTAAGGCTGGTTTGGTACCAAACTCACACCTGCTGCCAAGACAAAGATTTTGAAGGATTCTACCACTGGCAGCATTGTTCTGAACTCTCACCCACTCATTTGATAGCATTATTTAATTCCCTGTACCAAGATAACAAAAGCTACATGATTTTTGTTAGAGAACAACCTGAGGAGCTTGGAATAAAGAGAAAATCTTGTCCCAAGCCCACTCACATAACTCTGAATGAATGGAGGCTCTGCTACTTGCCATACTTTTATTCTGCTTTGTGTCCACGGTAACTCCATGAAGAGGTAAATGAAGGCAGTCTGGGCAGTCTCAACTACATTCTCTCCATCCAGGATGTTTCCCCTCATTCTTCCCAAACTGCTCAGATCATTCACAGTGTTTGCACCCTCTTAAGATTTCTATAGAAAACCACTTAACCAGGCAGTGTAATTGGAGGACAAGGAACCAGTGAAGAACTGAGCACCTAGGCTACACTAACAGGCCTCCAAATACTCTTTAGCTTAATTCAAGACGTCTGTTGGCAACTCTGCTCAGCTTATACCAAGACAAATCGAATGTCACCCAGACTTCCGCCACCAGTCAAGTACCTCAAGCCAGTGGCAGAAGAGTTATCACTATCTCAGCTGTCCTAGTCCAGATCTACCAAGAGAAACCACATCCAATTCTAACTATGTACAAAGGAATGCATACTTCCAAGTAGCTTAGGTAAGAAGTGAATGCAGTGAAAGCTTTCAATTTCCTACTGACCAAGCTGTGCCCAGAGAGGGTTATATGGATGGGATTTTGCCAGCATGTTCACAAACTGTGATGTGCGCTTCTCAGAGAAGGCCTTTATGGGAGGATGGTCAACTGGCATTACTGTTGGCACCCAAGCCAGATGATACGTCAGCACCGCAGTTAACAAAGCAGCAAAGAACCTAGGAAAAAGAATATTGCACAAGTGTCAGAACATGCCCACATGCTCTGGGAAGCACACAAACCTTTAAGAAACTTTTTTTTGGGGGGAATAAGTTGGGTAGAGGGGAAAATAAAAGCTTACTGGTTTTTGTTGATCTGTTCTATCAGAAAGGTAAATTCTTTAAGAAAACGTTGGCATAGCTGGTTCTTTTCCAAGGTGTTGGACATCATATTAAGCCACACAGGCTCTGCAATCCTTGGAACAGAATATAGGTTCCAGATGGTAATTCTGCTCAAAGAAGATTCCCAAAAATTGGCATGTTAATACATACATTTCAAATTTGCAAATACAGGCAACCTATTCTCTATTGTCTATTGATTTTTATATATGAATTTACTTAAGTAGGAGCTAGGAGACTAAGCAAACTGGCATGTCTAGAAAAGTTTTCCAACTAGTGTCCCACAAAAATAGCCTATTTAATTCAGTGTACCAGCAACATAATGCCTTCAATTGCATATCCTTCCCTTTCTTGCATTTCTCTACGCAGTTTTATTCAGAGAAGTGCCAATTATTTGGTGGGGGAGGTAACCCTTTTCTTGAACTGCTGTCAACCTTCCCTCTTTTAGGTACCAAAAAAGAGGGCCTTTGACAATAACTTTCCTGTCAGTTTCACTGTCCAGCATCTACACTTAACAGTAGACAACTCAACTGCCTGAATATAACAATCCATGTGCCTGCACAAACATCAGCAGAATCCAACTCTTGATGAGGTCTTAAAGACTGACATTCCAAAGCACAAAGGAGCAAAACAAAGTACTTGTTTTATTTTCAGTCTGAAAATGGCTGAGCTACTTTTACTTAAGCTCTCAGAAAACATGTACCCAATACCCAGCACAGAAAACTCATTCACACTAACTTTAAAACTAGCTAAATTACAAAACCCTGCATTCAGTTGCTTATAATTGAAATTGACAAATATCTTTAGAGGTTCATTAGAACAACTCTCCTTGTAATTCAGAATTCCATCAACTCACCTGAATTCTCCCAGGGCATCCATGACTCGGCTGATATAAACCTGCACTCTTTGGCTGGATTCTGCTATTTTTCTACATGAGATCATGGCCTTAATTAAGAGTTAAAGACAAAACAACTTCTTAAAGGACTCGCATTCTTCATCTTTTTAAGCTTCATTAACATGTCAAAATAATTAAGATCTAGCCCAAGTGTTATGCAACTGCTCAGGACAGCAGTAGCTGCCAACCTCCCTCCACATCATGATGAGGGACCAACTCCTAAAACTAAACATGGAGAGACAGGATAACATTTGAGAGAGTAAGGGGAAGACAACAAACTTTTGTTATCACTCCTTTAGTGGCAGCACAAAAAAGAGAATACCATCCTTTCCACAGTCTCTAGGGAGTCAGGACAAACTCACAGTGAAATCGGAGGACAAGAAAAAGAAAAGCCACACAGCATAAATCTCTATTTCCCTTCTGACTAGAAAAAAACTACAGCTTCTTTTCAGCACATGCTGAGTTCCAACATGGGGCTTAGGCTCAAGACTTTGTGTGGTAAGGAGGGAGGGAAGCTTCAAATCACACACCTTCTCCCACTCTTCATCTATGATTCTACAATACTTCAGTCTGTTTGACACTTATATTTCCACATCAAACCAAACTGGTGTTCTGTACCTTTTCTATTGCATACTTCAGCTTGTTCATGTGGGATTCAAAGAGAGGAAAGTGAGAAAAAAAGAAATCCTGGAAGTTTCTCTGTGCTTCTTCTTTTTCAGGCAGAGAGAAGATTATGCTGATTGCAATTTTTTTCCTCCGGACCATTGCAGGATTGGAGCTACAGCTTTCATCAGCCATACTAAACATTTCTTCAGTGGACCTACAAGACAGATTGTTAGGACAGTTAGCTATGCACAGAACAGCGACTAGTCTTCTATTCATCTCTTTATATAGAAAAAGGAAACCTAAGAATAATTTTCCTTCTACTGCCTACATAATACTTTTCTGTCACGTGCCATGAACAGAGGATACCCAGCATATTGATAGATAAAACTTACATTTGCTCCAACAGATCAAAAGTAAGGCAACCCTCAAAGAGGCTAGCAATTACTGGGGTGAACACTTTCCTCTGAAACAGAATACTACAGATACCCTCCTTATGGATTTATCTTTAAGAGAGATTAAGAACAGGGAACAGAAAAACCAACAGACAGTCATTAACAAGAAAAGGTTAAAGGAAATTTACAAAATAAAATGAACTAAAGACAAAGTGTCACCACTTATTAATCACTAAAAACAATGTCTACAAATATACCAGTTGGATACATTTCCATTTAAAGTGCTTTGTTTTCTGCTAAAAAAATAAAATAAAATAGTGGCTATTTTGTAATCATTACTATTTTCCCAAGCTCTGTTTATTCACTGGAGAGTTCTGCCACATATCTTCTATTAGTGTTGCCAGCTTTCAGTGTTAAACATCAATTGATGCTGATCAAGACTGCTTCGTATCTTCATCAACTTGGCCTGTGGATCAGAACACACCTGCAGCAACACTGCCTGGACCATGTAGGGTATCCTTCTGAAAACTCAGAAGGACCTTAATTAGTAACAGGCCAACAGACACCTCCTGAAATCCAACAATAATGACCATGCAACTGTATGGCTTCGGTGCTGACTGTTCAGGTGTCATCCTACAGAAAAGGCCTTGGCCATCCAACAACATGACCAAGATGAACATGAGTCAGTAGTGTGCACAGGCACTGGTGAAGACTAAGTACCTGCTGAGGTGACTAGGCAGAAGTCTTCCTAGTCAACACCTCATTAGATAAGTGATCATTCCCCTCTACTAGGAGCTTATCAGGCCACTTCAGAAGAAGTGTATCCAGTTCTGGAGCAAGGCCAGCAAACTACCAAAAAGGTAAGGAACCCAGATCACATGACAAAAGGAAAGTCTGAAAGTGCTAGGTGTGTTCAGCCTGAAGGGACACCTGGATTGTTCTTTTAATAACCAGTGGGTAGTTATCCAGAAAATGGAAGTGGAGTCTTCAAGGTTAACAGGTTCACTCAACCTTTAGCTGTAAACAAGATGCAGCAGGGGAGTTTCTGGTTTTATGTGAAAGAACTTCACAGAAAAAATAAAGCATAAATTGGTTGCCCAGAGAGGTTCTTGAGACCCTTCCTTGGAGATTTTCAAAACTGAACTATATGTGCTCCAGACCAACCTGATCTAAATTCCATTTTAGTCCTTTGAGTGGGCAACTGAATTAGATGCTACAGATATCTGCCAGCACAAGGTTTTCTGTCATTGTACAGAAGGGTGGCAACTCCCAGCCCCTCTCTATTCTTCCATAAATACTTGCACTGCAGTGACAGACATTGATGTTACTGAATTTGCAAAGATTATTTTTATTGCTTAAAGTTTCTGAATTAACTGAATAGTGTATACACTACTTCAAGACATTTTTCAATTAAAGTATTCCTTTCAAAAGGAAAAATGGCTTTCAGTCCACATTGAGGAACTATAAGGAGCGAGTGGTAAGCACAGACAAGAAAAAGCTGTAGGAACACAAAAGGGACACATCCAGAGCAGCAGCTCAGAGGAACAGCTTGCTTCTGGACTTTTCTCATGAATTAAGTCTGCAATATCAGTCAGTGGTAATTAAATTCCTGAAAGCTTCTTGTATCAGAATTATCTTGAAATGAAACCTGTGGCATTTGTAAGCCCCTATGAAGCAATTACCAAGAGGAAAGTCCAAATCCTTAACTTTCATTCTAAGTTTAGTCTAAAAATAAGCGCTTTACAGTTTAATTGGTTTAACAAAACTATGCACACAAGTTTCTCATCATAGAGGTACAAGTCCAGAAATACAGGAAAAAATAAACAATAAAACCCCAGCAAAAACAGTTTGTGGGAAAACAGAGTTCAAGACAAAAACACAACCTCATTTGAACTTCAGGAACTTGCATGCAGAGACAAATTCCCAAGGAAGTTTGGAAAGGATGGGTCAGTCAGCATCTAAGAAACATGACAAGTTTTTGTACTGCTTCTCAGGAACAGAATTTGAAAAACAGCGGTCTGCAAGAAAAGCCTTTTCAACAAAGCTGCTAATCTAGCTTGGCTGCCAACTGACCACATGAAGTTCCAGCTATACATCTCATTTTCTCTGAGCTACTGGCCTAAAACATTAGTCATGAAAACGGTGGAGTCTTGGCTGTACAAACAGAGTGCAAGCTCTGCTGTCATTGAAGTAATTCAACCAGAAACCTACTGCTTCTCCAGCAAGCATCAGAAAACAAGCATCTGAAGGGGCCATTTGGCTCAGAAAGAACCCCAAACCAAAAGGAGTTCTAAACAGCAGAACTAATAATGCCCTGTTTCCAAGATCTTTCCTCAGCATGGATTCTCCCATGAGGAAAAGAGACAAGCTATTCCCCGCAGTGAATTAGAAGCCCAGTACAGCTACTTTCCTTTAAACAATTTGTTACGTTCATAACACTTCAAAGAACTTTTAACTGTCAAAATGCAGCTGCTACTTTAATTTGCCTGAAATTACATTATTTCCTTCTCAGTGTTTTAGCATTTTCACACACTGTCTTATTTCTTTAGGAAACTAGACTATTTCCATTTACTGAAAGCAAAAAGTTTACTAACTCATTTTCAACTGTCAGAATGATTTAGAAATCATGACCACTACATAAGTGCAACTGCATGATTCATGTTAATGATTCTGCAAAAATACCCAGGGAAAATGTTCAATTGTTGACACTAGGGAAAGATGTTGAGCCAGAATTATAACATTTGAAATTGGGCTTATCAAAAATAGTGCGGTATTTTATTTTTTTTAAAGTAGACCACATATTTCAACTGGCAGTTTCTAAGGTTCTCCTAACCGAAGACAGTGAAGAGTAACACAGGCCACACAGTACAAGTTTCTTGTAGTCCTCCACTAATTCCATATGGTTTCTTGGTGCAGGTGGATGAGTATATATGAGCAGACAATCAAGACCCATTCACTATTTTGCAGCTGACAACAGAAAAATTTGCTTATTAGCTACAAAAGGTCTGCTGCATTCCATGCTTTGTTATGCTATTGAGCTACAAAAGCTAATAAAATTCCAAAACAGAAGCCAAGCTTTTTGATCACAGCTCTTTTTTTCTTCCTGTTTTGGCAGAAGTCACATCAGGAACACCCAGTGCTAGCCAAGAGAGTTGTCATGGGCTATTACTCTACAATTTCAGTAATTGCTCACTAGTCAAGACTTCATCGTGGTATACTGTTATTATGGCAGTGGTGCTGTTACCGTCTTTCATCTCAACAGGCTGCTCTGCTCCTTCAGAAATAGAGGAAAGTTTAATTTGCTTTTCAGGATGGGGTCTTTAGACAGACTCTACATTCAGTAAGTATGTCAAATCAGGCCTTGTAGCTCACACTCAGCCAAAACTCGATCTTCCCTCATACTGGCAATCTTACCTAACGCGCACAGAAATCAGAATGAACTGACAGTATTTATGACAGAATTCATGCTTTTAAATAAAAGAGGCTTAAACTCTGCTTAAATTATTGCCAAACAGCTGTTGTAACCAGAAAGGTGTTTCACTCACCACCTTGGAATTATTCCGTTCTCTAAACTAGTTGTCTGACTTCGGAGCCAGCGACGTTGATAGCTGCTAGAAGATGATGATGAAGAGCTTGGAGATGGAAAAGGAGTGACCAGAAGACTGCTGAGAGATGCTATCAAAAAAGGAAGAAAATACATACTGAGTGCCAGTCAAATGCTTTTCTTCACACTGACAGGGAACAAGTTCACATAAACATTGTTCTTGCTTGCTGCTCTTTGTAAAAGAATTAGAGCAGTTTTCATGTAACTTGCTTACAACTGGAGGCACAATTATTTTAAAAAATTCTTCTTGCCATAGAGTACTATTTTCTTATAAAGACAGGGATCTTTCCTCTTACAACATACTAAAAGTAATCTTATTCTTATCAAAAGCATTCTGCCATAAGATGTGTTTGCTCTCTCATTACACTAGATATACCTCTCGGTCTCTTGACCTTTTTTCTACTCAGTGCAAACACCTCTTCTCTTCCCTTGCTATAGTTAGAGAACCAACCAGTTCTTCCTCCATCTTATAGATTGGTAAAAAAACAAAACAATAGCTGTAAGCAAAGAGCATCACTATTAATATTCTTGCATAAAGTCTTTGGCAATAGCAGAAAGAAAACTGCTTAGCAGATGTCAAAGAAATTTGGATTTTGGTCATAAAGGTGCCTAAATTCCACGTGATCTGCTGAGCCAAAGAACTGTAACAATTACAAAAGTAGGCAAACAAGAGAAACAGCAGATACCTGACCGAGCAATGCCACTGTCTCTGTCCTCATTTTGTCCTCTGCTGGGCATATCAACAGGTGTACTGTGTGCTAAAACAAACAGAACAGATCAATAGAAAATATTACTTAACTCACTATACTATTTGTCAGCATTTTAAAGAAATGCTTGAGATTAAAGGTCATAAAACACCAAAGTTACATCCTGTACCATTACTCCAAATAAGCAGTGTTGCATGAGCAGAGGTAGTAGCAAACACTAGGTCTATACTGAATGTCACGTTACTAGAGGAAGTTAGTTACTTGGCCCAATCTAAGGTGTCTCTAAGAAGCTTAAGAATGTGAATACAGTCTACATTACAAAGTGCATCTGATTTTTGATTGCAAGAACTGGTGGTACTACCATCTGTCACTCAACTTTTGTTTGCAAGATTTTTAATTTATACAAGTCAAATGTTACAACAGAAGTCAAACATGTCCTTCAAGCTTCTGATTTACTCCCCAAGCAGAGATTTATTATCTACACAGCTTCATGGTAAGAAACGTTCAGCTTATGATGTACAACACTGAAGTGTTAGTAGTGCAGTCACTGAAATTGTAGAGCATGCAAAATTTGCAAAGGCTGTGAAGAAACTGCATTGGTATTCAAGTTTTTAATTAATGAAATAATTAAGCCTAATATCTACCCACCTGCATGGGCCATCAGTATGGCTGTAAAAGGAGACTATGTAAAGCAGTGCTGAGTTTTTAAAAATTAAAGGAATTGATATTGTTGAAAAAAAATTAAAGCCCCTCAGACTTAGCTCAAGAAGTAGTTTTGACAGGTTTTTTATTTTTAGAAAATTAGTACGATATAAAAGAAAAAGCTGTATTATCAGCAGTACACCTCCACACTAGCAAGAAATCAGCAAGGCAAGAAACATAACTTCCCTAAGAAATATAAGGGCTCATTTATTATTAAACACACTGCATAAAAATGTCTTTAAAATTAAGCACTGGAATTAGAAACAGAAAATCAACAAAAACCAATTAATTCAGCCAGTTGTTTGGAAGAAAGATTTTAAGTATAAAGCCACATTTGTCTGTTGTCACTCTCTCAGCCCTTTCTATTTCTAGAGAGTAATTATGTTTCTCTTGTAATAATTCAGAGGAGCTGGATTTGTGTGCATATGGATGGGTCACACTGCGGTTGGCATTCCACACAAACCTGCAAAGAAAGAAGCACTGCGGATGAGCCGGAGGGGACCTCCTTCAGACACACCCTGCAGCAGTTTGCTGCTACACAGCTGTAACACACCTAGGAAACAAAAGCAATCTAGAGAAAATGCAATGCAAAAAAAAAGGAAAAGGTGATGCACAGGAAAAAAAAAACAAACTAGAGGAACAGATGGTGTCACACTGTCAGAAAGACATAGAACCTGCAAATATTTACCTAAATTACTTCCACTGCGACAGGTTCCCAAACCATTCTGATTAGAGCTCAGCTTTCCCAAGCTGGAATCTTGGTTGATATATTCAAAGCTATCTTGTAAGCTAAGAAAAGAGAAAAAGGCAGTGTTTCTAACTTGATCAATAATCATTAGTATTAGCTTGAAGATTAGAGTCATTTTATGATGAAGTGAAAACTGAAGATTAACTTTAGAATTACATTCAAAGGATCAGTAGGTTTTCTGAAACTAAAAGGAAAAGAGTCCCTTCTTTTCCCTATATAAACTCCCTCTTTGAGTTGTTGTAAGCTTCTGTGTATCACACATGGGATTCAGTTTTTTCAAACTTGCCCATTTTTGAGATAAAGGAAAAGAGAAAGATGAGAAACAGTAACTTTTGCTATTGCTGAAGGAAACATAGTGCTTCTTACAACATATTGCTGCACTCTTATGACAGCTGGAAAGGATAGATGTTTTGAATGTCCAAAGTACCTAACCTCTGAAGTTTATGGCATGCCTTTGACAAATTAAGAAGCAGAAACTCAAGTGATCAACTGATCTTTCTTCTTCTACGTCCTGGCTGAGACTTATCAAGTTCACACTTAACCACAAGCCCTCATTTCAGCCTTCATTTCCAATTTTCGACTAGACCTTTCCACTTCAGCTAAGTCAAATTTTAAAGCAGTGACAGAAGGCCTACAAAAGGAAAAAAAATGAAAGACAACTGTATTGGAGAACGAGGGTGGGAGGGTATGGAGGGGAAGAAGAGAGACGTTCTTACTTATTGTTGCTTCCACTGAAGCTTCCTACCCTGGCTGAGAAGACTTTACTTATCATCAGTTGAGGGGGAGAGCTGAAAGGATAAACAGTCATTTCAGTGAGTCATCAGTTCCAAGCGCCTGACAAGAGAGCACATCACAGAAAAGGACACTCACCGTATGTAGTGGATTTTCAAGGTGGAACCTTTGTAACTCATTGCCACCGAGCCAAACATCATTTCTCCCAGCATGTTGACATCAGAGGCTGGTCTAGTGTACTACACAGACAAGAAGAAAGGAAAAGCAAAAGTCAGTAATGACTTGACATACTATTTCAATTGAAAATAGTGACATAGTGCTGCATTTTGAATGGAGAATACATTCTGCTTTTTCATGCCAAATATGATCCTGTGTGGTTCTGACACACTAAATGCAAGTACAAGCAAGGACAGCTGGAAGATGTAGTTGGTTTTGCTCACTAGAGGAAACACTGCTACAAGCATTAAACTATCTTCACAAGTCAAATTTCTAAGTTCTCCTTTTCTGCCCCTACAGAAAACTTCTCAGAAGCATCTTTTATTGGAAAATAATTTGTGAAGACTGCATTTCTAAGAATGATCAAGCCAATTTCTTCTTATGTTTCAAAAGACTAACCATGAACAACAAATATTGAGGTTATCAATTCTGAAGGAACTGATTTACCTTCTACTTGTATACAATTTTTCTTCTACCTTGTTCTATAGATACTTCAAATTGTATTTTTTCTAGATAAAACGGTCATGCTTTCACAGACAGCCAGAGTATCCTAAAATTGTTCTTAGAAGTTTCACGTTACAATGAGACATTAGTCCCTCTCACCTACCATGTCCAATAGCTTCTTCAGAACTGAACTGATATGATTGACAGTCATGTTTATAACTAGAAGAGGGAACTGTTTAGTGCTTTTGACTTTCAGAGTTGTTAATGCTATTATTTTCTAATGCTTTCAAAGAGGTTAACATAGAATAAAAGCTTAAGATGTGCCCATGTATACTTACTCTACAACACCTTAAATATAATCAGAATCTTGAGTTATCTACCCTAACTTGAAAATACTAGAATTGTAACTAGGGATGCAGCACATGTAAGTTAAGACTTCTTCAGTAAGACAGATATATAGAAGTAATAAAGTAACATTACCTGGTACTTCGGTATTTGCTCTTTGATATTTTGCAAACAGCTTATCGAGGGGCTATGGGAAGAAATATTGTTCCCATTGCCTGCTTGGCAGTTCTTGACAGAAGCCTTTACAGCAGCATCCTCTGCCATTTTCTGTATCAAAACAAAGCAATAAGAACAATATAAAAAAATAAAATAATTACGAAAATAAGATTCTCATCCATAAAAACAGCATGACAAGATTTTTCTTAAAATATAGTTCAGCGACAGAATCAAACACTTATTTGGTTCAAAACACATGTATTGATTCTATAAGAAAAAAGGCTAGTATGACAAAATAAATACAGAATTACTCACATTTAGATCCTCAGACAAGTTTCAACAATATCACAGAGTAATTAGTCAGGTAAAGTTCTACTGGAAGATGATCCCCAATTGTTACAAACACATGGTGAGTAACATTTGCCAAAGTTTATGTAAACAAATCTTGTCTATAGGCTGCTTACAAATCAATTTCTGTAACCATTTGCACAATTAGTCAAGCCACATATTTTTGCTTCCTAACTGATTATCAGATCCTTAACTAGAAGAACAGCCAACAAAATCAAGGAATAAATAATGCATCATTTGGTAGAGCTAGCGGGTTATAAAATCCATTAGTTAAACCCGAGTAGGAGTTGCAAAAGACAAGCTAATTAAAAGTCATCTGGATATAAGGAAAGTTTACTCTCAAGTCACTATGTTTAATAACATTGTAGAACTGACCAGAGACGGAAGGGAAGCCTTGGAAAATATTACATTAATACTATTTATACATCTTTCATTAGAAATGCTGCATTTAACTCATTTAACAAAACTAACCTTCAGTGAAGACTGCTTATATAGCCTTAAGACCACCACACACTATTTAACCTTACACATTTAAGAAATTTGAAATCCCTTACTGAACATGTACTTAATGTGCATTAATGGAAGCCTCCATTCCTTCAGTGCATATCAGAACGAAATACATTTTAACAGATCTTTTTGTACGAGCTTGTAACTCACCGGAAACACGCACAAGCAGAGTTCAAGTTAAATAGATTTTAATGTGACCAAGGTAACCATGGATAACACTTTACAGAAAAGAAAGCAGCAGACAAAAAGAATTTATAATAACCAAGAGGCTAGTGCAACACAGCCAAATTTATGTCCTGTATTTTGGGAAAGGAACTGTAACAGGAAATTAAAATAGAATCCAATATTCCACAAAACTGATTTTTTTCAGATAAAAACTGAGTACTACACTGCAATAACTGCAGTAAGCTTTAGAATACTCAAATCATAATAAGGAGATGAAATAAGCAAAAGGAGAGATGCAGAAACAGGAAGAGGGAAGAGTGAGCAAAAAAAAAGTGGAACAGACAATCTGTACTTTTTGTAAGCTTAGAGTACAGTAATGGTAGAACATCCCTGTTGATTTAAAATAAACCTCCTGGCATAAAAGTCTTGTTCTTCTATATTTTATCCCATTCCTGCACTCCTTTTGTATTTTGTATTGTGTTTTTTTCTTGGCCTACTATTTATTTGTAACTACTTATGTCACTGTCATTAGGTGTTTATAATGACCAAGTGTTAGTAGCCACTTGCTTAACAAGCTATTGACAAAAATGCCAAATAAAAAACAGTCAGATACACACCACCTGCAGGAAGAATGGGAGATTAGATCAAAAGCACTGAAAAAAAGAGTACATTAAACAAGCATGCGGTTAAATGGAATGCTAGTTCCCCCAGGTAAGTTTAATGCACGCTTCAAAGACAACGTATTTTGAATATCTGATGTGAATAAAACATTTATTACATTCTAGAAGAGTGCATAAATGTACAGTATACACACAAACACCCTTGACTTCAGTTTACATAGGACAGCTTAAGAGTAATCCTGCCTTAAATTTGAGTCAGTTCTAGACTTACTGGTAGCATATCATTCACTTAATGTCAATGTCCTCTCTACTCATCATTCAAAGTGCTCTGGCATTTCTTTTTTACAAGGGTACCTAGACTAGTGTCTGCTGGGAAAACAGGTAATATCTTTTATCACATGCTATGAGGGAAATTTTAATCTGTGTGCACCATTTTTGATAGGTCATTTTGCAGTTCACCTTTACAGTATTAAAGCAAATGGGGTATTTTGAACATTTAAATGGAGCCAGAAACGTTTCTTCCACACATTTTGTCCTCACATGCTGTGTGTTTTTAACCAACTTTAAGACACAAAATAAGAATGTTGACACTAGGTTTTATTGGGTGGTGGGTGAAGGGATTAACAGATCAGTCTGACCCACTTACCCTCATAAGCTCATAATCAGTCATTAGCTGAAGATGCTCATCAGTCTGAGTGATGTGGAACAATTATATATTTGTTGTATGACTGAAATAGTTAGAAAGTGCTGTGTTTTGTTTGTTTTTAAAAGCACCTGCATAAGTAATTTTAACAGTCACAACTATTTGAGTATAGCTAGGGATTCTACAATCACACTGGTTTGCCAGAATAAAACTGCAGGTTGTAACAAAGACTTCAGAACAATCAAACTTTATATAATTCAATGCAGAAAAGAAACAGAGCTAGTAAGGCAGAAAAAAAAATAATATTGTTTTGCTTGTCTTAAATCATCCAAGTTTGCCATAACATTATTCCACAATTTGTGTGCCTAGAAAACAGAACAATTTGCATCTTCCCAGTAGCTACTCTTACCTGTATTTGTACCATCAGAAGTTATGTGGCCACACACTGCCATGTGTTAGTCTTACACATGAGGTGGTTAGACAAAATAGAGTTGTTTTCATTTACAGAAAGCCAACAACTTCACTAATGCAAATACTAAAGGAGGACCAGCACATTTAGACAAGCTAGACATCACCAGAACAATGGGACTGCCCAAACAGCTAACAACAAAAAAAAAAATCACATCCAACATTAAAAGGCTAAGGCGGTGCTCAGTTTAAAGGGGTACAAATTACTTTGCTTGGAAGTAAGTCAGGCTTAAGTTGGTTAAGTTCCAATAACACATTTGTATTAAAAAACACCAAGTAACAGATTCCAAGAAGTCTAAACAGACATCTAACACTCTTGGTGCAGCTATCACAGAACTCAGAACAAGTGAAAGATCACAAATAAGATTATGAATTTGACATTGTCATTTTAAAAATTCCATTCCTGCTTTTGGGAAGGCAAACAGAATAGGACAAATGCACAGTTCACATTTCATACCTGAATAACAGCTTCATCAATTTTGCGGACTGCTGTGGAGTCAAATAAGACCTGTCTGCCTCTTCTCTCACAGTCTTGGTAAACTATCAGTCGGATTTCATTCAAGTCAAACTCCGAAGAGGACCAGCTGTAGATTACAAACAAGTTATTAAAAACAGTGTACTCACTTTGCAGGCTCATTTAGGCAAAGCAAAAGGTATTCAGCAAATACATCTTTTATTCAGCATTTACAAGAATTGGGCTGTAATCAGAACTCAAAAGGACAGACACACAGGCAGGCACAGCCAGACCAAGTTTCATCCACCCTTTTTTCAAAGTTCTCCAGAAGAGAAACAAAAAAAAGTGTCCCAGCAACCTGGTGCTTTACTCTTACATGTACTCCCTTCTCTATACAGAGTCTCGATCACCTTTACTGAAAGTTAGGCATACCGTTTCATGCCCTTCTCTTAGTGCTAATAAAGAACAATGGATTTCCATCCTCTGCAACAGTCTTTCATAATATGGGAGGATTACACAGCCCCTCATCCTCTTCTCTAAACAAAACAGTGAATTGTTTAGAATCTTTTTACAGTCAATATGAGCTATGATTTTTCCAATATTTAACCATTTTAACCAAAAGACCAAGTACTATTTTTCCTCTTTTTGGGGATGTTCAAGGCTTTAAGAGCTATCATAGATTACTGAGACTTGACCTCCAACAATGATGGAACTCATTTAGTACATGAAACCAAGACACATAGGTCAGAAATGAGGAGACATTTCTTCTCAGGAAGAGCAGTCAGGCATTGGGATGGGTTGCCCAGGGAGGTGGTGGAATCACCGTTCCTGGGGGTGTTCAAGGAAAGGTTGGACGTAGCACTTAGGGACATGGTTTAGTGGGTGATACTGGTGGCAGGGGCGTGGTTAGACCAGATGATCTGGGAGGTCTTTTCCAACCCTGATGACTCTGTGATTCTATTGTTGAGACTGTAGCTGAAGTAAAATGAGTCTCTGAACCTAGAACCTGCCAGCTCCCCAGAGACACGCCGTGACAGACAACTTGTCTCCTCAAGCTACCACATGGAGCTGAAGAGCATGACTGATCACAGCTGCAGCAGCAAGAGATTCTTTCCTAATTCCCAAGGGAGCTGGCATATGTGTTGGAGCATGGAGGCTTGCTGAGCCTCGGAATTCAGCTACAGAAGATGTTTTTCATACTCTGTAGCTGACAAGCTGGAATTAATGGCAGAAACTAATAATGTGTAAAGCACTGCCCCACAGCTCTGGTGGCAGCCTGGTGCTCAGTCATATTGCCTCATCCCTGACCTGGATAGACCATATCCAGGGGTAAGAGTACAACTTATTAATAGCTGTTAGTTTAACAAATTGCATAACAGACTTCAGTCAAGGCTACACTGATCTCCCACCCAAAAGGATGTTTCACATAGGAATTTTCCTAAACTATGCCTTGCAGAGAGGGAAGGTGGAGAATTGAGGGGAGAGCACAAAAACGCTGTACAGCTGGAAGATGAGAATTTCTGAAGCTATTTCTTTTATTCCATGCTCCAACAGCCATAAATAAATGACGAGGTAAGTGTCATCAGCTCCTGCTAGTCAGTAAGGTAACCATGGGCAACACTCAGACTTGCAAAGTCAGTACAAGTCAAGCTGGCATAATTTCTTCTTTGTACTTCATCTTGAATTTCAGAGATCAATCCCCCTTTCTACATAGCTAGGAAGAAATACAAGGCTAATTAAGCATCTTTCTCCAAGGCTTAAGTACCTGTCTGCAAGATTTTACTCTAAATACCTTTGGAAAGAGTAAGCCTGATCCTTATCTCCACTTGAAGTGCTCTGATGCAAGTACACTCTATGTACATAACATGTAAGGGCCCAGCACCCAGAGCTGGATCAGGGAATACTGCTGAAGGCTGTTTTGCCATCAACAGTGAGGAAACTCATTGATGCATTTGTAGCATGCTGCCCCTAAAACACCGGGAGTGCCAGATGCTTCTTTTCAAGTTTTCCCTTTCAAAGAGAATCACAGCATTAACATAACCTGTATGAGACCAGACCCAATACCACTGCTGATACTGCCCAGAGATCCTACACACCTCGCACCCACAAAGAGCTGTGAGAACACGGTCTGTTTTACAAGGCTGGCAGTAGTTTCTCAACCCACTGCCTATGCAACACCATTACAAAATCCAGTTATACAGAATGCAAGAAACCAGAGCCAGCAATAGGCTTCATGCTGGTCTACCTCATGAGCTGGATATTCTTTTCTGCACCATATGCTCTACCTTTTCAGATACACAGGTGATTATTTACTTGCACACTTTTTGCAGCAGGCAGCACCACAGTCATAGCTGAAGTAACCATGCTGCTTTATTAAAACGGCCTGCAGATCCCCTTCCAAATAAAGGCAACATCATTACATCCTTAAAGAGTTAAGCTTTTTTTTTAAAACAAAAACAAAAAAAAAAACACACCACACAAACCTCCAGGACTGGCTCAATAGGGTCAGCAGTTCAGACCACAGGACTGAAAGTCTGAACTGAAAAAGATTCATTCATTTAAGGCATAGAGTTTGCCAGCACAGCCCTGTACCCAACCACCAATGCTGAAAGCACACTTGATACTTGTCTTGCCTGAATTTGTGTTTCATTATGAACCAGTGAGCCCCAATGCTCTGCACTAAAGCAAAATTCACATTGGTGCTGTGCCCACTTCTGAGTAAGAAGTGAGCAGAGTTCTTCCATAACAGATCCCAAACCAGAGCCAGTTCACCAGCCTGCTTGAGTGCCTTTTCCAAGGAGCACAGGCCACGAACCACTTATCTCTGTAAGGATTTCTACAATCTTTCATAACTTTAAACACATCCTACTACCAAACAGCAACCAGCATAAAACGTATCAGAGCTTTATGGGACTAACAGGGCAATCTAGGGAAATAACTTCAGATAATGCTTCTTGCAGCACTAACCAAATATCAGACAGCATCTCACTGAAGTCTTTGCTTTCAGGCTTTGCATTGCACAAACCACAGATGCAGTCCTTGCAGCAGTCTTACACATTACAGAAACCCTCCATCCTACTAAAATATCATTTGATAAGATCAGGCATACCCACAGGCAAGCTATACAGGGATACAACTACATGGGTTCATTACCTCAATGTTGAAGCTAGCAGCAGGCACAAGACTAGTCAGATGACCGGGATTATTCCCTCCCCTACACAAAAGTTGATGAGCAGACTGATTACAGTCCTTCCAGCCTTTATACCTTAAGCCAGCTTGTATAACATACAGCCCCTGAAACAGGGACAGCAGTTTCAACTGCTTCCTAGAAACAGCGTTGAAGAACACAGATGGCACACAGACTCATTGGTCAGCTCTGATTTCATGCACATAAAAGCCAAAACCTCAAGACCATAACTTATCTTTAAATTAGCTTCTTGCTTATTTAGCAATGCTGAAAGACACGCTTCTGTTTGTTTCTTCACACAATCTCTTATAAAGAGAGGTAAGATTCTTTTTATGCAAAATATTTGTTCATGGAAAACAAAGCACACCTCTGCACCACAGAGCTAAACAGAAGGAATGTTAAGCTAAGAAAACCCTTTCACTTTCACATCAATTGTCTAAAAAGACACAAATATCCAAAATAGGCAGAGATATTTCAGCCTACTTTTCCTAAGGTAAGAAGGCTCCTACGCTCGCAGGCAATTTGTATACATATATGTTCACCTTGACCAATTACTTAATAATTCATTAATCAACTTCAACCACCAAGCCTGACCAAAGGACGTATTTCTAAGCATTTCAGAAAAATAAATAGGGAAGGAAAAAACAGACTCTTTCCCCTTCCCCTCCAAAGCTACAATATAAGCCAACATTAACTTCAAGGCCACAAAAATTCTCGTGATGCATCCATGAAGGACAGGTAGAAGGCACGGAAAGATTCTGGAAGTGTTACATGGAAAACTGACACCAACACTTGCACATGATGTTTTCCATTTTTCATTGGCAAATGCAATCTATAACAATAGCTGCATTAGTTCTTCTGATTTTTGAAGAGAAAGCCTTCAACACGTTTACAAGAAGCCCTTGCTCCCTGGCTGCAGCACGCTATGTGTCCATTCTGTCCAGTTATTAGTATTTAATTCTAATCCCATGAGAAGTGGCTTTTCAGCTCTTCACCACTACTTCTGACACTCCAACTTCATGTCTTAAAACTTAGATTTGGTAAAACCTAAACTTGCACACTTCTTTCTCTCTCTAAAACAGCTCACCTAGCCATGTGTTAAATACCAAAGGAAATTATGTGAAACTTCTGTAATAGGAGTAGCGTTACATATACACCTACAAAGGAAAGTATCACTTACCATGAAGCACATTAATGCCCAATGTACCCTTCACATGTTATATGAATCCTTAGCAAGAATAAAGCGTGATACAACCACTACCTTTGGATAACTGCTGCTGCTTCTTTCACTTACTTTAAAAAAGCCTCTCAAAAAAGTTTTTACTGAACACTAACTGAAACATCACCCACCTTAGCCCTGTTTATATGCAAGTAGAATAAGAAAAAAAATTGTAAGAAATTTTTGATTTTCAACATTTTCAATCCCTGCTAGAAAACTACTTCGTAAAACAAAGCTAAAAACTTATGCACCAAGACAATTTGTGTTCTGTGCTGAAAGAATTGCTTACTGCTAAGTGACTCAAAGCACATGTTACAAATGCAATGACCAAAATAGTGAGTTTTTTTTTTTTTGAAGCTGAGTGCCAAGGTACTGCAAAATGTTAGAATGGAGTTCTGTCAGCAGTATGGTCTAGGAAGGTAAGAGAGTGAGGAGACTGATACCTAAGTGAGTCACTTTGGCTTACAAAATGTGTATCATGCTAGGTCCTATATATTCTTAACTTGCTGAAATCAGTAGATGAACGTGAGCTTGTGCATGTGTTCCTATTTCAGATTGAACTTGGCTATTTTGACTGAACCATTTTATTTCTCTATCACAGCACTAAAAGCCTCCCACACCCTTCCTCTCCTTTTTCTAACTGCACAACCTTTCCAATGATTCTCATCAGCTCTGGTACTTGCTGGACCATTCCACAAACAGGTTAAGTTCTCCATAACAGCAGACATTTGTCACAGCAAAAGAAAGTGGCTCAGAAAAGTAGCTGGAAAAAGTAGAAGGCAGCAGGACCTCCACCTCTTGGTGGCAGCATGAGTTATGCTAACTCACTTCACCCACGGAGCTACACACCTTTAGGAAAGGGCACAAAGAAAATGTTCCCTATCCATTTCAACTAAGTATTGAGGCTAGTTAGAAGGTTAATTGGGTTTTGTTGTTCCCTGAGTCAGTTTTCTGTCTGTTTAGTGAGCTAAATCGACTCCCTAAGGGAAGCCAGTTCCAGAAGGTTTGGAACAACCAGAGCCAGCACAAGGGGAAAAGGACAAGAGCATGTTGCCAGAAAGCAAAGGAAAAGGCAACGTGACTACCCCTTCAGCATCAGCAGTCTGTTTGAACAGTTCAGCTTGTCTAAGCTCACCTTCAGAGGGGATCTTTCCTGCATCTGGGAGATGCTAGAACTAATAAAAACCACCTTCAAGTCTCAACAACGGAATAGAAAAAAATCAAGCTATGTTCATCAACAAAGAACAGTTTTTCTGTACCTGGAACAGGTCTATTAGATAGATAGAACAGTATTTATATATTTTTTTTCTGTACAAAAGACACAAAAGTCATAAATAGTTTACAGACACCCTACTAAGGTTTCTCCTCAGATTCCAGATTAAGTTTAAACTTGCTTTATTTCTCCTCAGCTGGCATATTAAGTCACTGACCTTGGGCTTGTTCAGCATTTCTGCCATTACAGATACGAGACACTGAGGGAAGGAGACCTCTCTTACTTAGGGGAAAAGCAGAATTGTTTGTTTCTGTAAAGGAGCCAAAAAAGCTTGCCCCATTCTGCCTTGAATCAGTATTTTCAGTTAATACAGATCTCTAACCCTTACATTTACTAAGAAAGCTCCTGGTTCACCTTTATAACAACCAGCATGCACGCAATAACTGAAACGTGACCTATTTATTTATATTTGAAGACTACTTGAGCTGACCTTAGAACATTTTAGAAAGTGACTAATCACTGCTTCAGCACAACAACCACAGGCTAGAGAAATGAAGAGCCTGAAATCTATGCATCATTTAGCTGTGTTTTAAGTAGGCAATACCGAGCGCAGAATATTTATTCTAATATCCTTTATGGTAATTTGGAAAAGGCTACCCTGAACCATGTTTTCACAGTTACACAGCAGCAGGCTCACTCACTGGGGACAGTCACACACCTGAAAAAGGCACAACAAAAGCAGCTGAAGAAACACTACTCACGCTCCAGATTACTTTGATGTAATGCTTAACCTAGAGATCATTTAGAAGGGAAGCAGAGTTGCCCCCTCCACTCCTTCCTCACTTCACAGCATCCCCTCCTGCCTGCTCTGCAAATTGGTGCTACTTGACCCAGTAACACAGAAGGTGGCAAAAAATTGAGAAGAGGAAAACTAATTAGAAAAAGAAGGTGAGGTTATTTAACCTTAACTGAAAAGAAAGTCAATTATCCTTCAGAGCTCAGCTAGCATACACACAGATCTTACACATCACAGTCAAGAATGTAGATTCGATTTCAAACAACAGGGAAGACTTTCTACAGTATCAGTCACCATCAGCAGCAAGAATGACCTCCTTACAGAGCTTTCCAAACAGCTTAGTTTTCAGGCACGTGGTTACAAATCTAACATCAAGCCAAAACATTCATCCTCCATCAAAAACTGTATATATCCAAAAGTTACTTGCATACCTGTTTTGCAGCAGTCTAGTCACTCTGCTCACACAGCTGACACTTTGGTCTCTCAGAGATTTTCTAATCCTTTCATCCAATTTGGCACAAGGGAGATTACTTCCAAGTGGCACATCGCTGTTGTTTCTTGCTCTTTCTATTTGTCCCCCTGTGCCATTTGTAGCTTTTGGTGTGCCCCCACACATCTTCTTGTGCTACAGATCCTTTCGGGAAAAAAAAGCCGAGTACCAGCTGAAGTGACACAGCCTCAAGTAGATCTCCTTACTATACAGATCAACCATTAGCGATGGCAATTACTATCAGATTTCTTCCCTACACAGGAACAGTCTGCTGGATTTCTTGTTGGGGGAAGAAGAGGCAGAGATCTTCATATATTCAACATGCCATTAAAGCCGAATGGCAGCTGTAGCCTAAGTGCTGCTGCAGTTATCCCAGGCAGAGGAGCAGACATGACTTTCAAGTTTCAGAAGCCATCATAGACTTGCTCTGGCTGCTGTCAGAGTTTTTCTACCAAGCCTGGCGCAAAGCTGTAGCAGATACAACAGCTAATATTGACTTAAACTGTGTTTGTTTCCTGGTATGTGATTAGGTAGCTGGCAATTATGTAGTCACAAGACCCAACCATATGGCCTCTTAAAAAAAAAAAAAAAAAGCATAGTTGCTTTTGCAGTGACTCGCCCTTCGTTGCAAGGTTGTTCTAACACTGGCTACAACACCCTGTTAATGGCTCTCATGTGAGCAAGTGTCATCTGACAACTCCTAGCAACCTCATATAGCTTAGGAGCAAATACGAATCTGCCATCATGGCCATATGGTTATCAGGGGGAAAAATCCCCATATCGAGAAACACCAGCTATTCTGCTCTGTAATGGTTTTACTTTTAAGGACAAATGGTATTTACAGTTGGCTGAGAATTTGAAAATATTATTTTGAAAAGCTTTTAAAAAGAAGCAAAAAAACAAATAGTTTGTCGCAGACATTACGCTGGTTTATGAGAGTTTACAGTCATGTGCCTACTAAAACAATTTAATGGCAGTACTGGTGGCAAGTAGCTAATAAAATACTTCTGACCAAGATAATCTAAGTCTTTAAACAGACCAAAGGAACCTCACGTTTTTTTCAGGCTCAGGTAAGTATGCAGGAGAACAAAGTCCTCTTTCCCACCCATGCTTAAAAATCCACACAACTTAACCCATACACACCTGCCAATATCTCACCTCTTACATAGATTTTTTTTTCTAATCAGTAGTTTTAGACACTTCATAAAATGGCAGCCATAGAGCTATGTCCCTTCCAGATTAAAAAAGGGAAAATAACTTCACCCAGAAGGGCCACCCAGAAATGCAGCAGAGTCAGACAGAGAAAGATTTCAAAACCCAGTGCCACATGCTACCTGGTAAATAGCACAGCATCATCCTTAGGAAAATTTTGTCATCTCTGTAAACCACAACCTCTAAACCCTGGACAAAAGACAAGTGGACAGCTAGAGCATGGTAACACAACAACTTGCTCAGCCACAGAGGGAAGCAATAAAAAAAAAAAAAAAAAAAACTGTTTAAATCCCCAGAGTGGTGACAAATGCTATATCACAATTGCTCCTCTTCCCAAATGAGGGAAACAGGGAAGCTTTGGTCTGTTCCCGGGTTATTCAAACGATTTAGCAGAGGGCGAGTCCTCACCTCACTGAGGACTGCTTTCAGCAGCAGTGTTCCCATTCACCTCTGAAGCATGAATGAACAAAACAACCGATGGCCAGCACTTACATTAGGACCAGCAGTTGACAGCATTCACTTATCCTATCCTTTCCCCACACAGAAAGGAAAGGAAGTTTTGAAACACTCAAATATGAGATTTGTGTCAGAGACTAAAACTAGGAACACCTGAAAGCCCACTGAATAGCTGGTGGGCTTCACAATGATACCTCATCCGTACAATACTATAAATACTAAAATACTTGAGGAATTAGGACTGAAAATACACAAAACAGTTTCTGAAAGTTAAAAACAAAAAGGGAAAACCATGCATGGAAAACACCTTGAGTCCAAGGAGCAGATTACTGTAGAAAATGGAAGAAAGTGTCCTGCCCTCCAGAAATAATCCTCTGGGAAGCAGAGTTAAATCATTCTTTTTCTAGGCTATGTGACAGCACATCACCTGCTCTGTTTGTAGGTCATTTCCTGCCCTTCATCTCAGCTCTTCAGACAATTGCATAAACGACTCCAACTTGAGGTAACACTTCAGCAAGAGAATTTGGGGTGGGGGGAAAAGAAAAAACGTATATACAATATATACACATTGAGACTTAAAA
Source organism: Aythya ferina (assembly GCF_964211825.1). Taxonomy (NCBI): domain Eukaryota; kingdom Metazoa; phylum Chordata; class Aves; order Anseriformes; family Anatidae; genus Aythya; species Aythya ferina. The sequence goes on along the minus strand of NC_140300.1, from coordinate 47,524,582 downwards.
ACCTATACATTGTTTTCAAAACTAGTAGTATATTTGCAAAATCTCCAGTAAGGTTTTGTTTTCCAATCATCTTTTAGAAATAGTCTTTAGAACCATAGGAAAACAAAGTTTGAATCATACCTGCTGTTTCAGTGAGAATTTGTTTTAGTGAAACACACACTTAGCAAAACAGATACACAAAAAAAAAAACACAACCCAGACATCCAGGATGAGTGCCAAAACATATTTATAGGTAAAGTAGATTCTATTTTGGATTGCTTAATGATGAATTTCCCTCTTCTGGCCTGTTAAATAGATTCCACAGAAGATGTGGATTCCCTTCCTCTCTCTCCCCCAAAAGAGCCCAGTATTGCTCCTCCTCTTTTTACAGCCTTGGATTTGGAGGAGTTGTGCTGATGCCACACCGCATTCTTTTTCCACAATCATTTGAAGTAGTCCTAATATGGTAAAGCACTACTTAACCTTAGATGAACCACCTTGTTCCAGCATGATACATAGTTAGTAGTTTCACACACGTTAGGCTGGATATATGGCAGATTAGTCACGCAACAAGTGAACGAACATGTCATTTGCAGTACTTCTCCCTCAGTTTGGGTTTTCCTGTCAAAAGAGTTGTGGTGGAGAAAAACACCTCTCAATATTAGATCACTGTACAAATGTTACCTTTTTAAAAATAATTGCCTATGTTACTGGATGAAAAGGAACACAACATTGGGGGTACTTGTTCACTGCAAACACAGCACTTCCCAGACCACCTGCTTCATGAAGGACAACTTACTGAATTTCTGCAAGGTCACAATCATTCTTCATCATCTTTGTTGCCACAAAGCAGTATCGTCACATACACACAAAAAAGTGACCATGAAATGTGCACACACCTGATAGAGGCTAACGAGCAGTTCTACACCAAGTTAAGTCGCGATAAATTGCATGCCTCAGCTTTTCAGAACCACCAAGAACTGCTTATTAGAGCAGTGTGTCGGAACCCAGCCAGCTTCCCTAAGTTCACACTCACTGCTCGGTGGCTGTTAGTCAGAAGTTTGGGAGCTAGGTTATGTACAATGTCTCAGTGATAGTGTTTAAAAAGAAAAACAAACCCACAGACAAAAAAAACAGAAAACAATGTATTTGAGGTAGAACCACATACAGCACAGAACAGTGCTTCCAGCTGCTAGCCCCAAAATGGAGTTCCTTGCTAGCAGTCTGAAAGGGCTGAAGATCAGTAATCACATGTATTTGTGTTTTACCATTAAGTGTCTTTTTCCTTGAGCTAGGACTTAACGGCTGGAGACAACTAAAACACACAAAAAAGGTTAGCTCCCTACATCCATAATTGAGTCTCTCTACATAGAGATCCCCACTCAGTCCTAACCAGCTTTCCCTCCTCTTCCCTCCCACCACCCTCCTCAGCCCCCAGCAGTTTCTAGCAGCCAGGAGACCTCAGTTCATCAAAACTGAATCAAACATTTTGCAGAAGTTGTTTTACGGCAGCCATCTCAATCGTTTCAAACAAGCCAGTCTTCTGTTCTTTATTTAACCTTCCTTAGGCTTTTTCTGTTTTCTCTTTTTAGAGAAACCTCCGTGCTGGAGCCAAAGGGGCTGAGCCAAGCGGCAGCAGCCTGCCGGGAGCAGGGCTGGTTGCAGCATCCCCAGGGAGCGCAGGGGAGGGAGCAGGCCCACCTCAGCTCACCTCAGCCCAGCCCCTCCTGCTCTGTGCGCCAGGCCAGGGCTGAGGCATCATTCCCGTGTCACTTGTTCCAGCAGCGCCATGTGACTGGGCCGGCGTCCAGGAACACAGCTACTAAATACAGACACTGCCAAGGCACGTCGGAGAACTGCCTCTGCCAGAAAGCGAGATGAATAGAAGGCTCTTATCCTCCCAGCTCCAACCTATACCTTCGCCCCCTCCTCTGGAGAAGGAGGGAGGAGAACTACGCGCTGCACACGGGAGAAAGCTTTGAGCAGCAGCGCAGGGCACAATCTGGTATTTGTGACACCGCACCAGCTCCTGTTGCGCTTCGGGGCTGTGTGAAAGCACTGACTGAGCTCAGCCCTTAGTATCTCCTACGTAAATGAGCAGGCCAGCACAGACACCACCACCACACCTTACAGGCGGCATCCTGGGGCATGGGTTTGGTTGCCTGCTCTTTCCTGTTCCTTCTCCGTCTTCTGTACCACCCCCTTTTTTTCCCCGTAAGTCTGTGTGCAGCTTTCAAGCCCTTGTTCAAAGGAGTCATTTTAGAATATGAAAATAAAACAACTAAGAAACAATATTGCTCATTAGACATAAATAAATACATTTTAATGCCAACTGATACAGAGATGAACAACGCTGATCAGCATTACAAAATGTTACTAGTTAGCTGAACAGTAGTTTTGATAGAAAACACAAACACCTTCAACTCTAAGTAACTAAAAATGCCCACATATTAAACCAAAACATTGCCTTTTCAGATTTCCTCCACTTCTGCTAAAAAAGAAAAAAACACTCCAATCACAGGAGTGCTCTGGTACACCTGAGAAGACACAGCTTCTCTCTTGGGCTTTACAGGGCTGTGGAAGGCACCTGTAATCCCCTCCTTGCCCTTGCTGCAGCACGCCCTCCCACCTCACTAGAGAACGCTCTCGATCGGAGCTGGGTGCAAGCACCACGGACGCTCACCCTCCTGCCAAAGGGAATTGCTTCAGAAGGGCTTGGTTTCAGCTAACCCCAAAGTGAATTTTCAGCCATATGATCTCACCAAAAAAGTTTACCCGCTTCAAGGTGCATGCTCCCAAATTCAAGGTGCTATTTAGAATATAGTTCAGTAACAAATTTTTAATTTTTTTAATTGACATCCAACTTTTTTTTATTCAGCATATGGCTTTAAGATTTTGATTAGTTTTATTAGCACTTGTAATGTGTAAGACCAACAATACCAGGTGTGGTGCTCCAGCAGTGCTGAGAGCAGAAGCGACCTGATTTTTTTTGATCAGCTGTCAAAACATTGTCGAGCCTCTGTAAGTAGTTACGTTAAAACGTTGAAAGAGAAAGATGTTTTTTGAAAAAGAGAATGAAGAAATGACTGAGAAAGTTAGCCTGCAATAAAGGGAAAGGAATGAATTCAAACAAAGTATGTTGAGTATTTATGAAAGTTGCCTGATTTACCCACCTGGCAGGAATGTAGGAAACAACATACATCCCAGGAGCCATACTTGACCACCCAAAAGTTGCAATAGCATGAACAGCACAGTCCATCGTCTCTGTGTAGATGAATGCCAGGAAATCCTGACTTAGATTGAATGAAGTGATAAGACAGACGGATATAACGTCAACTCCGGCATTTTTCACTAGTTATAGCCAAAAATATGTTTTTTGTTCTTGTTGTTATGATAATTCATCTAATCCACCCAAAACACTTTCCTTAACCCTCTATTGCAGACAGTTGAAAGCAGCTTTGCAGCACTGAGTCTTGAAGGTTTACCTGTATTTATTTTCAAATTTCGCTGCAAAGCAAAGGAGATGCCACATCTTACAACCCTGCTCAGGGTAGTTAATCACTCATACCGTAACACCTTCTCAATGAAATTGGAGACAAAAAACAACCAAACAAACCACACTTCAGCCATGGCCTGGCAAGGCCAAACGTAGCCTTCCTGCAAGGCACCTTGCAAGAGACTTACGTTTTGTTTACCACTGATTGCATAGGACTTGGAATGTATAAATAGTCATTACATTACGAAATAGCCTCTTGCTTAAAGTAGGCCAACCGCTCTAACTACTTGCGTAGGTTCCTAAAGATTTTCTCAAAAAAGTATTATATTAGATTTAAAAGTTTATTCAGTGATTTATAAATAATCTGAGTTGTTCATGCTCAGTAATGTGCTAAAATATAGCTGGCAAGTAATAGTCTTTGTCAGCCATGAAATATCTAGACCGAAATAAAAAAAAAAAAAACACAATGAAAAGAGCCAGGTGCAACCTTGGCATGCAATAGGAACAGGCTTTACACATTTGGAGCAAGATTTCATGACAGAAACAAACTAACTTCTGAGATACTAGCAAACTTACATAGCAATTGTTTATTTGGACAGATTAAAAACCTTTCTTCTTGTGAGTGGGTAAGAACTGGTCAAGCCCCTTTCAGCAACCCTCAGTACATCACTGTATGAGCAAGCATTTTATAATGGACCTAACTTTCTCCTGAGATGAAACCAACCAGAGCAGACTCATAAGGAACCTTCTCAACAATTACAGATTCGGGACAACTCAATTAAAACCAAACAAAACTCTTACTTTCTCTTCCAGTCAAAACAGTGCCCAGTGGTACACTAGTAATGAAGTCTATACTCCAGCCAACTTTAAGTGTTTCAGTAATGCAAATGAAAATCCCTTGTTTCAATCAGATTTCTAGCTCACATGCCGACACCACATTTCAATACAAATATGCAATTATTTCTTTAAGCAGTAAACAGGGTTTAATTCAGAAGTTCAAGTTATATTTCATATTCCACCCGGGTGCTTTTGCTTAAAGACAAAGAAGCCAGGCAGCTGCAGTTCCAACAGTGTACACAGGTTCACCAAAGGTGAACTCAGAAAAACATTCCCCTTTTTCTCTCCACTGCATATCCAGCCCTGGACTCATTGTCAAGTCCAACTATACAGAGCCATTTTATAAAGTTATTATGTGCCACCACAAGAGAACAAACAGTACTGTAACCTAGTTCACAGCAGATGAGACTTAAATCCTCACGTCTCTGAAATACTAAAGTCATCAGGTGTTATCAGGTGTCAGTCATCTCCCTGCAGAACTTGGGATCACATCCGAAATGGTTCAGTGCTTAGTAAGCACAGCCAGATGTTTTAAGTGGTATCTTGACAATCAGAGAGTTAATTTTTCCAACGCTTCAGCTTGATGTGATTTAGAAACTCATTTATTTAATGGTTGGTAAGGCAGAAGCTGGCACTCCTGAATCCACTTCAACTGGCTACCATGTGAGAGCAACCTTCCTCCAGGCTAACAGCCAAGATCCAGTAAGAGCCTCAGATGCTTGTCACTACAGTTACCTGCCAAGCGAACTGAAGTGGTTACCCATTCCCAGCCCTGTATTACAGCTCTCTCAACACAGCTGAGGACCAGAACATATGAGCCCTCCATAACCATTTCTGCATGAAGCCTGATAGCTTCACACAACCTACTGCAAGAGGTTGTTGTATCAGTGACCTTTATACACACAGGGCTAAGGAGGGCTTCAACGCTCTCTCCTATCAACACTGCTGGGGAAGTGATAAATGCCCAGTGCATAATCAGCTCGTGTATGGGAGAAGGTGCTAACATCATACACCACTGCAGCCACTCGCCACGACCAGAGCCTTAACACACACGGACTAAACCTGCTGCTGTACAGCTGGGCACAGCTGTTTCTGCACCCAACTTTCTTCTTCCTTGTGCCTGCACCAGGGGTTACCAACCTTCCTTTCTGGGAGCTCAACAGGTTGCTGCCAAGCTCATTTAACCCCATCACATTAAACAAGTGATGACTTCGGAAATAAGAGGCCTGCTATCTTTCCTATAACAAGATCTATTTGAAAAAGATCCCATTAGATAGAGTGCAAGCCAGAGCAAAGAATTACAAATGAAGATATTAGGTAGTTTCGGGGGGGGGAAACGGGAAAGGAAATGCAATGAAAGATGAGAGATACAAGCACTCAATTTATCAGCAATGGTTAAATGAGTTGTTTCTGCATGGACATGTGAAGACAAGCACAAAACCTGTGTGACCATAACCTAACTCATGAGTTGCAGATTTTGAACAATTTGCATAGCTGTCTTTTTTACAGACTTCAATATAATGCTGTAATGTGCATGTTAAAAAGTCCTGTCTGATCTCAGAAGGATCCACATTTTGCGAAAGAACCTACAGAGAAGTATGTCATTCTCTGTGGTTTCCTTCAAAAACGTTATCTTGTGTACTCTGCTCAGGTTTCCTGTACCCCTGGAGTTGTGCACTCACATACCCAGCCCCAAAAGTTGAGCAACTTCAGGTCTCAGATAGTATCAAGATTCAGAGTTCAGTGCAAAGACGCAGCACAGAAATCCAGAGCACCAACCTCAACTCAAGCCACTGTTTTATTTCATAAAATCCAGTAGACTTAATAAAAGCTAAGAGTTACTATGTAAGAAGCTTCCCGAGTTCATTACAAAATATACTATAGCAAATCGTTTAGAACCCTAATTTAGAAGTGCTAATACCCAACTCAGCCCGTTACCACCTCTATTAGGGAAGTAAATAAATATTGACAGATTGTTTACTTAATACAGCTGATTTCATTAGCACATGTGAAACTCCACTGAGCACCTCGGAGGAGACTAGCTGAACTGTATTACACTTAGGTGAGAACACACTGCAGAGGAAGCTCCGCACTGATTCAGTAATTACACCCCACACAGTTCAAGTTTCACTTCAGCACAACCTATAGAAAGAAAACCATGAGTCAGTTTTAGCAACAGAAAATGTGATTTAAAACCCTCGTGCCCATCAATCAGTGCAATTCTAAGAATCTCACCACTATCCAGGAAGCATGATGACCAATAAAGCAGAAATATTTTGGCTGTGGTCATGTAAAAACACCGGTACTTGTCCTAATCGCAGATGGAAAGGCGCAGGCACTACAACCGAAACCCCAAAGCCAGCCCTCTTGCACCCTGGAGGAACGCTCTGCCTTGCAGCTGGTGCTGCAGCTTGTCTTGTGACCTCGATCATGCATGTAAAACATGGCACTGCTGCAAGTGCTGCAGCTTCCAACATGGGGCAAATGCAGGGAGGGGAGAATGGCAGGGAGAACTGTTAAGGCCAGGAGAAAGTCGAACAAAGAACCCGAGCCTGAAGACTAAGATGAGTTGGAAGCAGAGCACACGACAGAGGTGACTCATGACAGGCAAATGAGTAACCACCTCCAGGCTGGGTAGCCAGATCAGCACTAATCTGCCACTATCACACAAACACATGGAAAGGCATCCCCAGCCACATGTGCTCCCCTCACACAAAGTGCCCAATGGAAAGCCATTCTCTTCTCACTTACTCTCGAACAAGGCTGTCAGCCGCCATCCTACGGAACTGCATTCCTCCTCATGTTTTGCCTAGCAAGTGTACCCACAGACACCCTCCCGTGGCAAACACTGGCAGTCAGGCTAGCATCCCTACACGCTTCGCAAGGAGCTTCGTCCCAGTGGCACACAAGACGGTGCCACTCTCCTAAGCAACGTGTATTTAGCAGAAGCAAGTGATGGCCACACACACAACACAGGGCTCTAAAACTGAGTCTTCTCTTCAGAGGACACCCCTGAACACTGCTGAAGCACAAAGCAGATTATAGATAAAAGCAGGGGATTGCCAGCAGCAGGACTACCTGGTAAGTCAGAGGTGCCAGGCACACAGCCAGTATTGGCCCAAGAAGCTCTTAGCAGCTTCAGTGCTACTGAAATGCCAGAGCAAGAAGTAAAAACGTCTTTTTGTGAAAAAAGCTCATTTTCTGGCCCAGCTGGGATGACATGACAACTAATGACTACAACATTTCTGTCAAATGCCTGCCATCTTCCATCCCTCTCAGGCTTTAATAAGGCTATTCTGTTACCTCAGCGAAGCTTACCTCAGAGCCCGGTGAAGCCAGCCTGCACCACCTTTTTTTTTCCCCATCCCCTCTATGAATTCAGCATTTATGAACACCCAATTTTTTCAGCCCCAAGCAGCTGTTTTCTCACTCACATCAATCCATTTACAACAAGTATTTTCCTACAGTATTAGCGCCAGTGCTTTAGGTTGTAGTGTGTTCTGCTCTGAGTTGTGCTACTAAGGCAGGTAGCTCCCAAGGCCTCCTGTTGGTACAGTGCCCTCCTCATTCCCTGCTGAGCACAGCATGCAGCAGAGTCCTCACCTACCCACTCTTAGACACGTGAACAGCAAAAGTACCTTAAGAATAAAGCCTCCAGCACCTGTTATCCAATTGCACCTCAATTTAAGAGTCAAGCATGTAAGAAACACACTACTAGCTGTGGGAGTCTTCTTGCAACCTTAACAGAGAGCAAGAGCCAGAGGAAACCAGGAGGCTGTTCACTCACAGAACACAGGGGGAAGGGCAGTCCAAGCAACTTCAGAGGGAGAACGGCCTTGGTTCCTGCAAAGCTCAGAAGCCAGAGGACTTGGGTTTTGTTTGTTTTCCTTCAGAACAGCCCCAGGCTGGAAGTGTGGTTTCCATGTCAAAAGACCATACTTTCAATCGTTTCCTCCCTAAGCTGCCTCTTGAGCGAGACTGCTGTAATAAATCTCTCCCTCTGCAGAACTTGCTCTTTAGCTCCCATTACTGAGGAAGGCGGACACCAGAACAGAGGCATAAAGCTGCACCTTAAGGCTCACCTTCAGCTGTCAGCGAAGAGGCAGGAGGCCAAGACTTGCTGTTTAACCCTCCCTGTCCCCATGCTCACAGCTGGCCCTGGGCTGTATCTCCCTTCCCGCAGCATGTGATATCCACCCTTCAACCCCACCAATGCTTTTTGAAAACATTTACAACCAGATGTTCATGTTGTTCCCATTTTCAGAGATATACCTGGGTGCTCAGTATCTTATAGCTTCATGGATGCCTACAAAGCTGGAATAAGCTCAAGAGAAACCCAATTAGGCTCCAAGAATTTACCAGGGAGTGTTTCATTTTAACAAAGCTATAACAAACTGACATGCAAGCATATGCAAAGCTCAGAACTGCTTTCTTTCCTTTTTCAGAAGGTGGAGTATTGCCAAGGCTGGTAATAAAGGCTGTGAAATAATGCCCAGCAAATAGGCTCTCACCAAGCATTTCAGCGCTATGACCAAAGGAATTACTAGCATCAACTGCCAGACGGATGATCTCATATACCAACGCTAACAAACTGCTACCAGATAGATATCCTGCAGTACAGCGTGACACCCGCTCCATTACAGGCACCAGAAGGAGCAGCTGATGCTTAAAGCTGAAGCAGCAGCCTGCTTGCAAGTTCCAAATCCAGCTGAAATAACACTTGTTTTTTTATAGATCACATGTAAGATGAAATTATTCCCTATTTTACATCATTTATTCACTAAACACACCAATACCAAAAAAATCTTATCAGAGGCCGCAATGCAGAAGTTACACGTTCACCAGTGAGAGCAGTCTTCCAAGAACCACAAGGTATTTCTCTCCATCCTTACACCCCTGGGTGCAGGTGCTCTGTAATTAAAAGACAACAACAAATCCCCCACACTAACAAAGAATGAAACTTGCATGAAACCTTCACCCTCTACTTAAGAGTAACTTTAATCTTTCACATCGAGAAGTACAGCAAAACTCTGATGTGAAAGCTCATTCCACAATCAAGCAAGAACTACAGTCAGACCGCTGTAAACAAGCACAGGCTATCTGCAATAGTTAATTTCCCTAAAGTCAGCCCCAGCACCTTACTCATATCTATGTTTAACCCTTCAGACATTCTAGCCTTGAGATAAACCACGTGCTTATTAAATTTCAAATTCTAGGGGAGGAGGATGCTTTGTTTTTGCAGTAATAGCTGCCATCCTGCCAAGCACATGACCCTGGTAGCACTCCAAAAGTCGTACAAACTACTCTAAATCAATCTTGTAAGGGAAGCAACATTTGATAAGCAAATAAGAAATATTTTAAGTGAATTCAGCCACACCACTACCCATTTCTCATACAAAGCAATTAGGATTTCTTCAGAGTGTTGGAGGCTAAACTCAAACTTCTCTGTTAGAGGCACAGATATATTTTATATGTATATTTGCATATGTATGTGTATATATATATATATGCACATGCAGATATTTTTAGTTAGGGGAAGCAAAAAGCAGTAGTAATAAAAACCAGAAGCTGAAGATGTGTGTACAAAACTACTTTGCACAAATGTAATATCATGTCACAAGCATCCATCTGCTCCCCAGGCAGTTTCTAATTTCTCTTTTTAAGAAGAAGTAAGATATTCCACAGTTCTTAATACTGCCCTTTCACCACCTTGTACTCCCATCATTTTGAAGGGAGGTGCAGGCCAGCAGAAAGTCCTCCTGCCCTAATGGCCCTAGATTAAAACCTACACCTCGTGTTTACTTTCTTCTCACCCAGCAGGTAAGGGCTGTGCTGCCATTAGCATGCCATGCAGCCCAACAGGACCAGATCCACAGAGTGAAATGAAATAATTGGCACTAAGGCCCTGACACCCACATGATGCATGTTGTGGGGTTTTACGTTTGACCACCTGTAGCCTGGTCCCCATGACTGAATGACCTGTGGTCAGAGCACACTTTCTAATTTCATTCAATCCACCAGGAAGCCAGTTTGAGCACCGAAGCCACTTGGCTACGTGAACCAAAGAGCGCTAAGTGGAGACAATTGAGAGGTTTTCTTTAAAAGAATGCTCATGATCCAAATTAAAATGTTAATGCTCTTGTAGCCAAGAAACCATTTCTTGTGGCTTGACATTCAGCTCAGCACCATGTCTCTTCTCCCCTGTGAGGCTGTGCCAGCTCATCCTGGTAAGCAGCGTGGAACTTGCAGCTTGCTTCTCTCTTCAGAGAAAAAGAGAGGAACCAGCTCTATGTGTGGTCATGTTCTAGCTCCAGTTAAAGGGGAGAGGGGCAACAGAACAAGCACAAACAGTGCTCATTACAGGCAAGCCTTGAGTCTGGTCCATGGCTCTTTACCACAGAGCTTTTCCTGGTGTTCCTGGGAACATTAGGAAAGGGAAAGCTTCCTAATGACACATTCAAAAGAAAAGTTGTCAGACCAAACAAACCTGGGGAGATATTTTCTACGAGAGACTTTTCCAGTGATAGGACTACTGCTTTGGGTGAGGAGGGTACATGAAGACACTTGGGCTTTGAAAAGGTTTGCAACAATCTGACATCCAGGGATATGGACTATTGTTAGTCCCACCCACCTGCTTAAGAGAGCTATGTGCATAGTGAATGAGGAGGGACCTTGCTAATCAAAACACAAAGAGGGAATAAAAAAAATCACTGAAATCCTTGAAAATATAGGCGCGCCATTAGAGCAGAAAGCAGTTGTGCCACTCTAACCGTGACCAGCTACCTACACTTAATACAGAAGTTCACAAAGGATTTGGGCATTTTACTCATGTCCAATCCTGTATCTCCACTCAGATGGAGTGGTTCTTTCTGCTGAGCAGAAAGTCTACTGAAAATGTTGCAGTAGGGCTTCTAAGACCCGGTGAATATGCTCCTACAGGGCAACAAAGAGATCACTGGAATAAAGAAAGAGCATTGCAGCACACCTACAAGTTATAAGGAAGAAATTTAATACAATAATAACATGTAAGAAAACCCAAAATGCAAAACCCTTCAAGTGCATTTATTAACAGTTCATATGCCAAAAACTAATCAGAAAGAGAGGAATAGGGAGTTAAGGAACGATGGGTACCTACAGTGATGTCTGAATTACGCCAGTTTTTGTTTAAAGAGCTGTATCATTTAAACATTGCTGAAACTGACGATGGAGCGGGGAATATCTAACTTAAGGAAGACAAAAACGAATATAGGGCCCAACCTCACAAAATGCTCCAGACTGAGCGAAGGTCGATTGCAACGGGGGACACGCTGCGCAGGGAACCTGCCTTCGCAGAGACCCCTAAGGGCTTCAAGACCTTTACAACCGCAGTTACCAGCCTTTCTTCCTGACAGAAAGCGCTCGCTAAGACTCGAAGCACAAAGCAGAATAACAGCTGCTTAGAGACCCCCGCTCGGGCCAGATGCGGACACCGCGTTTCCTTCCCGATGAGCAGGGGACTACGCGGCCAGTGCCGCGACAGGCACAGCGCCCACACGCTGCGGCCCCGTCCCCTGAGCAGCCCCGAGCCCCGCCACCTCCCCAGCCCCGGGCTCCCCGCCCCCGGTGCCGGCACATCTCCCCAGCACCCCGCCGGGCCGGGAGCTGCCCGGGGGCTGCCGGCGAAGCCCCCGCCTAAGATGGCGGCTCCCCCCCGCCGCCCCTCACCTGAAGGCGGGCCCCTCCCGCCCGCCGGGGGCCGCCGCGCCGCCGCCGCCCCGCTTGTGGAAGAGCTTCTGCAGCAGGGTGGGGGCCATGCTGCTGCCGCCGCCCCGCCGCGCCTCACTTGGCGGCGGGCGGCGGGCGCCGCCGCATCTCCCCGCCGCGCAGGAGCCGCCCGCGGGGGGCGAGGCGAGGCAGGAGGCGAGGCTGGGGCTGGGGCCGCCGCCGCCGCGCCCGCCCCGCTGCCGGCAGCCGCCCGGCACCACCTGACCGCCCAACGGAACCCAACGGCCGCGGCGCGAGGAGCCGCGCGGCGGGGACGCGGAGGCGCCGCGCCCCTCGGGCGGCTCTCACTGGCTGCGCCGCGCCCGCCCCCAGCACGTGGGGAGCGCGCCGGGAGCCAGCCTTAAAGGGGCACGCGCGCGGCCTGCGCCCGCCGGCGCGGCCCCCTCACCGCGGAGTGTGTGTAGGGGGGGAGGGGGGGGGTGAGTTGGCACCCCAAGCACACGTGTTGTTTTTTTTTTTTTTGTCGAAAAATAGGTGATTTGATGTGAAATGTGCGCGTGGTGCTTGTTCATAGTAAACGTAAAGGGAATTCAAAATATAAATGTTGAAGCGATCATAAATTATAAGTGTTAAAATGGTTATGAAATGTAAATAATGAACGCAAAAGTATTCTCAATAAAATATAAATATTAATTTAAATGTTTATACAGCTATGGTTAAATGCGTTTCTATATATCATACACACTTACGAATGTGCACGTATAAACGTGTTAGCACATGCTTGCACGCGCATACCTGCAGATACGCCCCGATACGCAGCAGCTGTGAAGGGGCATTAAAAATGTGCAGCAGATATTAAAACCCACCACTTTTTAATAAACTGAGAGGGATTTAAGAAAATATGTGGTGAAAAAGAGGTAGATGCCACTTTTATGGATGTATGCTCCTCTTCCCTTTATTTCCTTACTCCTCTAAATACATAAATACATATAAATAAACATATTTATAACATATAAATAAATACATTTATAATATATGCAAAAAAATATTTATAATATATAAAAATATGTAAATATTTTTTTCATATATACCCATGGCAATATGTGTGTGCGTGCCTATTTGTAGCACTGACCCCAGCACGGATGCAGGCCCTCAGCACCACACACGCCCCCGCCCGTGTTGGCAGCAGGGCAGCCCTGACAGGAGGGTGTGGGGATGGAGCCCCGCGGGGCTCACTGCTCTTTACTTGCTGCCTTTCGCTCACTAAGTGATCAGCGCTGTAGCAGTCGGGGCTGTTTGGAGGTCTGGGTGTGTTTACACATCTGACTGGCGCAGGTCTGTCCGCCTGCAAGGCTGTACTTCCAAAAACCTGTGTGCATGCCCCTGCCCAGCAAGGTAATGGCAAATAAAGTGGGGTCGCGCCAGCTGCCTGCTGCTGTTGGGGAAACGAGGAGGCAAGCCGTGGAGAATGGCGAGGCAGAGGCAGGGCAGGAGCATCACAACTGCTGCCCCAACATCCAGTAGCAACAGTGGTGAAGGCCATGCTGGTGCTTTGGGGCCAGCTTTTCAGCAGCTGGAGATGCTGATTTCTCTTTCAAATGAAAAACAAGAGATGACTGTCTACCAGCCCCATCAGCTTGTCCTCCTGTAACACAGGATTGTATCTTGTAAACGCTCGGGTGCCTGCAGTTGATGGTCTGTTCTCAGAAAGGATCACCTTCTTGAGGCTCTCAACCACTTCACCTGTGACACTGAATACCCAATATAAACTGTTCAGCCCAGATGTTTTCACTGCTCTTGATCATCCATTTCTACCACCAGCACCAGATGCTGATGCAGATCACACTGAAAGCACCCTGAAAGGGAAGTGAGCATTGGGGTGCACCTGGACATGATGAAAGACACCCTGGTTGACCAAGTAAGCAAGGTGAATGAGAAAGTAGGCATCCAGCTCCAGAAATAATCACTGTGTCTCACAGAAGTCTTGAGAAACCTAAAAGTTGCAAATATCCTGGCTGCCACCCTAGGGCTACGTCTGTGTTAGCAAGCAGTGTTGAGCAGTAGGGGCAGAGCCTGAGGTCTGCATCATGGACATTTTACAGGGTTTTATTTTGGACTGGTTGTCATCTGTTCCTGCGGGCAGGATGACTGCCAGTGGCTGGAACACACTGAATGTGTTTCTGCAAAAAAACATCTGGTTTAGTTTCATCTGAAAATAACCCACTTTGTACTCTCAGACGCCACTCTAAAACGTGAAGCAAGACAACGTCAGTGAGCACAACTGGGAGACTCACTTCAAAAACACTCCTGTGACCTGGGCAAAAATGGTAATGAAAATGCACCCTACACCTTGGCTGATGCTTGGTGCTACATCGGTTCCCAGTGTTTTCTGTTAACATGTTTGACGGTCACTACGGTCTGAAATTGCTAACAAAACATTAAGACACTGCTTCCTTCTAGAACACTAGTTCTTCAGTTTATTGTTGAAAAATCATGGCTAAAACACAGCATAATCAGCAAGGGACTATGAAATATCTTTCACAGTCTGTATGCACTATCCCATCCCAGACAAAGTTTGGCTGCAAAGAACACCTGGCAAAGCAAATGTGGTGATTTTTCACTATCCCATGAGTGAACACGAGAAGATGTAAAGAAAAATGCTGTACCATCTGTCAAGCAAAGACCATTCACAGCAAGACAGCCCTCACTCTCCTAGGAATATATGAAATAAAAATGGGGCATATGAGAATCAAAACCTTATTTACAATGCCTACTAAGGGTCAGATTCTTTAAGAACAGAGAAAGACAACGTAGCTGTTGAAACTTTGGGCAGAAAAGGAGATAGATTCTTTAAGATAGAAATATATGAGACTGTGTTAGGAAGCTGTCAGTACATAAAAGGAACATTCAAATCTTGGAAGAGCTGAATGTTTGGGTGTTTCTGTGTTTCACAGACCATAAATCTCTCTTAAGATTCTCTTCTGAAAATGTAGAAACTCGGTTTTATAGCCAGGACAAGCTGGCTTAAAACCCAAGTCCCCTACATCACGGTTACCCTCCCCATCACTCAGACCCAGATGAAACTTTGAGTTCCCTTACGGCTGTTTCCTTTCCATCCCTCTCAGTCCTGAACAGACAAATCCAAAATGCTCCTAAATCTTTGTTGTCAGAACTAGGCTTTGGAGGCACCACAAAAAGAAGCCAGAAGCCAGAACATGTAAGCTCTCAAGAGTTTACGAATGGTTTGCTAATCCAGGATGCTTGGTAATTACTTACTGTTTCGTGTAGTGATGTGTGCTGCATGAAGTTGTGTGAATGTAGATTAAGTCTTGCTGTGCTTTGTAAAGCATCAGCCATATTTTGGATTCTGTAAAATAAATTAAAAAAAAAAAAAGAAAAAAAAGAAAAAAGGTTTTTATTGGTATTTCAAACATGCTGAGAAAAATATAGTATCAGTAAATGTCTAGAATTATCATCTCTGCATATTGTTATTATTACTATTTAGTCTAAATCCAAATTACTCTCTACAGAGAACTTTAAAAACCTATACTAGAATACATGGCGTTTTTCAGGCAGGGATAGAAACTGACAGCAACAGAGAGCTTGGGACTGCAGCCCCCTGCAAACCAGCTTAATCATCCTTCATTGAATGGAGCGTTATATAACATGTGCTGTTGCTGCAGCAACTTTTCCCAGCCCCTGAAGAATGCCACAAAAATGCTGCCTTAATATAGATAAGCAGTTTTGCTGCCTTTTTACATAGAAGATAGAGTCAGTGAAAAATGAAAGACAATTTAATGGGAATGATTTATGGGAATTGTTTCAAAATTACTGTTAATTATTAATGCATGTAATGAAACATCTGATTTTTAACAGCCTTTAGTGTTTAAAATAGAGAGAAAGGTCAGATCAGGGATTTCTTCTTTTAATCACTACAGTATAAATATTGAGTAATATGGTAAGAATTGGATTGCGTAAAGGTAATAGTTTTGAAATCACTGCTGTTCCTTGTGTATCCTGTCAAGTGTCCAAAAGCGAAGGTACACTACTTTTTCTTCCAGAAGAGCCTGAAGATGTACGTAACTATGGATGTTGATTCTATGCTCAAACACTTGTGTAGAACATGGTTTGGTTCCTCTATACAACACAATTGTCAGACTCAGTATATTTCTCAGCCTCCTGCCTGGACTCCATCCGAAGGTCATCAGGAAATCCTCATGCTCCAGATTTTCAGTGGCAAAATCCATTGTGGGACTGCAGGCTGTGCTCTTGTCTTTAAATCTGTGCTGACGTGGTTCATCTTGGACTCTATCCTACCCATATGAGATGCAGACCAAAAAGGTTATCATAATGAACAGTCATCGTAATAGGATATTTTAATGCCTTTTACAGAATCACAGAATCACAGAATTTCTAGGTTGGAAGAGACCTCAAGATCATCGAGTCCAACCTCTGACCTAACGCTAACAGTCCCCACTAAACCATATCCCTAAGCTCTACATCTAAACATCTTTTAAAGACTTCCAGGGATGGTGACTCCACCACTTCCCTAGTCAGCCTGTTCCAGTGTCCAACAACTCTTTCGGTAAAGAAGTTCTTCCTAACATCTAACCTAAAACTCCCCTGGCTCAACTTTAGCCCATTCCCCCTCGTCCTGTCACCAGGCACGTGGGAGAACAGGCCAACCCTCACCTTGCTACAGCCTCCTTTAAAGTATCTGTAGAGAGCGATAAGGTCGCCCCTGAGCCTCTTCTTCTCCAGGCTGAACAAGCCCAGCTCCCTCAGCCGCTCCTCGTAGGACTTGTTCTCCTGGCCCCTCACCAGCTTCATCACCCTTCTCTGGACCTGCTCAAGCACCTCCATGTCCTTCTTGTAGCGAGGGGCCCAAAACTGAACACAGTACTGGAGGTGCGGCCTCACCAGAGCCGAGTACAGGGGGACGATCACCTCCCTAGCCCTGCTGGTCACACTGTTTCTGATACAAGCCAGGATGCCGTTGGCCTTCTTGGCCACCTGAGCACACTGCTGGCTCATATTCAGCCGACTATCCACCATCACTCCCAGGTCCTTCTCTGCCTGGCAGCTTTCCAACCACTCATCTCCCAGCCTGTAGCTCTGCTTGGGGTTATTGCGCCCCAGGTGCAGGACCCGGCACTTGGCCTTGTTGAACTTCATGCAGTTGACCTCAGCCCATCGGTGCAGCCTATCCAGATCCTCCTGCAGAGCCTTCCTACCCTCGAGCAGATCAACACATGCGCATAGCTTGGTGTCATCTGCGAACTTACTGAGGGTGCACTCAATGCCCTCATCCAGATCATCGATGAAGATATTAAAGAGGAACGGCCCCAGCACCGAGCCCTGGGGGACACCACTAGTGACTGGCCTCCAACTGGACTTGGCTTCATTCACCACGACTCTTTGGGCCCGGCTATCCAGCCAGTTTCTAACCCAACGAAGCGTGCGCCAGTCCAAGCCAAGAGCAGCCAGTTTCTTGAGGAGAATGCTGTGGGAGACGGTGTCAAAAGCCTTGCTGAAGTCAAGGTAGACCACATCCACAGCCTTTCCCTCGTCCACCCAGCGCGTCACTTTGTCATAGAAGGAGATCAGGCTTGTCAAGCAGGACCTGCCTTTCATAAACCCATGCTTACTGGGCCTGATCGCCTGCTTGCCCTGCAAGTGCTGCATGATGACTCTCAGGAGGATCTGCTCCATGAGCTTCCCTGGTACTGAGGTCAAATTAGTGATAACTACAGTAAGTAGCACCATACACTTACATGAACTTACAGTACTGTGCAGGCCATGTATTTGTATGGGAAGTGAGGGCCCCAAGTTCAGCTACAGGCGCAGCATCCTACCCAGCACAGCAGCACCACTGGCAGAGGCCAGCTACCAACCTGGGCCTTTCCTTCTTCCCACTCATGGCTTAGAATCATAGAACCATTAAGGCTGAAAAAGACCTCCAAGATCACATGGTCCAACCATCTGCCTACCACCAGTATCACCCACTAGACCATGTCCCTAAGTGCCACGTCCAACCTTTCCTTGAACACCCCCAGGGACGGTGACTCTACCACCTCCCTGGGGAACCCCTTCCAATGCCTGACTGCTCTTCCTGAGAAGAAATGTCTCCTCATTTCCAAACTAAACCTCCCCTGGCGCAACTTGAGGCCATTCCCTCTAGTCCTATCGCTAGCTATCTGTGAGATAAGGCCAACCCCCAGCTCCCTGAGCTATGCCCTGCTTCCTCACACCCTGAGCTCCCAAGCATTACTCTGGCTATTTGCCTCTAAAAGATGCTCAAAGCACATCCAGAATACACAGATCAAAAAGTCTTCCTGGCTTTGCTTGGTTCTTATCTAAGCCATTTCTTTAGGGATCAGCATATCTGAAAGTTAGTGATGGCTACGTGCCTGACTTTTCTTTCAATTTCTGGCATATTATGTCAGCGCTGTAGACAATTTTCTTCTTCAAACATAGTGAGACAAGAACATATGGTTCTTCCTTTGTTCAACATTGCATTTCAACTCAGCTTAGAGGAATCAGCTCGGTGTCAATAGCTGCTCAGTATGGTCTTAATCTGGGACCTCTTTATTCAGCTTTATGCAGAAAAAGATTTGGTGCAGGTGGGGATGATGAGAAACCAGATTTATTTCTCTCTAACCTGCCTGCTGTCTCTCTGACAAAGGTGATGGGCTTGGTGTGTAAGGTCACATGGGAACAGCACGTGATGCACAGTGTGTGTGTGTTACATGGCAAGGGAAAGGCTGAACGCCTGCTATGTTTTACAGCCAGCAGCAAAAACTACTTTACCCAAACTGCTATCAAAAATTGTGTCACTGGAGGCTTCATGATGGCTGTTCCGAAAAGGCGATGATGTGTGTGCTGCAGTCTCTTGTCAGTTGGATCCCATCAGTACTCCACTGGGCCGTATTTTGAAGTTACAACTCAATTCTGTGAAACACCCACAACCATACCATTACTCTTACACAATCCAAAATGGCTTTTAATATCCCTAGACAGAGCAGTTCTGCACCGAGACAAAGCATTCATCTTCTGGTGGAATGAAAATTTTAAAGCTTCTATTTTCAAATAAATTATGGAGGTGAAAAAGAGATAAAAAATTAATAATAAGCAACAATCCTAGTGTGAACGTGTATATATTTGTCCAACCTACACAATCAGCAACAATTACAAATAATCTTTATTTTGCATTTTATTCTGTGGAATGGTATCTGACAGGCTAGAGTGATAACAAAATTTAATTGCTCATTGTGTCTTTCCTCAGAGTACAAATATTAGGATGACATATGCATTTATATGCATTTATCAGTGGTAGTTTCTTTAGCCAGGAAGGGAAGAGGTGAAAACCAAGATCAGGATATGTGAGAGCTGCACAAAAAGCAGCCCTGCTCTGACTGCTCTGTATTCGGCTGGAGCATCATACCCTCCTAGCAAGGACAACTTATTCAGTAGTGAAAGGGGAGACTTGTACTTGAAGGCAATAGCTTCAAGGTTTTAGCACCCCCAAGGTAAGTTTATCTAATGATCATACTCCAACTAATTTACTGAGTAGCCAAAGCTGTATGTGCAGACAAATAAATATCTGAATTAAACAAGCAGTTCAGCTGCAGCTCCTATTTACAATGTAATGCTTTACAAATATTTAGTGAGCAAACTATCAGAAGTGTCTAAATAGAGGAGATACTTTGGTAAGAGGAAGTATTTTAAAATTACAAGATCACAAAGCATTAGAAGATCACAGTCAATTATTTTACTGCCTGAAAACAGAGAGGTTAGAGGATTTTATAAAGTAAATCTGACTTTGAAAGAGGTTTACCTACCAATTTAGTGTGTAACTTAATACATTCATTTGAACATAAAATCACTCTGAAAATTCTTGACAGAAGTCATGGTATAGCTTTTTTTTTTTTTTTCTTCTTTTTTTCCAACCTGTCAATAACTATACATGGATTCTTACAGTAATTATACTTCTGCAGTGCTTGGGAGGCATTCACTCAGTTCACATATTTTCCAGTCTCCCCTAACAACACAGAGAAAGTTCCTTAATTTCTCTCTCATTCAGCTCACGTCTTAGAATTAGCATAGCAGTATTTATTTTCTTCTAATCTTTCCCTGTCCCGTCTGGTTAGATTGAAAGCTGTTTGGGATAGGGATTGCCTCTTTCTTTGCACCTCTGAAGTACCTTGCACATTGGGACTTCTGAGCAACTACTGTAACATGAATTAATACTCTGGAACCAAAACTCTTCCAACTTGGCCAGAAAAAAGCTGCAGGGACTGTGTAAGTCTGCTGCTGGAAGAATGAATCACTCCTTCTTCCAGAGTGGAAGCTGCCAGCAGCTCTTGTGGAGGACACATGCAAGATGTGATGCCTGCTGAAGAAATCTCTGTGAGACCATCCTCGCATGGCTTGACCGTACTGCCTCACCGAGACCATTTCTCCTGACTCCCTGCACCTCACCTGTGCTCAGTGTAACCATGAAAAAAATGTCAGCCTGTGCCCATGGCCAGATGCCTGGTGACTTGCACATGACTCAAAGCCCTGGTGGCCTTTGACACTGTGGAGCATGTGAAATCCCTGACACAGCTGCGTAACCTGGCTCAGAGAAAGAAATGCCTCAGTGTGGTTCCACTAATTCCTCACTAAGTGCTCCCAGATGGTAGCAGATGACTTTTCCTCCTGTTAAGGGTTCCCAGATGCGATACGCAACAGCACTCAGTGGCGATCACCTCCTCCGTCCAACATCTGTACAGGGGCTGTGGAAGCAGCCCCATGTGGTATATGGCCTGCAGGGTTATTAATATCAATGCTACTTTATATATATTTTTTTTGATCTGGGAATTACAGCTGCCCTCTGACATGCCTGATATTGAGGACATACTGAGAGATGAAAACCAGCTTGATGAAGCTCAAGTCCAAATGTATAGAGATCACATGAATTAGGGGAGAAAGCCTTTGGGGGATCCTATGAATCAGATTGAATACAGAGGTTGCTGGGTTGGCGTAAAGACGTGTGGGGAACAGTGAGGCTCGTTGCGATGCGGAGCATTTCCAGAAGGGGCTGCAATACTGCACGGGGCAGAGCCCGGCGCTCTTCTGCCCCTTCTGCTTGTGCCTCAAGACCTACGCTGCCTTCACGATGCCAGCCGTGACATAAAGCGACAAACCCAAGGCGAAACCCCAAATCCCCGCTGTCCCCCAGCTCCCCCAACCCCGCAACCCCCTCAGGGCCGGTCCCCTGGCTCCCTTGGCCCCTCGCCTGGGGCCCTCCCGGCCGGGGCCGCGCCGCCTCCCGTGGGCGGAGCGGGCTGCAGAGCGGGCGGGCGTGAGGCAGCGCGGGCAGCCCGACATGTCGCACCCGTCCCCCAGCGCCCGGCCCGGCAACCCCCGCAACCCCCGCGCCTTCTTCGATGTGGACATCGGGGGCGAGCGAGGTGGGGGCCGGGGCTTCGGCCCGCGGGGCGGCGCGGGCCGGGGCGCTGCGGAGGGGAAGGGAGCGAGGCGGGGGAGGGTGGGGGGAGCACGGCGGCAACATGGCCCCCGCGGGCCCTGCGCGCCGCTTCTCGCCCTGCGCTCCCCGGGCGCGGAGCTGCGGCGCTGTCGGGGGACACCCGGAGGGGGGACGCGGCCCCGCGGGGCCCCGCGGCCGGGCAGGGCCGCCCCACGCGGCGCAGCGGGCGGCTGCGGCCCGGCACGGCCCCGGGGCCGCCATTTGCTCCCCGCCGGGCTGGCGGCCGCCGCAGGTGGCGGTGTCGGTGGGGGTGTTGGAAGGGGTGGGCGCGGGGACGGGATAAAAAATGACGGGGAAGGGTGGCGGAGCTGTGCCTGGAGGCGTGGGTTTGCGGAGCACGCGTTGGCGCGGTGCTGCCTCCAGAGCGCCGTGCGCCCACCCTGAAGGGTGAGGAGGGTGAGGAGGTCTGCTTTGTGCTGGCTGCCAGCCGTCTGATTGCTTTCCCGTGTTAATTAGGGTTAATATTTTCACATTCGGCGTCCGGGAGAGTGAGGCGGTTAGGCCGAGGAGAAGAGGGGAGCATTCCCTGATGGCGGCAGCCCCCGTGAGGGGCCGGCTTGAGACGAGATGACAGTGACACAAAATCCACCGATCCGCTCTTGGGGGGTCTGAGATCTGCCCAGGTTTCGCGTCCTTTAGCTAAAACCCATACATTTTTAGGTGTTAAGGGTTGCTTAGTAGCACCTGTAACTCTACGTGGCCATTATTCGCCTGCAAGTTCAGCATTACTGCGTTTCAGTGAAACGGGTGCTTAAGAGAATGAGGAGTAAGGTTGGTTTATGTGCTTGACATAAGCTTTTTGATCAAAAAAGTCTGAAACGTTTATGTCCTTTGCCCTGTAATACTCAATAAATCACTGTGCCAAGGCCAGAACTTAACGTTTTCTCATTTTCTGCCATTTCAGTTGGACGCATCGTCTTTGAGTTATTTGCTGACATTGTACCGAAAACCGCTGAAAACTTTCGTGCGTTATGCACAGGAGAGAAAGGAACAGGGTCCGCAACTGGAAAACCTCTCCATTATAAAGGATGCCCTTTCCATAGAAGTAAGTTCTGTGAAATCCTCCATTATCAATATTTGAAATAATGGTAAATGTTATTGTGGAGCATTTGTTGAAGAGATAACAACTGAAACTATGTTTTTGACTTTTTGATCCTCCTAATACTGTCTGCCATGCATAGTCAATAAATTTGCATTATAAATTCAGCAGTAAATTAGCAAAACTAATTTAATGTGAGTTGTAAATGGGTTGAAGTGGTTTTCAGGTAAAGGATCAAATTTCAAATAACATTCACTGAGTAGAAAAGGAATGTGTGGGTGAGGATAACTAAAAGGTGGTTCGCGTTTTATTTAGGTGCAGTGCTGATGGCTGGGATTGCTTGTCGTCTCTGAATTGTTTGGTCTGCAGTGCCTTTCCTGCCTTGCTGCTATATTTTGTAATTATTTTCTTTTACAGTTATTAAGCAGTTCATGGTCCAGGGCGGAGATTTCTCAAATCAAAATGGCACTGGTGGAGAAAGTATTTATGGTGAAAAATTCGAAGATGAAAACTTTCATTATAAGGTAATCTATTAAAAATAGTAATTGCATCCAGTTTTTGAATTTTCAGTAATTTTTAGTTTTCTTCAAGTTCAGCACTAGTGCTCTTTAGGCCACTGTTAATGTATTTTTAAGCAGTGGAATGAATGTAGCCAAAAAGTCCCCTACTAGTTTGTCCTTAAAGTCTTTATTGAGCACAGAAGAAAGGGTCCACCTTATTAAGAAAAGGCAACCATAGCCTACAATTTCTTTTTAATTGCACCATCAGAAATTAATTTGAAACAGTATTTGTTTCATTGAAAGAGGTAGGGATATTATTCTAAAAGAGTGACAAATAGGGTTTTGAGTATGCATGGGTCTGGATTTGAGGATGTAGTTTTAAGAGATGCTGGCTTTGATGGCAGAGCTAACTTCAGAAACTCTTACCCCCCATTATTTATTGCCACTTCTGTATCAGAGCTCACTAATTATAGCACCAATGCAACTGTTCATGGATCCGTTCTATACATTAAAAAATGTATCTTTTAAATGAGCTATTTCATGTATTTTATAGTGTAGCAAGTTTGTTCACCCTGCTGCAGGATGGCAGGAAGGAATTTCCTACTGTGAGAGTAGGAAATTTCAAAGCTATCTTTGTCCTCAAAATCTGTGTCTAGTGATACCAGGGAGACTGTAGCTGCATGTGCCTTACACATTCAAACAGGTACAATTAACAGGTACAACTCTTGGAACACTGCTTGTGTCAGGATCTGTCCTGTACCTTTCCTTGTTTCTTGGGGAATTGGCATTAACTTCAGAATGCCCATCACCATTCTTCAGGCTTCTCTTTATACCAAAATCCAATTTGGTTCATGACTGCAGGGATCTGTCTTTAGACGCAAGACTGACTTCTTTTTCTTCGTTTCCTTCTGAAGAAGATATGTTTGTCTTCTATATTTTTAAATCATTTTTAGAAGTTTTAGTTCTACCTTTATGTAAAATGGGTATTCCAGACAGAAAGGGAAGAAAACTGCCTTTTACCATACTGTACAGCAGGTCCACGTTTGTTCTTTTGGTGTTTATATGGTTACCTGTAAATTGGAATAAATGGTAAGACTTTGCCAGTGGTCAGCTTATAATGTCAGGTCACTCCCAGTCCACTTTTTTGGTGTCACTTCAACTAATGGCTGTACAATTGTGAAACATCCAATTTACTCAGTCCCCAAGCAGTGCTGGTACCATGCCAATTTTGCAAGCCTTAGATTTCTCAGTCTGATTTTTCCAGACTTCTTTACTTGTTTTGTAAGCTTACCAAATGACAAGCAGAAACATCATGGGAGAAATACTTTATCTGCAACATTTTTCAAAACAATTTCATGGCAAGAAAATGCACCTGAGTTATCGAGAGTTTTGTTGATAAATATGACTCACTTCATGGGACTGCTGCCGAGATTTGGTCCCAAGCAAAATGGAGTCACATGTAAATGTTTTGAAGATCAGAGCCACCAGATTTCTGGCTCTTAACTTTGTGACTTTTCCTCTGAGTGTTTACAGACAACACGTGTAAGGCAACACCAGAGCTTACTGTTCCTTGGCTCTTTGTTTTCAGACCAGTGCTGTCTAGCATTAGTTGTAATTAAAAAAAAAAAAAAAAGGTGAAAACTTACCTATATCTCAGGTGATCTGTCCCAGCTCAGTAGCTGACCATTGCAGAGTGGATTGATTGTAGAAGTGGACACGAAATGTTCAGAATGCTAACTCGCACATCTGGCTCTGTATGCTAGGACACTGGGTTCTTTATACAATGTTATAACAGATCTTGTTCATGTTGGTTGTGATTTGATGTGCAGCACGACAAACCAGGGCTGCTGAGCATGGCAAACGCGGGACCTGGCACTAACGGCTCCCAGTTCTTCATTACCACGGTGCCTACTTCTCACCTGGATGGGAAACATGTGGTGTTCGGCCAAGTGATCAAAGGAATGGGTGTTGTTAAAATATTAGAAAATGTCGAAGTAAATGGAGAAAATCCTGTTAAGGTAAGCAAAACCCAGGGCACCTAGGGGTGGTGGTTTTTCTTGTAGTATATGAAGCTTTATGCAGTCACCAAATTGATTTGACCTTTATTTTTTTGAGGAGGATTAAATATTTTTTTTTCCAAAGCAATAAAATACCCTGTTTTTAACAGGTTGCTTTGGGGAAAATATTGAAACATTACCTCTCATTCTCCTATTGTCTTGTCGCTGGAACCTAGTTTAAATATTAGAGGACATCTGATTTCTTGAATCTGAAACATAACATGTCTTGTGAAAGTACCGGGAAGGGAGAACGGTTATTTTGTGGTTGAAACCTCTTCAAACAGTTACACATTTTGAGGTGTTCTAGAAACTTAAGTGAGGTGGATCTAGAAGGTGGGATTCAAAACCTTACCTATCAGATAAGTAATTGTTATGAATGTTAGGTCAGAAATAGTTTTATTTCTAGAAAAGCTGTCCTTGTAGGCCATGCCAGTTTTTGCTTGCTTCAGAAACAAAGACCTCTGTAACATTAAAAGACTTGGCAGTTTTGAGAAAGATCCTTTGTCTCTAAAGTAGTGAAATTTCAATGGCTTGTGTTTTGCTGAAGCTCAGCGTGCTGTCAGCTCCTCTTCCAGCCCCCCTGTAGAGCGTGGGTATGGTGTTGGTGGAAGGCTGCTTCCCAAAGGCAGTGCTTTCTGTGATAAAAGCCTTTTGGTGAGGATAGGCTAATTACGTGATAGGCTTCTGAAATCCACGCACCCAAACAACAGATGAAAAAGATTTCTACTGAGTTTAAAGAGTACATAGAAGTTATGGCTTTTTTTTTTTTTTTTTTCAAAAGTTCTCAATAAGCAAACCTGCTTATTTTTCAGTTGTGCGTCATTGCTGAATGCGGAGAGCTAAAGGAAGGAGATGACTGGGGAATTGTTCCCCAGGATGGTTCTGGAGATGCTCACCCAGATTTTCCTGAAGACTCGGATATAGACTTAAAAGACGTAAGTAGTTTTCTTTTAAGGTACTTACTTTATAGAATGCAATATAGTAAGCAGTCTGAGTTACATGGCATCTGCGATGTTCACTGAGCCTTTTTTTTCACTCAATGAAGATTAAGTGGTTATGTTTAATTGTATGAAAGTGAATGCTGGGGGAGGAGATTGTAATCTTTTTATTTTCAATCACAACTGATTTTTTCCTAATAACTAAAACCACAAAAGTTTTTTTTCCTGTCCATTTCTTTTTACTCATTTTTTGCTTGTGCTGTAGTGACAAAGTGTTATTATGAGAACTCCATCCCAGAGACGACTAACTTAGTACATGCACACTTTTTCTGTACAAACTTTAACATAATTCATCCTTTAAAAATTGCCTCACTTACTAAAAATAATAAAGGATAAAACTTTAAAAATATTTTTAGTATATCTGTGCTAGATGCTCTCAGTTCCCAGTAGCTGTTTGCTGTTCATTTTGTTCAAACTGAAGGAAGACTGGTTGCCGAGAGTTAGGGAGCAGGCTGGTGAAAGCAGCTCTTATGCAGCTTCTTACTTTATCCTGATAGTGAAATCGATAAGCTTTGGAAATCAAACACTGTGAGAGGGAAATAAAAAGGGGGCCACGATGTATGTGTAGATTCCAAATTAGAAACGGAGATAATAGTAAGAAACAAAAACTTTACAGCTAGAAACCAGAAACTCCTTGTATCTGGCTATTGATATGGTGAAAGAGGTTTTGGATGGCATTTTCTGTGGTCTAGATCTGAGCTTGGCAGATGCCTGCCTCCCTTAACTTTAAACATGTTTATACAAACTAACCGCAGAAACCATGGTGACATTCATCTTCTGCTGTGATGATCAGTTTTTTCAAGGATATTAATTCTAGCTGGGTAGAAGTGTAAACTGATAGTCTTATAAATGGCAATATATACATTTGACAGATCTGAAGGCAACTGTGGTACAGACAGCAGTAACCATAAACTGGTTCTTGCCACTGGAAAAGTAACTTAACACTTGAAGTATATGCTGTTCTGGAAATAGAAGTGATGGATTTGATGCATGCTGGCAGTTTTCTTTTTCTTCTGTAGATGTTTGAAGTGCTTTGAGAGAATGATGTGTATTGGTATGACTTTAGTTGAGACCATGCAGATTTCAGGTGACTCTAGTACCATTTTGAGAAGCAGGAGATTAAATATTCCTGTGAATAAGGCAGTCTTGGTTGAATACTTCAATTGTTAGCATGCCTTCCTTTCTGTGTATAATGGTCAACGCTGTTATTTATAGCTTTCTGTGTGGGTAGCAGCATTTAGGGGAAAGAGTTGTACTGCTGTGTTGTCTCTGGTGTTTTCTTACTCTTTATGCTGTAGAAAACCCATCAGTAATTTCATCTTTCAGACTATTGCATTACTTAAAGTATAGAATATTACAGAAGTGGTTTGAAGTTAGTATTTATCTAAAATTGGAATATTCCTGAGATCTTTGAAAGAAGATGGACGTGGGATCCTACTGTTAAATATAAAGTAAACCAAGACTTTTCTCATAAGTAAATTTATACCTTATATTTTCCATCTATTTATTAGGTTGACAAGATTGTGGCCATAGCAGAAGACATAAAGAATATAGGAAATACTTTCTTCAAATCGCAAAATTGGGCAATGGCAGCTAAAAAGTATAGTAAAAGTTTACGGTAAGGCTATCATCATTAAATGAGATAGTTCCTGTAATCCAAAGTAATTCTGATATCAAGCAATCATATGTGCATTTTAAAAATGCCTGTTGCTGTGTTTTTTTCTTTTTTTTTTTTTTTTCTTTTTCTTTTAAAAAATAGGTTTCAGAGTCTAGAAAACATCTGTTTTTTAGCTACCAATACAAGTAGGTCTTCTACTTACTGCTAGGTTAAAAACTATAGGCAAGAAGCATTGTTTTGAATTGAATAAATGCTCCTCTATTAATGCTGCTGCTGTGCTGGTGCATAACTGGGAAGAAAAGCACAACAGCATACAGGGTATTTGGAGAGAAAGAGAGGGAGATACTTGTCAGATTTTGAACAAGCAGTAGGTTTAGGAGATGGGTAAGCTCATGAGAGAGCACCCCCAAATGTGACGCTTATTAATTCATTATTATTTTTTGTTTTGAGGCATTGTGCCATTGTCCTGTCTCCATGTATAATTCAGACTTGCCTTTAAAATCATGATCTTTGTCTCCGTACTGCTCCTTTCTTCTTTCACGATTTTTGCTTTATATGTATGTGGTTCTCCCGTTAACTTTTTAAAAAAGTTATACTGACCATTATATAAAAAAAAAATTAATAAAAATTCATCCATGCAAATAATTAACCCAAGATGCAACCTCTCCCTCTGCCCTCAAAAATCCTTTCATAGTATAATTTTGCCATTCCTCACAATTAGTTGTCTTGCTTACTCTTACTCTTAAGCTGATGAGCCAATGAAGGCTCTTCCTGTTTGTGTAGACAGCTTCTTGTTGATACTCAATTTTTGTCCTAGTGGATGGAAGGGAGAGTAGCTCTTCTGAAGTAGACAAATTGGATTGTTCCAGCTCTTCCTTATGGGTTGTGTTTTCATACTTGAATGGACACACCCTACTGTTCTCCCTGAAGTCTAATACTTTACGTGGGATGGAGTATTTTGGTTGGCACTTCTCTGGAACTGACAGGAGGAGCTCTTATTGGGGGCATCTCCTATGTCTTCTGTACAGCTCGCCTAGCAAACAAACCAGCTGGTGGTTTTACTTTTTTTTTTTTTTTTTTATCAGTGTTGCATTGTGCATTCTTTAATGCTTATATTCTATTATAACCTTCAGTTCTTCTTAATGTACTGCTGCTTAACCAGTTATTTTTTATGTCAGAATTTAGACTTTCTTGTCCAAAATGTATAGTTTTCCCTTGTCTCCACTTATATTCATCTTACAGAATTCTTTGGCTGGGAAGCTCTGATTTTGTTTCCAGAATGGTTAAAGGTGCATTCTGTTTGTTTTGAACACAACTCACTACGTATTATTTTCCTTAGCTTCTTACTTTACCCTTTTTTCTCTCTTCTGGCTCTCCTTTCTTGCATGATGCTCAGCAAGTGGACAAATCACTGGGATTATGTCTAACTTACATTTTAAGTATTGCTTATTTCTGTACTCTGAGATTGTATACAAACCATCCAACACTCAAAAGATAGGGATGCAAAATTAAAACTCCATAAGCACCAATCTGCAAAAACTGCATTAATCAGGGCATGCTTAAAATTTGAGTGTACACGAACATGATTTTGGTAAATTAGCTCTTTTTAAAAAAATTAAAACAAGTCCTATAAGCACGCCCTTAAAAGAGTTAGAACTTTTATATCCACAACAGGCCTTTGCCACTTGAGATGAAAAGCTGTCAGCATTAACACAGTGTGAATTAAGAAGAATGAGATACAATTTGTTTACCTGTGAGGCAGCGATGCAGTAAATGATACAGCTTGGTCCTGAACCAGGGTCAGTTTTGAAATTCAACAAAAAGCACCTCTGAGTCATCACTGGAAAGCAGGTGGAGTTAACACCAATAACATTCCTGCCTTTACAAAGTAAAGTTAGCTTTAGTTTTTCACCATAAATGCCTAAATTAACTAAAATCTTACTGAAGAAGAGATGAAACTGCCCTTGAATGTGGAAGGTGCTGTAGCAGCATTGCTTTTTGCCATAGATGAGCGCTACGTTTGTTGGGAATAAGCACTGAAATAAATTCTAATGGGTTTCACGCCGTCTAGGATAGTGCATTTGTCTAAGAATAAAAGATGCCATCAGTACAGTAGAGGGACAGGAGTATTTTCCTCCTTTGGTCTAATACTTACTGAGCTACAGCAAAACATTTATTGATTCATCTTTTTAAATACACAAATACAAATAAATACTTGTAAGACTGGAATTGAAACTGTGTTACAAATGCCAGCTTGCACTTACCTGTGGAAAGATAGCTCAGGGCAGAAGAAAACAGAACTTGGAACACTAACACACGTTCTTTGTAAAACTGTTTTTCTCCAGGTATGTAGAAGCTTCTGAAACGGTGGCAGAAGAGGCTGACAAGCCAAAGCTGAAGACCATTGGGCTGACCTGTGTTCTAAACATTGGCGCTTGCAAGCTAAAACTGTCAGACTGGCAGGGAGCCATTGACAGTTGTTCGGAGGTAAATTTAGTGTTAAGTAACCTGATTAGCAATTGGCCAGTGCCGAGAATGGAGACTGAAACTGCAAAACCTTTTTTTAAGTTCTTCTGACAAGTTCAATGTTTGAAAGTATAAAGTAGAATGCTGGTTGTATAGTTATCACAAATCTTCTGGTATGTGGCTTTTTGAAATGATTTTAAAATTGAAAAGGATTTTGAAAGCAAGACTTCTGTTGCTTATTGCCAGAAAAAAATACATACTGGGATTGCTAGTTTTGTTTCCTAAGAACAGAGGTAATGTTTAACTTACAAGGAGAGTCTTCAGTGAAAGAAGAATATATATATATATATTTTTTTTTTTGGAAGACTAGTACAAGCAAAACATTTTACTTGTTTTCAGATCTTAAGGGCCTGAATTCTATTTACTGAAATGAATTTTCCAGTCAAAGCCCTTTCAAGTAGGGTAGTGGTAAAAGGGAAAAAAAAAAAAAAGGAAGGAAACAAATGCAGCTGATCTGCACGTGATGGGGCTTGTGAAGAGCTGGCTTGCTTTCTAGGCTTCTGATGGCATTCTGCACAGAACATTCATAAACCCATGTCCTCAGATAGACAAATGGAGGAGTAAAAAACTGTAACATGGTATCTGTCCTCAAGAAAATGATCCACTGAAACAGCATTTCAATGTCACAGAAATTGATAATCCTAATACTTGCAAAGGTGGAAGAACTTTTTTTTTTTAATTATAGAATTGTTCGATCAAGGCAAGTCCCTAGCTGTAGTAGCCACCTGTAATGCATTTAGCTTATCATAAGCTAAATTATCATAAATGCATTATCATAGTATCATAACAAGTGTTAAACCGTGTATCGGTGTTTTAATTAGACCACCAGTTTCTGAGATTATCTAGTAGAGTTCAAGTATTGTTGATGAGAAACTATACGGTTTCAGTGATGATTTCCTAAGGGCAGAAGTTTTTTTTTTTTATATTAACAATCTGTAATACATGCATTGTTTGGTGTAAATACGAAGTTACAGAGAGCTGAACCTGTTCAAACAAACCTTGTGTTAA
This sequence comes from Aythya ferina, assembly GCF_964211825.1. Classification (NCBI taxonomy): domain Eukaryota; kingdom Metazoa; phylum Chordata; class Aves; order Anseriformes; family Anatidae; genus Aythya; species Aythya ferina. The sequence continues at coordinate 47,493,288 of NC_140300.1, read as the reverse complement.
AATAGCTGTAAGCACACTTGGTCCAGCTGAAAACGAAGAATGCTGTGTGCACCTGGTACAGACAGCTACGTTTTTAACTCTAGGCAGAGAAGAGGTTCAAGGCCTTACAGCAGATACATCAAGACGAGCTCTCAGAGGAATACTTTATACAAACAGCCAATACTGAGGTGTTTTTAAAAATCTAGACGCAGCTTCTAGCATGTAGAATTCTTAACGAGTTAATGAATGAAACTAACAAAGCCCCACATTCACACAGATTTCCTCTAATAACTGAACAACTTTTTATTTCTTAAAATTGAAAAAAAAAAAAACAAGTATAATATAGTTCTGTCTTTGCAGTAAGAAAAAAACAACGTGATTTTCACAGGCAAGAAAAAGCTCCTGAAGAGAATGGAGCTATCCAAATTAATGGAGGTAGTTTGAAAAAAATAATTAGTGAGTGACTTGACTAGTAAAACAATCTCTTTACCCAGTCACTGTATTTCCTGTTTTGGTATTGTCATATCAGAGCTGGAACATACACATCAGTGAAACCATTTGTGTCAGAAAAAGTGTGATACCTGAAACTTGACTAGGTTCCTGAATCACAAGACGGAGCGCTTGCATCTTTCTATCCTACAGTGAAAAAAGCTTTACAGAAAATTCTGTTTTCTTTATGATGTCACTGTAGAGGGTTTTTTCAGTGCGAAGGGAGGAGCTGCAATACAGAGCAGAACAGTGAGCATCAAGGTTAGGATAACCTGAGCTGCAGCAGCAGCTTTGCTCTGACAGCTGTATTGATCAACACAGGTTCCGTTTCATTGTAATGTATGCTGGCCCTTGACAAAAGCCCTCTTGTGGTGCAGCAGTACTGAAAGTGATCAGATAGCCATTCAGGGTGCTCCATTACAACATCCCTTTTTGCAGTTAATGTTTTGACAGCTCACCCTCAAATCAAATAAGGAGATTGCCTGCTGGTGGGAACTGCCATTTGCAGAGATGGAAGGCTGTGAAGTATACTAAATGTTAATGTGACAATTTTATTAAATTTACAGGCTCTTAAAATAGATCCAGCAAATACTAAAGCTCTCTACAGACGGGCTCAAGGATGGCAGGGAATAAAAGATCTTGATGAGGCACTGGTAATTATTACAATATTTACATTTTTTTTGGTATATCTAAATATTTCACCAGAATATTCATTTATATTTGTTTTTATTTAAGGCTGATCTTAAGAAGGCTCACGAAATAGCCCCTGAGGACAAAGGTAAAATAAAGACGCTTCTCTACAGATCCTATACTTTAAGAATGTAACCAGGGTAATACTTACATAAGAAATCATAACCAGTGTGGTGCCTAAAATAGTGGCTTCTAATAACTGTTGAAACTTAGAAGCTGATTTATTGAGCACAGAGCCCAGTGACACAGAACACCTGCTTTTATACAGCATTGATGTGTCCGGTACCCTGGGCAACTGCTTATGTAGGTATAGTTTTACAGCAATGCACAAAGTGGTCATACTAATTTTCTGGTCTTACCATTACCTAATAGTGGACACCAATACTGTGCTTCCTCCATCCTGCCCTGCATGGTCACCTTCCAGGTGAAACAGAGGGAAAGCCTTTTTGCTGCTGGTATCTGACCTAGCAGATCAAATGCAGTTTAGTGTACAAACATAGTGTACAAAATAATATAGGTAATTTGGTGTACAAAATAATATAGGTAATTTGCAGCAGTGAGACCTGCTCTTGACATATTAGGAAACCTAGTGTAACCTAAAGACGCTGTATCATGGATTTTGTTTTTAAACAGCTATCCAGACGGAAACACTCAAAATCAAGCAGAAGATAAAAGCCCAAAAGGAGAAGGAGAAGGCAGCTTATGCTAAAATGTTCGCTTGATATTTTTATTGTTAAGCTTTTAATTCTATGCACTAACTCATGCAAAAGACAAAATGGAGCTGGAGGCAACTGTTCCCTCTCTCATTTGCCCTGTACTGCACTTCTTGGTGTTTACAACTTAAAGGTCTAATAATAAAAACATTGTTCAAAGGTGAAGTGTTTTTTTTTCTTTTAATGTCTAAGAACTTGTTTTGTGATTCAGGTATGTTGCTCGCAGTACAGGTTATGTTTTTGCAGCTTAATACTTAGGGCCTCCTGAAAAGTCTAGTTTTAACACCAAAGCCATTTAAGCAGTTTGTTAGATTTTTTTTATTATTATTTTTAATTAGTGCAGGCCTGATTTCATATAAGGAATAAGAAGTACTGACAGACATATACCCTGAGGGTGCAAATATTAAACCATTTTTTTAAACCACTTTACAGTTGTATTACAGATGGGCTCCCTGTCATCATCAGGAAAAAAAATAATCTATGTTTTATGTAAAAAGTGTAACACTTAAGAACAGTGACAGTTTCCTAGACAGATGTACTTTCCCTACTGTGAGTAGGGAAAGTGAGTCCTACATGTAGTAAAGCACTTCGGATAGACAAACACTTTTTTTTTTTTTTTAAGGATAGGTACTAAACTTTTCCATTACACCCCTGATTCTGGATATGGCTCCTGTCATCACTGAACTTCAGCAATAAATCCAAGGTCCAAAGTTCATTTGTCAGTCCTAAGAAGAACTTTCTTCTGCCTGCCACCCAACTCCTGAAAAGAAGTGCTATTTAAATAAGGCTAGGGTCTAACCAGAATGCACCCACCTTCCATTTAATGCAGTGGTCATACCTAAACTTCAGAATGGCACGTTAGTCTCAAAACTCTAACATTCAAGTCAGTGCTGTACTTTACACTGCAGCATAAAATACTCCAACTTTTCTGTTGGTGATTAGAAGTCACTGAATAGTTCTCAGCCAGCTCACATCCCGTTATAAGCTGGTCCTCCTCCTCCTTCAGGCACTACCCAGTTAATGTTCTGACTTGGGTCTTTAATATCACACGTTTTGCAGTGGACACAGTTCTGAGCATTTATCTGCAGTCTTGATCCTTCTCCTGTTTCCAGAGGAACATACTCGTAAACACCTGGGAAAAGCACAAGAGTGTGTGAGTTCTCTGACCAGCTTCTCTTACACGCACAGTCAACAAGCATAACAAGGGAAGTACAGAATCAGTGTCATTCAACCGCCTTCTTCCCTGTTTACCCATTATTTTGTTACAAATGTATTTTTTTTTACAACATAATACATTTGAAGACAACTAGGATGGAATAGTTGAAGTAGCAGGCCAGGTGGACTCTTCTTGAAATACTTAAGTTTTTCACCTTACAAAATCTCTCTCACACACTCCATTTCTATTACCTACCTGCTGGGCAAAACCTTTGTTCTGGTCCATCAAATATAGCCAAATTCTTGTTCACAGGGACGCTGTCATCTTTCAAAGTCAAATGAGCAGGCTGGTCATGTTCGTGATTTGTACCACTTAAAGCCACAGATGATAGGAGATCAAAACTGATTTTTCCATCAGGCTTTGGGTATTCGATAGGAGTACAATCTTTGGCTGGCTTGAGCTGAGCAAAATCTGGTCCTAAATACATTTTTAATAAATAAGATTCATTGTAGATTACAATTTAATCAAGCTATTTTGATTTTCCTCCTCATCAGAACGAAGTATTTCATAGAAGGTAGCCTTTTTCATGAGACAAATCTTTTCATGGGACAAGATCTATGCTAAGTAGAGTACTGTTTTAATGACCTCATCTACAAGTCTACTTCACCTCTTTATCATCAATTTCTATGGTTTAAGTCCCCGCCACTTGACCAGATATGGTGTAGCTTCAACTAAGAGACTGTGAAAAGAGACTGAGGACATATACATTTAATATTTTCTTTGAGGAAATAATGAGGTTACCTGGATGTTTTAATGTCCATGGTTCCTTTCCTCTCAGTATCCAGTAAAATATCCCCGTGTAAATCATTCCTCCATACACACCCAGTATGCTGTGGCAGGACGGGCGGATGTTTCTAACTGCGTACAGCTCTTTCCAGACCCAGGACTTTTTCAGGTTCTCTTCATATTCTTGCACATCAAGTCCTACAGAAGGACATTACTTTTTAAGTACCTACAGTACATAAAGACTATCCTTGAAATAAATAAATAAACAACCAAAACAACCTGCTGAATAAAGACAAGGGTTAGCAGTGAAGGGAGCAAACTAAGAATTTCAGAATAGTACGCTAGAGTATACTAAACCACATACTTCAGCCTCTTGAAGAAACCAGGTTCAGCAGTCGCCAGCAGGTTACCCACTGCTCCTTTGTAACCTCTTTAAACAAGCCACAAGAAGTAATGCATTGCCTCAAACTTCGGCAAAAAATAAAGGTAGCAGACCAGGTGGCTATACTGGCATCCCTACCAGAAAGCAGCTCCTCTGACGGAATCAAGATCTGACCAGGATTGCTTACCTCTGGTCTAAGACCCAGGATTTCAATTTTAAATTTGTCGAGTTAAAAGCTTTTCCTTTACAAGTTCGGCAACCACAAGCATTTTGATTTCAGTAACTATAGTTATGGCCCAATGCAGGACACCAGTGCTAGATGTTTCCTCCCTTTATAACCAGCAAGTTATCAAGCTGTGTTTGACTTAACTTTGGGTTTTCTTTACAAATGCTGCAGACATTGCACACTTGACACATCTCCTGCAATATAATATAGTTAACGCCAAGCAATTAGAAAAAAAAGTTTCTTCAAATGAAAGTTTCTTCTCCTTTACCAATCTCTGTTACTACCATACAGGTTTAGATATTTTAAATAAACATGTTAAGGGCTTGTCTATACATAAAAACCTATTCAGTCTGTGTTCTCTGCCTCATGGAAGGGTCTGAAAAAACTCCCTAGCTGTGCACAGAGCAGTAGCTGGGCTGTAATCTGTCTTGACAGAGCTCTTAACAGCTTATAAAGCCTGCTGATAATCAAAGAAGAGCAGCAGACTAACCTAATAGAGTGTTTATTATCTCGGACAGGTTCTAGGGCTCTAATCACTCTGCTATGTTACAGTAAACTAGGGGCTTTAGTTCAGCACACCTCTGTGCCACCTTCAGTTGCATGTTTCTCTTGCAGAAGAGCTCACTAGAGGGGACTGCATCACTACGGAGAAGAGATTTTTAAAATAATTACATGGCACCTGGCTGTAGTGGTTCTCCAGAGTGGCTAAAATTCTAGTGGGATTATCTCCCTGAACAGCCTTTGTTAACAGATTTAAGGGAACAAGCAGGGCTTAAATATAACACTACAATGCAGTCAGGATCAGACGACTACCCCAATACATTTGAATTACATATAATAGGAAATACACAATCTCACACTGAGAAGACTATAAAGATAGAAAAAAGGACCCTACTAACAACAATATAGTGAAAAGTAAGCAGAAGTATGAGAATTTTCAAATTTACGTGTCATCAGCTCCTTTTAATTTTCTGCCTTCTGACTGCAGTCTTTCAGTAAGACTTTTTGAATGATAAAGCTAAAATTTTTAACAGTAGGAACTGAATATATATTATTCTTGTTTACTTATACAGGAAGTGCAAGCTTAGTTTTCTCATTAGAGGCTTATTTTTGTCCTAGCGGTAGGATCAATACTTCAGAATAGCTAAGCAAACCTTCATTTCTCAAATCATTTTACAGTATAAATAGTAAACAAACAGTATGCATCTTTTTAAACCACCACACTCATTTCATGATTTGCATTTCCATCAGAAAATTAATTACAGCTGAACTGTTGGTGGCTCCAACTGAACACAAGGTAAGTCCAGGTGAGAGCACAGCGATCTTACCTATTGTCTTTGACTGCAGATTCTCATTCGTTAATTGGCTAAAGATGGCTTCTGAAGCCAGCATGCCACTTTTCATTGCAGTGTGTGTCCCTTTGATCTTAGGAACATTCATGAGTCCAGGACTGCAGCCAATTAATAATCCACCTGGGAAGGTAAGCTTGGGTATTGACTGAAGAGGGAAAAGAAAATCCATTTTGTTAAGTGAATATAACATGCTGGAAATCAAACTGGCATGAGACTAGAGTGTCCTTCACACTGGCATGTACATGATCTAAATATACATTGACTTAAGTTATTCTACTTAATCAAATTATTTTGGCATAGTAAACAAATAAGAATGCAGACTTAAGAATGCATTAGGTTTGAGAAAAGACAGCATTTTCCCTATATCCTCTCTCCACTTCATCTATAAAAAGACTGTGCTAATGTCATCCACTGATACTATTTTCCTCCTTCAATTTCAAGTGAATTTCTTTGAAATATATTTGTGCTTCCATTTTCGACACAGTAAGTTGTATCAGTCCCATCTCAGAGTTTATTAGTTGGTGCTGCTTTTTTTTCCATTTGACAAATCTTTTCTGTCAAGCCACACAGCATCCTCCCTCCTCCCCCCAAATCCCACTTATTTTAGACGTTTTTCAGCATCCAACAAATACATTTTTGGAGCTAAATCATTCTCTTACCTCTGTTCTGCAAGAAGTGTAAGGTCTTTGAATACAGTCAAAAACTGTGCCTAAGTACCCAAGACAGCCAAGTAATTTGCAAACACAATGTATATTTTATTAACACACATTATCCTCCTAGATTAACTAAGGAATAGCTCGCTCACCTGTCATAATATTCTCACCCTCATCCAATGAGATTAGGATTTAAGACAGAGAGCAGCTTCAAAGCACAGACAGCATTCTGAGCAGAAAGCTGTTACCAAATAAATCCAGGGCTGAAATTGCTGGAGGCAAGTTACAAACACAGCCTCCCTCAAAAAGTCTTTTCTTTGTGCTGGTGAGGGCTTGCGAGTCCAACATTCTGCTTTTATTAAAGCTGCCTGAAACAATTTGTTTTGGAATAGCCTACATAATTCAACTCGGAGAAGTAGTTTTATTTCAAGAAAAATTAAAAAAAATGGTTTCCAAGATAATTTGAAAAAAACGTTCCTTTTCTCCTGTTAGTTCAGTTGCTACCTGTTCACTGTACTCAGGCAAGGCTGCCTACTTTTGAATATCCATACAATAGTCACTAAAAAGAGTTGTACCTCACACATTTTCCCTGTGATTTGGGCAATTTGTTGAATCAGACAGTAATTTGGTTCACAGGAAAGGTAATTTAGGCTAAAAACACAACTATGACTTTTAACTTACTTTTCTGTTACTAGAAGTCTTAAGTTCAATTATATGACAGTATTTCAAAGGAATACTGTCATATAATTGGAAGTAGTAGGAAGGGAGTATTCTCCTTTCACAAGACCTTTGGCTGAACACAGTTGGCTGAAGAGAGTAATTCTGACCTACTAGGACGCAATGATGCGGCACTGACATAATCATTGACAGATTTCTTGACTGGTTCTTGAAGTTATAAAAAAGATGGTGAAGTAACATCCACTATTTTCCTTTAAGTCATCTATTTTGCTTAATGGGCATATAGAGGCCAGCATACTGCCGAAGTGTGAATGAGATTAGTCATGTAATAGAAAAGGTTGCATGCATCCCAGTTCTGTTAGCAGTTCTTGTTAGGAGAGGTATGGAACTTCATGGCTGTTTTCACAGGCAGTCTGCAGGCAGTTGAATGAAGACATCAAGCTGGGGTGGCACAAGCACTCCCTGCCCTGAGACACACAGAAATCCTGAGCTCAGCCTCAAGCACTTGGAGAAGCCAACACCCTCTTGCCAGAAAAACGGCAAGGACAGTTGGTTTGGAGGTCAGAAGGCAAGACGTGTACTCTTCACAAAGTCCTGCCCCTGGCAAACAGGGAACCTGATGTTCTCCTCCCCTTAGCTCTGCTCAGGGGTGAGAATCTGTAAAAGCAAGTCATATGTTTGACACTTGCATGGGTCATCAACATGATTAATTTCCTTTTTTTCTTTGATATTCTTAACAATACATTGCTCAACAACAGCAATTACTTTTATTTTTCCCTCAAAACTCTGAAATCTTTCCAAAGTATTTGATAAAACAGAGGCAAAACAGAGGTTGCATGAGAATTTCTGAATTTGCAAGTCCTTGATTTTGGAATTTTAATAGAAGAAATAACAGCTATGTAGATGTAATCTATTAAACTCTGTCCGTTCCCTCCACATATCCCAAAAGTTACAAAAACAGGGAAATATCTAAGTGCTTACTCTCTTCTCTCTTTCATGCAAAGCTATTTTAAAGAACGTGGTCATAAGGTTGTAGATAATAGAAAAATCTTAGATCAGTGATAATTTTATATATGTATTTCATACAATACTGTCACCAAAATGCAAACTGGAGCTACAGAGCCACTTACATAAGAAAATATTCCTGTACTCCAGTGATGGAAGTGAGTCAGACTGCTACAGTTATCAAACAACATATGCAGAGGAAGAGTTACTTTTTAAAAAAGTCTTCCTAAGTGACTCATCAGCAAAGCTTTTTTTTTAATAGAAATCATATATTAAAAAAAATCTACTTAAAAATGTAACTTCATGATCAAATAGACAATTCTAACTAGAGGGAGTAAAAAGTTAGACATGCAACATGCTTTTATGTTAGAAACGGTGCAAAGTAAGTGACATGTTTTGAGCCTGGCAAAGCAGTCCGAAGATAAGGAGATGGATGTGCAAGAGCTGTACTTCTACCACCTGTGCAACAGCACAAACAATGTCTGTGACTTAAAAACATGTTCTTTCAGCTGTGTGTTGGGAGCAGCATGAAGAGGAGCATGCAACTGAAGTCAGAATCCAACTGCTTCATCCAAGCCAGAAATTCAGTAACGACTGTGATACAGAAACCAGCGTGCTGGAAAAAGAAGCCCCTCTTGTAAATATGCCCAAATTAAAGCATCTTGATACTTTCTATATTATCTGTGTTAACAATGGCCCAACAATGGTTTCCAAGATAAGCCAGTAACACAGCTGTTACCATGAACTGAATACAAAGAACATGATGCGACATACTTCCACTTCAGACAGCACAAGGTGATCAACCAGCAGGCTGACTTTATGCATATCATGAGCGTAATCCTGAAGCTGCATCATGAACTCACATTACTCAGTCCCAGGCATTCACACTTGCAGCAAAGCCTAACTCCAGGAAGTTATCACAACAGTTACCTTGCTGCTGAAGTTCTACTGCTATTTCAAAAAGCTGCACAAGGCCACATTTATATTAAAGAAGAGATTCAAAAAGGAAAGACAAAGGTGTCAGAGAGCAGAGGTGAATGGCCCCGCAAGCAGGCTACACAGATCACGAACACTCAGCCTGGTTTTAAGTTCCAAACAGAGAGAAGCATCGAGAAGATGGATGTGGCAGCCCAGGACACACAGCAACCTGTGCTTCAAGATCCCCACACGAGGTTAAAAACTTGAAAGATCTTGAGCTATTAAACATCTGTTTTAGACTATTTCTCCTGCAAGTTATTCCAACCCTTTCAAGTGACCTCAAGTCTTGGTGAATATAAATCTTTTAGACTCCCTGAGGGAACAAAATGAACATAGTGTTCCGTCTCCCAAGAAGCAGGAAATTCAAAGCTGTGCATAAAAAATACTGAAGGTACTTGAGGAGGTGGGGACTTACCTGCCAAAGTACATAACTGCAGCACCATCACTGACTAAAGGGTCAAGCACTCAAAAGCACAAGCATTTAGGAAAATACCTCCCCTTCCACCCCGCCCCCCAAAAGAGCCAAATGAGTGGTGCTACCCACCACCCAGGTTTCCAGGCCAAAGAATTATCTGTACCTTTGCTGCAGAACACGTTTGCCTGCAATATCAACTCCACATGTAATTTCAAAAGTAAAGTGACTGTGTCAGAAGATTGCTGGTATTACAGAACCTAAGCCTAGCAAATCTCAGCAGGTGTCTCCAGTAAGATAACAAAGTCCTTGTGTCTAGCAAAACTTCTGGCCTTATTCATCTTTGTTATAGTTCAGTTGTTTCCCAACAGAATGCAACCTGAATCTGTAATACTACAAACATGGCTATAGAAAACTGGAAGTAAAAAAACTTCATGAAAATGTTACCTGGAGACCACCTTCATTCAATGCTCTGGCACCATATGCAATCCTTTTTCCACCTTCCAAAGTGGGCTCTACACTCGGATGGTGCTTCCACCTCTGAAACTCCCTAAACGGATTCAAATAGGGATTTTGATAATCTAAACCAACCTTAAAAAATAAAAAAGCGCAACATTAATGAAAATAAAGTATGAAATTTCAACAAAAGTTAGAAAATAAAACAACCACGTATTACCAGATCAACTCCTCAGTCTATCTCATACTAAATCAACCTTAAAATCTTTCTACTTGAAGAAACTACTGCCAAAACTACACTGTATTATTAACAGTATAGTACAAGCACGTCTGAGAGTTTGCAGCTGTAAGACTGTGTCCTACATATACCTGAAGCATGGAAATCCTTAATTGCATTGTAACCACCTTCCATCTGCCTTTGAAATAAAGCAGTGAAATTAAATTAAGCATGATTTAATGGTAGGTAAGTGAGAAAACTTGTTTGAAATTTGTTTCAAAAACTCGTTGCCCTACACAAGCCAGAAGGAGAGGTAAACAATTATTTCTAAATACTTGTTATGTCCTTGCTCTCACATATTTTAACCAGTTCACATTATTTAGCTTAGTCAATTATTTCCAATTAGGTGAGCTTTTGTAAGATGAAAACAGAAAATGGGGAAAAAAATGACTTAGCCAGTTGGCTGAATGCCCAGGTTTTCTATCTTATTCGTTTGAGAACTTGCCCAAAGATAAACCCTACATTTCCCACCTTTAACATATTCTTGGAAGGACAGATGTTACTGAATTTTCTCTTTTGTCCAAAGGAATAATTTCTGGCTCCTGTAAGCTTTATTTCACAAAATTATCAAAATATATCCTGAGTCAGCAACAAACTACCTTGACTTCTCTGGCTGTTCAGTTCTTTTAGAGCACTGCTTGCATCTACTTCCACTACTAAAGTTCATGAAGGATTTTCAAATTATGTACAAGACACATTCCGATGTCTGTTACAAGAATCAGCTCAGACTGACATAGGTGTAAAGTTCAAAAACAAAAGAAGTGCTTGTATGTGCACACAGAAGTGGTTTTTCTCCTATCTGAACAGGAGATAGGAAATGCATGGTGTTCCTACTTTGATGTTTCTCCCGTAAGATTGGATATGCATGATAGGCTGTCACACAAATAAGGAAACTGAATTAAAGTTGCAAAAGTGACTGATTTTGACGTTTCCTAACTTTTGAGTATTTTGTGAAAATTTTGCGAGCACACTTCTGGTTAATCATCTGCTTTTGGCTTTATCAAAATTTGTTTGGTTTGCAAAAGAACGTATTTGTAAGTTTTCCACTTTGTTCTTAATAAAAGATGCTAGATAAAAGACAGATTAGTGACAAATTTACCTTTCCTTATATGGGAATGAATGCACTTAAGACTATGAAAGTACTAAACTTGGTCTGCTATTTTTGTGTTTTTTTATCTTCACATTAAAACAGAGAAGAGAACGCACACAAAAATGAAGACCCAAACAACAAACACACACGAGATAAACCAACTTCACTTACCACAAATCCAAGAGCAACTAAGGGTTCACCCTCATTTAAGTGATAAAGAAAGGATCCTCCATATGTGTGTCTGTCTAAAGGCCAGCCTACAGTATGTTCCACTCTTCCTGGTTTCCATTTCTTTTCATCAACAATCCATAACTGAAACGAAGATTGCCAGAAATTATTCTATATTGCAAAGCAATGGCATTTCAATAATAAAGTAAACTATATATAAATGAATTTACTGCTATGACCAATGCATGAACTCATCCGGCTGAAGACCAGATTATGATATACAAATACTTTTTTGGGTTACCACTCAAGAATTTGCCAACATTTTTCCTTGACAAGCCAGAAAATGCTTTTTCCTTGACGCATCAGAAAACGTGGCAGACTCCAGCATTACACCCAAATATTTCATTCAGCATGATCCTTTTTATGAGCTATTTTGATAGATATTTTTGCTAACGAATGCAACTACGTTGATGTTTTTTCTTTAAAAAACACGTTTTTTTTCATATGAATCATTACAATGTCCTCAACAACATTCTCAAGATCAGGCTTAACTATATGGCTGAGTTGATTTAAGTATCTGCTGTCAAACAAGTTGCCCTCCCTTCTCTCTCCTACAAATTTCCAGTACTCACCTGACCCATGGCAAACTTACAGAAGCATTTTCCTATTTTTACTGGTGGGTTAATTTTCCACTCAATTCACAAAACATCACAGAGTGATGTGCCTGGCCCAGTGTAAGGATGGAGGGGGAGCGGAACTCTCTATTCTACCCATGGGGCACCATTAGGTTAGATCTTCTCAAGCACAGAGGGTACATCTACACTAATATTTAAATTTGGATAAAGGAGCATCTTTTTGAGTGGGACTCCAGACTGCTCCCACTCAGCACGCTTTGGTTCACATTATAGAACAGCCACGGAAGGCAGGGACTGGATTCCTTTCACATGAAACCCAACTCTGCCTGGCTCCAGAAACCCATCTAAAGCATTCAAGTCACAAAAGGGTACTCGGTCCATGGGATTCAAATAGAGACAGTCCAAAGTAAAAATAACCCTGAGATGTGCATAGCATGGATGTCAGCTCATCAGCACCAACTATTTCACTTTACAGATCCATTCCTATTGGACTGTACTATTTGCTAAAGCAGACATGGTCATATTGAAACCTGTCTCATCTGGTACCAATGGGACTGTACTCCACCTACAACTTAGGTATTAGAAAATTTAACTATGTCATGCATAGGAGCATTCACCAATTGCCTCTTCTCTACAGAAATCTAAAACATTTTGGTGGAAATATTTCAAAATCACCAAATAAATTTGGTGAACGCTTTGTAGTTGGAAGCACAAGCTTAAAGAAATAACCAAAGAGTCAAACTCTGAACATACTCCAGACAAACAGGTCTTTTTTCATGCCTAGTATTTCCCGAGTATAAAATATTTTTATGCACATGATCTCTATCCCAATTTAATAAGCCTGGCGAAGGAATCAGGGTATGTGTGTGTGTCAAGCTCATGCAGGCGTTTCAGAGAGCATGACAGCCCCCTCCTCTCTCTAATGAACATGCAGAAAACCCATAGAAAACCTTTCTTCCCCTTCTCAGGTATTAAAACTACCTAAAATTAGGCAGCATGAATCCCCCTCTCATTTACTAGAAGAACTGAAAATAGATTTCACAAACAAGAATAACTGAAATCAGATTAAGAAGTGAAAGTGGATTTACAGGTACTCCTAAGTACAGATAAAAGAGTAATAAGCATTCAAAACAAAAGAGTCGAGACATTCAGAAATGTCTTCTCTCATCATCTTCAGAAAATCCAAGATTCTACAGTCTGAAAGTGTAATTCAAAATCTATCATTCTAATGTCTTTATATAAAGTAGCTTGAATACCAACTACCTTCCATTTTTACAGTATTTTCCCTAACACTTAAAATTCTGCAGATGATACCTCTTTCAATCCAATGCCATAGCTCTGGGCTTGACAGTTCTCCCTGAGGTTGTATTTTTTGTACAGCTGTTTGGCCAAATGTCCGTGACAACCTTCAGCAAAGACTGTGACCTTAGCATGGAGTTCCAAGCCTCGTTCAAAGGTAGGCTGCAAAAGTGAAGGATTTCATCAGCAGTTAGAACTGTGACACATCAAACCCACAGAAAGAAAACGCAGGGCAATAAGGTGATTTTACGTTACTTTGTAGCACTGCCCAGACCCTACAAATCATTGTAAGCTAAGATGGAAGAGACAGCTGGAGCAGAACCAAACTATGATACACCACCAGCAAACCTGGCAAGGGGATTGATTAAAGCAGCACCACAGTGAATGGCCAATCTGTACTGAGAGCGATTCTTTTACAGGTCAGAGGATTCCATGATCACATCTGCTCATTCACACAGTGCAAAGGAACCCCAACAGAACAAAGAATCTTAACCTGTAACTTTACACCTTAAATTTTTGCTCATTTTTACAATAAAATATTGTCTTACATATGTACATGAAGGACGCCTAATAAAACACCAGGTCAGAAAAAGATATATCAGCGTTCTGTCCCTCTGCCCTGTCCCCCCCCAAGAACATGCAACTTCAGAATAAAACTGTAGAATAAAATTGCTACAATAAATATTACACCAATATTATATTGCTTGTTAAAACACAAATAATGTTAGGGTAATTCTGTTGTGGCGTTATAAAAGAATTTCTCATCAAAAACTCCGATGCAATTCAGAGTAAGATAGGGGCAACCAGCAGGCTCACAGCAGCAGTTCATACTCACTTGCATGCTTGAGTGCATTAGGCTAGAATAGATGAGTAGGTTTATTTGCAATGGAAGGATACTACATTCTAAATATACACAACCTTGCAGGGGAAAAAAAAAAAAAAAAAAAGTTTGTTTTAAAAAAAGAATCCTGAATTGAGAAAGTTTAATGCTGAAAAAGATCACCAGACCAGTTTTCAATGAAACCTAACAGAGGTAAACCATTTTGTTTGATTGGTGCTGATTACCAGGTGAAACTCTACCCGTTAACCACACAGTCTGATTAGGTTCTGTATAAACAAACACACTGAAGGTATTCTTGATTTGAAGGTTAGGCAAATGATGTTTACTCAGCTTTATGCACTGGAAGTATTATCAACTGACAACTAAAACACTTAGTTTAAATACTCAGTTTACATTAGCGGCACCCTACTTATGTACAAATCAAAGAAGTCAACAGACTTCATGTTTTTAATAGACACTTTCTACCAGAGTATGTGGAAAAAAGATTAGGTTTTGAGGATGCTTTAAAAAGATCCGTATTTCCTCCCTACTTAAACAAAAAACAAACAAAAAAAAAACTGCATTAAAAACATTTATTACTGCTATGTATTACTTGCACCTCCTGCTGGAGAACATGCACACCTGAAAATTAGCGTGTGTATATCCACCGGGGGAGACAGATATCATACAGGAAAAATATATTACTTTTTCCTCCATTACATTTATTTTCTTAAAACAAGAATGCATCTTTTCTTCTCAACCTCTACTTTGAAGTGGAAAAAGAGACCAGACTTTTACATCAAAGTAAGTACTTTTTTGAAATTCTACGTAAACTAGTAAGAAACTTCATATAAGAAAAGTTGAAGAAAACAACAAAAACAAACCTGTACCCAGAACTTCTGTAGCCTGGTAACGGTGTGAAAGTTGTTCCGAATTGCTCTGAGGTACTGACTCCTCCCTGTGTATTGCTCAGGGAGGTGACACACTTACAGCACGTTCTGGATTCCACTAAAAATCATCCAAAGTCCAGCACTTAGGGCAGGGGGTCACCTTCTGGATATAGCAGTGTGACCAACCAGCAAAAAGGTATAAAGATTCAGTGTGTACCTTGCCCCAGCAAGGTAGACAGACTGTCAACAAATGTTGACTACAGTTGTACAGAAGAAAAAGCAGCCAGCCAGAAGCACGCTCTTACATGTTGCTAGCTACCAGCAGGACAACAGCTATCCATTTCACCTTCATGCCTTTTTTTTTTTTTTTTTTTTTGGAGTTCAAGGGAGTGTTTTTTTTTTTTTTTTAATACTGATTTCCCGTATGTCAAAGCACACTTGCAGTCCCTCCTTCCTATCACCCTCAAAGAAACCTCCTTTCTGCAAAGGCTTTTTCTGCTAATTTCACAAGGAGTTTACAGTGTCCGGAGACCAAAACTTTCAGGTGCAATTGATCAATTTTATACAGAGTGGAAAAACAGGTACTGAATTTTGTCATTTTTCTTAGACTGCAGCAAGATTACTGATATCACTAGAAGCAGATACAGCACAATTTCCCAAATTAGATCTCTACTTATGGAAAACATGACTACTTACTTTAGGTGCTCCGTCCTTTTGAATGCCCACATCATTCGTAGCTATCCCTTTCACGCTACCATCTTCATGAAAAAGAACCTTTGGAAATGTTTAAACAAAAAGAACATTTTAACAATTAGTCATTTTAATCCATTCATAAAAAGTCCCAACAGAGGTTGTAAGCACCAAGTCTTTCTGCTATCTAGTGGTCAAACTTGGAAGATTACGTTATTATTAATGTACTTTATGATTCACTTTGTGCTTTGCTGGATCTGGACCAAGGATTTTAGCCACTGAAACATGGTTTTCGTAACACGTTTCTGTTAAGAGGAATGTTGTGATTGTACAAATGCTGTGAGTGTACAAATAATAATTGGGGGCACAGTGAAAGGGGCTTCAAAAATGCTTTTCATATACACACTGATATCATTATTACCTCAGCTGCTGCATAGCCTGGATACAACTCAACACCCAAGGCTTCTGCTTGTTCACCTAACCAGCTCACAAAGTGTCCCAGACGTACTATGTAATTCCCATGATTAACCATTGGAAGTCCTAGGCAAAAAGAATATACACACAAACATATACACACACACCTAAGACACAGAACACTAAGCAAAGTGTAAGATGTAGACAAAGATACATCTGATGTATACAAGTGCCATCTTCAAAAAAAATAACATCATCTGTGATTAGAGCCATCATCTACAAACACCCAATTGCTGCAGGCTATTATATTCTCCATATGCTTGTTGCGCTACATTGTATTAAGATTGATTGATTCATAGAAAAGCTGAAAAACATACTGAAAAGATGGTACAAGGAGCTCCTCACCAAACTTTACCTGGAAGAATTGGCACTGGAATTCTAGATTTCTTTGTTAAAATTCCAAACTTGTCTTCAGTTACAGGAGTATGAAGTGGAGCCTACATAGAAAAGGGAATAGAAATAGGTCCGTGAGTTGTTTTTCTAGTCAATCCAAACCAAATAAAATACATAAGAAAAAAAATTAAAAACCCACACAAATAATTAAAAAAAAAAAACGTGCTGGCAGTCATTTAAAGGTCTAATGAAGCACTTCTGTAAGAAAGTACCACTGGTGAAAAAAACAAGGATCTTATGAAAACAGTCATCAGACAAGAATCAACACAACTGAAAGGTTAAAAAACTGGAACAAGGCCTTGCAAATCCCTGCTATAGTTTGTGCTTCAGCTTGCACTCCATCAATAAACACTTTTAAAGAAGGCAGTGCCTCTTGTGTATTCAGCCCACTAAGACAAAACAACCAGTCAAAGGCCTGCTTCTTCCAGCTCCCCGGTGACAGCAGGGAGCCAGCTGCCAGTCAGATGGCTGTCCTGGCAGGGATGGTGCCTCAGTTCTTGCTGTCCTCCCTCCTAGACGACCTTAGGCCTGAGCTACTACGTCTGCACAAAACACAGTGGAGCACAGTCAGAGGTACTGCCCAGAAGTGACAAGCCTGGCATTGCCATCAATCTACCACCTCACTGCTTGTGCACAGGAGCTGGATTCTGTACAAATGCAGGAGATGCAGTGCACCCCAGGATGTGGCAGGCATCCTGTGCATCTGCTGTAAGACCACTGGATGGTAGAGCAAATGCCGCAGCATACACGTTTAGCACTGTTGAACTAGAGAAAATGTACTAAATAGAAAACAGGTGTCTTGCTAAATAAACATACATGTATTTTAAATGGTACTAAGCACCAAAGGTACCAAGTTACTAAGTCACACCAAAATGAGTCAGATACAGGAATTTATGACGTGCCAGCAATGTGTTTGTATGTTCATACATACCCCCCGCTCCTTCCAGTCTGGAAACAGTTCTTGCAAGGACCTTGGCTCAAGACAAGCACCAGACAGTGTATGTGCACCAATTTGGGAAGCCTTTTCCACCAGACAAACACGTATTTCTTTGCCATGCTCAGCAGCTAACTGTTTGAGTCGAATAGCTGCAGAAAGACCTGCAGGACCTGCTCCAACAATGACAACATCAGCTTCCTCTGCAAACCTCTCCATGTTTACCCCTTTAATAGAAAAAAAGATAGTAAGATAAACTAAACTAATCACCAGTTCTCCCCAACATCTCTCTCCCTACACCTTGCTCTCTGATACCGACTACTGGGTATCTCCACAGTATTGCCTGCCATAAGACGAGGCTAAATACTTAACAAAATGCCCACTTCTGTACTTGGAATAGTGCAGAATGATATTAGTATTCCATTATAAAATTAGCTCTTTGTAAGTTGTAAAAAGATATGCCATAAAAACATATACAAAGTCTCTATACACCAGAAATATCATCTTCAGAAGTTAAGAAGAAAGTTAGTTAATTAAGAGCCCAGTTAGCTAGCTGCATCAAAGACACTTGGTGAAACTGTAGGGAAGGGAGAAGGAAGAAAACAAGATCCTTAGTCTGAACATGTTACTTTATTTTACACTAATTAAGCAGTGACTTTTCTGAAATTGAAACCTTTAAAACTGCTACACATAAAGACTGTAATGTCTGGAAACGTTGCAAAAGTTGCTTATAGGTTTTCTTGATCTCGTTTAATAGCACTAAAGACACTCATTGTGAGAGTCCATGAAATTTCATCTGGAAAATTAGTCCTGTATTTAATAGAATTTCTGTAAAAAGAAAAAACAGCAACACATTTCAGTGTTGTTAAAGCTCAGCAATGAGAATAAAAAGCTTTTAAAAATGCATTTTTTCCCACCTACCTTCCCATCGCTTGTCTTTGTCCCGTGGATGAATCGTGTAATGTGTAGTTATGCGAGGCACAGCGGCAGTAGAGGCACATCTTGCTGTGTGCAGTGACGGAAGGCAGTCTCTCTTTATCAACTTCAGAGCATGAAAGCACTGACGTGCTGCAAAAACAAGAAACAGATTTAACAAATCATTCCTTACTCAAAGTCTTCATTTTTTTTCAGAAACACATGGCACAACCAGTGTGACAGATCCCCAACAAGGCTGTCAGAATGAGAGGATGAGGAACCACAAATGCAGATTTTAAATGTTCAACAGTTACAATTACACTGTATCATTTATATTAAAAAAAAATAAAAATCTGCAAATAGAAAGGTTTCTCTTTAAGCATTCTTCACATGATACCACTCCCTGCACCGGCCAACCATTCCTGACAGCTGACACGGGATAGTACACGCTTACAAGGGGAAAACGCATTTTAAGTTCCTGCTGAACTTTGTACTCCAAGCCTTACTTCAGACTTCATGAGAAGTGACTAAACAACTGCAGGTGCAGGGCATTCAAGTTCACCACTTGTGACACCAACACGCGCCGAGATACACAGCCCGGACTGCCGACAGGAGGCAGCTCGTCTAAAACGTCACGGCCTACACCAAAAGCTCAGGCTTAAACACAGGTTCAGCGTAGCCAAAGCCAGGCACGGTAGATACAGTTCACCTTTACTTTTGCTGCAGAAACATTAATTGTTGCAACAACAAACTTGGGTCTCTCATTAAGGAAATGGAAGAGAATTGAAGCGCCGAATGATCAAAACACGATCTATCCAGCAGGGAAACAACATGCCACAACTCCTGCTTTAATTTCCACTTTTCACATAGAAAAAAATGGTTAGGACGTTATTTGTACTCAGAAAAGCAGTGTATGCAATACCGTAACTAGTTTTAGCGTACAAATCTGTGAGCTAATGCACCCTGAGATTTTTCCTTCCATTACAGAGTCCTTGCTGTAATCTCAGGGGTGAAGAGGCAGCACACGGCATTTCAAACACGGCATTTCTGCCAAAACGCAGCAGTAGAAGGCCCAGACGGGGCCGTAGCGCTGGCAGCAGCACTGGCGGGGCCGGCAGCCCGGCCGCCCTTCTGCCACAACCCCACCCGGTGCAGGGCAGGGCGGCGGCGCCACAACAACCCGCACACGGACACTGCGCCCGGGCGCCCTTCACACAGCCGGGGCTAAGCAGCCGCCGGGACGGGCCGGGACAGGACGGGCCGGGAGGGTTTTTTTTATTCCACCACAGCCCCAAGGAGCTGGGAGCCGCCGCCCCCCCGCCCCGCCGCGTTACCTGTGGCGCCGGGCGGGCAGCGCGACCACAACATGGCGGCGCCCTCGACCCCTCTCGGTGCCCCCGCAGCAGCTGCCCCCGGCCCCGCTGCGCCTGCGCGGGGGCGGGGCCGGGGCCGGGCGGGCGGCGGGGAGGGCCCTCCCTCGTCGTGTGTGCTCCAAGCAGCTGCCGCCAGCAGGAGCCCTGCCGGCCCCACAGACCCTGTGGGGATAATCTCGGGCTTCCTCGCTGCACGTCGGGGATGGGATACTGCAGCGAGTCACGGCTTGCTTACAAGCTCCCTCCTCATCCCAAGCCTTGCTGTTTTAAGCAATACTGCAATATATTGATCACTGACAAGAATTTTTACACTATTTTTGTTATAATACATATAAAGTGCCTTATGGCGGACCATATATCCCTCCTTGGTAGAAATCTAGCAGCAGTGTTTATAGGAGGGATTGCTCCGAGCCATGAGTGAAAGCTTCCATCAGCTACAAAAGAACCAATTAAATACATTCTCCCATCTACAAGGAAGCACACGAGATCTTTTCCTGTATTTGGTCCTACTTCATTTATTGCCTTAAGCAGTTACTATAGTTAGTCCAGGGCTTACTGATACCACAACCCTTTGGTCTGAAAGATCACTATGAAATAAATACCTGTACTGAAAGTCCCGTACACTTACCAAAGCTGGAGGGATGCTGCAGTGCAGTGGGAAGCTGCAGGAGAAAGTAGCAGTACCCTGCACTGTTAGTCCAATTTCCTCTGCTGGAAGGACTTTTTTAAAAGATAAACTGTAATTTTGTTATCAAAGCAATAACATTTTTGCAACACATTCTGACTGATGGGTGTCTTCTGATTACTCATAGAAACAAGGATGACATTGAATATACCCATAATCGACTTACACAACAAACAAAAATAACAGTGAGGACAGACTCATCAAGAAGGCTTGCACCCATGAGTACACAAGTTCTTTTGAATTGAGTTCTGACTGCCCCACTTAAAAGTAATACACCCTGCAGGATTTCACTTCACTTTTTTTTTTTTTTTTTTTTCCAGTAACCCAAAATGTTGCCAAACAACTTGGAAAACAAGTCATTTTGATCAGCAGATAATCTTTTATTATTTCAATAAAATGTACAGTCGTGGAAACAGGATGATTAACTTCTGATTTCAAGATAATCCAAAGTTCTGTAAACAGTTAAAGTGTGTGTCACACTGTTTTTAGTTCTACTTCTTACATTATTAAGAAGTTAAGTGCAAACATTGGAAGCATCTTTTAAAAAGCTTCAAAACATCAATGCAAAATAATTTCTTTCACCACCTTAGGCTCCAGGCCTTTGGGTTGTGAGTATGGTACTACATGAACTTGGGAATTCATACTCACAAGAGAAAAGATTCTCTTCAATATGGATATGCAAAGGAACAGCCTCTGCCTTGCACCTTTTTTTGGTACAGAGGTTCATTTCACATGGGATAAAACCAATTTTCTCTGGGAAAAGGGGAAAAAATATTTACATTGGGAAGCCAAATGCTGCCCAAAAAGTGCGGGATGGCGGCACTCCAAAATTATTTTAACTGTACTGCATCCAATCAGATGTACAAAGTGATTACAATATAGATGTTATGACACCTATTAAGACTGATCATTTGACACTCTCCCTTTATTCAATACACGGAGAGTTTAAAATCTGTTGAAGTGTGCAGGCTGTAGGGAACTGCATAGGGAAGCCCATAAAGAATTGGTGAGGAAAAGAGCAGCATCAAGATGGTGGGATACTCACTCTGGTCTTCCCAGGGAAGGTCACTCTTCTGAAGGAAAAACTTCCACCAGCTACAATTGGAGGACACTGTTGAGAAACTCATTTTATTTTAAAAACAATTCTGGTTCTGCTTGAATTAGAACAATTGTTACCATTTCAGGATCATTTGTATGATTAAAATAGTTGATATATTTTTTAAAAGCATAATGTTCACTTGTTTGGCTTTGACAAGTACAATAAACTAACCTAATTATGAAATGAAAATATTTTCTTAGTGCTATTGTTCCCTAGAGCTTTTTAAGAGCTGTATGCAGTCTGCCAAGTCAGAAATTTTGAAGGGAAAATAATTTTCTGAATGATGAAACCAATCAACTCTGAAAAAAACAGCTGGTAAAATGGTGATTTTTTAAAAAAAAAAAGTTTATTGAAAATACTTTTTTTTTTTTTTTTTTTTCAAAGACGGATGATTGTGAAACATTTTGATTTCAGTATGAGACGTTTTAAATGATAGTTCATGCTTTTTTCCACACTTCTGGCTTGTTGGAGGGGAACAAATAAGAGATTGATTCTGAACCAGGATGAGCTGTCAAAATGAGCTGTCAAAACTGTTGCAAGATGGAAATAATTTTATTTATATTGGTTCTACCTGCAAGCAGCCACACTGCTCTCACTTCGTCCTGCTGTGTGTTCCGGTGCACAGGAGTCCAGCCATCATACCTCCCTCATTTTGACTCATTACTGTAAAGTAGCAAGTCCATGGATGTGAAGCTAACAGTGCAGATGTCACCATAAATATTCAAAATGTATTTACATGTACAGATTTAGTCTTGTTGACTGTGTAGTCACAGATGCATCAGAGGAGTCTGTACAAAGCACAGGCTTTGTTAGCTTTGGTGTGATTTCGTGCACTGGCCACATCTCCACCCAAATGAATGACGGGCCATATGTTTTCTGACTGCCTTTGCTTCTCTTGGATCTTCTCTGTCTGTAGTTATACCAAACCTGGTGAATCATTTCCTTGAAAGGTCGGGTAGTCAAAGTGTAGAGAAGAGGATTCAAAGCACTGTTTATTGGCAAGATAAAAATCACCACCCAAGATGTTATGGTACCTTAGGGAGGGAAAGAGAAAGGAAGCTGTAGTAGCATTTGTACATATTAATTAATACAAAGCACATCATGCTTATGAAGCATAGCTACCTGCTAAGAGGCTGGCACAGTTCTTGTTCTGGCTGAGACACAGTTTCTTGACCCACATCTTTTATTCTGCTTTGCTCTCTTGTCTCTTACTGTGATCACCATTTGCCATCTTCTTCCCATAATGAATGCATGTCCCTGATGTCCTGTTCTCCCCCAGAGCAATATCCTCCAGCCCCTTCTTCCCCACAGAGGCTGATTTAGCTCCTCTGCACCAGTTCTTTGTTCTTTCCCACGTGAAGGGCATTGTATACAATCTTATTTCCTTCTTGCCCTGTTGGTAAGGGTCTTCATGTTCACACCTCCCTCCTTTGTCGCAGTTTCCCGCTCTCCTGCTTATATCAGGGTCTGAGCGCATTTTTCTATCACCCCCTTTTCATCCTTACTGTTTGGGAGAGAAGTTGGATTGTTAGCTGATTGTTAGCTGGCAGGTAGAGAAGGGACAGGACTGTAGTGCTGAAAGGTGGTCATGGGCACCCTCAGCTGCACTGTTTGATTTATAGAACAATTACAGAACTGTCCCAAGCTGTACAAACAGCCTTTACCCCCTGCTTTCTGGCTTGATCCTTTTGCTGCAATATCAATATATTTCTATTGATGCATAATTCTAAGGCTGTCACAGCCCCCGCCAAAGAAATATAGTTTAAAACTCCTTTAAATTTAGACAAACATCTGTGATGTCTTTAATTTTACGAAATTAGCCCAGGCTAACACAGAATGTTTACTTGCTAAATCCAAGATCACCCTGTGGTTTACCAGGATTTCTTCTAGATTTCCTGACTCTGAATACATCTGCTTCTACTTTCCACAACATTTTCTTTAAAATCTCTTAGATGGTTGGATAACTTCATGAAGAAGAATTTTAGAAGGTTTAATATAACTGAAAAATATTTGACACGATCAACACAACCTTCAGACGTTTAAAATTTAAGTCAAAACTTTGAAAAGGCAACTCCCAACACTTTTGGTCAGCATGGCAGACAAAATTCTGAACTAAAATATTTTCTCACCGATACAGTATTGTCACATACAGCCATATGCTAAGTCTGACTCCGTGGCTGCTGGTGCTACTCTTTGTGCTAACATGTTCTTTCCGACATGGTTTACAAGCCCTACATAAAGACATTATTTTTCTAGCATGTACCAATATAGCAAAGAGAAGAAAATAATAAAGCTGTAATTTTTAATCTTTTAAGTTGCACAGTATTTACATGCAAAAGATTTCCCCTAACACGAAGAAAGATAAGCACAGCTTTATGTAACTTACTGTGTGAATATCAATTTGTAAAAGCAAGTTATTTCAGGATAAGAATTGTATGGTTAAATCAAGATAGAAAACACTGTATTGTCTTTAGCCATGGTTAACAGAACCATCAAAAGCTGTCACATGAAAAAAGCCAATCCTATTCAAACTTGGTTTGCAAATATATTTTGTGGAGACAGGCTTTAAAGATTTGAATCTCTGTTGTTTTGGCTGAGTCAAAAGTAACTAGATCTTGATGATGATAGTAAGATAGTCCAATGCAGTAATAAAACAAACTATAATTCAATACATTGTGTGTGCATCTATATAGATAAATAACATAGTTCATGATAATAATGTAGTTCAACATGTGCAATTCTTTTTTTTTTTTTTTTTCTAAACTGTAAATGCTCTTTATACAGACACAGCTGAAACAGCTGCAAAAGGAAGAACATACCTGGTATTTCTACTTGAAGTAAAGAAAGGAGTTTCAAAATAAAAATGGGTATCCAACATAGTGCATCGGTAAAAACAATGAAGAAAAAACGTTTGGCAAGGGTCATCTCTTTTTTGATATGATTCCGAATTTCAGTAGCCATAATAGCTGTTTGGTGAACACTGTAGAACATGCTTCCATAGGAAAACACAATGATGATAAAAGCAGCCAAGTTTACACCTGTTGAAGAAGTTAAAATTAGTTATGATTTAACAGCACAATGGCAATTAAACATCACCTATCTGTAAGTTGGATAGTAAAGTCCTTTCTCTAAACTGCTAGTCCCATAGAATTAAGTGGCCAGACAATCTAAGTTGGTCTTCATCCAAACACTGAATTACTGCCTCTACTCCAGTATTTATTTAAATTATCATTGCCTGACAAGTGGCTGCCATCGGATCCAAACTATGCAGTGCTTCTCTAGTCTTAACATTGCTTTACTACCCTGACAAAATGTATTCATTCAGGAATTTAATGTTCCTAACTTCTTTCTTCTTTCTGAGCCCTTCAGGCATTTTAAGATATGTAAGTATCAATCTAATATAGTAAAACTCTCAGGCTGGAAAAAGTCTGTAAGGGTATCTGAGTATGAGATGTGAACATCACAGGAAAGCTGCCATATCTGTTTGAAAATCAGATTTGTTATCATATAAAAGGAAGGCTCTAAATGTATATAAGGAAAAAAAGGCAACTTACCTAAAAAAATGACAACAGAATAAATCTGACTTCCTGTACTTTCTGATTGCTCTGAGTGAAGAGGAAAACAGACGCCATTGGTGCCATAGTAGTTCCTGAAAAATTCCTTATTGCTCAGTGGAATAAAAGCAACAACAAACCCAATTATCCAGATAAGAACTAAAATGGAAATTGTCCTGCATTTTCTGGGCTTCAAACACCTAAAAGGATAAACTATGCAGATGTATTTTTCCAAAGTCAGGTAAGTCAATAGCAATACTGACACCTCTGTAGACAGAATAGCCAGCGATCCCACCAATTGACAATGAATACTGTCCATCCACAACTGAGCGTGCTTGTTGTATTCTCCACGATATTTAAGATCAAAAGCTCCAATCACAAATAAATATATTCCCATCAGACAGTCAGCACCTGTGGGCATAGTGCTTAACATCATTATTCACACATCTGAATTTCCCATTCTCTTTGTGTATATGTCTACTGAAAAACAGACATACACACGTATATCAGTACACATTTATGTCAAGTAATACATAGTTATAAAATCAATGCTATAGTCAGAACACTACTCTTTTCAGACTGATTTATTGAAGCTCAAATAAAATTGGTTTGCAAGCAGAAACATATATTTTAATTTATAGAAATATCCTTGCAAACCTTTTTTTTTAATTATTATTATTAGATTTTATTCCTTTCTGATATTGACGTTTCACTTAAGATAGTTTGCTTTGAGCGAAGCATCTCTGCTGGACTCAAAGTTTAGTTTTTATTTGTCCACCTGATAATAATTCAAAACTGATGTGCACAGGCTTCTACTAAGACTTGAAAGTAGTCAGCAAACACAAACAACATCATTCTTGCTCCTTATTAGCTTAGCAGGGAAAGGCAGAAGACAGAGGGAAGTTCCTGTGCAAGCCTGCGGTAATGCCAAGAGGCATCGCTGTGACATTCCTTGAGCTCCTTCTGAGCATCCAAAAGAGAGTTTCTGTTGTAGGCCCTCAGCATAGTCTCAACAGTCCTCACAAGTTCAAACATGTGCCCCGTCCTCAAAATGATGATGTTGGATTAAAAACTATAAGCATAAGAGATGATACATTTAGCAATTATTTAATTCCTGCATTGGCTTCTTATTTTCCAGTCTTCTGCAACCAGGAAGACAAGGAGCCTTGTTCACTTTTTAAGCATACTGAAATATCATGATCCCTTTTCTCTTCCCTATTGCATTTTACATGGGATTTCTATAAAAAGGCTTAATAAGAAATATTTCTCTAATAGTAGTGCTAGCAGGTGAAGAGGAGCTGTCTACATGGAGCTGAAGCCTTCTCAGGTATTTTGATGAGTTTTGGGTGGTGCTCAGACTGCTCCAATGGTTAAACAACAAAGTTTCAGAATGTGTTATTTAGAAATGTTTCAACCACTTTATACAGTGTTGACAATTACATTTCAAAATGCAACTAACAGCATTTGTGAAATAGCTTAGATAGGCTGTCTTGCATTGAGATGGGGTACTAGAGACTGCAATACAATCTCACATAAAAAACTATACTTCTTAATATTGAGGAGCTAGGAGTGGTAGAATTTCTATATTTGTCTAAAACAATTTTTGCTTGTACAAAAAAAATAAACAAGAATAAATACATGCAATAATGTTTACACACACAAATTGCTATTTAATCAAAAGGGCATACCAGTATTTAGGTTTATGGGCCATTGAAAATTTTTGATTATTTTTTCTTCTTGCCAAAGAAAGTGAGAGTTTGACATCATTATGATGGAGATCGTAATCATAATGATCTCCATCATTAAAATCAAAAGTGAAACCCTTGTAAGTTATCAACTGCCTGTTGTTACAGAACAAAGGCAGCATCTAACAAACTTCCTGGTGTGTAAGATACAGCATTTTGTATGCCATTCACAAGAGCACAAAAGTTCAGTTAATCCAGAGCTGGAAATATGTCACTATATTACAATGTTATAAATTAAGATGTTGTACACACTATCAGTAGATTAAAACAATCTTATTTTACTATTTTACTTTTACGCACAGAATACTCACAGCAGAGAGACATTATTGAGATGGCGTGGAGCTTATTTTCCGATCTGATGTAAGGCCTCATACAGATAACAAAAATATTTCCAAAGCAAGTGATGGCAGATACAACCCAGACAAACACTCTCTGTATAATGCTAGCTAAGAGATTCTCAAGGGATGAAATCCCATCGGTATTAGGCTTACAGCTGCGCACATGAGGGGCATATCCACAATACTGGAATTTCTTAAAATATCTAAATGTGAGAAACAAAACAAAACAAAACAGAAAGTAGATGGCTCTAGTAAAACTCTCTAGTAAATATTCAGAAAACATATTCTCAAAGAGGAAAAAATAATTTAAAATTGTCAAATTTGACAACTACTTGCATGCCACTTTTCAGACACTTTTGTTTTTACTTATTCAGTGTTCTGCAAGTCGTGAAATTCAGACCAAAGAAAGTGAACTGGATAAACTACTTACATGTGGGAGAGGTTTCTAAGGGGTCTGAACATTCTTCTCTGGATGTTTGCAATATCAATGCCCTCCAAGCTGCTGTAAACAACACACTCTTAATAAAACACAATATAAACTCAATAGTAGAAGAACAAACTTAATGAGCATTTAATTGTGTTCCTATGATTATATGAAACTAGAGATGAACTTTAATTGCCTCTAATCTGTCACTCTTTGAAACTTAACCAGAAAGTCTACATGAAAGCTAAAGTAGAACAAAATGAATCTCACTTAACTCTAATAAGCATTCTGTTCTTCCAAAATCACAGAGAAGGCTCTTTCAGTGCTCTCAGCAGTGCAATCGATGATTATTATGTTGCCCTTCCAGAGTATTGTTCTACCCATGTTCTTTCATCATCTCTGGGAAAATAACAACTTGTTCCAATAGCAATATTTTACATTTCTGTCCAAGGGAGTGCTTTGCGAGACAAACAAACCACTGCAGGAATTCAGTCTTTATTGTCAAGATCAGCAGGAAGTTGGTACACAGAACTTGGCATGCAAGGGAAAATGCTGAATTTCTGGTGACACATAGGTGGGATTTCTTATTTTATTTTTTAATATATGGAAAATGACACTATTATTTCTCCTGCGGTGCTAGATCAGTAACATGTAACTGCGTAAGCTGTTCTTCTAGAACTTCAGTTTCGATATTCTTCTGGAATACCTTCTGGAATTAGATGTGCACCATGTCTTCTAGACTGCAACCTGTCAAGAAGGCTTTGGTTGTTCTTGTGTGCAGCCTTATTTAAATTTATTGTTCAATGCTTTGAGTGCAATATTCATGTGAGTTGTGAACATATTTAGGCAAAAGTGCAGAAAGGCGTTAGTCTTAATGGTTATTTGCTTTGGTCTAACGGGCAGTTTTGCTTGGAGACAGGAATAAGGCCCCAAATACAGAAACTTCTTAGTCTTAGTTAAGCACGGAATGAATCCTGGGGCATGCTTTCCCTAACTACTCCTACCATTTCAAGATAGGAAGGAGACAATGGATGTTCTGCAAACTAAGTGCTGAAACATACCATTTCCTACAGATCTGTCTCCAGGTTTATCAGCTTTCCTAACTTGAAAATATAGAAGGTCCTGACCACTCAATTGCATGAAGTCTTTGGTGTCAAATAACGGCTAAAGTCTATGCTGCAGCTTGACTGCTAGGGAGGTAATTAATTATTTTCTGTGCTCAGATATTTATTTTCATGTATCTTTTACAGATTTAGTACTTTCAGGCCTTTAGCTATGTTCCAAATTCAGTTGAATTTGGCCACTTGAGTCCAAACTGTTGTAAGGAAATGGGACTGATCAACAAAGGCACATGTACTGTGGTTTCCGGCTGCAACTCTGGGGTCAAATCACAAACTCTAGTTATTCCCCTCTCTAAGGAAACATATTTTTGGATCTCCATGGCCATTTTGAAGTTACAAATGGGAAAAACAAATGCTGTGTTCTACTGAGCTGGTTGGTTATTGCAGACATGCATTTGCCTGTGAAGATATATTTAATCTACCACAAGACCAGTTTCAGCTTTGCAAGACTGTCACTGCACCATCACTCAGTTTCAGCAAGGGTTCTACTGGCAGAATTCATGTTTAACTGCTGTGTTAGTTCAGCCATAAAGATTACCCCTAAACTCTTCAAAAAGATTTGCAAAAGTCCCATCCCCTCTGACATGACAACTGAATTGTGCTGTAAGTTGTGCAAGGTCAAAGTAGGGTTGCATTAATCCTTCTCTGTAATAGTGGAATAGACAACATCCTTCATGAAATCGAATTTTTGTTCTCTTTTTGTTGGAGAAATTTCCATTATGATACCAGTATTTATATGAAGGTAAATTGAAACATTGCTAATAGTTATTTTCCAGGTTGAAATTGTTGAGGATCATAACTATAAACTATTTCAAAGGCAATTTCTTTTAAAACATATTTTGGATTATGACCTTCTGAAGGAGATGTGTATTATCACATAGTAAATAAATGATTGCAGAGAAATACTTGATACTTACAGGGATTTGAGTTTAGTTAGAAAATCAAACTGGTCTATTTGAATTTTCTTGATTGGGTTATAAGAAAGGTTCCTGTAAATACAACACAGATTTAAGCAATTTTGCATGTTTTCTCTACAGCCTGTTCCAAAGATAAAGTAAAAATACATAATTCATGTGTGTTTTCAGTCCTGTAGGAAGGACTCGTATTATCGTCAGTTAAAACTGCAAACAATATCATTCATTTAGCATTATTCAGCTTGCTAAGCCAGTGGAAGAGTAGTCAGATACTCTACAGGCATATGATCGTCACACACACACACGTATCACACCTTATCTCCCAACCTGACACTTAAAGGGTTTGACTATAGAAATACTTCAGTATTAAACTTTTAGGAGTTATCTTTTAAGTAAAATAATGTAGTTGAATTGCATGCATTTAGAAACGATTTAAAATTTAGTTTGATTGTTGATAAAATCCATCTTTTCATAATGATTTGTGTGAGCTTAAAAAGAGACTGAGGCAATGGAATGTGAAAATAGACATTAGTGTTAAATGCTGTTAATCTGCACAAGAGTATTTCTAGATATATTCCCTATTTCTTCTCCCTATAACTTTTTCTTACGTTTTTGTTTTGGTGCTATAACTGAAACGTCCAAACACAGTATGTGCAGCTGATAACACTTAGTTGCCCCAGTATGTTGTGACTGATCCCAAGAGGGCTGGAAGATCAGAAAAATAAGTTACTGTACATACTGACACCTGGTTAAAAATAGTTACAGGATTTTTCAGTTGTGCCTGACAGAGGTAGACACAGGGACTTTGCTCAGGAAGGTTAAGCTCCAGTGGAACAGTTGTTCACAGCAGCAGACAAAAAATCAATACTTTCTCAAAAGGTACATAGGTTATACATAGCTATTAGGTCCACTGGGAAGTCCTGCTGCTGCCCTGACATCTTCCTGGTTTAAAATCAAAATACAAGATAAAGGCAGGATAAAATGTGCTGGCTTGTGCTCTGGAGATTCTTCAATTTCGTGACTAGTGTTACTTTCAGATTATGTGAGAAAGACTGAGACTTTCCAGCAGCAGCACTTGAATTTTTCTATGCACATATTATGGAAAAAGAAAGAATGCCTTTCTGGTTTTATAAAATATGATGCTTTTTTTGGAACTCTTTTACAAGAAAAAAACACTTGCTAACAAGGCAACTGTATGAATCTCTTAAACGTTTATTTTTAGAGCCAAATCACTATATCACATTAAAAACTCCTATTGAAATTATGAAGTTCTGATACAGCTAGCATATCTCATTTTTCATATAGTAACTAGATCTAGAAAAGATTGAATTTGAATTTGCTCTCTTTTTGGACATGAAAATATCCATCTTTTTACAAAATTAGTATCAAAATAATGGTATATACATTTGTTTTTCTTTGGTTCTTTTCTTTCCTGGCATTCATGACTGAAAGCATGTTATATGAGTAATATACAGTTATATAATAATAAGAAGAATCAAGAATCCTTACAGTTGTGAAAGCTCCTTTAGATCCTTAAATATATATGGAGGAAGTGATTCAATCTTGTTGCTAGCCAAGTCTCTGCAGAAACAGCCATAGGTGGGATATCATAAGTTCCTAGTAGGTTCAGTTGTTTAGCTGAAGAGTTTTGTAATTCCAAGATACACAGTTTTATTCAATTTGCCAATTAGATTATTTATTATATATAGGTTTATCAGAAACTTGGACTGTTAAAGAATGCTGATAAAACAACATGAAAAGATAGATCCACGAGATTTCCCTTAGCCTAATTCAAATATGTCATTAGATACATAACTTATTATCATTATATGTAGATGAAAAAGAAATTGAAATACACTTAACTTGAGTTGCAGGAATTTAGAAATACATTAAACATATCGTTTCATGATGGGAACTGTCTCTCATCTCATATGGGTTAGCCAACACTACATCTTTCCCTTAGTTCTCTAACTTGATGTTATTTTTACTAAACATGGAGAGTATTAATCACTGTAGACAGAGAGGTAAAGACCTCAGCACAAAAGATACCGGCAAACCAGTCTAAAAGACAATGAAAGCACACATGTACCTAGAGTGTGGTAATAATTCTTTTAATTATTAATAATTAAGATTAATTAATATGATTCTATTAAGGTAATGCAATGACCTTGTGAGCAAAAAGGCAATATTATCAAGAATCTCAGAGCATTACTTTATTGCCTATTTCTTCCTTGTTAAATATATGGAAAAAAACAACTGAGGATAGGTGCTATCTCCAGAGCATGTCATGTGAAATAGAATCGATGTTAAGTTTATGTTAAATGACATACGCAAAATAAATTATAACTCTTTGTGACTTGTTCTACAAGTAAAAGAAGAAATTGACTCACAATTCGTCTAACATTTGGAGAGAAGAAAAACTGTTTTCATTTAAAGAGCTGATTTTATTCCGCCTCATCACCCTGGAAGGAGAAAACAAGCTTATATTGCTGTTGCTTGAAAACTATTTGTTTTTGAAGAATACTTCACAAACTTTTAAAATTCTTTCTTAGTTGGATCTTCAAATATCTTCCTCACTAATTTAGCTAACAAGGTGATCAGATATAGAAACTTACACTTTTACAATTCCACAAGTAACTTTTGTTGTCTATGCATGCATTTGCATGTATATTTTGTGCTCTTTTTGCTGTATTGGTATCTACCACCAAATAAAGTACAGAAGGATATGATAGCACAGTACAGTTGACTACAGTTTGAGAATTCAAGATATTTTAAGGAATAAAACTAATTCTTGACAAAAATTTGAATGTTCAAGCTGTATCCTGGGCTGCATCAAAAGAAGTATGGCTAGCAGGTCAAAGGAGGTGATTGTCCACTTCTACTCCACTTGACTGAGACCCCACCTGGAGTGTCTGTTCAGCTCAGGGCCCCCAGCACAAGGACATGGACCAGTTACAGCAGCTCCAGAGGAGGACCACGAGGTCAGAGGGCTGGAACACCTCTACTACGAAGGCAGGCTGAGGGAGTTGGGGTTGTTCAGCCTGGAGAAGAGAGGGTTCTGGGGAGACCTTACAGCGGCCTTCCAGTACCTAAAGGGGGCCTACAGGAAAGCTGGTGAGGGACTCTTGGTCATGGAGTATAGGGATAGGACAAGGGGTAATGGCTTTAAACTAAAAGAGGGGAGATTTAGATTAGATACAAGGAAACATTCTTCACTCAGAGGTGGTGAGGCACTGGCACAGGCTGCCCAGAGAAGCTGTGGATGTCCCATCCCTGGAGGTGTTCAAGGCCAGGCTGGATGGGGCTTTGGGCAACCTGGTCTGGTGGGAGGTGTCCCTGCCCATGGCAGGGGGTGGAACTGGATGGTCTTGATGGTCCCTTCCAACCCAAATTGTTCTGTGGTTCTTTGATTCCTTCCGATAAGTTCATTTAGCCATGCTATCATTCTAGTGCTCTTTATTCACTCAAGTCTTTCCATTATCCATAGCAGGCCAATATAAATTTTATGAGATCAGGAGAAAGATAAATTGGACTAGACAGCTTGGGACCTAACAGCACCTTGGAAACAAGCACACAGTTGTGCAACTTTTCCTTCAGTCATATTTCATCTGTCACTGTGCTTTCTCCTTAAATAAACAACCTAGACTTTAAATGCAAAGAGAAAGCCAAGAATGTGGATCCCACAGAAGATTTAACAATTTTTAAAAGTGACAGTTACTATGTAGCATACTAATTGATCAAAAGATAGATTGGATTTTCTGAAGATCATTACAACATCACTGAAGAAAATTTGATGAGAATACTAAAGTTGATGGGCCAACCAGCCGGGCCATTAAACTTTTCAAAATAAAGAAATAAGCTACCTACTTTGTATTTTTGCTTCTTTTTAGTATAACATTTTTTCCTTCTCTCCCAAGTAAAAAGTTAAAATGATATTTTCTAAATCTTATTATCAGTCAAAATCACTTCACTGAAGTTTAGTTACATACATCAAGGACGAATTTTGCTATAAATTTAAACAGTGTAGCCACTGTATAGTGCTCATTTTAAACTGAGCATTTTAATTTAGTCTCTTTGGCATCTGGTTTGGTAACCATGATACTCAGGAAACTTTTAGCTCAAATATAAATCATTTGGGGTGGCTAATATATCCTGTTACTTACAGTACAGTTAGAGTGTTGCAGGAGAAAAAAGTGATATTTCTTAAATGATGGATATGGTTGCCTTCAAGGTCTCTAGGATATAAAAACAAAATGTTAATCACCAAAAATAAATTTATTTCATTCAGGCAGTTATTCTAAGTTAATTAAAGAAAAATACTACCAGAATGTCATGATTGCACAAAAGAGAACAGAAACCAGAGATCTATTTTTTTCTACACACCTGGCTGATGACTCCAGGTCATCAACCCAGCAGGCACTCTGTAAGATCATTCCAGTGCCATTAGAAAAAGCAGTATGGAAATACAATACAAATACAAGAAAATAGTATTTTTCTAGTGAAATACAAGGTAGACTTACAACCAGTTTAGTCTTGGCATATATTGGCACAGAGGTTTGTCAGGCAAACGAGCAAGAGAATTATTCATCATTTCTCTGAGAAAAAAAAAGTAAAATAAATTAAGGCTGACTATATTTGCCAAAAATTACCTAATAGAAAAAAAATCTTCTCTCTTATATTTGTACTTTTGGAAAAAGGAAGTCAAACCCTGATTCATTCCTCAGAGTCTTAGAGGCAGTATTATTTTCTTAAACTTCCATATGTTCCCTATGGCATTCAGTGCAGTGCTATTTTATCTTTGACTTGTTTGTTACCAGGTAAAGGGAAGATGCTCATTCAATAGTATTTTAAATAAAACAAAACAAGTCAATTTGAGTATTTTGACTATGCTGTCAAAACATGTAATTTCTATCAGTGATGCAGGAAGGGGGAGGTGGAGGGAGGTTTGCCTCCGGCTGCAGAGGAAGGGGTCTCTTGTATTGGCAGGTGGAGAGGACAAGGACAGGGTCTTGGAGAGAGAAGTTGGGCTGCTGCCAAGGGTCAGGCAGGAGCTGCGGAGCAGCGCTGCCTACCCATACCCCTACCTCCTGTGGGCAACTGGCACCCACTGCTGCAGCTGCCATGTTCTTTTCCTCTCGGTGCCATAGTCTTTTTGCTCTTATTTTTCCCCAGCTATCTTCCTATGCTTTTCCAGATACCATACATGTATGTCTGCTGCTGCCAAAATCCTCCTACTCTAGCATGTCACACCTGGCAGCAAGAAGCAGCAGCATGTTCACCGTCCTCATTTAGGTGTTTCCCACTCCCATACGTGGAGTGGAAAGTTTTGCAGACTTTCCTGGGAGAGAGCCCAGTGCTTGCCAAGGACGTTATTTGTAGATTCATTTTATAAAGCGTAGGATCTCACGCATCCTGTCTGGCCTCTTGTGTGGCTTCAGGAAAAGCAATTGTGTTCCTATTGATTTTGGTAGTTCATAGCTGCATTTAGGTCGTTTATCTATGTAAAATGGACTGAAATAATGGGCTCCACTGGGGCTGGGTAGGTTTCTGAAATAGAAGCGCTCCTACAACAGCAAACAATATAGTGTGGTGAGCAAGCACAGTCATTATAAAAAGTTTTTGTCTGTTTGTTTTTAAATATATCTGTCCTTCTTCTTCTGTTCTTTTAAATAACACTTTTGGTTCTTATTCCATACTTACAGGAGAATAAGTGATTTGAGTCCATAAAATGTTAATGGAGAGATCCGATTTATTCTATTATTTTCAATTATCCTGTAAATTACAGCAAAGCATGTATCAGATTGATAATTAACTATAGTCTTAAATTGAACAGATGATAAAAAATAATATTTTGAATTCACATTTTTCAAATGCCCATTCAAGCCACTTAAATAAAAATTGGCAACTACTACACAGTATGTCAGAGTATTCATCAAAATAATTACCTTTCAGAAGAATTAAATATTTTTTATAAATTTTTAACTTAGAGAAAGTAATTACTTTCAATTTAGAAAAATGGCGTTTTCATGCTTGTTTTAAAATTATTTGATCAAGACTTTGAATGGATTTTCTGTGAAAACAAAGCACTAGTACAAAACATTGTTCCAAGGTAATCCATCAGTTTAAAACACAAAAATGTTAGGTATATAGTTATATGCTTATTTTTAATAATTTTACTGAGTTAAAATAGTATTTAATTTCTATCTGTCTAAAATGCAGCAATAAATCAATAGTTCAAATGATAAAGTCATTATTTTCTGGTACATTTCAAGTACTACTTAAAGGTAAAGACCTGCCCCCAAATCATTTCTACTCTTGTAGTGACTGAGTTATTTAATGTAATAATATGTAACAAGCAATTACTAATAACAATATTTAGAATTGTAAAATAATTCAGGCAACTGAGACTCTGCTCTCACAACATGTAACTTGAGTTCCTTATTATCTGTTACAAAAGTACTGCTACACACAAAAATGAAAGCAGTCCATATATTATTATACTGCCTCAATTATTCCTTGATAAAATAAGCATACAAATAAGAAAATAACATACAGCCATTCAAGTTTATGGAGATCTTCAAAGACACCAGGCTTCAAATTGGTTAACTTGTTGTTACTCAGGTATCTGAATCAAGATCAATAAAATATAAACAAATGGGATGCATCAGATGCATGAAAAAGAGTTTCAAGATCTTTCCTTGATAACTTATAAGAATACATTTTTTTTTTAATGACAATTATTATTTTTGATTATGGCAATTTTCATGCCTTTACTTGAAAAATAACCCAGTTATTAAGCAAAACACCCCCTCATATGTGATTCCAGCCTCTCTTTCCCCAAGAAAGCCAGCAGGGGATGTCCAGGCATGTGTCTTTCATAGAAACGCCAGAGCTAAGTTGAACTCTCCATAGCGAGGACTTTTGGAAAAATTATGTGGAACATTTTGTCTTATCTGTAAGAAAACAGCAATGCTGAGCATTTTCGCTGCCACATTTTAGGCCCATTTCAGTTTCCTTCTGTGGAGTGATTAGTTCCATGAATTTTTCTAGGATCATGCTCAGTCTTTGCTAAGGACATTAGTCATGAATGTAGACACCAGAATCATGGAAAAGGAAATGTGGAGAAATGAAGGGTGGCACTATAAATGGTCTGGGAAGGTAATAACAGCAGCTGTAATAACAGATAATCATCACCCACACTCATGAAGGAAAAGTAGAATGTAGAACAGAAAAAAAATAAAAAACAATAAAGCTTAAAAAAACACCACAGAAACAACAAACCCCAACCAAACAATGTAATTTATGTATCATCCCTTTCACTGATATAGTTCCTTTAAAGTTAAAAGCACCTTTCAAAAAGCTGCTGCAAAATAAAGAAAAAAAAAAAAGTGTTCTTTTTATTACTGATACTGGTTGCTTTGGTTTGCTTCTGTAAACCAGAATGGCATGTTAAAGAATTTCCATTCAGTGCAAGTTCTTGCTTTTGTTTCACTCCCTTTTCATTCGTTCTGCCTTTATGCAAGGTAACTACCACAGTCTCCTTCTTCCATTCTGCATAGTTGGGGAATAGGAGTATAGTATAGAGCTCACTTGTATTTTCAAAGTATTGTCCTATCAGATAAACTCAAATAGCTAGAATCAGCACAAATAGCTCTTTATATATCATTGTTTTCTCAATCATATCATCAATCATTTTGCAATTTCATAACTTTGAAACAAATAAGAGAGATATTTGTAGCAATTCTCAGCGCTGTTCATGTTGCTTTTCACTTAAATAGTCCTAAAGCAATACTTACAGTTTTGTCAAGTTGTATAAACCTTTGAAAGCATGTTTGGACACAGCTCTGATTTTATTATTCTGAAGATACCTAAGAAGATACAACAATAACAATAATTGATTTTCCAGGCATGCAGTCAAAGCAATCATAAATAGAGAACTAAAATCTATCAACTAAACTGAATTTACACGTGATACTGCAAAAGAAGCTGTCAAAATTGTTACACCCTAAATCTGACAGTAATAATTTCATAGCTGTTGTTGAAAAGACTGCAAAAATGTTTTAAAAGAAATAAAAACTCATAGCAAAATTACAAAATTCATTCAAAGAGACACTTGGTTTGCTTAAGAACAAAGAAATGCTTGTACTTGACATTCTATTTTAGGTTCCAATCTTGCAGTCCGTACCTTTGTGACCTGACTTTTATGTTTAGCCAGAACTCTGCTACAAACAAGAGCATTTTGTGTGGCAAATGTCAGATAAACAAATGTTTTTGACATTTCTTTTTAGAGTTCCAGAGAAATTTCAAAACACTTCAAGATAATACAGTAATAATGTAGAACGAATCGTGCTGATTTTCTGTAAAATAAAGAATACTATTTTTTTCTTGTTTTTCATCTACTTTGATGAAATAGTAAGTTCAAAAATACTACAATCTGCAAATGTTGAATTATTAAAAAATAATTTTAAAGCATTATGGTATTATTCTCTAAGAAATCTATAAATAGAAATCCTTTATATTAAACTACAGTCAACGATATATACAGTCCTGATGCATTCCTGTTACAAACAGTGACAAAAAAATCAGCTTTTAGAAAATAGGTTTGTGTCAAACACTGTTCAATAACTTTCTGAAAACATACAGTTATTAATTCTACAAATGTTTTGTACAGGGAGGTATAACTACATGTATTTCTCTTCATGAAAACACATCCTCCAAGTTTAAGGTAATGGTACTTAACTTTGTGAACACAAGATGGTGCTGCAGTACAGTGCAGTTTCCATAAAAGTTTTATGTTTAGGAACATAAGAACCCTGTTCTAGAATTTTGCATGCATTTCTTAATTGCACTGATTCTATATAAATCAAACTCATTAAAGGCTATGATTTTTGAACAACGTATTTTTTGGACATAAAAAAACACAATCTGACTCCTTGAAACATTATCAAATCGGTAACAGAAATATAGAAGTAAAATCAAGTGCCGTATGAGTAAGCTTCCCATGACAGCAGAAAGTTTAACTTCTCAGACTTTCACTTTGCAGAGTAAATGAATTCATACTTTATTTTGTCATATTGCTATTCATTACAAATCTAACTTTGAACATTATGAAGTTTTAGCATTTTTCTGGTATAAAGCAATCAATATAATCAAAATTAAGTATGCAGAAATGATGGTTTTGCTAAAAGAGGGATGTCAAGTCAAGCTACTTGAGACAAATACGGTTACACAATTATTCTGATGTACTCAAGAGTAAGACAAAACAGAATTT
This sequence comes from Aythya ferina, assembly GCF_964211825.1. Lineage (NCBI taxonomy): Eukaryota > Metazoa > Chordata > Aves > Anseriformes > Anatidae > Aythya > Aythya ferina. The sequence goes on along the minus strand of NC_140300.1, from coordinate 47,454,224 downwards.
TGAGTGTAACCTGAGACTTGTCACTCAGATATTAGGGTTTGTGTGTATGTGTGTGTGAAAGAGAGAGAGAGACAGACAGACGGAACAAATATTTAAAGCTCTTAATAGATATTTGAAGTTTAAATGTTTCCTTACAGATTTTTAAGGTCTTGGTATTTCTTGAAAACATCAGCAGAAAGTCTCCTTAGCAGATTCCTCTGAAGAGACCTGTAGGAATGAATGCACACAATAACACTACTCTGTAGGTATACTGAAGATGAATTTATCCTATTTCATGCAATTCTAATATATTCACTGTGTTTAATGGATTTTCACAGTAAATCAAATGATTTGGCAGGAATAATTAGATATTTCCATAAGGGTCAATTTATATGTTTAAGAGTGTCTCTATATGGTTTATGAACCAAAAAACAGAACAGCTCTTTGCTGTTGTACTCCATTTCTGAAGTAGATTAAATTCAGTCAGATTTGACTGCATTGATCAATTCAAGTAAAGAGTTTAATCTAGAAGTGAGTTTGAGTTAGTGGATTAGGAGGAGACTGTGAAAAGACATGAAAAGACAAATAGGTAAAATAATCTTACCCTTTTCTGTAATTTTGGAAGCTACTATTATCACCATTTTCCGTTTTTCATACGGACAGTATCCCTCCAATCCTCCCTCTCCATATGATTAAAAATGTGATTAAAACAGCATGAATTAATGTTAATGATGTGAGACCAAGAGTATCACTAAATTCCTGATCAAGGTAGAAAGACAACAGTCTCAGAGTGGGAAAAATAAAAAATAAAAAAAATCACACTCCTCATTTCTGAGGCAAGAAGATTCCTTTGGAAACTTGCTCTAGATGCAGTCCTCAGTCAGCCCAGACTGGGTGGCTGATGGGAAAAAATAAAAGGCCTGTTTCCTGGGAATGGAGATAGCTACAGTCTCATCCTTGAGTAGACAGTGAATGAAGATAAACACCAGGTAAAGATCTGTCGGTGTTTTCCTGGGAAGCATTGGGAAGACAGCATTGTCCACCATTGACACCATCCTGCTGTGGAGCCCATGCAGTGGGCCATGAAGCACAGCTGTAGTCATGAGGCACCATCACACAGCCTTGCGTCACACTTCCTCGCCTCATTCCCCAAGGAAAGAAAAGGTGGTGTTGCTGCTGTTTGATTATGGAATAGGGTTAGTTTTGAATATGACAACAAATTAGAGCTGGGGATGCTCTACGCTCTGCCATTTTGCTGTTCTAGGGATTGGTGGTACAGCCGTAGCTGTTTTCTGCTTTCCCCTCCTGGCAGCCTACAATTGCAATAAGCAATAGCCCATTACAATGGGACTCGGAGAGCCTACTGCTCCCTCCCAGCTTCCTGCAGTGCTGCGACTTTTGTTATTCAGTAAGAGCATCTTTGCTGACGCTAGATAATAAAAGCACCCTGAGACTCTCAATATTCATACCTATTTAAGCAATAAGCCCCATACTTTATCATCAAAGAATGTTTCAGGGCAGTTGAAAAAATAATATTTAAATCCAAGAACTGAAAATATTTGGGTATAAACTAAAACACAGATTTATTTCAATTTATTTATTCCTGACAAGGACAAAAATAATTTAGGGCACATCTGGACTAGAACAGAATCTAGCCCAAAAGCCAGCTTACCTGACTCACTGCTTTTTCTAGAGCTAGAACTGGACCATTGCTTTTGAAGTCTTTGCTGACTCTGAGCCAACAGCAAGTTTAAATACATTATTAAATCCATATGACATTCTGCATTAAACTTATTTTGAAGTTTTGTGGTAATTGAACACAGACCCAGCAAGAGGAACCTCAGCCACACATGGACACAAACCAGAACCGAACAGAAAGGTCTGTACCCTTGCTTTATGGGAAAGATCCTCAGGTAAGGACCAGTGATACTGCCCTCTATTCACCATATAGAAAATGGCATCTCAAGCAGGATTTTTTTTTTGTGTGTGCAAACAAAGAACCAATATCAACCATTTGCAGATCTCTTCAGAAAGTCTGGATTGCACATACATATCTGTATGATGACCCAGCTGAGATGAAACCCTCATAAATAATGGCCTATTCAGAGACATTGAATGAGAACTAAAAAGATTTGCTCAAGCAGGTGGTTCTACTAAGATCAAGGTTAGTGATGATATTATCAGTCTACAGACTAGGAATGTTGCCAGAATCATAGAACAATGAAAAAGTCCTAAGCATTATGTCCTAAAAGGAAACTTTTATTTTAAAGATTTCTTTAGGTTTTCTGAAACTGTTGCTACTGCAAGTCACTATTACAAATATAAAACGACCATTTCACATATATATATTTTTTAGTTTCTTTTCTCTCATTTTATGCAGTGGAAATCTGTACTTTAAACATCAAAGGACGTATCAACAGTGAGACATACTGTGCTTTCACAAACACCAGCTGAGACAACTGGTCATAACTATATGGCTGCAGTTGTGAAATCATCGTAGAACTGATTGTCAAGCCTAAACAGAGCAAGAGGCCACATTTCTGCTTTACTTACATCATAGTTATGTTCGAAGAGACCGAAGGGACAGCACGCAGTTTGACAGCATCACAGAAGATCTCCAGCCCTTGGCACACACATTCTGCTGGCACTGCACCAGCCACTACATGAAAGCAAGAAGGTTGGGTGGGTGGTATGATCAGATGGGGAGAAAAGAAATACAGTGTAAAAGAACAGCGAGCTCAAGGGCTGACATAGCAGCATATGTTAAACAAAATTTAAATTAAGGCATACATTGTTTTTACTTAATTTATTTAGATATAGGAATACCCTAGCATTAAACATAAAGGAATATAAAAAAATGTCACCTCCTGAACTCAGTGAAAGAGCTTTTACAGCTAAGATACAGGCTTGATACAGGAATATGGCATGGTACCATTGTTTTTTCTTTTTCAGATATTTTGTGACCCTAGTCCTTTTATATTTGCTAGAATTGGCACAGTTCTGTCTGTGCTTTAACTTGGTGCTTGTAGTCGACAACTGTCAGAAAATCTATACAAATGGACAAAAGACTGTAGATGTGGACTAGGGTTCATCATTTGATGTGTGAAGAAGTGAATTGAAAAAACGTTGCCTTTAGTTCACTTTGAAAAATGTGTTTCATAGTCTTTCCAGCTGTATTAATACAGTTAGATAAACATTTATATTGCCTTCCTAATTGACATATATTTGGCAAACCTTCTTCAGAAAATGAGTCACTCTTATTGGAACAGAAATTAGCTTCAATGCATTTCTTAGTCTGAGACATTAATTTTACTACAATTTTACTACAAATGAAACCACACTGTATTTCTATTTTTGATAAGCATATTTGCAATGTATTTATTTCCAGGAATTATCAGTAATAACTACTTACAACACTCAGGTGTCTTGGTCTGAAATGCATACAGAGATTTCATTTTGTTGTACTTGTCCTTTGCATAATGCTTGTCAAATTGTAGAGACCATCCATTGTTGTCTTCTAATAAAAAAATAGCACACGCATTAGAAAAATAGCTTCACTAAGATTAGTAGCATCTATTTTTTTTTCCTCAGTTTTTATCTCAACAACATGATTTTTCCAGAAGATCTAATAGAACAGTAAATGACCTTGTCTTAATACGGCTGTCTAATCAACAGTATGTACTGAGATTAAAAATTGCTCAGTAGGAGCATCTTCTGATACCTTCAACAATTCAATATTTCTGTGACAGTTGCACACACATACAAAAAGGTAATTTACTTCAGAACTTTTTGTCTACACAGAATTCTAATAACAGTAAGCAATCTTATTTTCCTACCTCCTTAAGTGTGCAGGTTTGTCATTTCGTCCAGGAAAGCTTAAATGATTACTATGATTTTGACCACTTCTTTCACAGCACCACTTCAGCCTAAAATCTATTTCCTGAAAATCTAAATGAAGGCCAAGTGAACAGTGCTTTTCAAGAGAATGTGTGCCATGTTGTAACATATTCAAGCCAGTATGTCTAAGTTAAGCTCAATGTGCATCTTCTTAAGCAAAGCATTATTCCATACCAGTTTGGTCCTTGTGCAAATACTTGAAGAGAGTGCATTATGGCCATAAAGGTGAAAAATAAAGGAGAGATCTTTCGGTTCCTTCCCACAAATGAGGATTTCCAGGTACAGTGGTGCTGGAAATAATTCCAGATCTATTTCTTTGATGTCTATGGTGTATCTGGCATCTGTAAATAACTGATGATGTAGCCACTTCCAAAACAGGAATGGAAAACATAACAACAAACAAATAAACAAACAAGCAAGCAAACATAATAATAATAATAATAAAACTTGCTTGTGACAACTGTGGTCTGATTTTTGTTTTACTAGTTTTAGTCCAACTTTTCAGCTCTGACAACGCCCACACCCTTTTAGTTTAAAGCATCTCATTTGCACGGATTTGTACCAGTAGCAGAAATGCTCCTTAGAATGACACTCACTAGCTGGTGAGGTGAAGCATCAGTGGTAATTGGAAACATTATTTTGTAATGATACCTACTGTCAAACATTCACATGTTGTTTGAAAACCCTGAGAAGGGCTCTGCTGAGCTTGTTGTTACTGTCTTACTTTCACTTTTATAATATGCCATCAATGGTCTTCCCCCTGTATATTAAAAGTTTAGTTATACTTAAATACCATTCCTCATGGACATTTATCTATGAATGTTTATATTCAAGTAAGCATTACTATTGTATCTACCATCTTGAAAATAGGTAGGCAGAAATTAAATATATTTATACCTTTGTCCTCTCTCCCATTCTGAAATGGCATCTCATTCTTCATGCCACATTACAACTCAACTGTTTCTTCAGATAGGCAGGGAAATTATTCTACTCTGAAAGCATCTCCTTAAACCTACCTGTGGAGCGTCGGCAGATGGAGCTGTTCTGAGAGCCAACTGCCTAAACTGAAAAGATGTACTATCAATTATAATTAATGGATATTTTGAAAGATTAGGAACTTCAGGCAAACTATCTTTTATGTAGTTATTAATTTGTTATGCATAAATTAAAACGATTGAAGATTTGAGGCAGAAAGAAAACGCTGTCTTCAGGAATTGCTCTATTAAGAGAAAAGACTTGAAAAGTGCCTTAACTTGAGAATCCATGTGAACCAGACTACGCCCTGCAAGAATGTCAACTTCTCACCCAGAGAAGGCACTTAAGCACATTTTATTAATTTCCTTGAGAGCACCTGGTATCCACTGATCCATTAGCAATTTTGCCGGTCAGATCATTAAGCTGATTTTCAGCAGCAGCCCAATGCATTTTGGACAAAATGAAAGCAGTTTGCAAATCTGCAGATAAATGGCTCTGCAGAAAATACTCAGCAGAAGTTCAGTTTTAGGACCACTTTACAAACTTGTAGTATGGAATCTGTAATTGATGAAATGAGGGAAACAGATCCTACGTCAAGCAGTGTCTTATAAACCTGCTGTTCTGTAGTTAGGGCTGTAATGGGTCTTCCCTACCACTATTTCTGAATATATTGTTTTAAGGAACGGATCCTTTAGCTTTCATTTGCAAAACTGGACCCAACAACTGGGACGTGAAACACCTACAAGAATATTATGCATACAGAGGAGGTAAGATTTGGGATGAATATCTCACTGCAGATTGTAAAATAGAGATTTGTAAAGATATATTAAAACTGAGTTTATTCTCAGAGCATAATCAGAGCACATAAATACTTTGCAGTCAGGAATACAGTCTCAAAATACAGAATTTCTAATCCATAATTAGAATTATAGTGAAGTTTGGACAATTAACCATTTAGATTCTGACTAAATAGCTAAAGGCCATAAATGCTAATACTCTTGTAAGCCAATGGATGTATAAAGTATCATTTTTTCGGTATTTCTCTGCTTCTGATGCTAAAGAGTGGATAGATGAAATTTTATTCCTCCCTTTAACATGTTTAAAATGCTTTGCCACTTGATAAAGAATTTACAAAAGGTGACCATCACTGCAGTTCATATTTGCAGAGAGAAAGTATGAGCAGTGCCTCCTACATTAACAGGAATGAGGGAGCAGTTTGCTATGAAGTGGAAGTGCACTAGTGGTTTCAAGGAAACCAGGAGACAGCTGTGTATTTTTGGGTGGCCATGAAAGGAAAGGGGGGAAAAAAAAAAAAAGCAAAAATAAGAGAGAAGATGGATTATTTTGTACTGGAACCATTCCATCTGTCTAGAGTTTCTGGTCAGTTCATTTTACATAATAGGTTTTTCTTATGGCATTGTTTTTACCTGCCTTTTACTAGAAATACAAAGGAATGTCTGACTATAACAAACCAGGTTATTCAAAGTTTTCTGACCCTCAAAAACGTTTAGTTTGGGCCAAGTTTTGTGCCTTTATTTTGCGTGAACTGAATCACAGATGAATGTATTATGTAAATAACTATATTTAGTACAACCATGCAGTGAAGCGCTGAATGCCAGAACTGCAAATCACTTTGTGATTGTTTAGGGTTTATATGGTAGGTTTGTGACCTGTTTACCACTATTGAGATGAGGTTCTCCAAACTGTTTAAGAAATGACTGGTAATAGTAGTGGTCTCGAAATCCCAAATCTATCATTTGGGGAGTACAGCTCAGATGAGAAATTACTTTTTCCTGAGCCAGTTTTAAAATAGATTATGTTGGCTGCACTTCTGTAAAAATGAGATCTGAGAAAACAAGGCATCAGTGAATCTTCCACATGTGGAATAAATGAAATAAGTAATTGTAAACTTGACTAATCTGAATGCAGATTAATGCACTGTTCCTTGCTAGAAGTTGTCACCTACTATTTCTGCTGGGAATGAAAATGAAAGAGTATGTTAATCTTGACAAACTTCACATTTGAATAATCCTTTCAATGACAAATCCAATAAAAACCAATAAATCTTCTTTGCTCAATTAAAAATACAACTGTTATTATTTAGTAAGGATCTTGTAAAAAGAACATAATCTATACAATTTTCTCCTTCCCTTGGCCATGTCTTCATGGGCTATTATGCAGAGAAGTGACATCAGTTAAATGCATAAGCACTGCTGCCTGCCATTCTAAAGAGCCACTGGGTCACCCTTCAATTTTGCCTTTGCTTTTAATGGTCACAACCCACAGATGTACTTCTCTCTGGCATTTATTTAAATATACTTTCTCTTGCTGTAAGAAATTACTTCAGGCTTTTCACAAAAATACCTTTTAGTACAATGAGGAAAACCTGTAGTCTTTAGACAAAAATGCAGGAGCAACACCTTTTAAAACATGCACAGATGAAGAAATATAATTGCCCTTTTCCAGTGCTGGGATATGCTGATATATTCTAATAACTTATAGTAAAACCAAAACTGTATTGAGATTTTACAGAGTGAAGTGTTGCAGCGCCTGGAACATTTGACTCTGGAAGTAAATTTCACATCCCCAGGTTAGATACCCAGGTGGAGAAAATGAAGTACCTAAAAACTGGGCACTTACCTGTCACGGTAAAGCCAATTTAACAGATACCAAAAGTTACTGCACTTTGTCTGCTTCCTGTACCTGCTGATTAATTTAAGTATAACTTGCCTGCTTATATGTGACAATGTAATAACAAAACAAACAAACAAAAAACCCCACCAACAACAGGAATTAAATCAATTCAAATAAGGTTTACACTTTTTTGGATGAGCTAGATTTCCTGCTCACATGAGTTTATTCTTGATTTTAAGATAACTTAATTAATCTGCAACTTTTAAGAAAATAAGCAGGCTCAAATTTCCAAAAGATAAATGTCTTCTCAATATTGTACTTTTATTCCTGTAAAACACTTGCACAAGGGAGTTTTCTAGTTTATATGACGGAACATTTAATCTAAATACATTATTTCAATTTTCTCTTTTGTTTTTCTGGGCCTATTTTCCATTTTTGAAATAAATGTGATAAAGTAAATAAGGTAACTACATAAATACATCTATAAAAACTTGTGTTGCTCAAAAGCTCCCTTAGCAGTCAGCCATGACGTTGGAGACCAGAAGAGACAAAAGTCTAGTGAAATATTAAAGTTCCACTTTGTTATCAACAACCTTTAAAGATATTAACAAAGAAGTTGATTAAAAGCCTCAAGAGCTTCAGCAAAGCTATTAAATTTGTTGATAGCTTACATCAGTGTAAATCTAATTATTTCAATGCCATGTAATGTGAATGAATGGCAATGAAAAAAAAATAATAAAAATTTGGCCGTATATAATCAAAGAATGGGTTAGGTTGGAAGGGACCTTAAAGATGACCTAGTTCCAACTCCCCACCATGAACAGGAACACCTCCCACCAGACCAGGTTGCCCAAAGCCCCATTCAGCCTGGCCTTGAACACCTCCAGGGATGGGACATCCACAGCTTCTCTGGGCAACCTGTGCCAGTGCCTCACCAATACCACAGTAAAAATTTTCTTCCTAATATCTAATCTAACTCTATCCTCATTCAGTTTAAAGACATTACCCCTTGTCTAGACTCCTTGACCAAGAGTCCCTCCCCAGCTTTCCTGTAGACCTCCTTTAGGTACTGGAAGGCTGCTGTAAGGTCTCTGTGGAGTCTTCTCTTCCCCAAGCTGAAGAATCGTAACTCCCTCAGCGTGCCTTCACAGGAGAGGTACTCCAGCATTCGATCACCCTCACGGACCTCCTATGGAGCTTCTCTAACTGGTCCATGTCCTTCGTGTGCTGGAGTCTCCCGAGCTGAATGCAGCACTCCAGGTGGGGGCCTCACACAGCTGGAGTAGAGAAGGACAATCACCTCCCTTGCCCTGCTGGCTGTACTTTTTTTGATGCAGCCCAGGACATGGTTGGCTTTCTGAACTGCAAGCACACACTGCTGGCTCATGGAGAGCTTCTCATCAACCAACACCCCCAGGTCCTTCTCTCAATCCATTCTCCATCCAGCCTGTATTTGTGTTTGGGATTGCCCTGACCCAAGCGCAGGATCTTGCGCTCGGTCTTGTTGGACTGATTCAGACGGGCCTATCTCTCAAGCCTGTCAATATCCCTCCGGATGGCATCACTACCCTGCAACGTGCCAACAGCACTACTATATACAACTCTTGTGTTACATGCAACTACATATATAAAACATTTCCATGTGAAGCTCAAAAATTTGATCTTTTGCCAATTATATGTTACCTTCTGAACATGCCTCTGACCTCCAAGTGTTTTCTTTTTGCTTTATAAACAGAATTTACAATCTAGGGCTCAAACATGAATTTTGTCTCATAAAATTAAAAAATGAGATTTAAATGTAAGTACAATAGAAAAAAATACTATGCCATGAAAACATGAGATAAATATATGATCATTCATTATTAGTTTAAATTTGAAAAATAGACTTGTCAAGCTTGCTTGCAATGTTTTGAGGCAAAAATGGGAAACTTATATTCTCTGAAATTTCCTATCCCTTATGAGCAATCATGTAATATTAAAGCATATATCTTTTGCGTAGATGGTTTCAAACATCCCATACAAATTTAGATTTCTGCTATGGAAATGTAGAATATGATTTAACAAATCTCTAGCACTGCAATAATTCTATAAAATTTTACAGACCTTCAAAGAAACATACATGAAAACACTATGACAACTATACAGAATTTCACTGCTTTCAACCTGTTCAATTTTATAGGCCCTTTTTAAAGGAGGCAGTATAACTTATTTAGCAAGGCAACCTGCTGATTGCATCGTCCCCAGTAACAGGTCAGGCCTGTGCTTCTAAGAGGCAAATATGTGCCAGACTTCAAACAACCTGCTGCCTCAGTTCTTTCTGAAATTCATATTTGTGACTTCCATTGTATATGCAGCCTATGAGCTACAGAGACCTTAACGAATATCCATAAGTGAACTTTAGATTTGGGGAGGTGAATGCTGCCTTTTGTTCTGAGACCTCTTAGGCCTGGGAGCAAAACAATGGTAAGTGCAATTAGCCAGTGAAGAACTCCTCCGGAGAGTCACAAAACATCTTAAATTAAATCTGCATGCCTGTTCTTGCTTCACTGGACTGGAAAAATGTGGCTATGACACTGTGATTAAAAAACAAATGCACACATACTACAATCACTGCCTAACTGCCAAAAAAACAGTTTTGCAGAACTATCAGCAAAATTGTCCAGAAGCCAAATTTCTTAACACTGAAGAAACTTGTGCTCTCAAAATAGCTCAGGCTACTTTGCTCTATTAAGTACTACATAATTAAAGACCCTGCTAGCAAAAAAAAAGATAAAATACCGTAGCATGGTGCTCTTTCTATTCCCTTCCTTTTTATTCTTGCTAGTAAGTTCTAGTCAGATATGCAATACTAGCTGATGCTTTTCTAATGCCCCATTCATGATGAAAGGATCCAGTCTACAGAGGTGCAAACGATTAGGCACAATGCATGCAGATTTGTAAGTGGATATGATTGCTGAAGCGTTTGTATTTTTAACATTTTTTACTTTAAAATATTTTTTATCCTACTTGTGGTATTGGCACATAACCATTTAGTCTAGAGATTTGCTAGTAATAAATTAAGAGTCTGTTTCAACAACCAGTTTCAAGATGGAATATAAGAACAAGTCAGTAGTGTGAAACAACAGTAAACCTAACTTTAAGCAAAGTATAAAGCATATCCACTCTACCAGAAATTAAGTCTAAGAGAAAAATTAAGGCATTTAATTATGAGAGTTATGTGTCACAGACTACATGGGAAGATACTGTATTTTATATCTGGTGTTTCTGTGACAGGTTGCAGATCGCAATCTAGACTTCATCCCATTTAGAGAAAAAAATCACTGCTAGAACAGCGTTTCCAAAAATCTTATCCAGTGGTATTTAGAAATGCTAGCACATGAGTCACAAACATTTTCTGAAATATCTGAGCTTTTTATTAGTTTCCTAATTTAGGTAAGTTATGAATCTTTGCTCACTGATGTCAGTGGTCAGTGGGAGCCTGTCCATTGATTTTAGTGGAGTCAGTCCAGATCACTTCTCACTAGGCTGAGCCTTATTTCATAAGACATGTTGTGATCAAAAGCCCAGGAGGTATGACTGATGGTTTTATGTTGGTCTTATTGTTTGCATTTTAAATTTAGAACAGAACATCGTAAATCCAATAACTACATAGATTTAGACTGCATTATCAAACCCTAATTGAAGTTAGGAAAAAGTTGTAAATCTGAAAGTGGAAGGACTATTTATAAAGGTATGGCTGCACCTGTACTTTGTATTCAAGGGATTTTCAGAGCCTGTAACTACAGGACGCTGACACATAGTGCTAAATGGATCTGAGACAAACCAGTAGGGCTTCCTCTTAGACTTCAAAAAATATCATAACATGTGCTTTCAACTTGCCCAGGTAGAATGTAACATTCAGAGTTTCCTCTGAAAGGAGAAAAGCTCAGTACCTTTTGAGATCTGATTACATTTCTATATTTCTCCACGTACAGTTGTGTACCAAACTAAATTCAAGCACTGATGGCTGGTTTAGGAACAAGAAAACTGAGGTAAGTTGCATGGTTATTATTTACTGCAACGTTTCTCAACGTATTCCATTCACTGGCTTCATATTAGTAAAACAACTAGTTTACATGTAGGATGAGCAAATCATGCTGATTATGGGGGGAATATTATGGTCAACTGCAACAAAGATCTAGGAAGATCACACAGGAGGAACAGATTTTCAGTCCTACAATGATTTAAAATTTAACTGCATTGATAATTTTTGCAGAACTTTATAATTAACATGAGTACAAAATGATAAGTGACCTAGTGATGTATCTAGAGGAGATGATTACACAGAAGTTATTAGACTGATAACATTACACTTTTATCACTACATAATGATATAGTAAGAATATTTATTCAGAGAAAGCTGACTCTTATCTAGGATAGAAGTTTGCTCATTCAGCCCTCTAAGTGCACAGAAGACTAATGAATTTATATATATATATATATATATATATATATATATAAAGTGCTTAAATATAAGTTTCTAAATGTAAATACTTAATTGGGGAGTAGATTAAGGAAAAAAACTGTCTGAAGATACTCAGAGTTTGTATTTTGAAAACAAATATCCATAGATGATTACTGGCAACTTTGCTTGTCTTCTGTCCAAAGTTATAGAGTACATTTATGTTATGATTTAACTTTACATAAGTTTTTGCAATTTGTCATGTCAGAAATTGTTCATATAAACAAACGTGGAGTCAGTGAAAACTACATCACAAATACTGCTCTATTATGTTTGTTTTGTATTAAACAACTGCTGTTTTTATCTGTTGTTGTTGGTTTTGCTTAGCATATCATTAAGTATCACTGTCAAACCAGAGATTAAAAAATGCTTCTCTCCACACATAAGTACTGGGGAATATGTAATGTGGCACTTTTAATATGCCATTGAGCTTCAAAGAGCTTTGCCCAGAGCTAGGTTAGGGTACATTAGCAGTAACATTGCAGCAAAGTCTTCAGTGTGAGAAATACTTTTTATTCTACCTGTTTTAGGAACAATTCCCGTATCACTGTTACCAAAGTATTAGCCAAGCAGAATTGGTGATTATGCCTAGTATTTATCCTTCCTAATTATTTAAAAAAGCAGTGAAAATGAAAAAAATCCATCTACAAACATTAAGTAGCCACAAAACCAAATGGGACAAATACTCTTAAACTCATGCTGCTTTGCCAACTTGAGCTTTAGTTAACCTTGGGCATAGAAGGATGCTGGAATTGCTACCATTTTTCCACAGTTTAGGTTTTGCTAACAGATACAAAAATAACTCCAAGTGAAATGTGATAAAGGCTGAACTGGTAGACATCACACTTGGCCATTTTATGAAGAACTCAATGCTTCAGAAGGATAAGTATGGGGTGGAAGAGCAGAGAACAATTTACTGCCACATTCAGCCTTAGAAAGGAAAATTCCTCGAGGCCATAAGCTTTTATGATGAATGATAAAACTTTAAATAAATCATTTTTATTTAAAAATATCATCTTTATGGCAAATTTGCAGAGCCTCCCGCTTTGACTTGATGGACTATGTTTTCAATTTCAAAAGCTAAGATTATATTTTCCATGCATGTTTAAGGTTATCTAGTGATAGTTTGAAAAGAACCTCTCATCACTTAGGGCATGATAAATTGCTACTCTGCTCTTATTGCTGTTTACTATATTGCCTCAAGCTCTTTCCCATCAGAATATCGCACATATTTTTTTATTGGCTGGAAATCCAACTGGGTGAAAAAGGCATATGAGTTTTCAAACACAAGTGGCTTCATTTTACTGTAACCTCCTGGGTACAGTTCCCCCCTTCCCAGAATGGGTGGGAAGTGGAAGAAATGGTGAAGTTGACCTCATCAGTAGGATATCCATACCCTGAGGTTAAGCCCTACCGTGGCAGTCTCAGATCTGTTTCTGACTCTGCCTATGATCCTAATTTCATGTCACATCACTTCTCTGTACCTGGGTTGAACAAGAACTGCAATTACGGCACATCTGAAAACATCTATCAATGAGGAATCAGTTTTGTTTCAAATAATTATTATCATGTTTTACTGTTATGGGGTATGCAGTGCATGAACCAGGACTAATATGGCAAATCTCAAAGATTACAACAATAAATATCATTAGAGGAATGAAATGGGGACCTACAGAACTTTACTCAGGAAAAGAAGAAATGGACAGGATTGCTACAAGACACTTGGAATATTTAGTGAAATCTTTGCTTTTTTCAAATGTCTGTGGTATGCATTCAACATATTTGGGGCACAGAATATGTCAGTGTATAATTCGTTCATTGCACAATGAAGATCAAACAATTAAATAATAAAAGAGCAGTAATCCAGTAGGTTACTGGGCACACTGTAAACCATGTTGCTGATTAACCATATTGGATGTGGAGCTCTAAGATTCCAAGTTAAGTAATTAATTTGCAGGACCAGAATACTGAGACAGCTTTTGAATCACATTCTAATTGCCAGCTATAGAAGAAGAAACTAGGCCTTTTTGTTGCGATGACATTTAAAGACTTTTACAAAGCAACTCTCTCTCAGAAGATCTAAGTGTGCTTTTCATGCTAGTTGCTTCTCTGCTTCTTTAATACATTGATATTTCTTAAAAGTGCTATTTCTGTAATTGCTGTTGCTATTAATATTCAGCACACTTTGAGGCTACTATTGAACAGCTGGACTTTGGATTTTCTTATGTTCAGAGTACCTGTTTTTTCAAACAATTGTACCTATTTTTTTTTTTTGCAATAGCAGTATTATGATTTTCAAAAGAAGTGATTTTTTTTTCTTTTCTTTTTCATCAGTATTGTCCTCTCCATCACAGAAAAGACTACTGTTCATATTTTTTTTTTTGCTTTATCTCCTTATTTTATAATACTGCTCCAAGATACATGCAAGTCTCCACTATATTTTTCTGTAGGCTTAAGATAGTGCTTTATCATTAATGAAGACATCAATAGTGAAGTGGTTGCTGTAGCCTTACTTGAGACACATGAATATATATATTTGTATATACATAAATAACTTTTGAATACCTTTGAGGGTCTATACTGATTTTTTTCCATCCCCACATGTGCTGTGTTGAATGTTGTAGACTGACCACCTCAAAGCTCTTACTGAGATTTATGCAAGATGAAAGTGTACAAGAATTTAAAAGTTGAGCTACTTAATTAGAGTACCTTGTGGACTTCCAATGATGCTGCATAGGACAATTACTTCACTGGAATAATTTAATTTTGAATTGCTTTTCTGTAACCAGGAGCAATGACTTCAACTGAAAACTAGTTGCAAATTATACATATAAAAAAAAAAAAAAAAGGTTAGAAAGAACCAGTTATTACTCCTGGCATAGGGCAGGCATACTAAAATGGTCCTGGGAAATGGCAGCAGAAAAATAGCTTCTTAGCTTCTTTGTCTTGGGAGCTAATCAGGGGGACTTCCTTTCTTGGATTTTAGGATGAATGGTTACTAAACAGAGACCTATCCCCCAAAGATTTCCACATGTACTGCAGTGTAGGAGTGCTACAAACACCTCATCAGAACATTTTGTATTCTCAGGCAATGTAGTGACTCTTCCCTTATTCAAATAATAAAATTTGATGGCTACATCAGTTTTTGAGGAAACAATACTGCTGAGTATGACCTTGATGCATTACACAAAGCATGCATTTCCAAATGAGAATATGGGGTCAAGATACAAGAATAACACTAATAGCATGGATTTCTCAGGGAGTCAATACAATGACTCTTCATTTTTTATGACTTAGGCTTTCTGAAATTGTCTCTATCTCATTCTTGAATTACTATACTCAGAATTGGATTCAATATTGCAGCTGAATTGTCTTGCAGGCTCTGCTGTCCTGTATATCCCATTACAAAACTGTGTGTATCCTCACTTGATTGAGCTGTATACTTTCAGCAAGTCCTTGCACAGTAGGCTTTCTGGTACCATAAAGAAATGGAACATGCATAAACTAACTGTATAAGTAGTAACTTGTGCATAGAAAAATAACAGAAAAAGAACCAGTTTTGTTAGGATTTTGATTATTGGCAATGAAAAGTATGTTTAAGGCAGAAGCAAGTGTCATAAAACTAGAGAAAACTGCAGGTCCATTAAATGGGATTAGAATTAAAAGCAAGTTTGTATAGCCTAATATGCTAGAATTTGATAGGCATAAATGCTTGCACACAGACACAACAATCAGCTCCAAAAATATGCATTGAGAACAAGTGAGACTATTTTCAAAACTTCTTTCATTTTGCTGAGATAGTTAATGAAAAATACCTTTACCACATTTTGTTTCAAACTCTATCTTTCTGAAAATTTCTTTTGGTATATGTATCTTTGAAGTTTCACTTCATTTTTTTTCTTTTTCTTTTGTTGGTTCCATGCACAGTTCTGATGGCAGCGTGCCTGGCTGGAGCAGACAGACAGTTCACCTGCTTCGCTCCGTGGAGATGGAGGCAGGGTGTGCAGCAGAGCACTGTACATCTGGCTGCCCTCCACTGCTACAGGCAAGCTACTCAGGAATAGGAAGTCTGGTTTCCCGATCTGCCAGGGATGAGAAGTTCTGGAGTGTAGCTCTGAAAGCATCCAGGCTGTTATTAAGTTGACAATAAGATGTGCTAGGGCTGCTTTTCTCTCCCTGCAGCCACAGCTCTCAACCAAATTGCTAAGCTCTCACAAAACACACAGAAGCATTTCCCAGACTATCCCTGGCCTGTGCTACCCTCCAAACAGTGTCCAGCCACTGCATGAGAGATACTGTTCAGCACAGACTAAAGTTGTGCCCAGGCCATGCTGTCTTTTTGTGAGCATGGCAAGTGCCTGTGCAGAGTCCATGTCCTGACTCTGCTCAGTTTGCAGCTGAGGTAAAACCCACGAACCAGCCAGGTTCATGGCTATCATCCAGCAGGGCCAGGAGTGACATGGGCAGGCAGCAGTGGCCTGTTTGCGTTCATTTACTCAGATTTCAACACTTCCAAAACACAAAGCCTGGTAGCAGTGTAGCTTGCAGAACACACACAATCACAGTTTTGTTTTTCCCTCTGCATTAGGACATGAAAGCTTTTTGGCAAACCTTGAAAATTCTTCTAACTTACTCTTCCCAGACAGCTTTAAGATCTATCAAGCATAAAAAACTCTGTCAGCTTGTACGTCCACCTTTCCTCAGCAGGGATCTTTGCTAGATCACATGCACACATATGTACAAATCAAAACAATACATTCAAATAAGTTCAAAGCATGGATACAATTGGATAAACTTACACAAGATGCAAACAAAAAATGTGGTCCTTTCTTCCTAGGAAATGGCATGTAGGGTGGTTTTATCAGCTAAAACAAATACCTTCTATATCCTCTGCAATACATGTACCTTTCTTATTGCTAATACTCTGCAAACCCCCAGTTGATATGAACAGTTTCAGTGACTGTCAGAACCAAAGTAAAGTCTTAACTACGTACCACAGTTGTCTTCATCAGCATGATTCCCACAGTCATCCTCACCGTTACAGTGAAGTTGTTGGGGCAAGCACTTGGTGATATTGCCACATGGAAAATAGCCCAGGGGGCAGGTGGCACCGCCTCCAGAAACATGATCTTCCAAGGAGTCACAAATGACTAAACAGACACAGAAAGAATATGCTTACTTTGAGATATGCTCTTAATGTATAAAGATTGTTGGGATTATGCTTTTATATTTACTCATTTGCATTTGAATGTGAATATCAAGTGATAAATACATATTAGTTCTTTGGACATGCAATTACAAGAGTATATTAAGTACTGTTAACTTGGCAAGAAACATTTATATCATAAGCTAATTAATATTTGCTTTGATATAAAGCAACCAGGTAATTCCTCCCAACGCATCCTAGTAATAAGATGGAAGTGCTAATCATACAAGAGAAATGACCTAAGGCCACTATTTAAAAGGATAGCTTTGCTTTGCACTAGAAATTAATTTATTATAGTGATATGCCAGATAAGCTATGTAGATATGGATTATATTAATTTGTACTGAAATTTCAGCCCCAGATAGATAAGTCCTTTTTGTACAAAGTCAAAATTATATATTTTAAAATGTATTCTAATTTTAAAGCAATTAATGAATGTAGACTGATCAAGGATCAAAGCACAAGGAAAGTAAGCTCAAATCTGTGACATAGCTTTGTTGAAGAACGACTAAGGATTCTTCTCGTCCCCCATTCCTCTGCTCTCTGTACTCCAGCAGCTTCAGTTCCTCACATCTGCAGATGCATGATGTCTTACCAGTCCCTTCAGTGCAACTGAGGGACAAATTCTGCTGCCACCAACAATTTGTTTCCATGATAAGCACAGTTGGTCTACAAGCTGCTTTTGTAATGGTTTGCAGAGTGTCAGCTTGAATTTCCTAATGTACAAGATCAACTTCTTTCCATGAGCATTTGATGGAGAGGGCTTGAAATTGCTCTAGAATGCAATTGGTTAAGTTTCTAGTATATTGGAAAAAGAGAAAAGCATCATCAGCCCACAACGTTACTTAGTGCTCTTCCAGCTTCCAAAGCTTCAGCAACCCTAACCACTGAAGTACCATTCTGCAAAGGTTTGCTATTTAAATTTTGAAGTACTTTCAAATAAAATAAAATAAAACCAGATAGTCATTATAGTTAACTTTTGACTTAGTGGATGCTGTAACAGAGGACTCAAGTTCCATACAAATTATATTTTAAGTTCCATTGCAATCTTAGACCACTTGAATATAAACTTCACCAGCTGTGATGGGATGCTTGTTTCAGAAGTGGCAATATACTGTTTGAACATGCAACTGTTTTTCCAGGCTATTTTCATAAGTCAAGATATGAGTCTTTTATATAACTTTTTCAGTTTAACTAGGAACATGTTATTATACAACATCCAATTTTAGTCCTCATTTTTCTCCTACACTAAGGGAATCACCTGAAAGTAAATTAAGTACTTCAAATTCATAAGAAATCTCTTCTGGAAGAACTTTCAACTGTTAAGCCCTTGACAATGTTTACAACTGTTGAAAACTGAAACACAAGAGCAGTAGCAGGAGGAAATTCTGAGATAAATATTTTGTTATTCACATATGCACAGAGTTGTCTTTGCTATTAGAAGCATCCCACATTGAAAGCCCTATATTCCAGCTAACAATCACTGTATGGTTTTTGAAATTTGAATTATTTTGCTTTTATGCTCCACTCTATAACTTATGTAATGACTTAAATGTTTTAGGAATTATGCTTTAGGTCCCTAACCCTCCTATACACAGGTACCTTAAAATAAGGCTATATTCTAATCCCAGCATGAATTCATTGCACATTGTTCCCTGCAGTTCTGTGCTCATATTCATAACGTTTTGTTTAACTTTTTCCACACAACAATAATTAGCGAAAAAATTTATGCTGATATAATGATATAATATTAAGCAAACAGGCACATGTGGTACTTAATGCCTAAAGTCTCATGCTGGCAAAAAGTAAAAATCACAGACAACTGAGGCTCCCTTCAGTGCAGTTATCTGTCACAATTTGATAACTGAGATACCTGGTTTGAAACACCAATGTGAAAAAACAAATGGAAATGAAAAACAACACAAAACAAAAACAAACAAACAAAAAAAACCCTCTACATTTTGTCAAGTTGTTTTCACTACACACTGGAGAGATATTGAGACTGAGCTGAACATTGCACTTACAGGGGTTGATGCCTATACAGTTTAAATTGCAAATAATGGCATTTATCTTCTCACAGCAGCATTCAGTGGACTTTCATAGTGTTTTCTAGAAAGTATTATTTAGTTAAATGGCATTAATTCCTGAACGAATTAATGAATATTTTCTGTCACAGTTCAAAAATAATTCTTTGTGAAAGAGTAAACACAGTAAGGGATTGTGTAATTTTATGAATTCTCTGGAAATGCATAGCCTTATGACACCTATTCTGAATCGCTGAATCACTTGTTCTGTGCTACAGAGGATTACTCTGGCATGTAAATATCTGACTGGGAAGGAAGATATCAAGGCATCAACACTTAACAGCATCATCCAAGTCTAACCATTGAAAGTACTGGTCTTTGTCCACTGACTTGTTAAGGTCATTTTGTTTATGTGAAAAAAGACAGAAGTTTGAGCCCTGCAGATCACAGCAGATTTATGAATGGAAAACCCCCAAGCCTCTGGGGAAATATTTGGCAAACTTGACAAAGGTAGGGAGGAGGTAAGAAAGTAAAATCCACTGTAAAATGCTAGACAATATTTAAATGTTTATTTTTTGGATTAAGGGAATTTAAACAGTATTTTATATGTGAGTAAAATAAAGAGAGCATGGCAACAACAGCAACAACAAAAAAATCTATGCTTCTTATTTTGCACATGCAGACTGTTCTGACACTGGAGTTTATCACGTCAGGATAATCTATCTTACTGTCTTTATCATGCAATATTAAAGGTGTCAACCTGTTACTCATTTTCCAATATAAGGAAATTGAACCACTCTTCTGATAGCTCATGTTTCATTGACCTGTCTTTTCAGCTGCTAAACTTCCTGATTGAACAGCTCTAAAATTATTGATTAAAGATTATTTCATCATGTCACTAGCTATCTCAGTGTTAAATCAAAAAAAAAAAAAAAAAAGTTATTTTGTGCTCTCTCAGCTTTGCTTCTTACAGCCAAGTTAGCACTAAAAGCATGAGACCATATAACACAAAAGAAGTACCGTCAGCAAAACATATAAACAATTAACTTGGCTTAAAAATATAAACAATTTCTGTTTTATAATGAGCAAATTTGGGCCAATACTGTGATCTTCCACAGCTGACAGAGGAGGACTGATGTCCTTCAGAGAAATGGCAAACTGTGCAGCAGACAGACAGATAAAGGAAGATAAAAATTTTAAATGTGTATCAAGAATTTAACTACAAAGGTAAAAGCTAGTTAAAAGGAGGAACTCAGGACAGATTTGTTTAGGCCTCAATAGTGAGGATGAAAAGTATACATCTGTGACTGATCTGAAAAGCAAAAAGATTGCTTTTACAGATATTCCAAGAAAAAAACAAAAACAAACACCACAAAACATATATCCTATGTAAAACCACCTCTTGCTCTCCCAGTGACATAGAGATAATTTCACATATTTCAGCATTTTTTTCTCAGAATGATCAGAGTAAATATTAAAATATTTGCAGTGTTCCTAGAACAAATGGAAAAGACAGGTGAAGTGGTATCAATACAAACGGCAAAACCAGGAACAACCTGTCAAGATGCTTTCTGTCTCTTTACAGGGTAATGTTCCAGAGACTAGTACATGTTCATGATCCTGCAAATCCCAATCTGACTGTTTCTGACTGTCATGTACTTTGCAGTCTCCCTCACTGCCCCCAGTCCGAATTCTTCTCAAGCTTTAATAAAGAAAACAAGAGAATACGTCATGCACCTTTTAAGCTAGTCCAGACCTGATGTTTTGAGGCACTTATTGCTAAGGCACTCATCCATGACCTTTCCTTTACCTTGAAGAACGCAGATAACTCTTGAAAGTCTTGAAAACACAAGACTAATTTAACACTGCTGAAGTTTTCCCTTTTAAAAGGAATAAGCCAAAGCTGACTTGTCATCTAGTTAAGATGACAAAACTGTCTCCTCTAGAGATGCAGAAACACTGAGGAAAGAACACAACAACCTCTCTTCAAGATCTTATAAGAAGAAACCAAGAAGAGAACATATTTGGGAAAGAACGAGATATTCTCAGGAGAACATAGCTTTCCTTCAAACTGATCCATCAACTCACTATTTCTGTGCATTCTTTAAAAAAAAAAAAACAACAAAAAAAACAACACAAAACTACACAAACTCTAGGAAATAGGTAGTAGGTCACAAATGGTATTTGAAAAGCCAAGTAAGAGATGTGCACTAGAAGAAGAAGAAAATAATGCAGTCACTTGTAGCTTCCACAAAAAAAAAAGGGACTTGGTCATGGAAAAAGACTGGGCTGATTAGACAGAACAGTTAAACTAATGAAAGCAGCGTGACTCACTGCTTGGTACTTGCTAGTCACATGAGTCTCAGTTGTGTTACTGGAGGTTCAAATAAGGGCATATCATGATAGCAGGAAAATATTTCTATATTTTCCAAAATTATAATCAAGTGAAGACCCACTGTCAGGAGTCCAAAATGACTCTCAAATGCCATCACCCAAGTTAGCTAATATGTTTGTCTTCACTTGGAATAAGTTATCAGTTTGAAAGTGTGGAGGGTGAGGAAATCCAACTATTTTTAAAAAGTCTGAAAAGATTACAAGGACTGACAAATGATCGTGGTGTTGAAGAATACACCCTGTACTTAGTATAATGGAAAGTTATTTTACTAGGGCTACAAAAGCCCTAGTTTTCCAGAGCCTAATGTAAATTTATCAAACGGGGAGGCTTCCCTCCCCCCCATTTTATCTGTTGCTAGTACTGTACTTCTATATGCATTGGCAAACAGGCTAGAGCAAGAAAAATCTGAACATTTTATTTTGAAACGGCTGTTTTGAAACAGAATATTTCCTTTGTCTTAAACAGAAGAGTCAACAAAGAAAATGTTAAAGTTGAAATTGATTTTACCTGTCATTTCTGTTCTAGCCTGAACACTTCAAGATGACAGGAGATTAAAAAAATTCTTTTTTGCTGAAAGTTATTTGAAGGGCCCATGAACTGGCTTTCAAAAACCTTTAGCATGATATAAAGGAGGAGAACTCATAGGACTGTAACCTTTATTTTCAAAGATACGTCATCAGAATAAGGCTATAAAGCAGGTTTATAACTGAGTTCCTTTAGTTTAAAAAAGGGGTAATTGATAATTGATGAAGAATAATAATGACAAGTTGTTGACCAAACAGAAGCATTTGAATTGCTATATGACAGGAAAAAAGATACAAGAAGATCTTACAAAGACAATAGATTTTTTTTTTTTTTAATGAACTGTTCTCTGAATTTATTCTCTGAAGTTTCATCACAATAACAGCTAGAAGTACATGTAGATCATATCTAATTAATTATTTGCTCCAAATTACTCAGCTTCTTCCTATTAAGCAAGGAATTGTTTGGATCAATTTATGATAAAGACCAAGATAAGGTTAGTCCAGTTTCAGGATAAAGTATGAAATTAACATTTTTATGCTTTTACCTAACTTACTACAGCTTTGTCAGCGGAATGCATCTTTTTCAGCATCTAATTTTAAAGAAGTATCAACTTTGGGAGAGACTTTTTCAGGAAAACGTTACTAATGATTTCTGTCACTGTGTGATGGGAATCCTATTGTATTAAAATTCTAGCTATTAACATAAAAAAACAGTAAGCAATTATATGAAAATAGAATCTGTTTTTAAAAAGTCTAAAAAACAGCTTTCACACTTGAATTTTAATGCTGTTAATATGTGCATTTGAAGTAACTTCTTTGGGCAAAAATCATTGACCAATACTCGCCTTGTTCTAGTGATGATAGATACTTTAACATTAATCCTGGAGGCCAAACATCAGTGGCTTAAAAAATTTCAACGTCTGTACAGGATCTCCACTGCCATGTTAATCAAACTGTTATCATTATGTTGCCTTTTCCTTAATTTGCTCATCTTCCCCTTTGCTAATTGTTCAGCCCTGATGTCTATAATTTATTCAGAATCTCAAATGGTTGCAACAATTTCATTTCTAAAACCCTACTCGTGCTTTTTATATTTTGGCTACTGCTACCAGAATTACAATTTTCAGTTGTATTGCAGTCCGTTTACGTTTACTTGACCATATCAGATGTCATTCCAGGAATGCGCAGTACTTGAATTACACATAAGTTTACAACTAACTGTAGAAAACATTTGCTTTCACTAAACACAGTATAGAGCAAAGGAGTTTAGCAGAAAAGATGTATGTACAATGACTATTTTGCATGCTGATCTGGTCATTATCTTGGATTTTAATTTCATATTGTGTCTTTCCATCTTGCTGTGTATTTCAGAATGCCTTCATTTCAAGAGAAGTCTCCAAAGCTGCACAAAATTTGTACTATCTTTTGCAAAATATAGACTCCAATCTCATAGCAACATTACTGAAGCTAGTTATCAATTATGCCACAGCTAATTCAGTCTAATTAATCCAGCTATAGCACTGGAAGATCCTCTTTGTCGAACCGCCAGATAAATCAGCTTCAGGGCCAGAAACTGCAAGCAGAGCAATTCAGGCTGGTCACATGGCACCTTGCCAGAGGATTTGGCTCTACACCTTTTATTAATTTGTCTTTTTGTTCTGCTTACGGAGAACTTAGAACAAAAGGACTCTAATGCACAGCAAAGAGCTTAAAAAGCTACTATTATCTGAAAAAGCCCCAAAATGTAGTATAAATGAATTTTAACTGGAAACTCAAGTTTTGTAAGGCATTCCTAGAGGATGAAGGTTCAGCACAATGTCTGACACAGAGACACAAATTAACAAGCATTGACAAGCCTTTCTGCCAGTCCTCTTTCCCTCTTCTTCTCCCCAAATACACAGAACTGAAATGATGTGACTGTTATTTTGGTAAACAATCAGTTTTCTGGTTTTTGACATCAATTCCAAGGTAGGCTTTTATTTGCCCTACTGTGTTTTTTGTTTGTTTGCATTGGTATAACTCCTGTGATGTCACTAATTTCTGTTTCACAGTAGTGCAAAATCAAGGGTGGACAGATGAAACACTAGGGTTTTCTCTGGGTGGCTTTAGGCCTAGAAAAGTGAAGATACAAAAATGAAGTAAGTGTATTCAATACATGCAGCAGGTAGTACCATCCCACCTGTAAGACCCAGAAAGGCGTTAGCTAGCCATCGGACACAGGTCCCCTCTCAGAGACTGATTCTGTCTCACAGCCACTGTGGAGCAGGCTTGGGCTGGTTCTTCAAGGCCTGAAATCTGTTTCAAATAATCACTTTTTTCTCCTTTGCAATACCTCATTTATGAGTTTAAACACTTACATAAAAATAAATAAATAAATAAAATCTCTAGGCTTCACACCAGGAATAGTGTTTTTGATACTTTGTAATACCAGGAAAAAATCTTATTTATCAGCATTTTTCCTAACTCCTACCATGCCTAATGGTACGCTAATGAAGTTTTTTCATTTATCTCAGCAATCACATAATTTAAAATGTACTTTAGCCAAGAGGATCGAGAACACTTGGTTATCAATAAATTAGTGTCCCTCAAGCAACAATCACTCCTGACATCTGGATAACCAGCACTCTGAATTTAAATACCTAATGACAACGATGAGGGATTACTGGAGAGAAGTTCACTTCAGATGTGTTGCTTTGCATAAATTAACCTGATCAGCCATAAGTGATTGTAAAGTAAGCAAAACTGAAATACTGATTAGTGGAAACCAAACCATTCAAATTAACAAATAACAGATGTTTGTAATAGAGCTCTGAAGTTTCCATAAAGAAAGGCAGCTTTAGTTGATTTTCATAAAACACTGTTATGTACAGGAGAGAAAATCTTGTACATGGGTATTCATGCACCCATGCAGGCACAGAAGAAAGAAGAAAACTAGTAGATGAAGAAAAAGTACTCATAGTGAAGTCCTAATAGAAAGCTGCAACAAAAAAAAAAAAAAAAAAAGAGTGAATGAAATCAGTAATGCAATGAACAGGGGATTTACTTGCTGTTACTCTAACTGTACAATAGTCTGAGAATCCATTATTTGAAAATGAGCATTAGAGCAAAGAATTGCGTGACCATCATTAACTGCTCATAACAGAAAACAATCTAAAAGGTCTTAATGTTTTGCCTAACATCTTAGGTCAAAATGGGAAAAAATGTCTTTTTTTTTTTTTTTCTTTCTCTCCAACTGAAAATTGTGTGACTTAGCTGTAACTTCTTTTCCACATTTGGTATGTTCTTTTGATAGAAAAAAAAAAAAAAAAAAAAAAAGAAGAAGAAGAAAAAAATACTGGCATAATGAATACCTTGCCATATTGATGAAAAAGAACAGATTTAAGAACAGCCAGCCTGACTTTGGACTAAAGAAAGGGACCTGAGGAAGCGTGGTGGGAGATTTTATTTTCCCTTTCTCCACCTCTTACAGCTCTTTAGTCCCTTATTTTTCTACAGAGTGGCTTGAACTACGAAAGCTGCACATAAGCCACACTTTCAGAAATCACAACATTTTTTGTCTTCTCTCAGGTAATACAAACTGAAACAAATCTTTTTAAAATAGAGTTAGTAATTCCGGTAAGATTCAGGTAAGCTTTCCCTAACTAGAACTCTAAACAGCGAGAGGAAAAAAAAGAATGTTTTGGGAATCTTACCCAAAGTATTTGAAATATGAAACATAGTCTGTTTTTTTTGTTTGTTTGTTTGTTTTTGTTTTTGATTTGTTTGTTGTTTTTTTTTTTTCTCCATTCTTTGTGCCTTTAAGAAAAGCTGAAAGGATTTTTATGATAGTTCTTACAATGGATTTAAGCCAGCATAACTTAAAATGAAGCTCTGAAGCATACTTAAGACTAATTTTGTAACAATAAAAACATATTCTTTCTTGGTGAGCCTGAGACAGGATTATCTGATATACTTTATTTATTCACATACTTTACTTACTAATAACAATTTATAACTATTAAGAATTCAAATTTAATATAGAACTACAAGTTCAGATTTAGGAGGTTGCTATAAATCTATGTGATTTCATCCTCTTAAAGTGTTATGAAATGCAATTCTCTTTTGTTCTATTTCTGAAGTAAAACAAATTGAAAATATTTTAGGGAATTTGCCTTTTAAGGGTTCATGTGACTACTTTGAGAAGAATAAGTTTGGGGAGACTATGCTTCAGTAAATGAATTCTTGGATTCCAGCTGATGAATATTTGGCTCAATTTAAAGAAATCACCTAATGTCTACTATCTTTTTATTATGAGTAAACATCATTTACCACTATTAATTGTGACGCTCCAGTTAAAGTGCTATAAATCAGAAGTTATCTCAAGCTCATAGGGTTTCTGACTTTGTTAAAGTGAATAGTGTTAGCTAGCTGACCAGCGATCAGAGACATCTGGTTTATTTCTTCCTTTGCAGGAAGAAAAAAAGTGCATGCAGATTAAGATTTCAAGATGAATCTTTAGATTATACAAAATCATTAACGTAAATATTAGCAGCATTAGCAGCACATAGGTGTAAGTTACATGGATATTAGTTGTTCACAATGAAGTTAGAAAAGATAATGCACCGAAAAGTCTGTCTCCATTGTAGATGCAGTTTGGCAAAACAATATATTTGCATAGGCTCCTGATGGATGTAACCTCCACATTGTCTCTACCTCCATTCTCGCGACCCCAGTCCAGCTAAATCAACACATTATGAAGACCTTTCCTGACACCAAATGTTTTCTCATTGTCAACACACATGAAAGCATGCTCTATGAAACAGCTTAAATTAGAGCAATACTATCGAGGCCCACTTCTAGCATGGCACAGAGGGCAGAAGACAGTGCTGGGAGGAGGAGAGGCTTGCTCTGACTGTGATCTGCTCCATCATCCTAATCCCCACACACCCTTCTGCCAGGTCTCTGTTCATATCTGATGTGCCTGCTTGGAGAGGAGGTTTTATGGGGCATGGCATTCAGAAGGGTGCCTGCAAAAAGGCAGCCCTGGTCTCAGCAGGGATTTTAGCACACAAGCACAATAGCTGTATCACACCATTAGAAAGGGGACTGAGAAGGCAGAGTATTGCAACACAGCATTTGCCAAAGGCTTTGTGTAGCTAAAAGCTTTGACAGACATCTTAAATCACAGGCAATAGGATATGAAAGGATATTTATAATGTAAAATCAATGCCTTTGTATACAGGATTACTTTTATTGTTTATCATGTTAAAGACAGTGACATGTACTTAAAAACAAACAAACAAACAAAAACAAACAGAAAACAAGCAAAACTGGAAGACCTTAAGTGCATTTGACCCTATACTATTATCTGTATCCTATTCAGTGAAAACATTAAAATATTTAATTCCTAATGCTTCCCTGTATACAATATACAGAATATTGCTGGACCTGTCTGGAGAGTAAATGCTTAAATGGACAACTTTTATTATGATACATCATTTCAATGAAGATTTAATTCCTAAAAATATTTTTTTTGTTTCACTAGAGATCTCAATCCAGCCACATTTATGTTTTATAGATTGAATGTGGCAGTTGTATCAGTAACAGGATATTTGTAATTGTAACTTACAAGATCACATTCCAGTACTTAAAATAGTTGTTGACAAGACTCAGTAGTAAGGTCAAATCCTTTGTAACTGTGTATTATTTAAAAATATCTTTTATGTTTTCCAAAGCTGCAAATCCACAGAAACAAGAACTATTTCTCCATGTGAGAAACCAACCTGGCTAGAAAGTGATGTGAAACCATGTACATGATTTAAAAAGAAAAAGAATTAAAACAAAAATCAAACAGTGATAAAACCTAGAAATGCCTAGATAAGCATGCCAGAGAAATCATTGGCTATTAATAAAAAAAAAATAAAAATACAAGTTTCTGAAATGTATCAGGAAAAGAAAAACCTCACATGACTTGTAAGACTTAAGAGTGCAGAAAATCAAATCTGTTCAATACCCATTTCTGCCATGTAGCTGGAAAGAAGGAAGAGGCTGTGTTCTTTCTGCATGATGTTGAAAATCTGTACCAAAGATAAAGCAGGATTTCTAAGTGAAAATACTTGCAAACCAGACATGGGGATTTGAAAGGAATTACTTGAGAAACACTTTAAAACTAATGTAGTTATATAACAAGGTTTGAAATCTGAAGAAAATACCAAGAGACTAGAGGCTTGTAGGGTTATTTGAATACAAGCAAGGTCTCTGCAAATCAGTGTCTATAGTTCTTAGGTAACACTTCGTAACATTTAATTCACATCTTACCATGGAACTGGAGACAAGAAAATAACGTGATGAAGTGTACTTTCATGGTAGAAGAGCCTTCATTACTAAACTTCTAAAAATGCAATCATCTTTGCCAACTGTATTGCTATTAATTCTCCCAGACTAGTCAAGATGTTTATCCTACAATCACATGGCTTTTAGATTCAGTGAGGTAGTCCTTTCCCTTTTCAAGTCCCCACAGATTGCTTTAGATTACAGTTTAGGTTAAGGCGTTATTACTCAGATGTGGAGCTGAGACATTGGCATATGTATGGCAAATGTTTCTGCTAATTTTAGGTTTCTGAATCAGCTTCATAGATTACTTAAAGCACAGCTTTCACAGATTTCAGTGGCAGCTGTGAAACGATCACTGCTACACCAGGATTATCAAGCTGACAACTAGAAAACCTGACATATAATTATTTTCCTTTTATGAAGCATTTAGAGCATCCCTGTTGGGAGCAAGAAACAGGAAGAGAAATCAGTTTTCCACAGCAGAGTTCAGTTGCCTTCATCACATGGACATCATTTTATAATCTCCAGCCTCATTCATAATTTATCTTTCTTTTCTGCCACAGGTTAAGATGGTCACACAGCATAATTCACCACACACTCATTCTTCAAGTGCATGAAGCACAAATTCTTGGGGAGCTACAGCATGAAAAAAATGTACTACATGCACATAGGCTAAATTAAGTTTAGGACTCAGGATGAATGATGCCAACACTGAGTTTGTAAAAGTAATAATGTTATTTGATGTAGGTATCATCCTGGGTTCTTAAAGAGGAAATCAGTTTTCCTCCCACATTTCATAACACAACGCACCACTAGTTCAGAACATTTAGCTCTGCAGACCTGAAAGCATTAATTATCAACCCCTGAGCAGAGGTGTTAGGCAGGAGGTAGAGACATTTTGCAACGAGACAGTAAGCAATGTGATAATCCTAAGCTTCCTTCCAGGCTTTGTAGCAGAGCAGAGAGAAGCCTCCACCAAGCACAGCTCCTTTTTCCACTCAGCCTCTGACCTTATTCTTCAGGCACTCTAGTCTCCTCTCTGAGCTCCTTGTCTTTTCCTTTAATTAATTCACTGTTCCCTGCTGGCTCCCTTTTACACTGCCCTTTCCCTCAGCCTCTACCATCTCAGACTTACAGCCTTTCTGATTTCCATTTTCCCTTTCTAAGTAGTGTTAGCTTTTCCCTTCAGCTCTCTGCTCCCTTGTCTCACCTCCCTCTCCTGTTAGCCTCTACTTTAAGTCTCTTCACTCAGTCCTTCCCCATACATTTACATCTTTTCTGTCTTTCATACACAACCAGAATGACCTCCTGATCCTCTCAGCTTTGTACAACCCCACCACCTTGAACAAGTAATTTCAAAGTCTGATTTGATGTCTTCAAAGAATAGGGTATGCAGCACTGCCAGGACACCTTCCCTCCGATCACTGGTGGCAGTTCCTCTGATGAGCTTCAAGCTGGTCTCTAGCATTAAGGCAAATTATTGGAGAAGCTTCATTTTTACACGATGGCAAGTAGGCTTGAATGGGCTCATCCCCTCTAGTGAGGATGGCCTGTAAGAGCACTATCTCTCAGTGATTTTGTGGGGGAATACTGCAGGAGCCCTTATTATTTTAAGAAAAGTGATTTTGTACTGTAATCACTAAAGAAAGGGAATATTTTCAGAAAAAAAGTTCTGAGTGGTTACAAAGCAACAGAGAAGGTACCTGTGGACATAAAAAGATTTGGTATCGTTGCTCATACTGTGCAGATGGTGCACTGGAAATTTGCTTTGCACAGAAAATTGCTATATTCATATTTGGGCTTTGCTTAGCAAGCACAGAACACTTGAATTTCTAATAATAGAGGTACAGAAATCTTTATAGTAGGCATGCCATTTCTCTAAATTCTGTACAGAAAGTTAAAGGTACACTTCGGTGCAAGATTATTCCCTTCCCCAACAAGTTTCAAGCATCTGATTCGAAGCAAAATGATATGATATTTGCTTAACACAGGATTTCTGGAAGCACTCAACACAGGTGAAGTACCAAGTCCTCTTGAAAAATTCAAGTGATTTTAGTAAAGTTTTATACAAGTGTCTTTTTTTCTCAAGGTGGAAAAAAAAGTCCACACTGTACGTTAAATTTCAGAGCAAATGGTTAAATACTAGTAGAGTTGCTATAAGGAGTTAAGACAGGTTGGCAAGGTGGGTAGCCCTGAGTGCTATAAACGGAGAGGTGCAAGTAGCCTTGCCCACACAGCAGTTGCAGGCAGACCAGCCTGTGCCAATGACAATGCTGTAACTTCCAGAGCTTCACTTCATCACTGCATAGACTAATTGAAGCTAGGGGAACTCTTGCTCAGGAAATCTTGTTTTCATCCCTAATTTTCTGTAAAGACATTATTTTGTGTTATACATATCAATATATGAGAAGCACATTTTTCTTCTAATCACAGGGAAGCCAGTTGGATTAATGCCCAAGTGAAAGCAAAGAGAAATTAACCAAAAATCATTATTACACAATGATTATTAGAGCTTGTGCAATGGCTAAAGTAACTTCACTTTCCTATTTACAAATCTAGAAGTGGTCATAAAATTTGTTACAAAAGATGTAAACGAGAGCATGATCATAAACATGCACTCCTCCAGAAGACTTGGGATGGTCTCTGTGCCGTGTTTGACAGAAAGCGTTTGGTATAAGAGGTCCTGGCCTTGAAAACAGCTGTCATGTGCATGAAGCACAAAAACGGCTAACAACTTTCAGATGGTTTTAATAAAGTTTTCCTTGTCATTTTGAAATGAGGGTAAGGAAAGAAAAGATGAATATAAAAAAAGGAAGAACAGAAAAAGAAGATGGAAGGAGAGTTGTACGCACAAGCAGAAATAGGATTGGAAAACTTCAGGTAGGAGCACGGAGCACACGGATAGGTTTAGAATAGTAATGATCCCTTCTGCAATTCACTTTGAATAGTTTAATTTCAAATACTAATGTTCAATTTTAATTGTAATTCTCAGCTTAAATACTTATGTTCAATTCTAAATACTATTTTTCAATTTTTCTTAATGAATTGTTTGAAGGTCTGTCAGTTAGCAGCCGAAGTCCAGGAGAACAAGATAGCTTTTGTCTCCAGAAAGTAAATCAAAGTGACTCTAAAGACAGGCACCTGCACTGGTTGAGGTGATTACAGCTGGTTATTTTACTAACAGGGAACATGTGGCAGCACCCCATGCAAGGCCAGCCACGTGCCTAAGCAGCCTACTAGCTTTGCAAGTGGGGCAAACACCCTGGCAGGCATTTGTCCTAACTACCCATGCAATGCTGCCAGAACCTGACCCTTCAATTTGCTTTTTGCTGTGATAAAATTGATAGTGTTGCACTGTTGAAGAGTGTGGTACTTTTTTTCCCAAAGAAAATCCTTGATTTGATACAGTACAGTCTGCATGGGACTGCATGCAGGCACTTACCAAGAGTTGCTGGTATATAAAAAGCTACATTTCCACTAGTTGATTGTCTTTTTAAATTATTTTTTCTCTCTTATTATTTTTAATGAGAAAAAAAAAATCATCTATAAAGATTTAATAAGGAACTTAAAGTTGTAGGATAAGATAAAACAGTTATTGAAATTATTTGGGTACAACTGTAACTGCTGAATGGGAAGCTAAGCAGATGTTAATGGCTATGGGGAGGTCAGGCATCAGAAACTTTTGTAGGACAGTTCTTTCTCATTTGACTTATTTAGAAGCATCTCTGAATTGTGGAAATAAAAAATAATAATAATAAAAAAAAAATAAATAAATCTCTGCAACTGAGCTTCTGGCAGCCCATAAACTACAAATTCAAATTCTAAGCACAACTATACTTGCTTCAGAAGTGTTTGTTTTAATATCAGTTAAAGACTTGAGCAAAGTTTAAATCCATTGTGCAGATGAAATCAGCTGAATTGTAAATGTGGTTACAGTTCGGATTGCTGGCCAAAACTCCAGAAGGTGGTGAAGCTGTGAGCTGTGCTTTGAGCGAGTTCAGGAGAAGTGGCACTAAGCAGGAAGTAATTTTGGTGCAAAACAGAGCACTATCAGGCAGCAAGGTCTCCAGGCATGCACACTCTTTAATTTGTGACTGCACTGCTTCTCTCTTTCCAACAAACCTAGATGAGCCATACAGTTTTCTTCTGTAATTAAAATACTCTATAAATGAAGAGAGAATAAACACCTAAAAACATAATGGACATAATAACTACAGTACTAGAAGGCCTGTAGTCATTCACAGTCCTCACCTGCAGTCCTATTTTGCAATATGCTTTAATGTATTTTGATTTTGATTGTATTTTTTTTAAATTCTACAGCTGAGATGAATTTAACGCAGCAGAAATTATGTCTACAATAATTTGCACATCTTGTATAAATGTCTCAACGTTTTCCTGTTTTGATAAAGAAACTGTAATGTGAAAGGCTTAATTTGTTTGAAATTCTTTAGCTTTTATTCTGCATACATTGAAGTGCTACCTTTAAATATTGGATTACTGCTTATGGATAACACAGCTGCATATGAAGCCATGCTTTGCTTACAGGCTTGTTAAGATCTCATTATCATAGCCTGCTTAATTCCAAATACATTCATATCACTTTTTTTTTTTTTTTCCATGCTTGCAGCTAGCATATTATGTATTCCTCCAAAACATAATAGAGCTGCTTAGAGTTTTCCTGCAAATTTAACTGAGCTTTGCAACCATCAATAAAACTGTAAGTGGGGCTCTATTTGCCAGTCATAATGAGGGCAATGTCCCTTGTAAATCTTATGTTACATGGCATAGTATGTACAGGTAAACAGAAACGGGTTTAATTTAAAAGCAACAGAGAGTCAGTCATTGTTCAATACAAAAAAAAGTGGCAGAATTCAACCTTACATTGTTAGCTACTCCTTGGAAAAATCAGCAAATTTGTTAAAGTATTTCAGCTACAAATTTAGTAAACCATTACTTAAGTATTAAGTAGTGCAACAACAAGAAAATTTAAGTATACAAATGACAACTGAAGAAAATGATAACCATCAAAAATCTAACATGTAGATCTGTATCAGCAGCTGCACAGGATCAGCCTTACCCAAGTAGAAAGCAGCACTTACAAAGGGGGTACTCAGCTGGAATGAGGAAAACACTACTAAAGCAAGCAGAAGGTCAGGTGAAACTCCCACCATACCAAAGTGTTCTGCATCTGAAGGAAAACTTAAATTTTATTTGGTCTACATCCTGCATACTACAAAGCTTATCACACTGAATCAGACGGTAAAAAATCCTGCTACCTGAACACAGCCTACTTTGCAAGAACTACCAATTGTACTAGCATTGCACAGTATCACTACAAACTGCTGGATGAAGTCTGAAACATGGATTTCAAGGCATCTGAAATGAGTTGGTTCCATAGGTACCTTCATTAAATATTTACACCAAGTATTTATGCAGTTTAAACTGTTCTTATTTTTGAATTTCAGCTCATAACTATTAATAGCAATTCTCAAAGCAACAAATACAAAAAGATTTGATCCTTACATGCAGCTAGTAACCTTGAGAGACTGCATTACACTTAGATTTTTCAAAGAATAATCGCTATGAGCAACTGTAAAATAACACGGGGATATTATAGTTTAAAAAAGCTACTACTTAAGTTTATTAGCTATATGCTGTGCAATGTTCAAAGAAAAAAAGCCAGGTGTACTTACCCTTTGTTCCAATAAGCAAGAATATATAGAAGCAGTAGTCAGATGTCATATCTGTCCTTCAGCAATTTAATGAATAAAGTCAATACACGGCGTCCCTTAAATTGCACCCCAGCCAGTGAGCTGCTGGTGCGTTCTGCCTCTGACAGTCTTCAGCAGTGCATGAAGCAAGCTCCCTTCTCTCTCCTGGCTTCCTTGCTTGCTCTCCTTTGCACTAGGTCTCCTTCTCTCCCCCCTTCCTGGCACACAGACACACACCCTGCAGCAAAGATCAGGGAGAAAGTTTCAGGAGCCACCCCAGCTCCTCGGGCTCTTCTTTACATGCCGTGGTGTGCTCTGTCCAGTGGCAGGCAAGGGCTGGGCTGTGTGCATGGACTCAGGTCCACCCCAGGGAAAGCTGCTGCTGCACGAAACACAACCAGATCCAGAGAATTGTCATCAATAGTCTTTTTTTTTTTTTTTTTTTTTAAAGTTGCAATACTTCAAGAGGCTCAAAAAGTACGATTTTATTTAGGCAAATCTGTTTGAAGCTAAACATTTTGTACAGTTTAGATAAAAGCTGGTGGTTTCTCAAGTAAGGGGAAGTGAAATTTATAAACAGTCCCTTTCTAAACCATCCGGCCCCTCACTGAAATACAAAAAATGCACAAAGTAATTTATTTCCAATAACAGCATGTCACTATTTTTACACATTAACCAGTCTTCATAACTATTGCTAAAGGAAACAATCTGAGGGAGCAAAGAGGGATGTTCAGAAACATATACTGTGTGGGACTAAGATTTTTCAGATTCTTCTTATTTAAGTACATTGAGACATTCCTCTCTGGCCGTTTCCAGTAGATCATGCAAGTATTATCTAAACTTGATCACATATATACTCACACAGGATTATAAATCTTTTTTAATGACAGGAAGGCTAACACTCATCAGCACAATAAGATATATTTCAAAAAGAGTAAAAAGAGTCAGTGCATTGAGGTGAACTCAAGGGGAGGAGCTAAATTTCATCTGCCATCAAAGATTAGATTTTTTTTTTTTTTTTTTTTTTTTTTTTTTTTACAGTCTTGATAGTTTCAACAGCTTGTCAGGATGGCACGGGTCAGGCAGCACTAGTATCATGCCAGCAGCTACCTCAGGTGCTTAGGAAGGAATCACCTCAAACTATGGAAGCACATCCATGCATGGACACATATATGAAATAGCAAATTTAGAGAATGGGAAAAAATCTTTATCATAGTAAAAAGGAAAGACCACATTGTTGCTATGCAAAGTTGTCTGCAAAATAGGTATTATGAGCTATCAGTCTTTTGGTTTCCAATATAAAGGAAACAGAATGTAGAACGGGTAAAAGGTTCTTGTTTACGGAAGACCCCAAAATTCTGTTGGCATCCACTGTACCAACACTAGTATTAGGCAATGTAGGAATAAAAATGGATTAAAAGGATTAGGGACCTATGAAATATTTCCTTTATAAGGTGGAGATTAGTTTTGGACTATGTCACAGAATCACAGAATTTTCTAGGTTGGAAGAGACCTCAAGGTCATCGAGTCCAACCTCCAACCTAACGCTAACAGCCCTCCACTAAACCATATCCCTAAGCTCTACATCTAAACGTCTTTTGAAGACTTCCAAGGATGGTGACTCCACCACTTCCCTGGGCAGCCTGTTCCAGTGCCTCACAACCCTTTCAGTGAAGAAGTTCTTCCTAACATCTAGCCTAAAACTCCCCTGGCTCAACTTAAACCCATTCCCCCTCGTCCTGTCACCAGGCACGTGGGAGAACAGGCCAACCCCCACCTCGCTACAGCCTCCCTTGAGGTACCCATAGAGAGCGATAAGGTCGCCCCTGAGCCTCCTCTTCTCCAGGCTGAACAAGCCCAGCTCCCTCAGCCGCTCCTCGTAGGACTTGTTCTCCAGGCCCCTCACCAGCTTCGTCGCCCTTCTCTGCACCCGCTCAAGCACCTCGATGTCCTTCTTGTAGCGAGGGGCCCAAAACTGAACACAGTACTCGAGGTGCGGCCTCACCAGAGCTGAGTACAGGGGGACGATCACCTCCCTAGCCCTGCTGGTCACGCTGTTCCTAATACAAGCCAGGATGCCGTTGGCCTTCTTGGCCACCTGAGCACACTGCTGGCTCATATTCAGCCGACTGTCCACCATCACTCCCAGGTCCTTCTCTGCCTGGCAGCTTTCCAACCATTCCTCTCCCAGCCTGTAGCTCTGCTTGGGGTTATTGCGCCCCAGGTGCAGGACCTGGCACTTGGCCTTGTTAAACTTCATGCAGTTGACCTCAGCCCATCGGTGCAGCCTATCCAGATCCTCCTGCAGAGCTTTCCTACCCTCAAGCAGATCGACACACGCACCTAACTTGGTGTCATCTGCGAACTTACTGAGGGTGCACTCGATGCCCTCGTCCAGATCATCGATGAAGATATTAAAGAGGACCGGCCCCAGCACCGAGCCCTGTCAAATAGAACTATGGTTGCTGCAAAACAGCCATTCAAGGGTTGACATCTAAATGGCTGCTCTAAAAAGAACATCCAAGGTGGGAAAGTAGGAGGAAGAAACTGAACCAGGAAGGTGAAGAACAGCAGAAATACACTTTCAATGAAAATAGTTGGAAAAATAAAATAAAAGTTCTACCTCGTTACTGCAGGATGAGACAGAACTGATGCTCTAGAGGAAAGTTCCAGAGAATGTTCCAGCTTCCTTTGTGGCCTTCTGCTTCTGATTTAGTCATCGCCATTTAAGATTGGAATTTCTGTGGTTTTGGAATATTTTAACCTGATAATACAATGAAATAAGTGAGCTGTTTCTTAAAAAAAAGTCTGACACACTGCTAAAAAAAAAAAATAAAAATCAAGATTTTCTACCTCAGAGTAAGCAGGAAAGCACCAAAATGCAACACATACCACCCACATATATTTTCTGATGCTCTGCCTCCAATGGGAATTGTCACTTCCAGCTAATGCCTTCCTCTTTTTCAAGGACCTTTAGTAAGGATACTCATTAAAGTTAATTTTGTTGCAAACACTTACTGTATGGAAAATCTACTGGGATCTTCCATCTTCTACATTTCTTATACATTCATAATAAGAATACATAAAGCAGCAACAGTTCACAGCCTTTAGGAGAGAACCATAAAAAAAAAAGAGATGCCCATTCTCTCAGTGCAATTATATTTAAACCAAGTTAGAGAGTTACAGTTAGAGAGAAAAACAAGTACTCTTGGAATACAGAGCAGAAAAAGCAGGAGATGGAAGCTCATCATTAGAACAAAACATGAATTAGGCATTATTAGTTTTTGAAAAATAGTTTAGACTTAACTTATTTGAATTTCTTGTGTGTGTGTGTGTGTGCATTTGAAGGGCAATAAGGACTTTTCTCCTGCCTAAAATGTAAAAAGCTATAAAACATTAGTGCTTTAGAATTTTGTTTTCAAGAAAATAATAGCCTTAGCCCTATAGCAAAAAAAAAAAAAAATCACATTAGAATATTAATCATATTTATAATAATATTTATATTATTTATATTAGCTAATTGAGCGTATACAAATGCTAGCTGTTTTATTTTCTGTCTTCACAGCTACCTGGCATTGGTCTAAAACTGCAGTTTTAAAACTGGAGAAACCAATTTGTGTGGGGAAAAAACCCAAACATTCAACTAACATTGTGTCACCAGTGCCACAAACTATCAGAAGTCATTAATGAACTGTTTCACTAAATCCAAATAATTATGGCTTTTATTTTACTGAGAAGAGTCACCTCATGTTTCTATTAAAAAGCATTAGAAATCGAATTAAGTATACAGGGTTTAGAATAAAATGTTTGTAATTATGAGGCGCTATTAGATAAGCATTGTTGGTGTAGTTCTAGTACTTCATAGTCTTTTTTTCTACAGTTCACATTAGCTACTACATAGAAGGAATTTCATGCAAGTAAACAAATCATATTTGTAAGCATCACTATTGTAAGGATCACCATTAAAAAACAAACAAACAACAACAACAAAAAACAAACAAACAAAAAAAACCCTGCATATCATTGCCCCTGTGGAAATAAATCAGAATTCCTTTACAGCCTTTCAGGAGGTTAATTAATAATTTTTCCTCAAATTCGGACTGCAACATGTTGAACGTTACAGCTGATTCAAGCAGATTCACCAGTACAGAAGGGAGGAATGGTACCTCTAAGTTTTAGTCTATGGGGCAGGAAGCAGATAGATGTGCATAAACTCTACCTGTTACAATGCTGATCTAAGTAATACAGCCCTACTTAGAGTTATTTTTTCTCTTTCCTAATGTGGGAATTTTCCTTGGTTTAATTAAAAGTAGTTTCAAGGATGCATTATGTTTTGTGTCTGAATAAGGACCCATGATGGCTACGTGAATGGTGATTTTATAACCCTAAGAGTTGCTCATTAAGCAAAGGAAATCTTCAGATGAAAATAATGTCAGCTGTTGCCAGCTGTTTTGCTGCCTGAATGAAACACTCAAAGTGCAGAATGATCACTGAAAGCAAAGTTGGGCCCACGTTGCCATCCACTATCATGAAAATACAGTTCACATATACAGAAATACAGAAATGATGCCCCAGGAAGCGAACCTTTTGCTTTCTCAGCTATTTGATGGGCAAACTTTAGGTTTTGTATTATAGCAAAGCGAGTAATTAATATACAGATAAGGCTTCAGAACATAGCACTTAAAATGTAAATTCTTCATTATGTATGTCAATCCTACAATCCCAAAGATTTAACTGTGCAAATGAACTTAATTGGCTTAATTATAATTAATTTGCATTGCTTTCAAAGCTCCATCAGTAAGCTTTACAGACAGCGTAAGTGAGAATAAGACATTTATATTTTATATGGTAACTGTTACCTGTGGAGACATATATTCCTTATATTCCTTATTTAATACTTCCAAATTCCTTAACCTCAGAGCAAAGCAATTCTTAGGAAAAATACCAGAACATTTAAGTAGTGTAAGCACAGAGGATAAGAAAATACCTCATCTACAGCAACTCTTCCCAAGTAGTAAGCTGTACTCAGTACATTTATCTATCTCATACACTTGTGACTCAATCAGTATTGTGGGAACGAGTTATTTTTTCATAAAAATACTGTTTCCTATTGCACAATTGCAGAGATTTAATAGGATTTACCTCGCAAAACCTGAATAGCATGGGACAGCTGACCTAATGGGCCAGACTAACTACACAGAGACCTTTGCAGTAGCATCTCATAACTTCTCACTTCCTTTTCCAGACCTTCTTATCAGCACAGTCACAGCTGAGCTAGGATTACTGGCATTTGCTTCTGGAGGCAGAGACCTTCCTCTGCTGGCTCTCTCCTGAAGGGGATATAGTAAAGATTTTATTTATTTAGTTTTATTTTTTATATATACGTATATCCATCAAGGGTCTCAAAACAGAAAGAGGCAGATACCAGTTCTGCCAACATAATTTGAAGCTAAAGAAATTGTACAAAATTTGTCTCTAACACTGCAGAAGAAAAACAGGGAGGAGCAAGACTAGTCTGAGATAACAAAGAGGAAGAAATTTAGAGACAAAGTCAGTACTCAGTCAGTTAATCTGTTCTCCCAACAAACAGGACCATTCTTGCACCTCTTGCTTTCCCAAGGCCCTATGAGGGAGGCCACCTCCCAGCTGTGATCCGATCCTAACTCCTTCACTAGGTCCAGCACTGTAAATACAGAGTCCAATACATGGATTAAGAGTTTCAGTTTCTGTAGGAAAAAGAGAAGGGGAGAAAGGACTCAGGGATTATTACTTTCCTTTACAGTTGCTTTTCTGTTTGAAAATGGGTCACTAGCTTGGCTGTAGATGGAGGTGTACAAGCAGCATATCTAGCTAGCTCTGAGCTTACTGAAATGCTTTCCTTTCTTTTGCACAAGGCACTCTCTACTGCCAGATGGTTTGGCGACCACGTCCAGCTATCTTCCTTAGCTGGGGTGGAGGAAGGTGCTCAGTCTGAGCAAACTTCCTTGCTGCCTCCCTCATTTCCCCTGTTTTTCTCCAGATATCAGCTCCAGTTGGCTGTTTTGACTGAACAAAACGATAGCTCACCAGCATGCTTGCCTCAAAGCTGTTGATGGAATGTAGAATACATTTATTTCAAAATAACCAAACATACAAGCTTTGCCAATGATATTTTTGACAAATTAGCATTTCTAGTCTTTTGATTAATTAAAGATTTTATTTGCAGTTCTATGATTGTGTGTTTTTATAGTCATGATGTCAATGTCTTTGGTAAATTACTATACCATTTGGGACTCTCATAGGAATTGTATACAATGTCCAGCTTTTCAGGGTGACTCTTTTTCCAGTTATCTCTGTCATATTTGGGGGATTACACTTTTTCTATTTTTTATTTTTTAAACACCAAGGCTTCTAGTTGAAAAGCCAAACTTCCCAAATAAAAACAGCTGAATCTACAATTTTGGAAGATGTGAAATTCATAAAGTGTTCACTAGTAATGTAATTACATATTTTAACATGAGATAGTATCAAAAATAAAATTGTGGACAGTTAAGTCATACTTTGACAGAATGAGCTCTAAGAACATGCAGCTTGTAAAGCTTTGAGGAGGAAAAGCAAACACGTCAATAACTCAACTATGAGAAACTTTGTGCTAGAGAATCATCAAAGCCAGCTTCAAAGTTGGAGAGAAATATCATCATGGTAGCAGAATGGTCAATCCCAGCAAGGTAGACATCATGTAGGGAAAGTTGTGGGTTCACATGTAAATACATGGCATTGCCTTTGAAGGGCCACTGGGAAAAACCCTGTCCAACTTCCACCAACTGACTGAAATATTGTCACTAGTTTATATATCTGTCTAGATTCAGCTTAAGTTAATATCTATCTACTACTCAATTTATGATTATGCATATTATTTCTCTCAAGCAACAGGGAGTACCAAAAAAGGAAAGTTTCTATAATTTGTTTTATCTTTCAAAATGCCATCTTTGTATATATAACCCTATGCAAACATAGATCACAGGAGAGTCAAGGTTATTTCACCCATGGATGTATGTGGAGCTCATGTTAAAGTAGGAGCTGCTGAAATGATGAATTATCTGTAGGATTATCCATACCGCAGTTTGCCACTGCACTATTGTGAAGAAAATAAAACTCTGTAAAATGAACCAGCCTGTTATAAAGCAGGTATGACTTCTAATCCAGTGGCTTTTATGTAATAGCTTAATTTACAATTCTAATTTTGATTTTTTTGCAACAGCCTACAAAAAAACAGAAGAGAAAGAGCAGAGGGGAGCTGTGAAATTCAGAAATCCCAAGGATATCACCATATAATTACAGGTGACCAGTAAAATAAAATTCTCTTACTGTTAGTAAATACTCAGGACCTAAAATCACTGGGGCTTTGAATTTCTTGTTTGGGGTGGTATTTCAATTTGTTCTTTAACATGTACACATTTGATTCAATCAACTAAGAAAATACAGCATTTATCTATATCTAATACTGCAGTTTTTGAGAAGCATAAAATGAAAATTGCTCGACAGGGCTAGGAAAGATGTAGGCTTTTGGAACAGCTGTCATGCTGATAGCCTGTGGTGAAGGAGTTTACATTAAGATTTATTTATTTATTTATTTATTTATTTTAGGTGAGCTTTTCTTCCTTTCCTCCAACTAAATGGTGCATGAAAAAATCAATATTTCTATGAGCAGCTTGAGCCAACATGAGGAATTGATTTCAATTTAATCATACAGTTCAAAAGCACTGTGCATGATACAAGTGGAGAAAGCATTTTCAAAGTAACCACGCAGAATGCATGGTTACACCATAGGAAGTTATGACCTCGGACTTTTTTCTTATTTATTTTCAGATTTTATTTTTAAATAGAGTGGAAATTGCTAGGTTTGCAAGACTGAGTGATGGCTTTACAAAATCAACAATTCAAGTAAAAATATTTGATATCTTCCCCAACTGTCTGGATGACTAATGCTATATATATTTTTTTCCCATTGGTGATATTTTATTCTAACTGTATTTTCTAATACTACTAAGAATATAAATTATAATCCTAATAAATAGTATGGTATCTTTAAAGACTTCATTTAAGGCTTTTTTTTTTTTTTTTTTTTTTATTTATTCCATTTTATTCAAGGCTGATTTCTATGTTAATTTTAGAAAAAATCTTTGTGGTAGGGATAAGAAGAAAAAAAAAACTAGACAAGTGCTTGAACCACTAGCCTTGCAGTGGCATGCTGCATCTTGTGCTCTCTTTCTGTCTCAGTCTGGGATTATTTTTGGTTCAGAAATGTAGCTTCAGTAAGAGAAATAGTTCATTCTCTTCCCCTTGATCCCTTGTATGCTCCTCTATGACATAAGAGAATCGAACCAAATCTTCTGCATCCTGCTCAAAAGCTTTAAGCGCTGGGCTACAACATGAAAAGAGGTAACATGATCAAAACTGGTTGGTGCTGACCCACACTTATGTTAAAGGAAACAGCAGGGGCAATCATTATGCTTTGTATGGAGGCTGACTCTATTTTGGTGCATAGGTATGCTCTGAAATTAAGTCTTCAGAAGGCTCAAGCAGATGAATGCCTAGTTTCTGGATTCTCTTGAAGTAAAGTGAAATAAAACTTTCAGGTGCTTTAACTTAAAGATAACAAACTGTGTCTCCCGTAACCAGGAAGCAGCAATGTAGCAATGATTTTTACTTGTATAGAAACTATGTGATTTTGATAATTTAACACCCTTTTTAGCTTTAGCCCTTATTGAGTGTTTAAAAGATGTGGTATTTCTCTATAGGTTTTGATCTCAGAGAACTGAATGTACATTTTTTGATTACCTACAGTTCTACCCATTTGCTTTTATCTTCAGACCTCTGAGGAAATACAGATTAACAGTTATTATTCTTTTTTGACTTTGTAATTGCCCCACGTTAAAACAAATAAGCAGGAACTTGTGGACAGAGATCTAAGAAACAATTACTGCATTTCTGATCTATGTATGCCTGATTCAGGCACCACTTCAATGCTTTGGTCATAGTGTTGGCTTCCTCCAGAGCTGTATTTCTCTATCAATATATAAAGTCTTATTTTATTTTATTTAAAAAAGATGAATCGATAATGTGTGTGCCGAAATAGTTTTAGTGTAAATAATTGAATTCTAATAATGTTGAGTATAAATCCAAATCCCTGAGGAGAAGGCATTCAGTGTAAGAACCATCTACATTTAGCACAGCTGCTGACACTCTTACAGAACACAAAGCAAATTTGCACTTTTAAAACAAGCATTTGTAATCTGTGATCTACAAATGTGGTGGGAAGCCATAGACCCAATTTTAAAAACATAGACATGATTTTAAAATCAGATAGCCAGGTTTTAATAGCTGCAATATATAACATCTACCTTTTGTTTGGAGTCACTGATTTGGTGTGTCTTCTCAAAGCCTCAGCACTAACAATACTTATGCTGACTTATGGAGCTTATGTGAGTCCATACAATTTACAGCAGCACCTTTGGCTGCCACATAGATTACTGCCTGCATTGTACCAATCTCATGAAAATATTTTGTGACAGCTAATGTCACATCCCTTCAACAACTGAAGAATTACAGTGCCCAATTGTTTCACCACTGCAATCTTTTGGCATTCACAGCCTTGTGAAATATATGGGGAGATGAAGACGTAAAAATGGCAACCCGTGGCAGGGATGTCCTGATGGGGACATGCTGAGGAGAAGGTAGTGCCCTGTAGACTCTTCTGCCTGAGCACTGTCATGAGCAACACTTACT
Source organism: Aythya ferina (assembly GCF_964211825.1). Lineage (NCBI taxonomy): Eukaryota > Metazoa > Chordata > Aves > Anseriformes > Anatidae > Aythya > Aythya ferina. Next base: position 47,410,298 of record NC_140300.1, on the reverse strand, counting down.
ACCCCAAATCTCACTTGAAATGATATGTTTCTTCATGAAACTACTCAAGGAAAAGCACATATGTTTTTATCCCTTTCTCCAGCCACTTGCTAGTTAGAGTAGTGTATTACCCCAAGGTATGATTGAGTTAAACTCAAATCTCGTTGCCTTGTGAATCCTGCAGTACTGGAGTTGTCGGGCACCTGTTGAGACCAGCATCTCTGAAGCAGGTAAAAGAAAGTTCTTTACCCTAGGAAGTAGTTGGGAAGGTGCCTGGCACAGACTCTGGCATGGTGAGGTTGGGATACCTGATTGTCCCCTCCCACAAAGTCCAGCCAACCCTCAGGGGACGTCACATCTGTGACATTCAGTAGCTGCTTACAATGTCACCTCTCACAGCCAGCAGTTTCTCATGTTGTGTCCAGCAGTTTCGTGTGTCCTGGTCAATTAGCTCCACCTCAGGCAGGGGTCCAGTCAGGAGGTAGGAAGCATGAGCACAGCTCTGGATTATCACCATTCTTCTCTTCCTTGGGTAAGAAGGCTGCAGAATACACTTCATATTGTCCTGCAATTACAAATACAACAGGCATAATTCAGTACAGCATAGAAAACCAAAAGGAGAGAATAACACCTTTTCACCTGTCAAAAGACAGATTTGTGAGGGAAGAGTTTTAAGTGTTTTTTCTTGTGTGATGATCAATTTATTCGTAGCTGACCTTTAGTATAAAATCCTTCTACTGTTCTACCTCTTTAGAACATAAGAGGATAGAAAACTAGAAATAAATGATGAAATGGTGAAGTTAATTTTCAGAATATGAAATACATAATTGTTTTTTCATGTCCTGAACAAAAGCTCACTATTTTTTTCCCCTGTATTTTAACCTACATTACGATTTTAATTCTTTGGTCTCCTTTTCCAGTGGTCTCAATAAATGACTCAAAAAACCTCTTTCATGGACCAGGCAACACAAAATATCTGAAAGTAGTAAAAATTTGGATGACTCATCAATGAATTCCTTCTCCCCGTCTTGAGCAGCTGACCAGCAGGAATTAATGATTCTGTTTTCCAGCACAGATGGAACAATTCTTTTCACAGATGTCTGCAAGTGTTGCACTGATAATCTAATTCTTTATCTGATTCTAGGAATGCAAACAGCATTTGGAAATAGCCCTCTATAAACTACAAATTGTTGCAGTTTTTTTCTGTGCTGTTAATAATAACACCTCTGTCTTGAAGCTGGGGATGTGACCTGACTTAAACTAATTCATCCTGCACTCACATGAAGTTTATTACTTTGAAAGAAAATGACTAAACCCACAGAATTTTGTGGTAGAGATGCAGTGGTGTTGGGTACCATTCAGTCCCATGTTACTGTCTAGTTCACATGGGTCATTTCTTTTCATCTTTAATTTTGGAAACAGTTCCTTGTCCCCTAATTATATGCCTTTACAAATAATTTCTGGTTACTGAAGCAACTGAAAGGAAAATATAAATATGGATTGGAAAATTAGAGTATTTTCATTGAAGTTGCCCTCAGGAAAAGGTAAAGTATTACAGCAACAAAATTATTACATATGACTGAAATACTGGATTGTCAAACATGGAATAGGAGAAGGAGGAAAAGGACCTGGGGACATTGGTTGATGAAAAGCTCAACATAAGCCAGCAGTGTGTGCTTGCAGCCCAGAAAGCCAACCGTGTCCTGGGCTGCGCCAAAAGGAGAGTGGCCAGCAAGCAGGGTGAGAGAGGTACCCCTCTACTCTACTCTCGTGAGACACCCCCTGGAGTACTGTCATCAGCTCTGGGGTCCCCAACAAAAGAAGTATGGTCCATTGGATGGCCGTGAGGATGATCAGAGAGCTGGAGCATCTCTCCAATGAAGACAGGCTGAGGAAGTTGAGGTTGTTCAGCCTGGAGAAGAGAAGGCTCTGGGGAGATCTTACAGGGGCCTTCCAGTGCCTAAAGGGGGCTACAAAAAAGCTGGGGAGGGATTCTTGGTCATGGAGTGGACAAGGGATAATGGCATTAAACTAAAAGAGTATGTTTAGATGAGATATTTGGAAAGAAATCTGTATTCAGAAGATAGTGAGGCCCTGGCATAGGCTGCCTCAAGAAGCTGTGGATGCCCCCTCCCTGGAGGTGTTCCTGCCCATGGCAGAGGGTTGGAATGAGACAGTATTTAAGATCCCTTCAAGCCCAAATCATTCTATGATACTATAATTTTGGGAATTCTTCTTTGTAACTGTTGCAAAGTCTAGGAAATCATTGGGGTTGTTTGTGTGTTTGTACAAGGCAGTGATCAGGGAAGAGAAATTCAGTAGATTTCTAGCAGTTATTCTCAAGTTTTCAAGATCTGCTTAAATGAATGACAGGTGAAAGATACTGCATAAGACATCTGCTCATTCTATTTCTTTGGAACCCTTTCCATTGTCAAGTGCTACAGATGAAATTTGTTCTAAGACATCTCATCATCAAATAAGATAGAAGTTGAGTAATTTTTAGTAAAATAACTTAATAGAGAAGTTTTTTTTTTTTTTTTAAAGAAGTTTTCTTCAGGCATGAATCATGAAAAGTCATTAGATGGGATGGGCTACTCTTTAAAATTTTTAAATGAATTTTTGTTTTACTTTGAATTAATTTTGTGTTTCTTTTGGCATAAGATTCCCATCTAGTTCAATTCATATAATTTTAGCCATGTGACTGCATGCACATTTTGTGCATTGCAACTCTGCTGCAATGACATGCAGCTTTTCCTTTGGGGCAAGTTTTTCTCTTCTGTTTATTCCCCATGAAATGAAACAAAAAAATAACACAAAATACTTTGACAAAGAAGCTACCACCTTTAGACAGTCATTGTTCCCTGCATGTTTATTGCATGTGCCAGATTGTTATTGCTTCCTTATAGCATCTGTATGTAATCTAACCATAACAAAAATGGTCTGAAACTTTTGACATGTTTGGAGAAAATACAGCTGCAGGGAAGCTCTGGCTTGAAAAGCTGGTGCAGTACAAAATAAAAATAGCAGGCTTCAAAAAAGCAGACATCATAAATCAGGGGTTGTGTAGGTGAACTCTCTTCTGGAATACTGTTTAAAAAGAAAAAAAAAAAAAAGACAAAAAAGAAGCTGAAGAAATCTGGCAACTCCTTACTTAGAGATGAAGTATTTAGAATAAAAGTGTAAACTATGCTATTGTGGGGAGAAGAAAAGCAGAGTAATAAAAATCAGCTAGGTTTAATCAGTATTTTTTGTTGCCCTCTAATACAAAAAGAGACTGCACTGGAAATGGAAATGAAATCAGATTGCAGAAGATACAAAGATATATATAAGGCATGAGGCCCAAAACTGGAATAAGGAAAGGAACTAAACAAGGTGCAACAGAGAAGGGACATTGATGGGAAAAAGAGATTGTTGGACAAACAGTTGAAAAACAAAGGATAGGGTTGGGACTGTGCTTAGTGTTAAATGCATTGTGAAGTCTGTCTGGTATGTAATTGCTTTTAAAGTGCTTAATGCTCTTTTTCTGTTTTCACTCAGAAGTTAAAGGTGATCAGGTGCTAAACACAAGAGAAAACAAAAATGGCAAAATCTCCAGTCAAGAAGGTAAATAACAGTTTGGAATATATATAAATAAATCAGATATCTTCCTGCTGTCCTGGCCCAATAATCTTCACTTTAAAGTGCCTTGAACTTGGCTAAGTTAATTAGAGAGGTTAACGGTTATCTTTGCAGACAGGCTAGTCCATGAATACTTGACCTACTTTCCTGATCATTTGTTAAAATTAAAATCTGTGGAAAAGGGAATTATAAACCAGGAAAATACACTGAGAAAACACTAAAAAGTAATTAAAGATCTTTAGTGACTCATTCTCTGTTGTTTATCAAAATAGAGATCAAAAGGTAACTTGATTATGGTATATAAACACTTTCATGCAGCTACTTTTGCTGGGTACTAATGGACTGTTTAATGTAACAGAAAGACATAATATGAAGCAGCAGTGAAGAGCTGAGAGCCAGACAAGCACAACTTGGAAATAATGTGTGGCTTTTTAATAATGAGAATAATTAATCATGGGGATAAATTACCACAGGAAGCACTATATACTCTACGCTTTAGTCAACGCACTTAAAATTTGGGCTCAAATGGGGGGAAATTCTTGTAGGATTTTACACTATTCCTTCTTCCCTCTAGTTATTGACTATGAAATAACCAGAAAATGGATGAAATCCTATGAAAGTCTTCTCATTTATCCACAAGATTAACAATGGCATTAGAACAGTTCTCTTTTAGGACCATGTTTTTATGGTATGATGAAGGAGCCCTAGATTACATCTCAGACTAGAGAATACACAATTATTACTTATTAGCCAATTAGTTTGATTATTTTCCAGCCAAGAGATGGCAATTTAATTTGGATTATAACAGGTTTATAAAATTCTGAAATGTCATTTAACATTTGTCAAGCATGTTATATAGTTTGCTATATAGCTGTATATATTCTATAATGCAGTATCACATTCATCCACAGATACTGCCAATGAGAATTTGGAAAACCTCTCTTCCTTTATTTCAAAGAATGAAAACGCAATGATCCTACTTCAAAGAACTCAGTATTTTTTAACATTGAAAGTCCTTTCCAGCAAAGGTCCAATCCAGTATGTGAAACACATGAAACTGAAAGTTTCATACTGTAACAAGTGAAAATTTAGTACAGTCTGCATAACAGCTTAGTGGATATTGTTACTCAATAGTTCAAAAGAGATGTCAATTAAAAGTGTGAAGAAGAGATGGAAAAAGATGGGGGCATTTTCAGGTGTGAATGTGTAATTTATTTGGAGCCAGCAGACAAAGCTGATGTAAAAATAGAACAAATGACACAAGTCAGTACTGCTACTGGAAGTTTGCAGAACTTACTATGGTGAGAGCTCTGACAATCCCTCTTAACCACTGAAGTACTCTTGTACCTAAAGACCTAAGCAAAAAGGTTGTGATATGACACTACGATGAAGGGATTATACAATAGAGTACTTGCAAAGTCAGAGCTCACGACTTCAAGGAAGTGGTTCCTTTCCTTGGAAACAGGCACCAGACCTTTTTTTTTTTTTTTTTCTTCCAGTAAAAGTCCTAAGTATTGCAACTTTTCCAAAGATGAATTAGTGGCAATGTTCAGACTAGTTTTCTGTTTCCTCTACTGAAGAGGTTCTTGAGCATGACACTGAGGAAGTCCAAGCAATCAAGTGGTACTTAGTTCAGTGGTTTCATGGTTGTTGTTTTATTTTTTTTTTCCTCCCCACTTTGGCAGGTGCTATTTGCAGAATACTTATTTGCTTATTAAGTTAGCAAGGCAATCTACTTGAACACTGCACTAATAGCAACAGGTTTAAAAAACTTTTATGCAGATAGAGGAACTATTTCATTTACCTACAGTGCTGCACATAACCTTTTATAAATGCTTAATGAGTATAAGGGATATTGCAGGTTCCTATTCCTGCAATCTCTTGGTGCACTACTGTCATGTCTGTTCAAAATCATTGAAGTTTCCTGGGAACACAGATAGATCAAGCACTTTATAAAGAAGAAACAAGTAATGCATTTTTTTTTTGTCACATTTTCTTTTTTTAGGTTCCAATTTGTTTATAGAGAAGAAAGGAGAAAATTTCAGAATTTATAAATGCACTTTTTGTATATCCATATATTGGGAAATGGAAAAGTTGAATTCTGTGTTAGTAATAACCTCCCTTTCCATTTACTTGAAAGGAAGCAGAAATCTACTACTTTGTCAAAACATTGTATTAAACTAATAAGCACTTCCAAACAGTCAATGCAAGCCAATTAAATGTGATTCCATGTTTCTAGACTAACAAGCAGAGAGTTACATTTAAATTGTGATTTTATTTTGTAAAGACATAAGCCCCTCTTCAATGTGGTCTATAAATTAACCAGGTACAATATGTCCCATAGAGATTAGCAGTTCCCTCTCTGTAGGAGCATAGATAATACACTCAATAGGCACTTTAAAACTCTGAGGAATATCAGTACAATGTGTTTCACCATATTTCAAAATCAACAAAATGACTTGTGACATAGTAGCTGATCATTCAAAATCTCCCTGTGTGGCATGGACAGCTGCATCTCTTGTTTCCTTTGCCACTCTGAGACATTAAGCCTGTGTTATTATATTGGATGCTGGTTTCCCAGGATCCCTTACTATGAGAACACAGACACTGAAAGATGCAGCATGCCAAAGTCATACAGAAGACATTTGCCATATGGTCTGAGTGTTGTCCAAACGTTTTTTGAACTCTGTCAGGCTCAGTGCCATGACTGCTTCCCTGGGGAGGCTGTTCCACTGCCCAACTACCCTTTCGGTGAAGAACCTTTTCCTAGTATCCAGCCTGAACCTCCCCTGATGAAGCTTTATGTTATTCCCTGAGGTCTTATCACCTCCTAACACCCCTATATGCAAGTAAACTAACAATGAGAAGACTGTTTCTTTGTGTGGACATCTCAACAGCTGCTTTCAAAAAATAATGCAAATTAGTGAAATCAAGAAAGGCAATTCACATATTCCAGCTTTAGGGACCTAATGTTTATAATAGGGGTCTCATGTCCCTGTGTATCCAATGGTATTTACAAAGATTATTCAAAATTTCTTGCACTCCTCAACTGCCCTTATGGAGCTGTAAGAGGTTACTTAGAGTTAGCTTCTATATATGTATTCCCAGAAGTACTAAACAGCCATTATAAAGTGCCAGAGACTGCTGAAGGGTAAAGTAAAATTGAACTGTTTACATTTCTACTCATACTCACCAAATACCATTGCTAACATCTTGCATTGAGTCTGCCAGACTGCTTTCAATGTGGCTTGATCAAAACAAGCACCTTGGCATTCCTGTCACGATGTTTCTTCCTTTTTGCTTCTCTCTACCTATGGTCTCCTTTCTCACACATCAGCTGTATGTTCCTGTACAAAGAATTCCTGCTAGCAAGTATGGTACACTACAGTCTCCTTGTGTTGGAAATGATACAAGCTCTTGTTCACAACTACTTTTAAATCAAGTATATTGCTTGAAAAAAATCAACCAAGTTATCTTTAAAGTTCTTTTCTAAATATACATACAGGAGTATAACATTCAAATTTGACTGAGTATTTAGATGGGCACAGTTATTTTAACAGCAAGTAATAAAAGAATGTAAGAATAACAATGCTCTCCTTTATATTTTCTAGTTAAGAATAATTTGATGCAGGGGGCATATAACTTATCTGCTTCCAACTGAATCTTTTTCTAATTGTATCTGTGCACTTTCATCCCCTCAATGAGAAAGCCTGCAGTCAGTATATTAAAAAGCCATAATAAATAATATTTTGAGTTTATATAGTTCAATTAAGTCTCTAAACTTTGATAAAAGAAGCATGTGATTTTTATTTAATGTTGTTCCCTGGATTGTTTGTATTTCAAATATTACTTTGATTTTTAGACTCAGAGAGAAAGTGGCAGTAAAAAGTAAGTGAAACACATGCTTGGTTACCCTGACATCTGCAGCTTTAGATGGTATATGGGATTGTAGGCAATCATATTTTCATGTTGTGTAGGCACTTTTCATATTTTTTTGTAGCTGTCACTCACCGTAGCTACATTACAAGTCAAAAATGATGGTTAAACTAACAGATGTATGTCATATAACTCACAGAGGAAAAATACTACCCTCAGAGTACACCTGAATATAAAAATTTAGTTCAACATCAAGCTATCACTTGCCAGTTGGAAGTATTATCATGTAGTTTTACTGAATAGCCCTAGGGGATGTCAAGATGGATTTTTAGAGAGTGATTGCATCGTGTTCTAATTTATTTCTTAGACAGACTTATGTACACAAACGTTTACTGGAAGGGTTCATAGCTGATTATACACATACTTTAATGGTGATTTTTTTTTCTTCTTAAACAACCATCCAAACACAAAGGAAAAAGAAAAGAAAAAGGAAAACTCTCCCCAGTGGCTACTTGGGAAGAGAAGCAGCAGAGACTCCTGAAAAGAAGTCTCTTTTCAAAGAAAGAGTGTGGGTGTCCTCTGCAGTGCGACACGTGCCCCCTGCATGACACTTTTCACGGTCTCTACCATCACCTGTTCAAATGCCACTTTGATCAGGTGCAGGTGTTTTATTCTCTGTTCAGCTCTTTGTTGTATCCCCCAGCATACACTAGGAGTTAGAAAGGGCAGGGGGAAGGGAGGATTGACTCTCACACCAGTTGCTATCACTTCCCATGAGAACATGCCATGGCAACAGTATTAGGTTCTACTTAAGACAATATTGGGGTCTACAGGTGAAAAAGGCTACAAGCCACTGTGACTTACCCAAGGAAATTTTTAGCCTCAAGAGCTGCAGTGAATTCTATGGAGATTCTGGAGATTTTAAGTACAAAGGATGGTAGGATAAAAATTACATCTTGTGCAGTGCTTTTCCTGTGAAGAAAGTTAAACAATTATGACTTTGATCCTGCAATCAGATTTGGCAGCATGAAATTCTAGCTAGCACATAGATGGGCAATACTACAAAACTGCAGAACTGGAAAATAGATTTGTTTTGAACTCTTTAAAAAGACCAGCACTCTCCTGGGCAGACATTTTTCTCAGTCAATTGATTCTAAAATTGAAGAAAAGCTATCAAGAAAAATCACTACGTTGTCTCTCTTTAGGTATGCTGCCCAGTCAGCACTGACAGAGACGGGCAATCAGTATTTATTGATTCATCCATCACTTTTCCAGACTTGATGGACTAAGGCTTTAATAGCTAAATATACTCTGGTTCTGGCAGAGATTTGAAATAAGACAGCAAAACAAAATCAAGACTTTCTAGAATTGTAGCCTTACAATATTATAAGGGGTTAAGGAATTTCTGTTCAGTTTAACTTTCAGATTTCATAAAAAATCATTATCTTAAGGAACTTTGGAGATCAGTTTTTTGAACTCAGGAAACAACATTTTCATTGTATTAATGTAGCACACATTATTGTGATGTGCAACAATATTTGTAAATAGTTCCTCATGTTCCTTATTCTTAGATCATTTCTATAATTCTATTACTGTCTAAAGAAATAGATATTGCTGGTATTTCTTTTTTTCTTTTACAGTTACTTACATCTTTGTTTTGTACAGAATCTTCTTAATTAATATGCTCTTTTCTTGCCTCCACGTGTACTGTAGATATTCTTTCTGATCAAAAATCAACTCACTGTGATTTTGTCTTGAGGGCCGTGATTCAAGTCCTTGTGTGTTAACCAGCTGGAGAGTAGAGTGGTAGTAGCTTCAACTGGACTACATGACTACGTTCACCCTGAAGAAAGTGAGTTAAAAAAAAAAAAGACATTTTAAGACTGTTTCAGAATTTTAGCATTTGACTGCTTTTAAATTTTTTTTTCCATGTATTTGTGCTATATTTTTAATAGAGAATGACAAAATATTTAGTTGATTTATAAATACAGAATACCACATGGCTGAGCATGTCACTGCAACAAAAACACCGGAAATGTTTATGAAAAATTATACTGAGCCTCAAATAAAATATTATCTGGTAAGTGTAAAAAAAAATTCAGCATCTAATGCTAGCTACCAATCACTTTTAAAATGTTAGCAAATTAATCATAATGTGAAAGCTGATGTAAGTATCTATCTCATTCTGATTACAAATATTCAGAAGAATTTAGTTTATGAAATTAGTGTAAAAATTTCCTTTAAAAACAACAACAACAAAAAAAATTTACATGAATTTCACAGATAATCCTATGCTTTTTCCATTTTTAAATTCTTTAAATAGTTGGGTTAACTCAAATTAGAGCTTCTCTTTTTTCTTTTTATTATAGTTTTGAGTAATAGTCTGTCATTAAGTTAACAGCTTTTCTTTAGTCTGGACTGCGAGGTCCATGTCTAGAAAGAGGCACCTACACTGAGAGATATTTACATATTTTTAGTATTACAGAGATCTAAAATAAATAAAGCATTCTTGTGCTTAGTTAAAAGTGTATGTTAAATAATAGCAAGATATGCTTGATATGTAAGTAATGAAGTTATCTCAGACCACAGGGATAGCATGAAACAGAGGATGTGAAATACTAAACACATTTAAGATTTGAATGCAAAATTACAGCATTAAAATGTAAGTCCTTTTTGAACCAAGGTGCTTTTCCATTGACACATAAGCAAAGACACTTGGGAAGAATAATTACTTTGGGAATTCTTAGACAGGAAAAAGACTGAAGGAAACTTTCCTGATGAGTATTTCCTTCAGTATGGCTCCATCATTCCCTGTAATACAGTTTATTTGAGTATCTCCTGTTGTATTGTTTGGACATTTGCTGCTTTAAATCATTGACAATGTTCATATATTTGATTTAGTGACTGTCTTCCACTTTTAGATCTCTAACAGTCATCTCATGCATAGTGCCTGATATCAGAATTTACCTTAAACAGAATAACTTCTGGTAGTAGAGGTGAATTAAAATGAAAGATTTGGATCCAGGAATGCTGAGCATCTGCTAACTGCGCATTTTTATTTTTATTTTTCATCTTAGAATAGTTAAATCCAAAATTATTACATTGATTTTGATGACCATTGCTAAATTTTCTTTAACTGCTGTCTTAAGGAAGGTTGTTGCTTTGAAAAGTGATTGATTTTGCCTGTGGTAGGTAGCTACTGGTGTCACCTAATGTTTTAGGTAGTAATCTAAGTGCCTTCTCAAGCAGTCCTTGTTCCTGTAACATTACGCAGCTACAGAGTCTGAATGGGGAGTACGGATATGGGTCCTTAACAAAATTGTGGTTGTTGCTATCACTACTGCAGGTAGCTCATTCACAGGGTGTTAAAGGAAACTCTCACTCCTTGAGGTTGAGCAGGAGAAAAACACATTTTGCACAACAGCTACTGGGATCAAAGAGCAAAAAGAAGAACCCTAAAGCCTTGTGCATATGGTTGATGGCCCCACCAGCTGTCTTTCTACCATCTGCTTAGGGAAACAGCAGTTGAGACTGTTTCAGAATCCTGAAACAAGAAGTGATGTCATTTAAAGATACTTAAAAATTTACATTTTGCTAGACCAACATAGTATAGAAGATAAACATTCTGGTATATAGAAAGAAACCCAATAATGCAGGATAGTTACTTTGTGATTAAAATAAAAGTAGCATACTTCTGAAATAATATTACTTCACACACACCTACACAATGGCACAGATGTTTGTGATGGGTGCAGTTGTAGCTATCGAAACTACGTTTAAGTTATTTTATTTAGCTGAGGTGCTGTTGTTTTTCCCCACAGTTCACAGGAGAGTAGCAATGATGACTACTTTATCCAGAATGTATCATCTTGAACCATTGAAGACATGGCCACAATTATTCCAAGTTAGCTTCTTTACTGAAGCATGAGCCAGGTTGCACGCAGACACCAAACTATCAAAGTTTGTTATAACAGATGAATAGGAGGAATTCTGGTTTGAACTTTAAACTACTTTTCTACAAGTTAGCCCTATCCTTGGTTTTGCCAGATTTCAAAGTATATTCTATTTTTTTTGGATAATTTAACTTATATAAAAGAAAAGGAGGTGAAGGTCATTGATTTACACAGTAATTTTCATTTCAGATATTCCCATAAATCATTTCTCTGAAGTAGCATATGAAAATTATACAGATCCCACAACACTATAAAGTTTTAATATATCATTAAAAGCAAAGAGAACAAATGTAAATAGTTCAATGATTTGAGCAGTCAGGCTTGCAAAACTCTTCTTGAATGGGTGTTATTTTTCTTTCCATCATAACCATTTTCTCTAATCCATTCATGGATTTTCAGTCCCCAAAGTTTTTCTTATAATTAACATGAAGTTTGGCCAGGAACAGTAAAGCTCCTTCCACTTGCTCTTCCAAGAAATTCTGTTTAATGTCTCTGAGCTCTTTCTGACTAAGTTAAGGTACTGAAACCAGACAAGATAAAAAACGTGTCCTTTCCATTTCTTTCTGAATTTCTAGCCACCTGTTAGAAGTTTCTGGCACTCGTGAGTCTCCTTTCATTTTGGCAATAAGTCTTGTCTTCTCTCATTTCTGGGGACACAGCAGCATTTTCAATGCATATTAACATTTGCAGTTAGTGCACATTTCCCTTAAAACAACAAAATCCCTTTCTCAATTACTAACAGCCTACTTGGTAGCATGAATCTGACCTCATCACTTTTCTTATTTTTGCACCTTGTTCCATCTTTATCTCTCCATAGTATTTCCTCTGTTGTTAACAGATTTGTTTTCTGTTTTCTTTGTCACCTACACAAAGCCACTAGCATCTTTCCAGCTGTTAGCTGAATAGGACTTATCTTTGTTTTCACTGATGTCTCTCTACCTCACCAGTCATATGTGTCTTTCAGACATGGAGCTTTCTCTGTCCACACTAAGCCTTAAAAATCTTTACAGTTTTAAACCCTACTTCCCCTTCTTGTTTGTACGTCCAGAAGAAAAAAAAAAAAAAGAAAAAGATTTTTTTGTGTGTGTGTCAATTTCAGGTATATCACACAAGCATCTGAACCTTTTAACCAACAAAGGATTTACCTGTGCACTAACATGACAAAGAACCTTTGTTAGGGAGTTGATTATAATGATGGTCAGTTGTCTATGCAAGTCTGTGGTGTGAACCAGGAAATCCTGGTGTGAGCTTCATGCTACTGTCACTGTCAGGTGTGCTGATAATAATTAGAATGTCCTTTAGCACTTTCATCTGTTTCATTATTATTTTTTTTTAAACTAGAACAGAGATGGGGGCTGTAGGTGATGAAGACTTCTGATTAATGCAGGTAGTTATGATTTATGCTACTTTCATGCAACAGTGAACAGAATACCAAGAACCTCAACCAAAAATGTTCATGCACGTTAAAGGCATCCTTGGAATGAAAGACTCATCTGAATGAACTTAACTGACTCCAGATAAATGGTATAATCATTTTTTATACAGTTATAATACTACCTCACTGATTGCTGTATTATGGGTGGGACAGACATAAAAGACATAACATTTCTCTCTCTCAGCATTCACTTTATTCAGGCTTTGAATCCAGCCTGCCTGCACTTCATAGCATGTCTCTGCTAACAAAGATGGAGAGTTGCAACAAATGCTGATATGAAAATACTTCTGCATAATGCATATTCTAATATGTATTTGGTTCCTTGTGTCTTGAATTTTTCAAATATTATAGAACTATTTGCATGATTATAGTTTGGCATATACTCGAGCACTTTTTTTCATCTGGGGTGTGCATAATGGATTCTGTGATTTCAGGTCATAAAATAGTGCTATGAGTATACATCTTACTCCATTTGTCTACATACCAAATGCTAGTATTGTATTTATTTGCATATACTTTCTTATGTATATATTTTTATTTTACATTTAAGAAATAGATACTAAGCAATTGATGTTATTTTTGTTCAGCAACTCCCCCAAGGTAGGTTTCAGGTCAAATATTGGCTCAGTGCAAGGTGTGCTTTGAAGATAACTATTTAATTTTCTCTTCCTTTTCTTTTGACCCAATTGAAAAGATGGAGAAACTTAGCATAAAAACAAACAAACAAAAAAAAATAAGTGTACCACAGCAGCTGCATTTTGGCACAACAATTTGAAGTATGGGGTAATGGCAATGCAATACAAACACAAGTATTGAAAATCTATACTTTTTGTTCCTCCCAAATACTGAGTTTTAAAAGTTGGAATTACACTTCCAAAACCAATATTCACTCCAAAATTCACTCTAGTTCTCAAGATAAAATATTTTATCAGTTCGTAAGAAACTCTCTTGCTGTTTGTTAGATGCTTACAGGTACAGAACAATTAACAGCGGGACCTAATAGCATTTAACAATTCTCTTAAGGTACTGACCTTCTGCAGCACTCACTGAACCTTCTCAGAAGGAATGGGAACTAATGAGGTAGTATAAAAGTGTGGCCTCAGTAATCAAATCTTTCTGCTGCATCTATTTGCTGTGTGATTACTAATATTAAAAGGATGGGGAGAGCAGAGGGGGAAAGCAAAAAGATAAGGCATAGCTGCCATTTGACCAGCCTGTAATTTATAATGTCAGCAACTAGCTTTAAACAGAATATTGGCACGAGCACAGCAGATAAGTCTTGTCTCCTCTTCCCTTTTAATATTACCTCTCAGCATCTAACAGAGTCACAAGCTAACAATTGGTTAACAAAATGGTTTACAGATATGGAGGACTTGTGTACGTCTCGCATGCATAAGATATCTAGTGAGCAACATTTAATGAAACCATTTATTATTATTCTGCGCTTTGAATAAAACATTTGTTTATTTCATGAGTGATTAATTTTCCCTTTATTCAGCTCCTTCTCCCTCTCATACAGCAGAGCACAGAGTGTTCTTCCGAGCTCTCTTACAGTTCTTGGAGTATTTATAGCAATACTACTCTACCATTTAAACCTGTTTTTTTTTTTTTTTTTTTTTTCCTGTCATCCCTCTTTTCCTTATTCCACTCCCTCCTTTTTAAATCCACTTTGCTCCTTCCTGTAACCCTCCTCCAGAATTTTGCCTGTGCTGTTTGCTTCTCCCCTGGGACCTGTGCCCAGGGGAGGCATGGTTTGAGGGGTGCCTGCTCCTGTCACAAGTCTCCTGTGTGCAGTGTCCTTTGCTGTTTCCCTACATTTTGGGGCTGAACCCCTATAGCTGGTGTACATGCTGTGAACAGACCACCCAAGCCCTCTCCTGCCAGCTTCTCTGAGTCCAGGGCAGTGTTATGTTTCTAAGTGCTGCCTCTGCTGCTTCTTCTGGTGCCACATCCCTTTCCTTCCCTTGCTGTTCTGCACATTTTGACTCTGTATTTATCTATACCTTGACATTGTTTCCTCCTAACACTACCTGCCTGTACAAGCCCATGTTATATTTGTTTCCTTCCACCAGAATGCCCAGTACTTCTCATGCATAATTATTCTCTGCTGTCTTGTTCAGTAATGCTTCTGTCTTTGTCACCCCACCTGTTCTTACTAAGGTAATTCACCATGTCCTTCTTGTAAAATAAAATAAAAAAAAACGTATAAGATAAAATCTTCTGTTACTTTTGAACTGTTTGCTTTGCTTATGACTTATACTGAAAACACTTAGTCTTCTCTACCAGTTTTTCCTTCAAAATGACAGTCTTATAGTACCTTTGTTGGTCTTGTATCTGTTCTATTTGTGAAACCTTTTGCTAAATTTGTCCCTTGTTGCATTTTCATCTATTTTGTCTAAACCTTGAATTCCCTAAATGATTTGTCTGCACCTTATATCTATTATATTTAACTCTTGCTATCTGCTCTTATTCCTTTTCTTATTATTCATCTAATTCCATAGATCCCAGATTTCTTGCCTGTAGTAACACCACTCCATGCTTTGAATAATTCTCCACTTTTGTTAGGTTCTCTTCCTTCTCACTAGATCTACTCTACATCTTCTGCCCCAGATATCCCCCTGGCCCTGCTTTCAGCAGCAATGATGCTGTGTCCTGTTTTCACCACCATGGTCTGAGAAGATCTCCAGTGAGGAGTTGTTGCAGCCTCTACAACACCTTGCCAAGTGACAGTAATTCCTGAGGTGCCATTGCCAGTTAAAACAAACCTGCAGAAAACACTGATGATTTACTCATGAACATCCACTTGGCCAGCAATTTGTGAGTCAAAAAAATAATGCCCATTTGAGGAAGTAATGAGTTTGTGAAGGAGACGTTATTTTTGAGCACTTACTGAAATAATTTTCTATGGTGACAGCAAAGCAAAAGTTATGTGGTGGTTAGCAAAAGTACCAGTGTTTTTGACCTCTACCTTATCCCATACTGAATCAGTGAAAAGAGCAGGTATTTAAACCTGTTCTATGAGTCAATGCTGTCTTGTCTTGTTACCAGAAAGCGATGGAGTAATTTATAGCATTTCTGCAAAATGGGCAGCTAGTTCTGATCATTAATGACAATCTTGCTTATTTTCTTTTCCTTCTAATAATCTCTTGATTGCATTCACAAACAATGTGTGTACATTTTACCTGGAAGAGTAATCTGGAACTACCCAATCTTATACATTTATTTTTTAAAGGGAAAACGGCTAAAAGAGGAAAAGCTGGAATATGCTAGAATAGAGGTAGAGCTTAGGGATATGGTTTAGTGGAGGGCTGTTAGCGTTAGGTTGGAGGTTGGACTCGATGACCTTGAGGTCTCTTCCAACCTAGAAAATTCTGTGATTCTGTGATTTAGTTAAATTTTGTTTTAGAGACAATGCGTTCTGCTACACTGTGTTATATCTGGTACAGAGAACAGAGAATCTTTGTACCCCAGAGGTATTTGTGAGGTGACTAGTCAATTTATAGGTGTGTACAAGCTGCATGTGAAAAGGATCAAGAAGAAAATAAATAAAATGAAGAATGTCTGCAAGTTTCCCAAGCAGCTTCAGCTTAAAATTTTAGGAGAAAACCAACCGCACATTTAACAGCGAACAACTTGGTTGGAGGCTATTTCCTCTGCTGTAGGAAATTCCTCTTCTACATTGCTTTTGAGAGTGGCTTTTCTGGGAGAAAGCAAGGTCACACAGCCTAAAAAGGAAAAAAAAAAAAAAATACAGCAGAGGCACTCTCATCAGCTTCACAACTCTGCTGTCTTTTCCATCAACAATTTCAGCATTTCAGAACATACGAAGTAGTTACTCTGACTATTCTGTTCACAACTACACAGAATAAACCCATGGCCAATTTCAGACATACCATAAGCATCAGCTACTGAGTTCATGTTAAATTTGGCTGAAATTAAGGTCATTTCATCCAAAATCAACCCAATGAAATTCTTTTGTCAGTAGGTTTATATGTGGAATATTTACAATTTTGGTAAAAGAAAAAAAGTATTTCTTTTTCCCAACCTGTAACTGTGGGTTTTGAGAAGTTTTAAAATACATTAAATCAGGTGAACTTAATGATACCATTGCTGTTGAGTTTAGTTAGTGCATGCTTTGACTATTTAAAAATAAAATAGGTACACAGCTTTCACTAAATAAATGAAATGATAGTGTTTTTTTTTCCTCATAGGTGTTATTCCTAGTACAGCACAAAAATATTAATACTCTTAAAGGTGGTTTATTTGCATTTTTTGTACCCTAAGTACCAGTCTAAGTTATTCAGATTCAGGTACACAGAAAAACTACTAGGATGATCAGGAGAATGGAAACCCTGTTCTTAGGAAAAAAGGTGAGAAAAGCCTACTTATTAGCCTAAGAAATGAAAGGGAGAATGAAGGTGGGGTTATATTCTAAAAATAGTTGCTGGCTGAGCAGGGGTGGAAGTCCTCGTTAAAAGACTGAAGAAGAGACCACACCAACATGAAAATGTGGTTAATGGCTCGGGCAAAAAAGGTGTAAATTGAAATAACACAGTATGATTCTTTGAAAGGTACCAAACCATCACCACGTAGTGACTAAAACAGCCTTACAAATAAGGAGGAATGTGGAAACCAAAGAGGTTTGATGAAAGTGATAAGATGAAAACTGACTGGTATGGAATGGATTTTGTGATGCAGTTATTTACTTCATCAGAAATATTGGTCAAATCACCAGAAAGCTTCCTTCCAGATCTTTCATCCTGAACGTGAGAAATCAATAGCAGATCATAAATACTTATGGAACATTTAATTTTTTTTCCACATCTTTTTTTCTTCTATGTTTCTTTTGAACTCTAATATTTTATCAGTATTTCAAAAGAAAATTAATAATAATAATAAAAAACACTGTACAAGACAAAATTTGAGACATGAGGGGACATGGAGATTAGAGCAGTCTTTGGGTGTTATTGCTCAACAGTGTCCCCTTTGGCTTGTTCATATAGCATGACAATATATAATAGAGTAGTTAAAAGAGGGAAACATTCAAATAGTTTAATTATGATATAAATTATAAAAAGGGATGCAGAAACAGTAGACAATAGCTACCTTTAAATATTAAGAACTATAGGCTACTTTTTGTTACTGTCAGAAGGAATACAATAGTACTGTATTTAAAACAGTATATAAATAGCACTTTTTTTAAAATGTGGTTTTAAACTGTAAGGCGAGATTCTTTATTTTCCTTAAGGACAGATACTCCTGCTGACTTTTGTAAGGGTTTGAGACCACGAGCAGAGACTGACTGAAGTTAATTTGCTTCTGGCATTCCCTATTTATGAATTAAAAAAAAAAAATAAAAATCCCTGGGGTCTTCTTATGAAGTTTCATCAAAATCTGAAAGCGAAGGGGAGGCTGCCCTTCTGACTCATTGTCCTAACCAGCTGTGTTGTTATAGATACTGTTGAAATAGGTATGTGCTAATAACTCTGTAGATGTGAACTGTTGGGGAGTTTTCCCATGCATAGCAGAAGAATACTCTTCTGACTGGAATACAAGACACACCAATTCGCCTCAAACTACAAAAATAAAAAAGAATTGAGTATTTACAGCAGAACAATATACCCTGTCTGGGTAACAGCAGAAGAATTAAGCTGTTAGTTTCCTATTGCATCGAAGTTGTTCCAAGGCACTTGTGTTAAACTGATGAATTTATTACCCTCAGGTTTTCTACAGCATGTATCTCAGGTGCATGTAGTCTCATTTTTGAATTAGCATTCAGTTGCAAGGAAAGGTTCTTCATATTACTGCAATGCAGATGCATTTGTAGGTCTAGCAGAGCATTGCAGCAGCTTGTCTATGAAGGAATTCTGATCAAACCAGGTCAACTAGTGCCTTTGTAAAACTCCAGAATAAAGCTAATTTGAAAAGTCAATAAGCATGTGGCAGAGGGATCTCTTTTACATGTTTTTCATGCATAACCTGAATATTCAGATGTAATCATGATCATAAATAATCTATCCCACAAAATTCCAAGAAAAGTATTTCAAACAAACTTTCCTGAATAAATGGATGGAAATAAAGGATGTTTTATTTCATTGTTCTGAAGTCCAGTACTCACTTATATGTTGCTGTTGCGAAAGTACCCCAAAACAGAAAAGAAAAAGAAAAGCCCCTTCACATCCACTGTGCTGCTAAGACTGTTGAGCATGCTATGTTAAAGGTGTCTTCTTTGGGTACTGACTGACTTTAGATAAATAGATATTGAAATTACTTTCTACTAATAGATGTACCACACTGTTTCATGATAATAAGCCAGAGCTGAATCTATTTTCCTTTTGCATACATAAGACTATTTAAGAATGTAAATTTATATATATAGACTAACAATATTTGAAAGGGATATTTATCTAGGCCTTATGAACCTCTGCTACTTGATGTGTGTTTGCTTTGATGGTTCTTGGAGCTAGAGGGATTAGCACATTTATATCTACCCATTAAAAGGCTGTAGACATGATTTTAATGACTTTTTTCATTTTCTTTTGCAGGCACTGTCTCATCTAAGATAATTCACTGTAAAATCTAGCTAAACATGGAATAAACTTCAATGATTTTTTTTCCTCACAGTAACAGAATACTATTAAAAAATAGTCTGAGTAGTTAACATGGAGGATTTGTCAGTTAAAAAGAACACCTGTGTGCAGTTTATCACTTCTAGTTGAGGTTATTAAACTGTTCCATTATCAAATGCATAATTCATTCATGCATACGGAGTCAACCCTTTGTTGTCACATCTTCTTCTGACCAGGGAAAAACAAAGGTCACTGAAATGCTGGCAGTTGTCAGGAGGATGCATGCAAACTACAGGATGGCTAGGATTAGGGAAACCTGTCCAGCCTCGTCTGCCTTTAGAAAACCGTGGCATTTCCTTGGAAACAGAACAAATTCAGGATTTTGAGACCTTCATTTTTACACACTTGGAAAAGTGTTAGTCTCGAGTGTTAAGGGACAGAATGAAAGTGTGAGGCTTAACTTTCGCAACAGGCATCTGTTCTGACCATGAAACCAAGCAAGGGACTGAGCCAGAGCTGCAGAAAGAGAAGAGTGCTTCACTGGGCTCCCAGGTGGGAGGGGGAGATGCCTGGTGGCTGGCCTGTCTCAGGTGGTCAGAGCCGATAAGGGAAATGATGCAGGAAAACGTGCATGGATATTTTGTATTCCTTGAGGTTTGTTCCTTCTGAGTAAGGAATGATTAAGTCTGAAAAAAGTTAATATAACTCTCAAGTTAATATAACTTTCAGAATTAAAGAAAGTGATTAAATTGTGCTCAAAGCCTACCAATGAAGCACTTATTTAATTCAATCCTGACATTTCCACATACAGAAGACTTACAAACCCTAAGCACCCATAAGGTGGTAGCAATGGGAAATGGTGTGCTCAGGATACTGCTAGCAGCAATCCTTGGGCAGCAGGATTGCAAGATCATAGTTTTGTGACATGGTAATTTACAGGAATAGAAGGAAATCTGTGGTCAAGATACATGTCTAAAAGAAAGAGTCCTAGGGACAGAGTTCAGCTTGCACTTTATAGACATGGCATTTGTCTGTTTCTTTTTAAAATGACCACCTTTGGGCAATGGTCATTGTAACAGAAATTCAGAGACAACTATAATTTTAGGACAAGAAACCATCAACATTTTCTTTCTCAGCTGTTTCCCCCCCCCCCCCTTTTTGTCCCCAGTAACTTACTAGGTTCTCCTCTATTTTACTTTTCAGTATTCTGCCTTATAATTATTTGGCAGACATTGCACATTGCAGACTGAACACCTGTTCTGTTTTACAATTTGTATACCCTTTGTTCCTTCTCTTACTAGGAGCCTTAGTATTCAGAAATCATAAATTAAAAAAAAAAAAAAGAGAAAGAAAGTGATTTTAAAAATATATCTTTTTGGTTCTTGTTTCATTTCAAGTTTCTGTATTCTTAAGTCATCATTACATTTCACAGTTTTAATTCAACACTTACAAGATACATAATAAAAAACTCAAGAGAGTCAACAAAAGCAGAGGACTAGAGGTCCCTTAGTTGGCAATAATTTCAGTTGCAGGATATCTAAGCTTATGGACCATAAAAGATTTGAGCTTATACACTGTTTTAGGACAGATGGGAGGTGAACAGAGGGGAAAACTTCATGTTCTTGTGATACACCTGTGTAGTCCAAATGGATTCCTGACCCAAAGAAAATAAGAATGGAGCAAGATCATGGCTTTATTTTCCTTATGGCAACCCACAGAGCAAGCCAGTGGCACTCAGAGAAACAGGCTGTCCTGTACCAAAGAACAGAGCAACTTGTGCAACCCCATAGGCACAAAGAAGCTTGGGTGTATTTTGAGATGATCTCTATATCTTGTATGATGTTTGAGATTCAGACTGTTTTCCTCTCCAGAACTTGCTTGGGAACTCTTCCCTTACAACATGGAAGCAACTGGTTAGCATGGAAAAGTCTGGCATAAATGTACTCAGATTTGTGTTCTTCAACTTAATGTGAGAACTTTGTAAAAATTATTTACTACCTTTATTGTATGACTAGATAAAATAGATACTAACAAGAAGAATATAGTGGGCATTTCTAGGCAGCATATAGCAGCATAATCTTTTCTTGTAAAGCAGAAAATATGGCATGTGAAGCACAGAATGTATTTCTCATAAGATATAGAGCTGCTCTGTGTGATTGTATGGCAGAAGTGGAAACCCAAGTCTGGAGAAAAAAGGAGCCTAGATATGCTTCAGCCAAAATACAATTAGAAGGGAGAGGAAAGGAAGACAAATATGTCAAATCCAGTTGTGTGTGTTGTGGTACAAGGAAGAGAAGTTGAGAGAGATTTGAGCAAAAACATCTCCAAGATTAGCTGTTCTACAGTATCACTTCCATTACTGTCAATATGCCAATAACTAGAAGATCTGTAGCAACAAGTGAAAATAACATCATGCCCCCACAGAAACCTAAGACAGATCTCCAGTAAGTCAGCACCTTTACCTTGAACTGGTCTTAGTCTTGGGTATCAATTTGAAGTTGCTGCATTTGAAACAGAAAGGAGACCTCAGACAAATGGCCAAAGCACCTAGCTCAGCCTGCACATACAGAGGTTGTGAGGCAGCCGGCATATCCCTAGGCTTTGGGGCTGCACCAGGCGAGCAGCACAGCTTCCTCGCATTGGAGCAGCTGACTCACCTTGTTGCTGCAGAAATCTCCTGAGCATTTTAACAATACCATATGCTTGCTTAACTGTAATTTTGTAACCTACCTATCCCTGTAGTCTCTAGTATTTTGCTATTTTTACCAATTTTACTGGAAACAACTTTTCCCTCCTGTAGTACAGCTAGGGATCAAGCTGTCTTCTTGAGCCATACCATTTGCTGAGCAATTGCTTCGGAAGATTTTCATCTTAGTGTAATATACTGATTTGGTTTTTACCCAACGGCATGCTGGAAGAAGCATGATTTGCTAGGAATAGCAAAGCACACTTGGAGCTGCATTTTTTTTTTAATTTTTTATTTTTTTAAGTGAACTTTCAGATCCTAGCATAGTTGCTGAAGTGAGCTAAAAATAGCATTGTATTTCCTCCATTTCATGAGAGAGAGAACTATACAAATGGAATTGTGCTGTGTGTTGATTTGGAGCAGCCATGGTGATACCTGCAATAACATTTTGTCATCTGACATTGCATAAGGTTCTGTAGCAACCCTATTGCCAGCAATTAATCACAGGAAAAGAGCCACTTATTTTCCAGTAGAAGGTATGCTTCATGACACAGAATAGGCAATGGATACAACTACAATTTCACTCATAAACAAGTGGACTACGTAATACGTAGATGTGCAGTAAAATCCTGAACATCAGTGACAGAAGGAGGACAGTAATGCCTTATGCATACTCACGACCCTTCTCTCTGGGGCAGGAATAGGAGGGGATGAGATCTAGCAGCCTGTCAAAGGCAATAGAAAACTGTCACCATTAACCCTATTGGAGTTCAAACTAGATCTTAATAGGGTAGAGCAGGCTAAAACTACATATTCATTTTTCCAGGAAACCATTCTGTGCTAAAACCCATAAAAAGGCTTTGAAACAAAGCAGATGACAGTGCTTTCATGGTTTAAGACTCTTGAAAATTCAGTGGTGTTGGTCTGAGTAGATGTTTGACATGGTACAAGAAAACACACTGTCCTCGTTAATCCATTAAAGAATGGTAAATTTTCAAGCTGGGACTTTAAAGCAAGAATTCTGATGGGGTTGCTTTAGCTATTAAATCACCAACCAGACACAACTGGTAAAGACAACATTAAATTGCTTGGACTTACTTCAGTATCAAGTTCAGCACACTGAGTGTGAAACTTAGAGAAGTAAAATTGAGAAAAAAATTACTCCTTGGTGACTAACAAATAGCAAACAAGATGAACTAATAAGGCTTCAACTCTTGCTTGTTAGTTTCAATGTGGGAGAAATACAATTTCCAGGAAGGGGGAAATCTCATTAAACCTTCACTTAAAGCAGGAATGGAGGTGAAGTTTAAAGCTGTTTATTTATTTTAAATTCAGAAAAGCTGGGTTATGTAAAAACAAAAATAAACAAAACAACCTTACATTTTTATCTAAAGAATTTTGAGCAGTTGTGAATAAGTATTTTGAATTAATTAAATAATTGCAGATTTGTAGTTCAATAACATTAAGCACAGCCCTCATTGGTCAGACAGAAGATTGAACTGTTTAGTTTCAGTCATACCTGTACCAGAATGATAGAACCTGTAAAAGTATAACATTTTTCTCTCAACTAGGATTTCAAAAATTACAGCTGGCTTGGTACAAATTCCTATAGAAAAATAAATGGGAGACTTTTAGATGGTCACCCTAACCCCATTTGTTGTTGCATTGAAGATTGCTTGTGTCAATTACTGGGGAACCATAACTTGCCAGCCTTCAATGTACACCTAATACAGTACTTTTAGCTGATAATGCCTTAAGGATATCACTTCCACGTAGACTTCACAGAAGCCTCAGGAACAAAGACGTATTGCACAAGAACATGCTGTATTAGAACTGGATTAGTCTTCACAACCCAGCTGAATAAATGGCTGATACAGGCTTTGATTAGAGCAGAAAGTTTTTCTCTCAAGTTTCTTATGCCTTACATCAGTCTCAGCTCCAACAGAAACTCAAGTTGGGTCTCACCAATTACTCATACCCTCAGAGCAGTAGGAATCTGTTCAGGTAAGAGCTTTCATTTAAGCACTGTAGAATTGCTTTTTATACCTTTAACCAGAAAACAAGTGAATTGACCAAGAGAAATTCCTGATAAAGTGATTTCCACACACACACAGAAAACAAAACAGGAAAGCATTGCTTGCTCCAGCCTCTTTGCCACAAACACATCCTTGTGCATTATTATTCACAGGCCTTATTGGCAAACCTAGAAGATGACAGGAGATATTTAATATTGAAATGCTACCAGGTACAAATAAAGAATAAGTTATCTACAATATTTGGATTTTCTTCCATGAATTCTTAATTACTTGAGTTATTACATGCCGTAACTCTAAAAGAACAAGTTTCTAAGACAAAACACACGATTCCTCCAGTTAACCATTACCATTGGATTTATTTCAATTTCTTTCTTTCTTTTTTTTTTTTTTTTTTTTTAAATGTGTTAATGAAGTCTCATACTTCCTAATTCCTGCTAAGGAGCCATGTTCCACCTCAGACTGCTCATCACGACCAATGCAAACTCATGTCTGTAGCTATACCCTAACTGTAGGAAGACTTTGTACAATTCTCTGTCATTCTTAAAAGCAAGTAGTACTTGGGTAATGTTATTGTATAAGTCTCATCATGAAGTAAAGCAAGCATAGTTAGCTGTCCTATGGGTTCATGGCTATGTTCATGATCTCCCATTATTCAGTACCCGAATACAAAAGGAATGCACACACAGAACAAGCAGGCAAATGTTTGGAATGGTTTTGCAGTAGCTCTAAAGAAGAGAATCACAGGGTACTGCTGTGTCAGACAGCTGGTCCAAAAATAAAAGGTGGAAGTCAGAGACTAAAACTACACTTTAGAAGCAGACAGAAACACAGATGAAGTGTGCACGGGAGGGAATAACTGGCTAGGAGCAGTATAGTAGAAAATAATTTTGTTGTCATGGTGAACCAAAAAAAATCCAATTAATCTACCAGCTAACACTGCTGCAGAAAAGACAACATGACGTGCCAGGATATATCAATAAGCATATGAGAAAGGGGTTCATCTTTTACTCTAGTTGATACTGGTGGGATCTCAGTGGGCAAGATGACATTCAGTTTGAAGTATATTCTTTTAAAAAAGATAAAGAGAGACTCCAGGAGAATGATCAGAATGATGAGAGGTTAATAAAGCAAGATGACAGTTTATTTTCTTTGGAAAAAAATAAAATGGAAGAGTGTTTTGGAAAAGAATTATTTAGATGATAGAAGAAGAATTTGTTGTTAGCTCTTCAGAAAATAACCTTCTTTTCAGAAGAAAAGGTCAAAATGTTGGAGGGCTGTTAATGCTCTCAGACCACAAGCAGCAGTGTGAGTGGGGAGCAATAGCCAGAGGAGAAGATAGCCAACACTATCTGAAGAGGCAAGCAGCAGAAAACATGCCTGGTGCCTCCGCCTAGTTTGCAGAGACACTCAGCACAAACAGACTTCATGAACGTATACATATATAGAGATCTTCTTACTGCTGCAGCAGCAGGAAGCGTGGGAAACAAGAGACTGTCAGGCATACGACTGTTCAAACACCTACCATGTGTTCTGTAACCACTGCTGCCAGAGGCGAAGAGCTGGCATCACACCCATACCCACACAGCTCACAGGCAGGTCTGAAGGCAGCTGACTGCTTCTGAGCTCTGCTTTCATCCAGTCTGTTTCTTTTCCAGGCACATAAAAACCTTAATGCTGTTGTAATAGGTACTTAAGGTCCCAGAGTGTGAACAACAGTTTCATACCGTATTGATCTGGGATGCATCTGCAGAAATCCAAGCTGCACCAGGAAAAAGTTCAACTCTGAAGACCTGCTGGTGGGAGTGGGGGATCGAGTGGAAGGATTAGCCACAGATAAGCTTATTGCTTATCCATGCTATTTGCCCCTGTATCTGTTTGTATATTATCTCTTGTGAGGACTAAGAATTGGTCTCCATGAATTCCTTGTAGGTCACAGAGCAAAACTCCCATAGAGGAACTTACAAGAACTAAGTCAAGATGAGGACCCAGCTGTGACAGTTTGCCTTATAAGAGAACAAGCATAACTCAGTATCATTTCAGTATACAGGGAGTCAATAATCATGTATTTTCTTCAATATAACCAGCCACTTTGGACCCTGTTTTTGTTATCTATACAGTGCTTTTCATTTGAAGAATTATGTGAAAGCTATCTCCTACAAAGGTTATCCCGAACTCTTGAAAAAAAAAAAATATATATATATATATATATATATATATATATTTTTTTTTTTTTTCTTTCTGTCTGTTGGAACTGGGGCTGGAGCACCTCTCCTACAAAGACAGGCTGAGGGAGTTGAGGTTGTTCAGCCTGGAGAAGAGAAGGCTCCAGGGAGACCTTATAGTGGCATTCTAGTGCTAAAGGGGCCTACAGGAAAGCTGGGGAGGGACTCTTTTTCAGGGGGACAAGACAAGGTGAAATAGCATTAAACTAAAAGAGGGTAGGTTTAGATTAGATACAAGGAAAAAATTATATATTCAGAGAGTGGTGAGGCCCTGGCACAGGCTGCCCCATCCCTGGAGATATGCAGGGCCAGGCTGGATGGGGCTTTGGGCAACCTGGTGTGGTGGGAGGTGTCCCAGACCATGGCAGAGGGTTGGAACTGGATGGGCTTTAAAGTCCCTTCCAACCCGAACCATTCTGTGATTCTATGAACTGTAGATCTTACTTAAAGCGATCAAAACATTCAGTTTACAAGAAGCTTCTGTGGCAATGAAGGTACTTCTATTACAAAATCTGTGATTTTGTGATATAAATAAAAATGGACAATAGAAATATGAAAATCCATTGAACCTTCAGCCTAAGTCTAGAACATGATCAAATTTATCATACCAGCAATTAAAGGGTAGATTTCTCAATAGACAAAGTATAAATACTACTTAAAGTGTTTTCTTACCCTGAGAATGAGAAAATACCATTTCACATTTTGTGTAATGTTTACATAAATGCCTCTCAAAGAGCTCTTCCCCCATCACAGCAGCATGCAATAGTTACATCAGCCTTTCTTCAGTGACACATTATTGGCACATTATATGGCAGATTTCAGCTGGGTCCACAAGATATCTAAGACAAATTAGGTAGTTTGTTGCTTCCAGTGCAAGTTACAGGGAAAGTGTGAATGCTAACTGCCTGAGTTAGAATTTGGCCATGACACTGTGGTCTAAGACTAGAACCGTTAAAACACGTTTTAATTGTTTTATTAATCTGTTCTCAAGGAAAAATATTTGTGACCAAACAAGACCAAATAACTACACACATTCAATTTCAGTTCTTTCCTATCAGGGATTCCCCATGATGCATAATTTTAAGTGAACTTAAAAATGTAGAAGTATATTAAACATCAAAATCCATGTTGTACTTTTGCATATGTTTCCTGTGTCTTAATAATCCTTTCAGAATTACCCTTTCACTGCAGACACTAAGAGCTGCTTCTTCCCTGGGGTCATAGCTCAGCTCTAGGAAAACCTCAAACCAGAAAGCTACCTTGGTTCAATGTGCAAACTTTGGTTCATATAATTTAGCTTCTTAGATTGACTCCAGCTGGGGCAGCTAATTGCACTGAACAATTTTAGCAGAACCTCCACAGCCTCTGTTGGGCTGCGCTTTTAGAAGAGCCAATTATCTGTAGCATTACTAGAGTATTTTTTGTTTTTATTTTCTTTTCCCAGCTCAGCTTCCAGAGAGCTGCTCTGTCCCCTCCTCAACTTCTTTCAGATCCAACACTTTCTTCAGATTAATGAGTCCAGTTTAAGACAGTAAGCAGCTTATTAATCCTTTGCTGTCCATTTCTCAGTTCACACACCCCATGAAGAGTTTACTTCCATTGCAAACACAGATTTAAAGGTGGTAACCATCCAGCTTTCTGGACAATAATTTTTAAAGCAGTCAGTGTAAACAGGGAAGGTCTGTAAGGACAACTAGTAGAAGAGAGTTTATTCACATAATAGCACAGAAAAGAAGTTTGGATAATTAGGGTTAGGGAAAAAAAAAAAAAAAAAAGGAGCCCAAAGGGGAATAAACTTCATCTTTGTAGGTTTAACATCCACTGGGTTATAAACTAAAGAGAGGAAACAGCTATACAACAGTACTGGCATAAGAATAAGTGAGCATATGGTGGTCATATGCATGCTTGGGACAGATAAAAGAAGAAAGTTTCTAACCATGATAGAAAGAGGCTGTGGAACCTTCTATCTGTTAAAAATGGCAGAGATGAGAAATCTAATTATAGTCAAGATGTACTTGTTATGTTTATGGAAGTGATAGTATGATGGTTTCATGCAATAATAGGGCACTGGAAAATGCCAGTCTAAAGAAGCTGCTTTATTACTAACAGTGCTTGAAAGAGAAAAAAAGTCTGTTACGAAACCTATCCCCCCACAATATCTGAAGTGTCTGATGTTTTTAAAAAAATAAAAAATAAAAAAAAAATGCATCTTTACTATGTAGCTGCACATTTTAACTATTACTTTTTTGTAATTGTAAGAGACACTGAATAAGCTCGTAACCAGTCATTGCACATAGTCAAGCACACAGTTCTTGTCACTGAAGTAGTCTTAGGACTCTATTCACATTGCTTCTAAGACTCTTGGTCCTCATTGTGGAATGATTATTTCCAAGAACTACATGGAAATTTACTAACTTGTCTTAAAATCAGTTCCCTACAACCCTCTCCATCATGCTCATTCAGGAGAGAAAGCAAGAAGTCAACCTTCAGGACTAGCTTCTAAACCCACAACCCCGATGAACTTTCACAGCCAGAATAGGTATGCGGATATTCAAAGCAACACATCATTAAAACTGGTGGGAACAGGAAAGGAGACTGGTGACGGATCTGGCTGAGGAGGATGCAAGAAGGACTTGGTGAGCATAACAACTGGCCTGCCATCTCTCTCAACAGGTGCTAGCACAGGATAATGAAGAGGAGCTGGCAGTACTGCAGCTTGTGCCATTTCTGCTCTGTGGATAAAGTTCATTTCCAGGTCTGTCAATTTAAAACGTTTTCAATGCAGTTAATTTAAAACTGGAATAAATTACTAAGTAGTGCCAGTATTTGCTCCGAAAGAAGAACATATTCCTTGGGAGGATGAATATTGTCTGATGAAAACATCAGCCAAAAAGCTGCAGAACATCAAAGCTGAAAACGGTTTTAATAAGTTTAATAAAAGAAACACTTACACAGTGTGGAGGGAAAATTACTTTTGGTTAGCGTAGATAATTTCCTTGGGAGCCAGGATTGGCCTCAGTTCTGTTGTTACATTACGCAGAATGTATGCATTTTAATTAAATACTGCTCTGATATATCTAAAATATAGGGCAGATCATTTACTGTCACAGGACATGCTGCCCTAGGATGTACAGGGCTTCACAAAATTAACCAAATTGGGCCCAACTGTGAGAAGGGTCAGGTCATTTAAGCAATAAATCTGGTTTCCATCACAAATTGTACTATGTGAAAAAACCTCTGTTTAAATGGCTTCATTGTCCACCACTTAGTGGCCAACAGCCAAGAAGACATTCTCTGTCTGATTATTTTAGGACTGGTCTGGATTCCAGGAACACAAACTGGTCCGAAAGAATGGAGTGAATGGAAAGCAGATTACAATGCGTAACGTGAACATCATTTACAGACCAGATCAGACTCTAATCAGAATATGATTTAGAAGGTCTTCCATTAATTTGTATTTGCCAGCAAAGCAGTCTCTTCCAATCATTTAACTGTAGATTAGAAAGTGATAAAAAATAGGAGGAGAACACAGAGGTCAAACTTACACTTCTGGGCACCACCATATTTCTGGACATGTGAGTCGTGAAGACTGGGATCAGCACAAAACAGACTAGCAGAAAGAAAGTAGTTAAAAAAGCAAACAGATAAAGCTTTGTATTAAAAAAAAAAAAAAAAAAAAAAAAAAAGCATCTCCAGACTTCTTATCAACAGCAAGT
The DNA here is from genome assembly GCF_964211825.1 of Aythya ferina. Classification (NCBI taxonomy): domain Eukaryota; kingdom Metazoa; phylum Chordata; class Aves; order Anseriformes; family Anatidae; genus Aythya; species Aythya ferina. The sequence continues at coordinate 47,380,208 of NC_140300.1, read as the reverse complement.
GCATATTGGAAATCAGAAGGTTCCAACATGAAGCATCTTTCATTGCAGAAAATTGAAGGCCAGCTTTCTGGAATTGTTATCCAGTTTCTGTTTCCTTCTTGGGCCCTGCATCCAAAGTGTGTGAAATACATACTGATGTTCTCTGTCCAGCTCTATGGAAAGCTTAAGCAACTACATTAATCCACTGAAACGAGACATTTGAGACTTGTTCTCAGGAAGTTTATTATAAATCATGAAAGATTCATTATTTCTCCTCTGCCCCCACACTACAGGTGAAATATTACATGTTGAAAGTCTCCAGCTGATATACTTGCAATGTCCAGGTGCAAATCTACCCTAAGAATTTCCCAGCAAGTTTTGAAAATCACTCCTTTTAATGTCTCTGGAAAGACCCATACAAAACTTCCAAGGAGAGAAATTATTATTTTTGAAAACAGATTTTGACCTCTAACAATCCAGTTACTGCTCCTAGCCTAGTGAGATGACAGGGAGCAGAGTGGTGTGTCCACTGTACCCTGGAATATCCTCTACCATTAAGCTCCTGCGTGTCGTACAGCTCCATGCAGGACATACTCTTACAGCTTGGCAACTCTGAAAAGTATTTAGCCTGTGCTCACCTATTGCTGGGCATCCCAAGGAGCATGCTTTCCATCAGGGACTGACCTTACTGGCTGTTGTGCCATAGTTTCTTGCTCAAAAGCTGACTGTAGATCACATCCTTGCAACACTTTGGAGGTGTTTTTTTTTTTTCCCCTTTGCCTCCAGTGACAGTTCCCTTTATGCAAAAGGTAATGCATTATTTGAACTAATACACTTACTTGTCTGAACAAAGACACAATATCCACCAATTTGAAAAACACAGCAGTGTTTACTTTGCTATTTTGCTGTATCCCCAGGCATTTTGACATCTTTAGCTTTTTTTACTATACTATTCTTCACATCTTTATTTTCTTGCAAGTGACTAACTTTCCACACCTCTAGAGAATAAATTGTTTGCTTTCTCAAGAGAGAATATTTGCAATATTCTCAAACTTTTAGGCCATTTTTTCGGAAACTGTTCTTCCATGCTTCAGAATAGTGCATCTATTTGTGTACCTACAACCCAAACTATGTGCCAGCAAAAGGGATACACTGCAGAGTGATACCTCTTTTGATCTAGGACCAAAACATTTCCCACAGATTGCCCCTTCCCTGCATCATGAAATCTCTATACAGAAGCATTCAACAGATTTGTGGAGTGCCAACTAGTGAAGGTGTAAATCTAAGCAATTTTAAGCCTACTAGTAAGTAGTTGCCTTTCACAGATGCCTTTGAAATGGTCCAGAGACTGAAAAGCATTTTTCCCCAGCATGCATTACAGATCACAAACTAACTTTTTTCTCTCTAGCAATTAATTATTTATCTGTATACCAGCAGATGGAAAACAGAAGATTGTTTATTCTGTTTGTTGGGTTTTCCCATAGTTAAGAAGACTCCTGGGGAAGCAGGCAAGCAGTACAGTCAGTGTTATGCTGTGGTCTTCCAGCTCTAGCATGTGGAGAGCCTTTGATGCAAATGTGCCTATGGATTGTGGCTGCCCTCAGCTTCTCAATGGGCTTGCTGAAGCCAGTCATCAAATGAGCTGAACTGGGCTGGGATCACAGCAGCCTTGTGCCAGCCCTCAGATCAAAGGAAGGAAAAGTAAATTTGTAATTTCTCTCCTGCGTGAATCTGACTGGTGGTCAGTTATTTATCTAGCAAAAATGAAAATCCACTTGTGAAGGGTAAACCTACAAAGCTCCAGAAAAACAAGTATTAAGCCAGTTTCTAGGTACTGCAAAGCCTCCTTCAGAAGATTGATATTTTATTGTTGCTTTGTTTGCAAAAATTACTTTATCCTCTGGAGCCAAACCCTCGGGACCAATAATGCTGCATAATTTTTTGTTGACATTCACAGATCTCAGGAATCAAGGTTTAGCATGTTATGTTTTACCATTCTCAACAGATTAACAGCCAGTAACCTTGCACAAGACAGAATTTCCAATATCTTAGATACTTTTCCTCCCCTATTTAGTTACTTAGGCATAATATCTCCCAGAAATCTCAGTCTAAGACAGCATTGTTTTCCTTTCATTAAAGGCTACACACCAACAACTGCTTAAAGCAGCCTTACTCTCTTCTCATATTAGAATATACATTCTGGAAAACACTGACCCAACATTTACTGTCAACCTGCATTTTAGATCTCTTATTACAGGGTGAGCTGGACTGATCCATCACTGTTGCAAAGAATGAAGTTATGCTGATATATATACTGAGGATCTAGATGGATGTACTTATTTTATTGCTTATCTTAGTGCATCTGATATAAATACATGTTCTTGAGAATTTCCTCATATATTTTACATCCACAGCTAAAATTGTCTGCTTTAATTACTGCCGACACATTGAGAGCTGTGATTACAATTACAGACATTGCTATTTAAATGTAGAAATATAGAAACCAACCATGTCTCTCCATTTCCAAGAGTGGAGAAAAAAGACACCAGGAATCTACTTTACTCTCTACTTCCTCATATTTCTGATTACAGGTTTTAGCACAGCAAGAACTGGAGATTCTTCAAAGGGTTGTCCTGATGGAGTATCTTGGAATTGCCAAAGCAATTGGCCAAACCAACCAGAGCTCAGCTTCTCACAAGACTAAGACTATACCTATGTTACCTTGTTAACAACTTGTTATAAGGTAAGAGTAGACTTGTGGAGCAGAACAGATTGTGCAGTGGACCCAAAACATGCTGTGTGTTTCAGGGGTGGAGTTTTCTTCAGATCAGCTTGAAACTGGCCCTACAGACTGATGTGCATTACTTGGATTACTTCTGTCCTACAGTTTGCACACTTCAAGACTGATCTATGTTGTCAGGGGACAACAGGGAGATTTGCTTTGCTTAGGATAGGAACTGAAATCCTACTGTAAACAGACTCCAAAAGCACGATACAGAAAGAAAAGTCATTATTTTAGCAAGTTGCAACATCAAAGGAGCTTGGGAATTCAAGGTCTACTTGGTTTGGTGAAGATTTTGGAGCAAAAGTCTTCAGCTTGTTTTCCATGCCTGCTTTGCACTGTAGAACTGTGGTGGTTTTACCGTGCTGGGCAGCTAAACCCCACAACCACTCTCTCACTCCCCCTCCTTTAGATGAGGAGGGGGAGAAGTAAAGCAAAGAACAACTCACGGGTTGAGATAAGGATAATTTAATTAAAGGTAAATAATTATAATAATTAAATAAAGACTACCATGAACTAAACAATTTAACTAAGGGGAAATAAAAAGGGAAAGGGGAAAAGGGAGGGGAAAAGGGAAAATAAAAAGAAGGGAGGAAAACAAACAAAATAAATGAAGGCTATATGGAAGTGCAGAGGAAAGAAATTACTCTCTACTTCCCACAAATGAGCGATGATTGACCACGTCCTTGAAGCAAGGCCTCAACGCCCGCAGCCGGTGTTTGAGAGGAGGACCGACGTTTTCCCAACAAGAGCCCACCCCTCCCCTCTTCTTCCTGTTTCCACCTTTTATTGCTGAGTGTGACATCACATGGTATGGAATATCCCTTTGGTTGGTTTAGGTCAGCTGCCCTGGTGATGTTTCTCTCCTCACTTTTTGCCCACCCCCTAGGAGGGTTAGAGAAAGGCCCAATGCTGTGCCAATGCTGCTCAGCAGTAGACACAACACTGGTGTGATAACACTGCTGTTCCAGCTACAAGTGCAGAGTACGGCACTGTATGGGCTGCTGCCGGGAAAGTTAACATTCCAGCCAGACCCAGTACAAGAACACAGCTAGCAAGGTCTAGCTGCTGTCCCATTGAGTCTCTGAGCAAGCTGCAACTAAGAACTATTTGTTAGGGATGTTACTATCATTCTTAGCATATCTTGATGTTTAACATCAAAATAAGACATCATAATGTACTTCTGCACTTGGAGATTAGATCTCCTTGACCAGATTCCTCACTCTTTCTTTGAAGTCCTCCTGAACTACCTCCTAAGAGACTTTCAGGGAGGCCTCTGGGGAAAAAAAGAGCTTAAAGTGCTTGTTTTATAGGTTTCAGATGGAGCACTGCACAAAGTAAGCTACTTACAGATCAGTGATCTTTTCATAGTAGCACCAAAAATCATCAGCCAGCTTCTTCTAACACGCTCACACAATAGTAGAGTAGGACTAACTGGTTTTAGCTATTCCTCCTTTCTACAGCCCTGCACCGTTACCAGTGGATGATGTTTTCTTGACTTCTACGCCACAAAGCCACTCAACAAGGACTAAGTATGTGTGTGTCCAACTGCTGCGTAACAGTGTGTTGTACCAAAAAAAAAAAAAAAAAAAAAAAAATTAAAGGGGAGGAAAGGCAGGAAGATGGTAGAGGAAAACCTCATCCCTCAAAAAGACCAAAAAAACCCAGCACCAACAACACTAAAGCAAACATCCAAAACCAGGGCTCCAAAGCAAAAACACTATATTACATGTTGTTCCTTCCCCTAGGAAAAAAGATGTGCTAGTAAGCACATAGTATTTTGCCCATGTTACTCTATTAACTAATACTTGAAGCTTTACAGATCATACAGAAAAAGGATTGACTAACTTTTACAACATTTAACACATTCTAAAATTAAGATCCTGAAGCTAAAAGCTGCTTTGTATCAGCTAAACTTTCCTAGCTTTGATAAGCCTTATAGCTAAGCCTTCATGGTGCCAATATTCTCTCTTCTCTGATAAGAAACAGTGGTATTTATGTTCTCTTGAAGCAGAAGGGACTAATTAAAATGTGACAGAAGAAAGACTGAAGCTAATAGATTTGTTAGTTAAGTCACTGTCAACATAGCTCTGCTAGGTAAACAAATTTTGTTTTTTTTTCCCCTTTCATGTTTTCACATCTTCAGTATTTTTTTCAGACAGTGCAATCTAAGCATGTAGCAAAAATAGGACCCATGTTAAGATGATCATATCTTGAAACAGATGTCATTGTCAGTATCATACAGAGGAGGAAGAGAAGACTGAAGCATTTAATTCTCTTCCAGAGTCTGTCTAGCATATTTTTATCCTACATTGTTGGTAGCTTTGTTTGTTTTGGCAACAAGGAAGACATCTTTTCCCTGGAAAGGATCTTGTAAAAACACCTATTCTCTTATAGCCTCACATATAATCCAAAAGCGGTACAAACATCAGTGGTGTAGTTCCAACATGCAATAAGACACAGAACCCAACAACTTAGCTTAGAGGTGGATCTGATTAATATATTTTTCTGGCAAGCTCGATTACATTTCTTGAAACCAAGAAATCCTTCTGTTGCCTTACATTAATATTTAGATATCAGTTAAAGATTGCACTTGTGAATAAGGCTTTCATTTAGCTTGTTAAGGTATGAAATAATGCTTTGGTTCTATACCTGCATGACCTGAAGTAATTTCTGTGGACCTTTAGCCTAGTAAGCATTTATGTACCAAACTGCTGATTAAGAATTTATTTTCTCATTTGCATCTTTCTAATGTTCTTTATGGAAGGCCAAAACTTACTAGGAAAGTGGGAGTTACATATTAGGATTGGCCACTGAAATATATAGAGTTCAAGGTGCATTGTTACTAAATCAAAATGACCCAGTTCTTCCATTACTGGAAGCACAGGAGTTTCCCTACTGGGTACAGGGAAAGCAAGATCTATTGCAAAGAACTCTAAGCTTCTATGACTACTGTAGAGTACCCATTGGCCATGGGGAAGGATCCAGTTCTGATTTCTTTCTGTGTGAAAGCTGAGCACACACTCCCTTCATCTGGAGGCCATCTAGCAGAGAGGAGGAGTATGCTCAAAGTAATATTTGGTTAGCAATTGACTACTTTCCACACTTATCTTGAAAAAGGGAAAGATAGCCTTTCAACAAACAACTGTATAAAGCCCATGGTCTGGAGTATACCCTTGTCAATTTGAAATACTCTCTCATGTATACACTTAGAAGGAGCAATCTGAATCACTTGAGACTAATTAGAAGGCTACTGATAAAAGAAAAATCATATAATACGCCCTGTGCAATGCAGAGCTCTTAAATAACAACACCTTTATGCTTATTCCAGACAGTTTGCAGCCTGGACATGGGGGTGTTTTTTCAGAACATGGTCTTTGAATAATATCTGTTGGTGGGAATGGTAACTTGGCTTGTAAGTACCAGAGAGGCTGAGATCAGGGCTCTTGAGGATCGGTTCTCATGCTCCTGGGCTTTCATCCAAACAGGGGATGCTTTGAAGGATTCTTCTGTACCATGTTTGTTCTGGTAACCAGCAGAACAGCATGCACCTTTGCTCTCCATAAACATGATAAACTTGTTTACCCGTTTGATAATGGGGGGAGGAACAGAATGAAAATGCTTTGGCAAAGGAAGTGAATAACTGGCTGGCTGGGTAACACCAACTTGAAAATGGGAGCTGTACTCTAGAACTAAACAATAGAAGAGGAAGCCCGTGGTTACCCGCACCTCAATGTTTACATGGCTGCATTGGCACCGGTATTTCAGCTCTGACTACTTAGCAGTCTGGAGAAATGTTTTACCCCAACTGCTAAGACTCGGTTGGTTTTAAGTGATTTAATAGCCATAAATCCAATGCTGTGGTGAGAACAAATGTTTTTTATAAATATTCAAATACAACTTTCAATTTTTCATACTTTTTAAATTATTATTTTATTATTATTCACTATTAATTTCATGCAGAACTTGTAATGGTTTACTTGCCAACTTTCATTTGGCAAGACTGCCTAGCTGAAACTAGGTGGTCTCCCAGACTAAACATGGCAATTGTCTGTTCCCCGAGTTACCCTGTATGGCACAACAGTAACAACAGTGATTCATAAGAACTGTCTAAACATTATACAGAGTTGATCTCTTCTCCTACAAGTCTTTTGTAGGCCAAAATCATTCTGTTAACCTAAATCAAAACTTCATAAAAATTTATTTGCTTCACTCTGATTATATGTTTCCTGTACATAGAGACAGAATGCTAAAACAGCTTCCAGCTGAGGGCTGTGGGATCCTACTCTAAGGTTACTAAGTGTAGAAGCAAAACACACAAGAAACATTTATTTTAACATCCAATTCCTAGAAAAATAATTTCTTATGTGACCCCATGAGTTGTCAGAGTGGATCACATGGGCTTTTGAAGTTATATTTATTGGCTTTAGAAACAACCAGTTTAGATTTTTTAATAAAATCCCATTCACTCTGTACAAAGAGAGCAGATCATAAACCCAAAGGTTTTTACATTCTTAATGGATCACACTCACAGAGGACTTAAATGCTGCTGTATTAAAATTCCTTCTGTAAATTCAGAAGTCACCTTCTCAGGGTCAACATCAAACTGCTTGTCCCACACAGCTCCTGCCTGCGCTCCCCCTGCATCCCAGATATTTGATGCATGTGCCACAAGAAGGTTCACATGGAAGAAATGCAATTACACCTGATGTGGAGCAGTCTGGTAGGAGCGAAGAAAGATTTGAGTGCTTTGTGACTCATCCCCAGTTCAACATTGAAAAGCTGCACACTTTTTACAAGAAGAGATTTTTCAAGCAATCAGAGAGAATAGTAGTTATAAAGCAGGAAGAAGTTCTTCAAAGAAGGAACTGTGACCACTACATGATCAACACAAATCGGTGTCTAATTAAATTATACCATTATCTTGTCAAACTCATACTTACTTCTCTGAGGACAGCACCAGATATTTCAAAATGAAGGGAAGAAATCTTCCCATAATTAGTTAAATAACCTGCTTCCAAAGGAGTTTCTGAGTAAAGTCCAAAATTTATGTACGTGATCTTACGCATCTGCTCAAATTATATGATAATTTTAATCTCAGCATTCACAAAAAGCTGTCAGTTTTTAAAATCCAGATTTTTCACTACTTATGAAAATACCTGATTAGACAGACAGGAAATGAAAATGAAAGCTATATATTAAAAAAGTATTGTGACAATGAATACATTGGCTATGCCTGTTAGCTGTCACACAGGATTAGCCTTCCCTGGTTCTTTAGAACTGTTTAGATGTGAAAGACCATTCCGCAAAAATTACATCGCATAACAAATATATCCTGTTATATAAGCAGCACAAACTGTCACTAAAAACTTTTCTGATGACGTTTCTTTAACTCATCCTTCCCAAAGACTGTCCTCTTAGAGTCATTTATTTTTTTTCCTCCCATTGTAGCTTTTTAATGACAGACCCTTCAAAATCAGCAGAAGGACTGTAGTTTTGTAATTACTAATTATTAGCTGATGTCTATTCTGCTCAAAGATAAGCATTTGTTGCATTTTATTTTTATCCTCTCCATTTCTAAGGAAAAGTCATACCCATGTAATAGTGGTTCCCTTTCAAATTTACAATAACTATACTAAAAGCACTCTCCATTTTTATCCTCCTAGATCTGATTTCTCCTTAAGACAAGGATAAGAAGTCAGTTACAGGACTCAATACTTTTTTGAGTATTTTAGGTTTGCATGAAACAGTTTTCAGGTTCTTTATAATACATAAGTAAAATAGAAGAGGTTCCTAAGAGAACTTTAAAAGTGATATTATGACTGAAACAGTTCAGTCTACCAACTAAGCAGAAAAATCAGTACCACATAACCTAAATTGAGAACAGTACCTTTTAAACAACAGCCACCAATCATCTGAAGGCTTGTGAAACATCCAGGAGCTGAACCTACACAACCCATTTTAATCTGGAGAAGTCTTGCATTTGTCAGGTGCTTATTTATAACTAATTGCTTAATTAGCTCTACAGGTGGACTAGAATCCAATTAACTCCTTTCCAGTTGCTGACGGAGAAAGTTAGCTTCTTTCATATATTAAAGGAACAGCTGTGCTAAGAAATAGTTGATTTATACAACATCACGGCTCTCAGAACGAGCACATCTTCCACCATCAATGTCACACATTTGTAGCATGTTTGTTAAAGAAAAACTTGCATGTAGAAACAAATTATGAAATACAGTACATTTGTACAAATTAAAATGTGCTTAGCTATTGTTTTACTTTGCTTGTGAGGCTCTTCTCAATCTGCAGTCTCCTGCAGTGATCAAAACTCAGCAGTAATGACATCACAGCTTCTTGCTATGTAAAATGCTGTGATGTTTTCACTAAAATATGCAACAGTTGAAAGCTGATTTCTCAGGAAGGAGGCCATCGAGCAGAAAATCAAAAATTCCTGTTATTTAGTTAAAAGTGTCACAGGCAGCTGTTACACTTAAAAAAGATGGTGAAGGGGGAAAAAAAAAAAAAAAAACAAAACACAAAACACCACCTTTGTGACTGGCTTCTTAAAACAGACACCTGCTTTCTAAGGGTCGCTCTATCCAAATGCCAAGTTTAAAAATTGGTCCCATTAAAAATAATGAAATTATAATATCTCCTTAAAATAGGAAAAAGATTATAAGAAACAACAGAAAAGCAAGCATTAGCAGAAACGTCCCTGTTTAAGGCAAATGAATGAAGTAAATGGATATTTAGATAATGGACATCAAATGTAATGTAATTTGCAAATGTAAATTGAAGAGAGAGACCTATCACAGGAGTTTTCAAAGCTCCCTGAAAAGTTTTCTGTTTTAACTCTGAAAGAAAAAACACCTCACAGGAAAAGGCAGCAGAGATTGCCCTGTCTGGGTGTCTCACTGCTCTACTCTTAGTTTGATCTTTGGCCTGAAGACTGAATTGCCCAAGTAAACTACAGATGCGTGCCCCTCAGTGGTAACTATGAAACAGAAACTTACCAGCTGGATCTGAACTGTGCCCATTCAGATCAGATACGAAACTGCAGTCACATATTAAAAACTTTCAGCCACGTTCCTCTGTCACGAAGCCAGTCATCTGGAGGTTCATCCGTGCAGATCCCCAGATGATATACTTTTAATGCACTTTTGATTAAAATTTGTACTTCTCAAATTTTAGATGTTGTTCACTTTACCTTTTACTGAAAAGTAATGACTAATGTACTTAATGCTTGAACTGTGCCGAGATGCATAGGATGTGTGATTAAATATGCATTTGAAGATTAATTAACTTGCTTTGACTAATCAGATTGTGACTTAGTCTGCAACATTATCTTTAGCAGAATGATAAGACTTTTTCAAAGCCAACTTTGTTTCAAAGCATGAAGGGAAAGAAGCTAATCCTTTCGTTGATACAATCTCTTTGACAGAAGTCTCATTAAGACTAGTTTTCCTTTAAAATATGAGCATGATATAAATAGTTATAACAACAACAATAATGCTAGTAGGGACACTACCACAAATAAAAATTCTGGAAATTAAGGAAAGGATAACATAAAAAAATAAAATAGAAGAAATTGGGAAACATACCTTATGTTTAACTTGCCTATGATGGAGCGTATTGTTCTGCCCATATAGATGCTTTTAAGATGGTGAAATAGTATGAGTTCGTGCTCTTCAGTATGTTCAATAATGCTTTACTACTGCAGCATAGTTGGATACAGCAGTAGCAAAATGCTCCTCTCATAAGTGAAGGTGTGTAGTAAAGACATCACACTGTAACAATATGATAAACGGATTATGTGAGCTCACTTGAGAAAAATGCAGTTTTGCTGGGTAATGTGTCAATTTTAAGGACTTCTGCTGGCATAATTCTGTTGAACAAGGATCACAAGGTTTTGCACCCCACAGATATTTTCAGCCTAAGGCTGCTGTCAATAAAGGAGAAGTGCTGAACTCACACAGGTTGCAGCTATTGGAGAAAGCTGGCATTTGCTTTTTAAATAGTAAAAAAGCAAAGAGAAGGGAAAAAGGTCATGAAATGATCCCAAAGTCACAGTATGCTATGAAATTCACTAGTTTCAGAGATTTACACTAAAGAAATGCGACTTCATTCAGAAGTCTTTCTCTCCATACCTATTGCTTTTGATAACAGAAATTGTTTATCTAACCACTGTACAGTAAGCAACGCTAAATGCAAAAAGCAGAAGAGAGATGGTATACTACTTACAGAAATGACCACTTCTTTATTTTCTGATGATTGCAACTAAAATCAGCTTGTTTTGGTGTTATGTCTATATACTGCCATAGGGAAGTCAGGTCAGTGGGACTTGCATGGGATTCATTCAAGCTTGTCTGAGCTGACAACCTGGGAAAATGAGTAAAAAAGAAAGGAGGGAAATATGCAGGGGTAGAACAGAAGGAAAGTTCTGTTCATCTTTGAGATGCATTGCTAACATAAACAGGACATAATTCTTCTACTTTGCATAATAAAAATCTGAAAACTAACTGCTGCAAAGGAACCCATAATAATTCTGAGTCATGAATTTCCCTTGTGTTCTTGAAAAGTAACCTGAAGATGCAGTCTAAGATGTATTTCGGGGGCTCACATTTTCTGTATTCCTTTGCACCACTGAAGGAGTATTAAATTGTTCATGAAATATTTATTTCTTCAATTTAATTTCAAACAATTTTTAAATAACTGAAGGAAAGAGATCATGTTGACACAGAAAAGAATAAGAGGTGGTAACTGGGATTTACTGAGAGCAAATAATTTATTTCCTTAGCAAACCACAACAAAATAGTTATGTCACTGTGGTAACAACCAGACTGGAGAAACACTGAAACCATCAGGAGACACGGGGCCCTCTGAGGCCTGACCTTTTCTAAACGGATGCTCTGAGAAATGTTCACAGCTGCCCATTCCCAGTCCAGCCTCCATTTCTGTTCCCATCCCCAGAAATACTGTTCTAATTAGGCAATATGAAAATGGCAAGGATAGGCTTTTGATATTTCTTTCTCATTTTTCCATGTAGTTTTTTCTCCTTTCCTCACCAGATTGCTTCAGTCAGTGAGCATAAAGTGACTGGCAGGAGAACAATCTCACGTGCTGGCAGGCTCTAGCAGCCCAAGGTGGTATGAGGAATGGCCAGGGCAGACCTGGGTCTCCTAACACTTGTGTCCAGAACTCTGGCTATCATTTCTCATCCACTCTGGCCTCTTCCTCCCATTCTGAAAGTCTCTAGACTCTAGACAAGCAGGTTTGTGCCGATTGTTTTACCCAGGTTGTCAAACACCCATGCACGCATGCACTGCTGTGTTGCAGTATGCCAAAACTGAGCAACCCTGCTAGTGCTTCTAAATTCTCTTGCCTGATACTTAGCACAACTCCCTCACACTTTCCACCTGTTATCTTCCCTCACCTTCCCCTTTCTGCTCTTCTCCCTCTTTTTTCTTTTTTGTGACATTCTTCCCCTCTATACCCTGACACTCTTTGCTTCCTCTTCATTCCTAGCTTTGTTCTTTATATCACTTAACACCTCTTGGTTGGTTCTGGTTATTTTGTCCCATTTTCTACCCTTACACTTGCATCCATTGTTTTTATTCTTTCTATTTTTACTTCCTCTCCTATTCTCAAGTCTCTTCTTTCCCATGGCTAACTACTGTTCCTCTTTCTCTTCAGCGCTCTTTCTTTTCTCTCTTTTGTTCGGTGTCCTTCTTTTCCTGCTTCTCACAAATTGTTCCATCTGCCTCTTCGTACTCTTTCTGGACTCTCCACCAAATAATCAAATCACCTCGTGAAGACACCAATTTACTCTCAGCATTACAATGCCTCCTCAGAATTTTTTTGGCCCATATGCACTGCTCTTCAGTCAAAGGTGCTGATGACAGGTACTCATGAGCTCACATTGTCAGTAAAGAGGCCCTCATACATCTCTTTCCCCTTGCCCAACCTGCTCACCACAGATCTCTTAATTTTTAATCTAGCTTCAGAAGAGAAAATATAAGTCCTAAAGAGTTCTAATAATACTGGTCTTTGGTAGGTTAACTGAGTTTTAATTGTCCAACTGAAGTCAATTGCAGAAGTGGATATTAGCAGATTGTTTTTTCCTGAAAAAAATATTGATGATTTTGTGAATTTTAGCCAAAGAAAACAAAACAAACAAATAAAAAAACTACGGGTATCTATTGCTAATATTAACTAGCAAATATGTACATTTGAAAATTTTTAGATGTTCTCAATTTCTGAGAGAAAGTCTCACTTCTCCCTGATCTATTTTTGCTCACAGTTTTCCTGTACAAATATATTAAATGTATTTCATATGCCTTTTTATTTTACATTATTTCTCCATTAGGTGAATTATATTGCTTAAGTTGGTTGAGACTTCCGCATAGCATAATTCCAGATCATATTCTTATAATTACAACATAACACACAGGCTATGTAAATTCATAACTTCAACATATTCTTGCTATAAAAATTTAGCAAGGAAAAATTCAGAAAGCTGAGTTGAAGAACCAACAGTTGAGGAGTTTAATTTTATTCAGAAAGATAACTATTGTATAGGAATGCATAAGCAAATGGATGGTATGTGTCAGAGTCATTCTTGCAATTATCCGTTAGCACAAAGAATCCAAGTCCATTTTACACTTAGTAAAAGTCTCTCTCAGTGCACAGAGGAACCTGGAGAGTCAGCTTACAAAGTAACAGACAGCTTAGCTTGCTGTGGAATATTTTTCTGTTTGGAAAGGTGTGTGAAATAACCAAAAATATTAATAAAGAACATTTTTTTTAAGGGATGGAGAAGTGTTCCAACATGATTTCTCATACTACTCTGGGAATTTGTCTCATGAGATTTGCCTTATGAAACAAATAAATTCTGCTTTCACTATACCTTTATATTCTCAGTTTCCTGGTGACTCAGCAGAAAGTTAGAAGCTCATTACTGAAGAGGATTTAGCGTGCCCTAGGTTGGAGTTAGAAGGTTAAAAAGTCAAGGTCACAAAATAAAATTGCATAATGAATTTAGGTTAGAAGAGGAAAGGCAGGAGGATGGTTCAAGAAGGATGTAGGATTTCTGAAGACAAGACAGGAACTAGAAACAAGGATGGTCAAGTTGCCAAAACAGGCCCTTTTTTTTTTTTTGCTTTAAGGAGAAAAAGTTATCTATAAACACGCAGCTTTTCCTTACATCTGGCAAAACACAGATCTACTAATTCTACTAATTTAATTTCCCTTTTATGAATTTAATTGAAATGTACCTTTTTATTTATTATAGTTTTTATCAACTGAATATATCACAAATAATGTAATTCTCTGTTACACAGATATTAATGGTCATATTCATCTTTGTCTCTGAGAAGGCCTTAGTTTTCAAGATCTTTCAAGATTTGAAAATCTGTTTGCAAAATGTTGGAGTATAAATTTATCTAAAATCACCAATTTGTTTTGGACCTTCTTGTCAGCCCTCTGGTATGTTTAAATTCAGCATGAAATTGGGCATCTTTAACACTTTATGTCCATATTTAAGCTCTCTACAGAACTTCTCTTTTTTTGGATTTTGTTCCTCTCCCCTTGTGTGTTCTCGATGTACCTGTCAGATAACATTTGGTAGAAAAATAGCTTTCGATAACGTTCTGTTTTTCCATAGCGTATTATGTTATAGAAATGAGTGAGTAATCTGTTAGTGAAAAGACTGCCATATTTGATATAGAGAACTTGCATGAAGTTTTCTTTTCTCTGAAAATCTACAGTCTGTATCTGTAGGCTCAATGTGTTTGGGCCCAAACACAAAAAAGACTGTAATATTCCTTTGGCAAATTTTCCTTCCCAGTATCCTTCCCAGTGCAATGATTACATAAATTATTTTTCTTGTCACACACACAGAGTAAAATTGAACACCATGTTCTTTAGTCGAGTAAGTAGTGAAAGTAGTTGATTAAATGGTCATTCTACTAGCAATATTTGAAAGCTAAGATGAACAAATTTCCTAATCAAACATAAATTGTAGCAATGGTGGGAGATATCTTTTGTTTCTAGTTTCCCACATTCTAGGTAAAAAGCATCTAGCTAGTCTCTTGAAAACAGTCATGCCCCACATATCTGTAGAGGAGAACAATTCCAAGGACAAGGATTTAGGAATCAACATGCCATTTAAGGCTCAATTCTGCGTCGTTCTAGTATGACACGTTTTATAGAAAGATAAGCAGGGCAAATGAGGAATTACTTTGGAAAGATTCACTGTTTCTTCCTAAATGGAAAATTCTAGGTGATTCTACAGAGAGCAACTTCTAGGACTGATGATATTCACTGATTGAAACAACATTTGGAAGCACAGTTTTTGCCACTAGAAATGATTGAGTCAGTAAACTGAGAAAGAAGCTCCTCCACAAAGGGCCACATGAGCTGCTTGGGAAGTTTTGTTCTTTGCTGGATTGGTACACCACAGGTCCCACTTATAAACCCTCTGCTCGGGAGATGAAAGAGTTTATAGCACATCACACCATTATTTGCATACTCCTATCACAGCATCATAAATAACATTGACTGCAAATTGTTTTGTATGATACTGTATGGAATTTAAACAGATAGGAATCAGAATTTAGGTAAACAGTTAAAATTATATGCTTGAATTATTTTCCACATTATTTTTGTAAGGAATTTGCTTTCATTTGCTATGTGGGAGAAGCTGCCCCACTATTTCATTAGAAATGGTTAGAGCAAAAACAGACCTGCAAAAACACTTCTACATCTCAAAATTTATGAACTTCCTAATATAACTTTAGCTTAGCATCTGACTTAATTTTGTTAGAATATCTCATAATAGAAGGCTAAAATCTAAGAAATCCCATCTCATCACAAGGGACATTTCTAAAACTCTCAAAAGCAATTGAGAAAATCCCACTGTATATATGATGTGTTGGGGATTTTTTTATTGTACCATTTGAGGCAAATTAGACACACGTTTGTGCTTTAATACAAAAAGAACTAACGAACAGCCCACTGGGGGCTGCTGCCAAAAGTGATTCTACAAAGAGTCTGTAAAGGGGTGTCACAAGCTATTCCTTGGTCATGAATTGTCGCTGCTGAGCAGTTACAATTTGAAGTTCCCCTTCATTCTCCCCTTCTTCCCTTCACAAACATTCATCGTTACAAGTCTTTAAAATGCCTCCTTGTGCTTCTTCTCATTTCTTTTTGCAAACAAATGTTTGGCCTCATTTCTAGTTATTCCCTTTTCTACCTGATTCTTCACAAATTTAGAAATTCAATTTGTAGAGTACTGTGTCTTAGCCTTGTAATAAGTTGGGGTGTCTGGCATCACCAGAGGATCAAGATACCAAGCTTTGGTAGAGAGACTTATGTGCTGCAACTGAAGGATCCTTACTTTCATTTTTCACCAGATTTAATATTTTCAATTTGTTCTTTCATTGCTGCTTTATTTCCCTGTAAGCTAACTATAATAAGCTAGCTGGTTTTGTTCGCCTCCTTGTCACATGAAAATTGAGCATCCATTTGTTTCAGCTTATTTATGTTCCAGGCAAGTTAATTTATCCAGGTCAAAGGCTCCCCCGTCTGGAAGCTGCCATAATGGTTGGACACCAGCAGAGCCGTTCTGCTGGTGGGCAAGTGGGGCCCACTGCCTGCCCCCATTTTTCCTCCCCAGTCATGAACCCTAATTGTGGCACATGGGGCCTAAAAGGCTTTTAGGGTCTGGACAGGAGGAAGCTCGACCCATTTTCCCAACTTGTTTTTGACTTTTCTCTGTGAAGAAGCACAAAGGTGACGTCTATTCACGACAATGGGATAGGAAGGGTTTGGGTGTCCCCCAAAAGAAAGAGCTTTTCCCTGATCCCCCTGAGGCCAAAAGCTTTCAGGGCTTACACCATGTAGCTTCTGTGCCCGCACAAAATGGAGACATCATGAAGCCAAGGTCCGTACACAGCAAAGGGACACAAGAAGAGGTTTGGCTCTCACTGAGAAGATAAAGATTTGACTTCATCCCTTCAAAACTTGACCCCACACACGACACAACTCGTTGTCACCTATGGAGATGACTTTGGAGCTTGACTGGATCTTTCAGTTTCCTCAAACCTAGCCCATTCTCATTCAGCTAAACAACATCCTTTTAATTCAGTTTCAACCATCCCCTTCATCTTCCTCTGACCTTTATATCATAAGCACAAACTAAAATAACAGGCAGTTTGCTTACCACTGACATGATAGCCAGCCAGGAGATAAGGTTGGGGTGAAGATCACTTGCTGGTGAGACCAGGCAACAAGGATCGCTCACCTCTGATGGCGGTGCCGCCTGGCCCTCCCCTCTGGCCCCAGTCTGGTGGCTCCTGCCAGCGAGCAGCAGCCCCACTCCTGACACCAAACCAACTGGGAGTTTCTGTTGTACTCCCTGATGTAAACTAAACACACGTTTGTGCTTAAATATGAAAAGAATTAATGAACAATTAATGAACATCGGGCAGAGTCCTGCATCCACAAGTGGATCTACAAGGGGCCTGCAAAGCTGCACCACAATCCATTCCTTTTCTGTCCCGGTGCCAGCACCAACCCTGGGACCATTGGCATCAGGTGCCTTATCCTGGTGCTTGGTTCACTCCCTAGCACCAGCTCAGTTCACCAGAAACATCCTGAGCATGATATTTACAACCCAAAGCTGTGGTGTTTCTTATGTTACCAGACAGCAGCCCTCACAGAGAGCCATTTTATTCACATCAACCTCGCCAGTGTTACCCTCCTGCTGCCAGCCCTTCTTGCTCCCCAGGCCACGCCATGCCTCCATTACAAATTACCACTGCTGAGTGGCCAAAATTTGAATTTCCTCTTCAGATGCAAATACTTTAAAAGTAGAACAGATCATTTTTTATTCCTGAGAGCAATTTTTACTCTATTCTTTGTCATATCTGCTTAGGAACTCTATTGTTGACCTAAGGCACATCCAGATACACAATATCTGAAGCAAGTACGACCACACTTTGACAGAAATGTATAATTAAGCCAGGAGAAACAGAAGATGCTTAGCATAGCATCTTACCTTGCATAATGGGGACACACTTATTTTGCCAATTGCCTACCTGATTATATTAACACAGTCAAGATTTCTTCTTCTTTTTGTTCATTTTTTTTTATATTATGTATTATATATATATATCAATTGCATGAACATGTGAACATTTCTATTTCTTATGTATGGATTAAAATAAATGCCTCAAAACCTCAGCTATCCATGTTTGTACTGAGGTTATCCATATGCTTTGAGTTATAAATTATGACTATCTCAGCAGCTGTACCTACTGCAAGTCTCACTTTAACAACACGATGCCTTCCCAGCAGTAACTATGATTTTTTAGCAAGTAGCAAATTACTCTGCAGATTTGCACAAATGAACACTGTTCAGATCATAATTTGCCCAAGCACAATATTTAACAAAACCCAAGTCAGTGATGAAACAATATTTAACAAAACCCAACTCAGAACACTACAAACAGCAGGGCTGAAGCTGCATGGTTTAAACTCAAAAAATTATCAGAATTTTGCTTGCGTGATGAAGAAGTCACATATTTCTATAAATCTACCTTATGTAATAATACAATTTACTGAATAGAGAAGGAATTGTGCTAGAGTTCAGCAGGGTTATTCTTTTTATAACAGATAACATTATTACTTTTCTGATCATACCATATTTTGTGCTTGTAAAGTTATTCCAGTTCTGGCATATAGTGTACTTATAGTAGAATACATATTTTTGTCAGCAAAATGCAGTCAGATTTCCTGTCAAAGAATGTGACTGACACTATACATAACATCAGGACAAAGAAACTTAGTACTGTAATTGATATTCAAAATTTAAGAGGCCGGTAAAGGCAAGTTGGTAATTATATTCTACAAGTCCCTCTGTGGAGAGGAATAAAAGACTTAAGCTACAATTTTTAACTTCCTTTGCAGATCTGTGTCCCTCCCTTCACCTTTCACTCTTACTGCAAGAACAGCGAACACCTGACAAGTCTGCAAATTCTCTTTGCATTCATTTGATGCTGTGGCAAGCTAGAATACTTTTTTTTTTTTTTGAGAAAAAGCTTCATATTGATTATGAATAGCAATTATTGTCTGAATTAAATTTCCTAGATAAAATTTCCTCTTTCACTCTTAGCTATAAAGACCACAGTCTCAAAACATTCTAACTACACTGTGTTTAAAAAAAAAAAAAAAGTTACACACACAAGAAAAATTATTGACAAAAGCTGCTCCAGATCCTATGTAAAAATAATAGGACTGTGATGCATGCTGAAATTATAAAGGAATAATCTCTAAAAAATTTAATCATATTAAAAAATGGCCAGAGTGGAATCAAGCTTCTGATTTCTAACACCTAATTTTGTCCTGTTTAGAGAACAATCTCTTCAACATCATAGAAATACTCTATTGGGGGTGGAGGGGGGAACCAAAGCAAAGCAAAGCAAAGCAACCAACCAACCAACCAACCAACAAAAAAAAAAAAAAAAAGAATTGGAAATCTACTGAAGATGGATAGTTTTGTGTTGGAGGGAAGTACTATCACTGTGTTTTCTATCTTTAAGTCTTTTGTTTCCCTTACTTTTAATTCACTATTCAAAGCCACCCAACTTATCAGTGTGAATTTTTCCTTGACAAAAAGCTGTGAATAATTGTATATTTTCAAGAGCCCTAAGGTGAAGGTAGGACCTGAGTAGTTTCTGCTTGTTTGATGTTCCTCAGGTTGGTGTTGTGTTTCAAAATTTATAATTTGTATAGAAAAAAACTCCCCTAAGTTAGAAAAAATACTTAACACTGACTGTAGATTTTACTGGTAGATACTTGTTTTACTGGTAGAAACTTGTCTGCATACTTGTCTGAAACAGGAGGCTGAAAGAAAGGATTAGTCTGAAAACTCACTTTAAATTAGAAATTCCTAATTAGTCTTAGAAATTCCTGGAAAACATTTTTGAAATAAGTGTCTAAACAAAGTTCAGCTTAGAGAGACTGACTCATTGTGACATATGCAAAGGTAAAATGCTTAAACATTATGCAGCTGGAAGACCTTAGAGTATATTCATCAAAGGACTATGGGGTGTTGATGTCAGTGACTTAATTTTTGACTACAAAGCCAAAGACAATAATAATATCTAGCTCTATAAATAACTTTGGCGAAGTAAGCCTTCTATACAATTTAAGCCACAGTAATCAAACACTGTTTTATGTCATGTTTGAAAAGAACGTAGTGTGCCAGGAATTTCTTTGTGCTTGGTTTGAGTAATACTCCCCCCTGACATTCACCTTAATGAAAAAACTGTTCAAAGTATCGCAGTTACTCATCCCTTCAAAATAAACATTTTTAAAGTGCAAAATTGCATAAAGGCAATAAAATTCTTGGCTTTCTGTGTCACTTCTGTGTTGCTAGACCAGAAGGGAGGGATCTGGCTGGGTATTTAGATGGTAGATACACATATTGAAATAGGACAACAGCTCTGAATGGTACTGAATGTCACCTTTCTTGGACCAGATGCAGCAACTCCTGTGTTATTTACCTGGTTTTAAGTGTTTTACAATGAATGGAAAACATTCAACACTTTTTCTTTTTTTTTTTTTTTTCCCCCTCACCACAGAACTTTGCCAGTCCTGCAATGGATGGATGCAAACGTTACCCCATGCAGTTCCATTGATGAACCAGTAAACTCAGCAGTTCATAAATTAACATCTGATTCTCCCTGCCTTAAATCTGAGTATATAAAAGACTGAGTAGTTATCACCAGTTACATAAAATTCAGCATTATGAGTCTTAAGTAATTACTTAGAGAAACGGCTTCTTCCCATTTGAATGTAACTATTTTTATTTTATCTGATAGAGACTGCACTGTGGTAAAGAACTTACCAACCTTAAAACAAAACAAAACAAAACAAACAAACAAAAACTAAAACAAAACCCAAATCTTTATATTTTGGTAAACTTTATTTTTGGTGACCGTGTATCACTGCACTTCAATATCATTATTTCAGTGTAATAAAAATATAAATTAAATATTTATAGAAAAAAACTTGTTTAACTTTGTTTCTCAAATGCTGTATTTAAGATTTATTAATCTTAAAACTTTAAAGTGGTAATAATGATTACCCTGTACATATCTAGCATCTTTGAGGTAGATTTGCATTACTGTAAAGTACTATCGACCTCAAAGGAGATGTAACAATTTAATATTTGGTAGGGGTAGGCAGTGTAAATTTCCAAAGGAGAACATATTAGATCATAAATGAGAATGAGAAGTGCACAAAGAACATGCTTTAAATTTATTACAGATGAGCTCTTATTTCATTTTTATTGCACTGGCAACCAAATAGATAAATGAATAAATCAGTGAATATGCTCAAGTGTGCTCTTGTTCTGTTAAAGACCATGATGCTTGGGCATCAGCAGAAACAGGATTAAATTTTTATAAACTAGTGTGAAAAAAAGAAACAAGGCTTAAAGTTGTGTCTTATTTTTTTCAAAGTTACTGAATGTTTTCAGCAGCAACTTACATTTTTTGAAAAACAGGATTTCTGAACTTTCAAGAAAAGTAACTGGTTCTTATGAACAATTAGTGTCAACTTTTGTATTCACAGCATTCTGAATTTTGTTGTGAAGTTATTTAAAACAGTCTATTCAACTTCATTAAATTGTTTTCCTTTTTCTTTTGTTTGGGATTTTACCAATTTTACCATTATTTGCTAATGCTTTTGAATAAAAAGGAAATAAAATGACTTAGTTGTGCTATTTTGTGAGCATTTGTGAGTATTTGTGAAATACTGGAGTAACAACCTTTTTTTCCTTAATGTTTTCTGTCATTCATGAGTAAATGGTTCCCTATTGCTAACACCGAGTTCAGTCAATACCATGTGAACCATTAGAACAAATGTGCACCAATTCTGGGTGAAATACTTGTGGAACAGTATCTTGTGCTGTCACGGAGAACTATAGATAGGTCCCTGTTATATTTTTCAAGCGAACTGACTTAGGTGGCAGTCTAGATTTAATCTTTTTATTAATTACATGGAGGAGGGATCAGCTAAGGAGTTTAATTCGAAATGGAGAGGTTGGTTTTGTCTCAGATTTGCATGAAGTCAGAAGTTTGAATCCATCTAAGCAATTTAATACACCTTTTAAAAATATAATAGCAGAGCTACTCTATATTGCAGTGAATAATTCAAGCATTCCTTCAAAGTACTAAAAAGAAATGAGACGCAGTGTAGTTCCCTTTGTAATAATAGTTATATATATTATTCAAATAAAATATTATTAGGGATAATGATCTATATTCCTTTATCATAAATGCACATATATTTGCATATTTTACAATAAAAGCATTTTTAATATGAAAATCTGAAAAGTACACAGCAATAAACAGTTTTTTAATTTGGAATGTCTAGACAAGAAAGTCTTCTATGATACTCAAAAAATAAAATAAAAATCAAAGTCCAGGTACTGTAGCGATCAGAAATCAAGGTATTAAATCAAGTTAAAAATAAATAAATAAATAAAAAATCCTACAAGAGTCACCTAAAAGGGATCTTTTTGAAGTTATGCATCTTTGAAAGACAGGAAGGGAAGATAGGAAACAAGGTATGTTTCTTAAACATACCGTATGCTACTTGATTTTATATCCCTTCCACTAACTGATTTAAACCATGAAAGTAGAGGAAAGTCATCTCTCCTCAAAGTTTACTATATCAATTTAAATTTTGCCTTGGCCTCTTACCCTGTACCAGTTTACATTTCCCCAGGAAATTCCCCTGAATCAGATTGGAAGGCATATTTCACACACTTTCCTCTTTGTCAGGAATTGCATTATGAGATTTCAGCTTTAAAATGCTATGTTTCCTTCAGTCAGAAGCTCAACAAGCAACACGACTTCATAGGCCTGATTTGCATCTATTTAAGTTACATAAAATCCCAACACTTTTCCAGTGCATTTTTTGATGTCCTAAACTCTCCTACATCTATTTAAATGAACTTACAATTGAATTCCATATCTACAAAACCAAACAAAATATTAACTCATGATACGACTGAAATGAGGGCGAAGATCACTGGAGGTGAAAACCAGAAACATAGATTTTTCAAGCAGATGTGAATGCCGTTGATTTTTGCTAAGTGCTCATGTTCTATTTATGAAAATCTCCTGAAGTGAATATTTTCCACTATAAGAGCTCTTGTAATTTGTATGTCCTTGGAAATTCATGCTTTGTGCAGAGTTAGATCATTTTAAAGTTATTGAATTGGAAAATCCTGTAGAGGAATACATCTGGGAATCTATGACTTGCAAAAATTTAGAAGCAGCTTAATGAATTCTCTTCTTGAGATGATGCTTTCGAATGAGAAAGGACGTGTTAAAAATTAGTAGTTAGACATCTTTTTACTGAAGACAGTTTGATTTTTACTTTTATTTTACCCAGGAATGCATTTTGTTTCAATCATTTGTTTCTCAAGGAATGCCTACAAGTCAGTTAATGGAAACAGAACACTTAGATTGACAGGGAACTTTACATCTGAAATTTCAGACTTCTCAGTTTGTGTTTACTGACTTAGCATCTGTGAATGATCATTTTAATGACAGAAGTATTGAAGTTGTCAACAGCTTAAGATAACAGTTGGATTTGAACATTAGCATGGCCCAAAATGCAGTCCCAATTCCCCCATCACAGCTACCCTTCTGTTACCTACCAGAGTTTCCTTAGAAACAAAGCACTGGCTTGCACAGGTACTGCATAAATCCAAACCCAATTTTAACATTCAGTGAGTGAGAGTGTGAGCGGGTCTACAGGGTGGGAGAGTGAATTGTTGGTGCCAGCATGAATTTCTGTATATGCTAGCAAAATATATATATATATATATATATAAATATAAATATAAATATAAATATAAATATAAATATATATATATATATATATATATATATTTTTTTTTTCCCCTTTCCATACCCCTGTGAAATTTCCATGTAATCCTGTTCTGTGTAGAACTGGGCTCCTACAGTCTCTGGCAATCTAGATAGCAAGCAATTTCAGAGAATATCTATATAGAAGTTCTTTTTTTTTTTTTTTTCCCAATACTTTTCCCCATCTTCCCTAGTTATTTAACTATTAAAGTTATTTAGTTATTATATATATTAGTTATTTAACTAATTCAAGCCACTGGGCTATAAATAGAGTACATAGCCTCTGTACTCCTTTACAGAATGTGACCATTTATAAGACAGTACACTTCCTGCTTTCTTGATACTCTTCATAGACAGTACACTGCCCACACCACAAAACACAGCCTCATACCTATTTATTTCATTATGTTTTCATTCAACAGGGCCTGATATCCACCAGTCACAGGTCAGCCTCTAAAAGGAGTCATCCTATACTGCCTCAATCTGCTTTATAGGGTAACTGCAAAAAATTAGAATAAACCTTCATGAACATTGGAGGGTAGAAAATACTGACATTTCATGAAGAATTATAGATTTGTTATGATGACAGCAATATCTGATACTGCCTATACATTTGTGTGTGAATTCAAATAATAATAATTATCACGAGAATTAAAAATAGAATTAATGTGACAATTGAAAACCTATTGGTCTTGCAATATTTCAATTCTCTAAAGAAATATTGCAATGGGAGACAGGGCTAGGAAACAAAAGAAGTTTCGCAGCTCCGGCAGAAGATGGGTGTACATTTCGCAGGTAAAGGTATTTCACGGAGAATGCTTATAACAATTCTCCTGAGAGTACGACTGACTAATGCCAGCAATATAACGTATAAATTATGACCCATTCCAAAACCTGATGACTTCACTTATTTTTGTATTTCAAGAAAAATGTTCTGCCTTGATGGTAAAACCTGATGACTTCACTTATTTTTGTATTTCAAGAAAAATGTTCTGCCTTGATGGTACTTTCACCCACCTTTCTCTTCTCCATCTAGCAAAATGAGAAGATTGAACATGAGCTAATAGTACTCGTAATATTGAGTTTTATGGATGTCTTCTGAATACTGTCCATATATTAATGTCTTTTACAATATAAATGTCTTTCCACCACTCTTTTTTAGCTAGCTTCAGGGCAAGACAATAATCTCAGCAAAGAAAAACCCTGTACTTCTGTTTTCCATTAGTGGCTAGCGGAGTTGTTTTTTCTAATGTAAAGCATGTTCAGTATCAATATGCTTCAGAAAAGTGATGTATTTTTCTTTAAAGTAAAAATAATAAAAGCATAATTAATCACAGGAGTCCTTGCAGCTGTTGTTTCTTTCCATTATACATTTATCTGAGCAGGCAAATTCAAGTAGAATTGATCTGGCTGCCAATATTTATCAGTTACTCCTCAGAAGAGGCAGACAACTCTCAAAGCTTTCCTTGTGAAGTACCAATAATAATATAGACATGCTAACTAGCATTTGTGACTATTCTTTTTTTTTTTTTTTTTTTTTCTCCATATGATCATTTCCTGTTATTTCTTTGAATTTAAGAGTCAAGAAAATCTATTACTCCAAAAAAAAAAAAAAAAAAAAAAAATCAACATTGAAGGTTATTTCGCTTCAGGTTTTACAGGCCATGCTGAGTACAAGAAAGAAAACAAAACAGCTGGAAACTAGAAAACTTGCTCTGGGACATTCATGTTTCTTTAACAACATAATTTTACTAATACCAGGAATTTAATATCCAAATGCCAAGGGAAATTTAAGTTTTAGTTTGAAAGAGCTTTTAGTTATTTTGCTATTTTTTGCTTTGAGTAGGCAGTATGTACTAATAACATGGCTATGGCACTGCATTGTACTGCTCTTCATATTGCGATGACAGGCTATAATTAATTCTATTATTTTAAGGTTTTTGTGTCCTGAAAACAGTAATGATTTGGCATCAAGTTACTGATTAGATAAAAATGAAAAGCAGCTTTTTAATTGAGCATTTTATCATCAGACATTTTGTTATTCTCTCGGTCTTCTAAAACACAATTTTAAAGCAGAAAATTTTGACGTATATTTAAACAAATTTTCATAATAAATCACACTTACAAAACAGATTTAGGATCTGAAAGAGATAAAAGAGATGGTTTTTAGAGGTATTTAAGCACTTATCTCTGTCTAATCTTAAGTCTTAAGATTTTCTGAGGTATCAAAGCATGTTAGACTCTTCTATTGGTTTCAGCACCTAGTATCACCTGCTTCTAACAGTTAGAAGCAGGGAAGTTAATTGCTTAAATCCTTTGTTTTTACCTCAGATGTATCTACCCATACAATTCAGAAAATTCTGGCCAAATACAGATGGAATGAAACACTATTTTTAATATGCTTTTTTTTTTTAGGATCATTACAGAATATCAAACACTTCAGAAATTCAAATGTCATATCGCTTGTGAGTTTCCCAGTGTATCCTACCCACACCTTTATTACAGTTAATTAATGATGTACTAATCACATTCATCAGACAAGATCAGTTTGCAGGTAGAACTCTTTTCTAAAGTGTGAACAGTGCTCATGTATTAGCTTTCAGCTGCTTCAATTTCTTAGCTAACCATCAGCAATTATTTCACTGTTGTTTCTAATAAGTCTTCTCTAAAAACTAGTTGCGTTTTTTTTTTTTCTTCCTTTTTCTTTTCTTTTTCATTTTTTCTTTTTCCTTTTTTTCCTCCTTTTCCTTGTTTCCTAGCAGGAAAAACAGTCAAACTTTTTAGATACACTCTTAATTCTGTTCAAGCAGTATGGATAAGCATCTTATTGAGTTCACAGTGTGAATTGAATGCTTTAGACTCTAAGGAAATAAACTTTTCTAGATGGCAACAAGCTGCTCCTTCCCCTTCCTCTGCCTTTTCAAGATTTACCTAAAGTAGATCATGTTATATGGTTCAATCTTTGCACTCGCAGAGCTATTCCTGAGTGTTTTTCTGCTATTTGGCACTGCTGAGAAAAATCTAACCCTATTTTTGTGGCAATTTAAGGAAATGAGAGATCATTTTCTGGCCTCCTTGAGCCTAGCTAACTTTTATCTCAGGATGAAAATCTACATTCCCCCTTCTCTCTAGGTTAACATATTATTATTTATTATTATTGTTACTATTATTTTTAATATTCATGGCAATTATCTTAATAGGTCTAAATCAATGTTTTCACATTCAGCATTTTTCTCCGTTAGAGACAATGCTAGTGAATCAGCTAGTGAACATTGCACTTCCACTGCGCAAAGTACCATTATCCAGAGGAAAAAAAAAAAAAAAAACTTTGAAGGAAAACATAGTATCACATAACAGCAAGGGTCTATGTGCATTGCCCTTCAGGCACTCACCCAACTAACAGCACCTGGGAATCCCAGTGAAATGAGAATATTTCAGATCTTTACACAGTGTTTCCTTTTTGGCAATGGTGCTGTATCAGCTCTTGGGTTGAATGTGACTTCTAGGTCCAAGTTGTCACTTTATACAATTACTCTGCATGTAAACACAAATGGTTGGCCATATTCCCTTCAGGAAAGTCACCCATGAAGCAGGCTTGTACTTTTTCTCAGTTCTTCCTCCATAGATTTCAAAAGGAAGATAAATACAACTGGGAAACATACAAAATATTAAAAAATGTGAAAACTCATGTTTCTGGCTTGCATCATTTGTATTATTAGCCATTTGCATACTCAGCATGGATTAAGGTATGATGAAATAAACTCTCAATCATAATTATTTGCAATCGACAGAAGAATCTTTACACTGAAATATAGAATAAGTCTTGCAGCAGATATCATTTATTCCCTTTTGCTTAATGCAGTGGAATAGAAAAATTAAAGGGTGTATAAACGTCTAATTGAGAAGTAATCTTGACTGTAAACTGTACCATTAACAGTTCACTTAAATTGTGATTTTAATAGACTGTCTCGTCTTCTTACTGCAGACAGATTTATTCTTATTAGTGCCCTAAAAATAACAAAGACTGAAATTTGTGAAGCTGCTTAATCTGGATGACCACGCCTCTGGCTGTAATAAATAAATACTTAGGGTACAGCCAGGTTGTTTTTGTAACTAATGTTATTCAGCAATTTTGTTCAACAGAATTTAACCTCCGGATATATCTGTTAACACATCAGAGTCACTAGTAATTGTTTGCTTCTTAACCTAATTTCACTGAGATTTTACTTGATTAAAGCGCAGGAAGGCAAGCTGTCCTGGGAAGGGAATAGGGTTGCTCTTCTCACACAGCCCAAGGGGTACCTTTCCCTTGCTGAAGATCCTTACTGCTGAACTATTCTGGAGGTAACAGAATGAGAGAAGAGCAGTGAGATCAGCACAGCATGCAGGAGTTTGTAGTGCGCTGCAAGTAATAGGGGCATTATAAAGAATACAGAGACGGCATTAAGGTGCTTTACAAGCATACATTACTTAAACATATACCGCACCACTCAGAAGCTTTTATTCCTCTCTAGCCTGATTATTGACAAACATTGAGAGTTTGTTTTTAAGGTACAACTTCTACCATAGTAACTTCCTCATTGAGTTTTACAGGTTCCTATATGTTGCGAAAAACAACGATTGTTCCCAGGGCACCACTTCATTTGTTCCCTCTCCATGTTTCAGATGGAAATACTGGAGCAGGTATCAGGTTAAACCAGAATGATAAAAGAGCCTCTTTAAGATTTTTCTTAGAAACAGACGGTGACCCTAGGAGCTGTTCAGGCTTCTCACATGGCTCATCCAGATCAGTGCTCCTCTTGTGGAATTCCTCCAGCTAAGGGACATGCTTCTAATCCTATTTTAAAATGGAAGAAAAGATTCTGGAAAACACAATAATCCCTCCATACTGGCATCAGTATGTATAGAGACACATATTTGCTGTTTCCAGGAACTGACAGTGGGCTGGACTTACGTATTTAAAAATCTGCCAAACAACTTCAGAAGTACAGAAGATGTAGAGTCTGAATTAAAAGAAATGGCAGATTGGCAAATGAATGGTTAGTGTTCATCATGCACAGCCTTGTGTATTTTTAAAAAGCAGCAGATCATAGCATTGATAGTAGAATTATTTTCTCCCTCCTCACCATTTTTTTCTGATAACGTTAGGGACATTATGTGAAATACCGCTTAATGAATGAACTGATGGTATATGGAATAGTTTAGTAATCTTTGTTAAGGCATGTCAATTTAAATTGAAAGATTCTTTTCCTGGTAAAGTAAGCAAAGCATTTAATTCTGTTACAAAGCTGACAGAAATATTACTAAAATATGAATAGTTTTCAGTTGCATAGAAAAAATAAATAAATTCTAAACAAATTAGATTTGCTTCAGATTGTCATTCAAGTAGTCATAAGAGGACCAAAACACTTTTGCTTTTATGCTGCGTCCTTCCTCTAATAGGTTCAAACATTATTAGTCAGCCTTAGTGCTTACAGATTTCTAAAGGAAGGATCTAAAAGGCAATGGGAATTCATGCCAAGTTCTGTTTTTGAGAACAGACGCCAGGAGAAATAATGGTATTATTATTTGTGTAACTCAGAAGATAAATTCTGGTGATGACTTAACGGCAGCGGTGGGGGTGAATACCACAGGCCTCCTCAGACAGCAGCAGTGAACAGACCACGCTTCCTTCAGTGTGCCGCACCTGGCTGTGTAAGGCTGGAAGAGACAGGTCCTCAGCTTATCCAAGTCCAGTTATGCTACAATGTGACACAGTCCCTACATTAGAAGCCTAATCAGTTCAATATGCCAGATTCAGGCTAATTTGCTGAAAGTCCCCTCAACCCAGGTAATGAGAAACTCTCACTCTAGCTTCATTGCTTTTTAATTTTATTACCGCTTCCTCTTGGCTTGATTTGCCATCCGTACTTATTGAATTCCTGCCTGTATCCCATATCTTAATTAAAAGCTTGTTCCTTCTGCTTTTCTCAATTATCTTTTTTCATGCTTTCTGGAGTTTTGTCCTGTGACTTAAGCTCTTATTTGTGCTTACCATCACTAGTCAACACAAGCTTACATGCAAGGTTACATGCAGTCCAAAGTTACGTGCAGTCCAGAGTTACAGAAAAAATCCACTATCCCTCCTAAAAAGTGCTCCCCACCTGCATTGAGAAATGTCCATGTGAGATCTTCCTTGCATGAAGTTTCCAGTGTTCACTAACCAAAAGGAGAGGCCACAACAGATTTGAATTTGAATTGCACACACCTGTTTGAAATACTTATTCTAACACAGAACCTGCTATAACCAGAAGCTGTTTCTGAGTGTCTAGTAAAATTATGATCAACTTTTATTTTAACAGTCTTTAACAATGTGAACAGATTTTAAATGATAGTGTAGCAACCTAGTTTAAGCACTGCAAGTCAGTTCTAGCTGACATTTGCAGTGTTTGGGAACACTCCAGGTTGTTAAAAACATCCACTGAAAAGGTGCTTATGTACTTAATCCATACAAGAAATTTACACGATCATCTTAATGAAATGAACATGAAATGTATTGTACATGCACGAGTATAGTTGAAGTCTGCAAATTATTAGTCTTTGAGTGGTTATGGCTGGGACTAAAAAAAATCTGTCACAAAATACCTCCTTCTAGAAGTCAGGTGGCTCTAAAGGCTTGAGTCAGAGGCTCCTTTCATACCACTTGTAGTGACTGATAGTCAGAAGTGTTCTTGCCTTTCATGAATTGCTTCACAATCTATTTGTAACATTAAGCTATTCAACATCTAAGAAGTCTCAAATTATAACTATGCTTTCTTTGAAAAGTCAAGTTATTTCATATTTAAACCTTTTCTAACTTTCTTGCGTGCTCAATTGTTCCTGAATTATAACACAACAATTAGTCATTCCTTATTCATGTGCTTCATATCAATAATTAATTTATTGGCATATTATTTTTCCATTTTGGTTTTCTAATTCAGAATGAAGACTCCTACTTAAATAACGAATTATACAGTACAAGGGAAAATTATAGTGTTTCTTTATGACTTTTGAAAATGTTATTGTACGTTTATTTTTGAGATCAGTGAGCTGAAATTGTACACTGGCATAGCGGTGTTGCTCCACTTCCTGTTTAATAATTTCTAACATGCTCGTATTTTTTCAATTGCTGCTAATCACAGAGTTGTCATTTTCAGACAGCTACTTGCAATGACTCCCAGACCTTTCTTAACTGTAAGTATCTAATTTAAAGTGTATCCCTATGTGTCTATACACATACATATCAATATTTAGAAAGCTAGGGTCACTACATGTCACAAACACACACTATTGAGTCACTTGGATTGCTGATATTTGTTGCAGTGCTTTGACAGCAGCCCTAAGATTTGATATTCTGAATAATCTTCCATGAGCAAGTTGTCAGTAAACTATAAACTAATACTTCTGGCAACAGATACAAAGACACAAGATATGAATATATGACAGAGGGGAATAGTTTTGCTGAAATGCTTTCTTCCTTTAAAGTTTTCAGAAGTGATTTCATGGTGCAGCAGCTCTTCATGCATTCTAACTACAGAGAAGCTCACCTGCTTGTGTCCAACCATGCTGTTTCTGTTCTTCCTCATGAAAAAGATGTAAGAGGTCTCCAAATCCTCATCTGGGCATATCTCACAGAAGCTCAGGAAACAGATATTTTCTTGTGTTTTCAGCTCCAATTATCACACAGACATTTTATGAAGACTCAGAACTGAAAGAGACCATTAAACTTTACGCATCCCTTACTTAAACAGTCCTAACCATGAAGGAACACAAAGTCTGTGCAGCAGACAATGTCTAACATGCAGTATTTAAGGCATAGCTTATAAAGAGAAAATAATATGCAAAACTGTGCTTAAAGCTGCCAAGAGTTTGAATTTCTAGTAAACTCTAATTTTTACCTATAAAGACAAGGAAATTAGACTAAATATGAAAAACAGCAAATAAATTTGCAAGCTTAGTAGGGCACTATATATTTATAGATGTTTACAAAATGTTTATCTTCAGGTAAAAATTAAAGCTAAATCTTCCCACCAAAGGAAAGCAAAAAGAAAAACAAACAATTTTTAAGAAACAGCAGTTCAGTCACAACAATCAGATGCAAAGTAGCAAGGACACAGTCTTCTTGATTTGCTACACTGAGGCACCGTAAACTGTTTTCAGCATTTCCTCACATGACTTTTTCACAGAGAATTAAGTTAACATAGCTGATTTTTTGCCCATAAGAACACAAAAACCTCACAATGTTATCCACTGGTGTTGGTATGAGGTGTCTGTTAGTAGCAAACAGCTGAGTTGTGGCAGCATCTTAAATTGACATGACCCACATTATGAGAAACATGAGTGAAATCTCAGTTAAATGGTGAAATTTATTAATGAAATGGATCAGGTCTGTCTAGATGCCAAAACTTACTTTCTTCAAGTAGATGCAGTGGATGTGGAAAAACTGGCAGTTGCTCAATGAAAGTAATTTAAAACAAAAGGCAAGACATGCTAAAGAATAGCATGGATTGATACCAGAAAAACCACAAGATTTTACATGCATAAATAGATACATGTACATATCCTCCTCTTTGTGAAATTCACTACTACTTCATCAAATGGACTGTTGCTTACTAGGTTAAAATGAATGCATCAGGCACTAAACTACAATAAATGTAACCTGTGGAGAAGAAAAAACAGAAGGTAAGCACATCACTTCTGTGTCTACAAAGTCAGAAAAGTGCAGTAAATGTTTGCAGTGACTAGCCTCTCAAAAGGCAAGAAAATGCAGTGTATGTTGAATAGAACCACAAGTTTCAAGTGCTTAATTTAGTATTTTAAAATACGTTATTGTTCATGTTATAAACACCAAATAATATGAAATACTGCTAACTTCTAAAAATACTCAAACAGACGTATCTTTTTTTACATACAGCTTTACTTATCTAAAAATAGTAGCCTTTGTATGGGTTTATGAACTAAATTTCAACTACTTCACTTAAAAATGCTAGACACAAACATCTGAAACAGAAGTTGAAGACAGGGTTATGCATGCTCTCTGCAAGTATATCCCTGGGGAATTCACAGCAAGCTAACAGCCTAAACTGTTTCCTTTGAGCTTGATGGGCACAGCATGCTTCAAGGAATACATGCCATGACGTGGTTTTATACAACAAATTCTAACCTTTCAACTGAGCACAAAGTCGATAGGAAACCACAGAGCCAAGGCACCACTTAATGTGAAACATTACTATCCAGTGATGTATCAGACAGGTCTTCCTCCCAGGTGTCGTCCTGGAGCTTGTGGCGTTCGCATTCCTGAGGCTCCCCCTTGGCTCAGATCAAAGCTCAGGTGTGTAAGTACAGCTGGGCACCAGCTATCGCTTTGCAAACAGTTCTCCTGTTTTGTTAACTAGTGAACACCCTCTCGCTCCCCTTTTCTGCTTTGGCCCTGGGAACAGCACAGTTTGTCTCCCAGTTCTACCCAAAATGTTTTTAGAAGACCCACAGCATGAAAAATACCAGGACAAGGCAAATAACTTGCACTAATGCATCTCTATGTATAATTTATTTCATTATAAGTGCATTGGCTGCTACACAAATAACAAAAACAAAGATCACGAGGAGTTGCTTAACAATCTGAAAATGCTGCAGGGTGGCGTCAGATTGCCCGAATCACTGATACTGGCAGGGCTGCCGTGGGTCCCATCTCCTTTTCTCCTATTTTGCCTGTCAGGTTACACTCTGAGACAGGCCCTTTGGTGCAGTAAGAAGCACCGGTCTTCAGTGCTGAAAGAGAAATTATCTTCTAGGTTTCTAAACAAATATTCTGTGGTAAACTTCAAATGTTTAAGAGCCATCTTTTCAGCTGAAATACAACACTTCACAGTCACTTGCTCCCAGCATTACATATTTAGCTAGAGGAAAGTGGAATCCATCTGTCAAACTGTATTTACAGAATACTGCATTCAACTTCAGCCTTCTATTTGAAAGCAGGGGGTCAAAATAAAAAAAAGAAAAATAAATAAAAAAAATAATTATTAGCATGCATCATCTGGCTGTCATTTAACTTTCATGGCAGATACAAAACCACTCAGGGATCAGGTCAGAACGTTGAACTGGTATTAAATCAACTTTGAATTCTGGTCGAAAAATAAAATTTTGATGTAGATAAAAAATATAAATATCTATAGAGGTAACAAAATGCTGGTTTTCACTGGCTGCATTTAAAGACATAGGAGTCCACGTATTTAAATTATAGTTTTTCCAGATAATAATAATTTTTACTAAGAATGTGAAGGGATTAAAAAAAAAAAAAAAAAAGTGGAAGAAGGGCATTGAGCTCAGGAAAATGAATTGATGATGAATATAGAGAAGGTAATAAACAGATGTGGGAAATCTAAAAAGTTAATGCTGAATTTTCTGGTTCCCAACACCATGCACAAAATAAACAAGTAAATCTTACTTGGAAGCTCCCAGTCTACCTGTATTTTAAAGATTAGCTCACTTTTAAGGATGATCAGAGAAAAATTATTAGAGCAAGTTGAAGTATATGATTAGAAATTATTAAACAGACCCAAACAAGTATGTGAAACTGTAATTTTCTTAAAGATAAAATATGATTCTTCCATCTTGGTCCTACTTTTTTTTTTTTTTTTCCTTCAGCTACAAATACAAAAAATTAAACAACAACAACAAGGGAACATTCTGGGCCAGTTGTTTTACCGATATGAAAACACACAGCTTTGCTGTTATAAACAGAGCCATGATCATTTGTATCAACTGTAGAATTTTCTCTCATTAAACACTTGCTGTCAGACTGCCGTGTATAAACAGCTCTATAAACAGATCTCTGTTAATCCAGCATTTTAACATGAAAGCACTACCAATGTGACTTCAAACTCAAAACTTCAATAACAAGAAAATCTCAGAAATGAGTGGAATATTTATCCAATATATTCCAAGTGAACATCAGGAGAAAATATTTTGGAATAAATACATATTTAAACCATAAATCCTGATGCATTACCATAAGGGATTTTTCACAGAAAAGAGCTGCAAAGAGGTGTTTTTCTTTTTTTTTTCCTCTTTTTTTTTTTTTTTTTTTTTCTATTGGCAAGACAAATCCAATAGAATATCTGTTAAGAAAGCATTTAATAAAGCTAGTACTTGAGCCTTCAAAAACAAGAATTGTAATTAATGTGTTAGCAATAAGCAATTAAGTTTTCACATCTGATAGCTTTACAATACAGACTGTGGACTGCATCAAATTGCATACATGGTGATTTCTGTGGACAGGAGTGAACTTTTTGGGGAGTTGTTTCAGAAAGCCAACTGGCCCTCTGTAGAAATGGGAAAATTTAAAGGTGTTCCTGCCCTGGTAGATTTAACTGTTCCCTATTGTTTCCCATAATCAAATCATATTCAGTAATCAAATCCTGGGCCCATACCAGACCTGAACATTGAGCATCCATCAAGAAAGTCAATAAAAATCTGAAGAACCCAAGACACATACGTTCAGGATATTCACAGCACCAAAGAAAACAGGATAGTGCAGAGGTAGCCAAAGCCTAATGCGTTTGGTTATGGTTAAGGGTAAACTAGGTCCCACAGTGATTCAGCTTAAGCACCACTGCTTGCTTATTCCTTGCACAGCTGAGGACAGATTGCAGAGCACAGCTGGTGCAGCAGAGCAGAGCTAGTGCAGGCTGACCAGCAGTTGCATGATGGTCCCTCTGCACTGGCTCTCCAGCAGGTACTGTGACTTGCCCAGCTGCAGAAGGTGACTGGGAGGCACCATACTGCTTCTGCAATGTGATGCACCTGAACTCGATGCAACTTCACACAGCTTCATATGCCCCTGTTCTTTTCCCTTACCACCAGAGCTTTGCTCTGTTACAAAAATCTATCTTTGTTTTTCTGATGCTTAGTTTTTATTCACACAATGTATATCTTGCATGTTGCTTTTTAACCTTAGTCCTTACCCTGCTTGCTCCTGTTTCTTCCTTGAAGTTGCTGGAGGGATCTCTGGGGTCTGAAAGACGCATTGTACAATATGGGTCTTACACTTAGAAGCTAGTTCTACCCAGAAAGTAGTAGTGTGAGCATGCTAGTTCACTCTCCAAGCCCAGACACAGTTCCCCTTCCTGAGAGGTTTGGTTGAACATTGTTCCACCATTTTTTCATACTACAGCCTTACTAATTCATTTAACACAAACTAGTGAAAAACATCCTTCATTGAATAGTGTAGACTGTACCTGCAGACTTCAATTGAATGTGGAAGGTGGCCTAGAGGCAGTAAAATAAACAGATGAGCCTTTCTGAGCAATTCCATTGGCATGTCAAGGTGGACTGGTGCTAAAATCACACTCTTTTTATAAACATTGTAATGCATTGTAATTGTTCTAGCAAAATAGTGAGCTTCGTGCATTCTAAGTGTTCATAAGTATGTTGGGAAATAAATGAGAATTTGTCTCTATACAAAAATGACATTATAAACTGAAGTGCCCAGCACCCTTGTTGTTCCTTCAGTCCTGCTTGAACAGGTCACAGTCAGTGCTAACACAATTCCAAATGTTGACATAAGAACTCAATACTGACTGGCAAAGAACTGACATATTAAAGTATGCCTGTAAAGCAGAGGAGCCTGAAAACAGTCTTTTGTTTCTGCCAATCCTTTGTTTATTAGCAATTTTCTGGCATAGGGGGTCATTCCAGGAATACAGGAGTTGAAGGGAAGCACATCCAGGGAAATCATAAATGTCCAATTTAATTCAAGTTCTTTCAAAAACATTTGAACAAAGTACTCTTCCTTGTCAGAGTCAATACAGTAACGGTTAGGTAAGTAACAGCCAAGAAGGACTTGTCAAGAAGAAATTGAGTCAAACTGACCTGCTTTCTCTGCAATAGCAGGGCCTGTGGGTGGTACACATCATACATCTTGACTGCAGCAGCTATATCAGATGTTACATATAAGCTGGGAGAATGCAATCTAAATAAAATCACCGTAAGAGAAATTGTACTCATGAGAGCAATCAGTTCCTGTCAGAGTCAAAATACGTATTGCTTTAGATTCCAACAAAAACAGAGAGTACAGGCTAATACCATACAACATTTTCATAAATGATTTAGAATAATTAAGAGATCATGTTTATTAAATTTGTAAATAACAACAGGCTGGAAAATGCTGCAAATTTGTTGAAGGCCAGACTTAACATATGGAGCAAAAGTGGAGAAATGCCTGATGGAGAAAAAAGCCTGTCAGACATCACATTCTGACACTCAGATAGGAATGGTTTGGAGAAAAGGGGGTGAAGCAACACTTCTAAGATAAAATCTGCCAAGTAGTAGACAAGGAGGTGTGGAAAAGAAGGAAGGTGAAATCATGAATATTATCTAGACATGCTTACAATACCAAGCTGTGTTGGCAAAAAGCATCATACTATCATGTATGGCCATGGACAGCTTGTAAATTAGATGAAAAAAATAATCCTATTGCTGCTGTTCTGGTTTTCTGTAAGACTATAGTCTGAGTGTTGTGTCTGTTTTTTTCTAGGCAGACTGAGTCTACTTAGTGAGTTCAGGAAGAAGTAAAAAGAATGAGGCACCTATTCCAAACAAGTGAGAAGTGCAGAAACTGGACTTTTCTAATACATGGAAGAGAAGACTAAGGGTGGATTCAGACAACATGCTTTGCATGTGTGAAAGCTGTGATGAGTAAGAAAACAAACGGTTCTCCATGTCAGCAGTGGTCATTGAATAGCAGATATAACATTGCTCACATTGAATTTCCTTTGGACATTAGAGCTTTTCTAGCTGGAAGGATACTTAGAACTGGGTAGTTTGCCTAAAAACATGGTAAAACCACTTTACTATTTTTAAATAAACAAGTTTGATAACAACTGTCAGAAGTGATTTAGATATAGATGGCATTGCTTAGGGTAGAAAAAAGTCTTAGTAATTTTAGCATGATACTTCAACATATGTAATTTTTAAGCTTTGATTGTAATACATGGAAAAGAAAAGTAAGTAATAAGTATTCAGAAAATGCCCCAAATAATCTGGAAACAAACTGTGAACTACATGCTTAGCTCACATTGCAATATCACTGGTTTCAGAAAATGTGTTTATTTGCAAAATTCAATACAACTCAATTAAAAAACAAACAAAAACAACAACAACAACAAAATCCCCAACTATTTGTATTATGGTCACGATTTCAACATAATGTTCTTGCACCTGCAGCAAACACTAGTAATTTATGTTACTTTTTTTTTTTTATATATATTTTTTCCCCTGTATTTCCTTTAAAATTTTGATGTGACTGGAAGATAAAGCTTTTATGTAAACTGATGGCTTTAAAGATCAATGCCTCTAAATTAAAAACAAAACAAAACAAAACAAACAAACAAATAAAAAACAAACAAACAACAACAAAACCTGTTTCACATCAAAGAATATTTCAAGACATGTTATAATCAAGTCAGCAAGACAGAATTTTGGAATAAAATGAATTAGCTATACAGAGTACTAACAGACTAAAAATCAATATCACTTTAACCCATTATCATAGAAAGGAACTGGAACTTACAGTGATGCGAGCTTCATACCTAAACCAGAAAAATCAGTAAATATAAAATCATTGAGCTTTATTTAAAAGAACACCTTTGATATCATCGCTCTTCCAAAAGATGCAGAAACAAACATTTCCAGATTTTCTTTCATACTATGTGGGAATGATTTTTACCTGCCCAAAGAAAGTTAGGGTAAATGTTGGACATACATTTTGGAAATAACCTATTGTATATTTGGAAATAACCACCATCAATGTCCTAGACAGTAGCACCATCTGCTGGTAAGAAGATCCTTTCAAACTTTAGAAAAAGCTGTGGAGAGTGATCCGGCCAAAATGATGCAAAATGCTACTGAGAGTAACATGTAGTTTTTCAGTCCCTGGACAGCCAAGTGGAGAGAAAAAGAAAAATATTATGTCATAATAGGTACCACTTCACAAAAAAAAAGTAAAATAAAGTTTCATTTAATTTATGACAAAAATGAATGCACCTATTATATGAAATGTTAGCATTTTACTTCATACAATGTATTTTATAGCGTTTTATTTCATACAACATTTGAAAGATTTGTTGTTCAAAGCGATTCAATACAAGCAATCTATGATGCCATGCACTTAGTGAAACATTCATAAAATTAATTCATCAATTCTTTTTAAGTCTTTTTAAGGGACTTCTGTCTGTTTTCAGATGATATTTAAATAGTAAGCATCTATGCTGAGACTATTCTAAAATGTATGAAAAAGTTGAAAGACTTAGTGAGTCATAAAGATTTGGATAATAAACATGACAGTCTTCTAGTGTGGTGCAACATTTGTCTGCAGTGAGGGAGAGGGGACTTCTAGTTCCTGCTCCAAGGATGCCTAACGCATTTTACAGTCACCAGAAATATCAGATATAATCTGTAATGGCAAATTAGACATGAATGGATCTTGGCCAGACTAGTTACAGGAACCTGAGACCTACGCTCCTATGCTTCAAATTCCGCTTGAAAAATAATTTCAGCCATGTTAAGATCTAGTAAATTACCCCGTTCTGTGTTATCGCTGCTATATCAGTTTAACAATCTCTACATTGTACTGTAATCAGTACTGTCCTCAGCCTAATTTTTTGGTCCTCTGGAGAATCTGACCCTAAATTCCTTAACTACTGGTCTACGTGATTACTGCGACAACTGCTCATTCCCCTGCCCTCATTGAAAGCTAGCTCAAATAAATACTGTTTTCAGGCTATGCTTGGCATCCTGACCCTGCTGCAGTCTTCATTTACTCCCACTGCTGCTAATAGTCATGGAATTCAAATCGGCATTCCTGTAAAAATTGTTCAAAGTTTACCTTGGAAAACGTGGCATTGCATGACATGATTTTCAGCTTCATAATGTAGTATTTGTAAGGAAATCTAACGGATACAGCTATATACCAAATCATGCTGTTCTAAGAACTAGAGACAAGGAGAAGAGAGACAAGGTAAGAGACCTAGTAAGATTACCTTGATTTCTTTAAATACGAGGACTCCCCATGCTGCAGCAACAAGGCCAGGACCCTAAAGAATAAGATTCACTTGTACATTACAAATGTGAAGTGTGCCACCTTCCTATTATTGTTTTTAGGGCGGTTGTATTTCATCTGGATCACAAATTTAGGCCTCTCCATTCTGTACAGTACTCATGGCAAAAGCATAAACATACTGAAGTCTCTACAAAGACACAATAAATTCTTCAAGAAGGGCTAACGAGATTTTTTTAATTTATTTTTTTATGAGAGGGCATAATTTCTTCCTAAATTAAGCTGTGGAGTCTGCACTGGCTGTTATATGTTCTTTTAGTAGGCTCTAAATAATATGCCTCACCTTAGTTCAAACTCTACAGACTTTCATTTGTTACCCTGTTTCAGAGGTCTATTCAGGTTTCTTGGCAGCCACCAAGGATATTGCTAATGTTTCCTCTATTACCACGACTAACCACTTTTGAAAAGTTTGATTTTATTGCTCAGTATGGTATCACGAAACTGGAACATGAATGTATTTCCTGTATTTTAGCCATCTGGACAAAACACAAAGCCAGACAGATAAGACAGGCCAGGAAAACTGCTGTTTCTCTGTGATGGTGTCTTACACATTTCCTAGCTAATAGAAAACAAGAGGTTCACAGTGATAATTTCCAGGCACCCCCAGTAATACAGTTTTTCTCCTGTGGGAGCAATGATCTGAATTCTCATGACCGATGAGAAAATATTATCTGAATATGAAGCGAAAACTCTGTGAATGCTTCCCATTACAGCTGCTCTCAGAAACACTTGACAGATGTCTGGACAGTGATCTTACTCCCACCATCTTCAGTACACCCGATGGGACATAAATTTAGGCCAGCAGGAAACAGAGTATTACGTTGAATGTGTTTGTGCATGCCATTGCCTAAATTGCTAAATATTATTTAAATAAAAACTAAGGTGTTACTTCGCTTTCTAGATAACCTACATTGCTAGAGGAATGCATTTATTAAATGAAGCAAATTGTTAAAGGGATGTTGTTTGAAGTTCTCTCTAGGGTGAAGTAAAGCAACAGTTCTAAAACTGCAGCACAGATAAGCAGTTTCTCATCATTGCTGTCCTTACAATTTTTCATTTAGTTATTTTACACCCCTCCCCTTTAGGTATACTGATAAACAAAGTTACTAAAGCTTCTTTCTATTAATCCTTCAGTTCCTAATTAGAATGATCCCAAGTATTTTTTTTTTCATTGCATACTGCAGAGTTTATTCTGATTCACTGCATCTTGAGGCAAAGCTTAATCCCTATTAATGTTGTTTCATTAGTTTGCTTCCAAAATACAGCTGTTCAGCAGAACTTTGTTTTTGATACTCATGAACTCTAATTTGCCAGAAGTTATCTAGCTTTGCAGCACCATCTAGCAGACTGGCAAGAGAATAAAGGCAAAATTTATTTTTACATAGTGATGGAATTCATGCAGCTTCTGAACATTAACAGTGTTTTAAAGGTACAGTATTATAAGCAGGAATAACACAGGCAAAATTGGCCAACCTATTTTCCTTGTGTTTTTGTAAGAAAATTATTTTCAGCCATACAGAATGTTTGGTGTATTTGAAAAGTGTGACAATAAAAAATATCTAACTTAATTAAGAAAAATGACTGATAAAATATAAAAATCACAAATGAAAAAGTCCAGAACTACAGATACTTGCTGGGATGAAAGCAAGTAACTTTTCTTCTTTTTATCACCTCAGTTCAGTATTTAATATTGACAATAGTTCTGGCTAAAGAGTACTGGTTTTTATATAACCTGAAGACCGACACCTTCAGCTCCTATTTTTTATGCTTGGCACTGGCCAAGATGGTGCTTGTCACATTATCTTAACTTCCGCCCAAAAACCAAATGCTAGTGCAGACAAGTAAAAGAACACGCAATGTATACATTTGGAAAAAAAATTATCTGGACACGTCAAAATTTCAACTTAATTTTCACTACTAGGGAGGGGGGGAGGGAAATCTGCATTTCTAGTCACAGATTTTATTTTTTTATATACTTACTGCGGTAATTATTGGAAAGCTGACCACAGCACTGAGATAGTTATTGGCAATGAACCAGCAGCAATTGGCTATTGCCCAAAGCACACCAGAAACAAACCCTAGAAAAATAAATCCAAATCAAAAGCACGTACAGCAAAGTATAGACAGCAATCTGTGAAATATTTTTATTAATAGCATAATACAGAAATTTAATAGTTTATTATTTAATAACTTTAACAAGCTGGCTCTGAGAATCTAAACCAAGTCTCAAGGGATAAAATCAGCTACTCCAACTGAAGTAGGAAATTATAATTAAAGATTGCAATTTCCTGGGCAACATACTCTACTTTCTGACAGAGTGAGTTTTTGAAAATGCATTGTTTGCAATGTCACATTTCAGATTAGAACAAAAATATATCATTGCTTCCTGATCTTACTTAACCTAGTAGGACTGATCTTTCTGAACAGACAAAAATCGAAATGACGAGACTTCAGAGGCTAACTACAGTTCCATTATATAGCTTGAACTAATCACTGTAAAAGAATCAGAAGAAGTAACCAAAATGAATTCCTAATTTAACAAACATACCTGGCAGTATGGCTTGGGGATAAACTATAGGCTTATTTTTCCTGACAGCACAGTAGATCAAAAAGTAGATGGTACTTGTAAGAAATATTCCACTGAAGTGTGCAAAAACATAATCTAAATCTGAAGGAGAAATTGCAAAACTGTATTAGTCTAAAACACCAGTTCATAATTTTAGTTAAATTTATTTCAGTGACAGCATTCACAAAAACAAAAACAGGTAAGATGCCACAATTTAAATTCAATTGTGGCTATGAGCCTAGCTAACAGTCTGGCTCTGGATGGATTTTGTCAATCATACATATCATATTAAATATGAATTAAATGCTACATTGACCCTAGCATTTATCAGAAGCTTTTATGCATTTCTATGAGTTGTTATTTTTGTAATTCTATTAGTCAGGCTACTGAATTCATTTATTAAAAGCATAAGAAAATACTTGTGTGAGGCTACAAAACTGCGGGGAGGGGTATTACATAATTACATCCTCTCGTAACTATCTACATTTACATTCACTGTAAAGCCTTGCTTCTTTTCGTTATGCTGTACTTTTAAAGGCAAGACAACTGCACATACAAAGCAAGATAAACATAGCAGTTTTGTCCTTTCCTTATCTTGAAGAATGCATCACATTTTTGACCAATATACTTATTAACAATTACAAATCCCTTACGGATTTGATAAGCACTAAATAGAGCATCTTAAACATGATAGAGAAGAACCATGTAGCAAG
This sequence comes from Aythya ferina, assembly GCF_964211825.1. NCBI lineage: Eukaryota > Metazoa > Chordata > Aves > Anseriformes > Anatidae > Aythya > Aythya ferina. Next base: position 47,337,088 of record NC_140300.1, on the reverse strand, counting down.
GTGATCTCTGTCTCCTTGGACCTGTAATTCCTCATCAGGAAAGACAGATACAGTAATGATAACAGCTGTTTTGTCTTGCTTGGAAGTGTGTAAATTGCTATATCCAAGAGAAAATGTATCCATTACAATAAGCATTGGTTAATGGCAACACTGTGCTGTCTCAGTGGAATGTGGGCCTTAAGCTGCCACTGGTATTACTTGATAGATTATGTCCTAAATCTTAAGGAAAATGTTTCTTGAGAAATGTTTTGAAAATAGCTATTACAACTATATTAAAAGGCTTCAAATACAAAACTGACATGATTACTTGAAATTTTGTATATCTCTTCTGCTCATCAATTATATTCAACCTTCTACTTTTCCTTTACTAAATTAGCAATCAATAAGCTTTTGCCCTTCATATTCCTGACATATGAACTTGGTATTTTGAGAGTTAGCTACATTTCAGAAGGTGTTAAGTAAGATAAATATGGCATCTTCTTGGCTGTTTACTGCTATTGTTTTAATGGTTTAATTCACCTTTTGGAAAAAGGGAGAGCTAGCATTATAATAACAACTCAGTAACATGTAACATAGTACTGAACTAGTACAGAACTAGTAAGTTGCCACTGTGTATTTCCAGCAGTATGAAGAATTTCACTCCGTGCCTTTATGAAAGCAGAAAACCACAACATATTAATGAAATAAAGTAAAAGTGACCTATTAGCCTTTACCAAATTGACTTGCTCCTGCGTATATAGTTTCATTTCTTCTTCCATGGTCCTTGATGTAAAGTACTGGTACAAAACTGGAACCATACAGTATTCCAGCCACTACAGCTAGGCTACATCCTCTTTGAAAAGAACAAAAAAAGAGAAAAAATCCTACTGTAAATTAGGGAAGTAGACACTACACAAGACATACAGTATTGCAGTTAAAACCTGAAAATTTACAAAAATTGGTAGCAATGCTATAAAAATAACGTATTTTAGCACTTTTTTTTTAGTGTAAAAAATTTTCATAACAGTAATTCAGTTTTCCTGCACTTTGTGTCCAAGTACTACAGACAACTCCTGTCCCAATAATCTGCAATCTACATTCATGACAAGAGACATCAAGTAACCAATACTGCCTAAAAGAGAAGCTGGGGGAAAACTAACAAAAATAAAGTTAAAACACTCCCACTCTCAGCTCCACTGTTTCAGTCTGTACTTTCTTTATAATGATTTCCAGGATCATTATTTTCCTCCTTGCTCCCATTCTCCACCTCCAGATGATTGTGTCCTTGCTGTCTCCAGTCCCCAAACTGCCTCCTTGCTAGCTGCTGCTTCCACCCTGGACCACTTCTCCTGTCTCCTAACCATGCTGCAATGCCTTTTCCATGTGTACTCATGTGGAAGCCACACCTGGAAGCATGGCCTCTTTCTATGGTGGGGTGCTACAAAACAGCTCCGTACTTAATTCCTATTGCTCTTTACTTTGCAAATGTTGTTTACTTTGCAAATATGTTGGTATAGCAGAGTGAACAGTGAGAAGAAAATTATCCAAGTAGTTGAGCAGCTAATCAGATATGCAAAGATATGCACAGTACGCTAATATTTTAAAAACGTATTTATTAGCACATGTCTATGCTAGGAAAACTAGAAGACAAATTCTGTTCTTACTCTGTTATATTACTTTCTCTGGCTACTTGACCTGCATCAGTAGAAGAACTGCTAATGACTTACATGAGTCGTTTTTTTGCTGGAGAAAGTCTGCTCACCCATGACTCATCAGAGATCTCTTCAGAAGCATTAACAGACTGCAGAAAAATAAGAGTTTTCACTCAATCTTTTTTTTTTTTTTAAATAAAAAACAACATCTCAAATGTATTAATACAGCGGTTTTGCTCTAAGCAAACGATAATGGAAGGAGAAACGAGATTTGACAGGGATGCTCTGAATAAAAAGGAAAAATAAGTTTGGAAATAAAACAAGCAGTAATAATTGGATCTATCTACCTCAAAGTTTCTAAGTGTTTGGCTGTGTATTTGGGGTTTAGTACATAATACAGCACTCACTAGCTTTTTTTTTTTTAATCTACATGCAGGTCTGCCTTTCAAAACTTGCCCTTCCTTAAATATGATGAATGATTTAATGTATTGGTTTTATTTATGATACAGTTTTGCCTTTTGTTGATAGCTCTGGTGTTACTGTCAGAATACTAGGACTATTTGCCAACTGAGAAAATAATACCCTTGTCTGCAGTGTAAAGAGACTACAACATTCCTTTCTTCTAGTCCTGCAGATTATCTTCTGATATGTGCTCTGGTAGATCGGGACCTCTAGAGATCACGATCACCAAGCACAGCTAGAAAACTCTCAGGAGCTCTGTTTAGGTAGCAATTGAGTTTTGATGCATCACTGACCTACCACAGTAAGGGTAGGAAAAGGAAATTGTATTGGGAGCCTGCTCTTCTCCAGTTATTGTTGCAAATTTTGGCTGTCACTTCTTTGGGAGCCCAGTCTGGCACCTGTCTTTGGCCTCCCACCAGTGCCACTGCCAATGCTGAGAACCAGGGACTCCTGACAGTCTTTTGGCTCTGTAACAAGGCAAAAATCTGGTGGATAAGACTTGTACGCTCTGTTGCATTTCCTCTAAGCATTCTCCTACTAATAGCTAAAACCTATTCTAATAAATTCTTCTAAAACTACTACTTCTTTTCAGAAAGGAAAATGCACATTGTCTTTAATACAGCCTCTGCCATAAGGGCTTACGAGCCATATACAAGGCTGACAATAAACGAAGAAAGCCTTTTCTGTTGTTCACATTTAATTAAATATACAAGATCCACAAATTAAATACAATCAATGCATATTTATGTAGTTTACCATATATCCTATGAAAACCAGTTAACATTAAGCAATTTTTGTTTGTTTTAACATGTATATGTACATGCAGAACAGCAACTGCAGAGTACTCACCGTTTCTCTCAGTAATGGCGTTCTTTCTAATGAAGCTGAAGAACTCTGGACTTCAGTTTTTATAAAAAGAAATATGACAGCACTCAGAAGAAAAGAATACATCAATGAATACCATAAGTCAGCTCACGAGGACATAACATTTAGTGTCCAGAGATTTACTTCAATATATTTTTATAATGCAGTTGTTCTGAACAGTCTTAACAAATGACTTCAGCAAAAGTAAACAAACAGATTAGTCCTGTTATCACTTTATAATTCTCTCTTCTATATAATAGGATTGAAATGCTTCTTTTTTTATGGTGTGTTGTTCCAGCCACGTGCTAACAACAGCTGTGTTAGTTAACTGTGTCCTTTGTACTGAACCACATTAGCTGAACATCTGCATGAAAATTCTATATGGAACAACTTAAAGCTGCACAGAATTGGGTTTGTGCTCAAGGAAAACTGATAGTATTGAGTTTTCTGTTGTATCCAAGTGGGATAACGCTGCTCCCACAGGGCCTCATGCATTTGTAGGAGAAGGGGTATTGATTGCTCCAGTGCACTGAGTTAATAAAATGAAGAAAGCTTTTCCACCCTGCTCCTGGAAATCAGGTAAGTATGTGTAATCAGAACTGACAGATTCAGTTTTTTATTTTTAAGCAAGGTATTTTAATGATTTATTAATTCTTTCTATAGCCATAAGCAAAATGCCTCCATCTGAAGAGTGATTCAACTCCTGCTAAAGGAATAAGGGTAGATACAAAAAGGTGCCAGCTTCCTCCGGAGGGACTAGGCAAATATGTACAGGTGCTGCATAGGAGGCTAAAATAAAAAAAACATGCTTCTGATCTCTACCGAGCAACCCGTGCAGCTTGCCAGGAAAACATGTTTGGTCAGGATCGTTTTCCTTGTTGATCGCTTTTTGTGGTATCTCAGAAATAGGAGGAAGCAGCTGGTGAGCTACATAAATTCATCAGGCAGGAATAACAGCACTCCCACTGTTTTGTGAGTACCTCTCACAAAAGTAGAAGTCCTTCTGAAGATCATGAGGTTACTACTTGTGAATTGGTGATGGTGGTCATGTAGACAGGGAGACAAGAAATAAGGCATAGTTTCTGGCTTTTTATGAACCCTAAAGGATCTGGGGAATATTCTGTTAAGAGGAAGGGTTTGTAGTGACAACCGAGTTAAGTCAGAATGGAAATTTCACAGATGTTTTCTCACCAAGGTTTTTCTAGTTAGTTTCAGCACCCTCTCAAACTTTGGTTGAAGTGAACCAGTTGAACGATCTGGCTAGGGAGAGGATTAGTGCATCACAGCTTTGCCTTGAACGTGCCTACCGGCATAAAAACAGACTTCTGCGTTTATGAATAATCATTTATCTACTGTACTGGAAAATGTGCATGCTTCCATTCTGAAATGTAGCACTGACAAGTTAGGTATAGACAACTCATGAATTTTGGGGTAAATCAATTTGCAAAAAAAAATACTACAATACTTTTACACTTTGGTTAAATTGTTCCTCTGATTATTACATATAAATTATGTTAGATAAATTAATTATAAGTTTTTACCTTAATAATGAAAGCCCGGCTCCAATATAATTTAAGACTGGTCTTGATACCTCTTCTGGGTCAATTCCAAACCAACCAAATCTGGAATATTTAACTAGTTACACTTAGCTGCACTGACTGCATACAAAATACTTAAATCAAAACACAGTCTTTAAAATCTTTACTCACAGAAATATTTCTGCTTAAGTTTATATTAGCAACATATTAGTTTATATCATGGATTGGTGCATCAGTTGTCTTACAAAAACCTACATTTATTATAAAAACAAAAAAGTCTTTAATTTAATTGAGATTGATTTTTTTTTGAATCTGGGTGTTTAAAAATCAAGGTTAATTTAAATTATTTTATCAGCCCATACTGTAGAAGAAAAAATACTAGTACTAGTTTGACATAAATAAATACATTATTTATTTACTCAAATATGTTAATGAACATGACCGGGCATTTTTGTTCCTACTGAGGCAGAGGAAACATGAAAAGATAAAATAATTAACCTGAGTATTTTCCAATGAGAAGGAAAAAAATACCTTTTATGTATGATTAATCCTTTTTATTGGTTAATATTTGTTATTAGCAAAGAAATGGAAAGATTACTAATGTATGCCTTAAGCATACTCACCTTGAACTTGCCCAGCCTGTCAGCAAATTAAAAGAAGCCCATATCAAAAGACCAAGAGCTAAGCCAATGGTTTTAACAATAGGGACAACTGTGACATTGCCTGAAATAAAAAATAAATAAATAAATAAATAAATCAGTCAAAAGCCAGACTGTGGTCCTGCCTTTTTAGCTTTAGATTCTGAGACTGTTCAGAACGGAAAAAAATTTAGGCAACTACAAGTTGGTAAGCAATAGAGTTTTTTAAAGATAAATTAAATATGGACTTTTCCTCAACACCATTTTAAAAGTTATTTTGGTGTGAATTTGCTGCTTATAAATAAAAATACGTTAAGTAGGGCCATCCAGCATAGAGAACATTATTATTCACAATAATATTTGCTGTATGGGTAAAGCTTTTTTAATACCAAGACTGGAAAAGCCAAATAACTACCTTATATATGGAAAAGTTTTTATGACTGTTTTTGCAATGAGTTAGGATTACTTTGTGTTTCAAGAATTAGAATCCTTACCTGTAGCCCACACAAAACCCCCAACCATAGCCAGAGGCCAAAAACGAGGGCAATTCTGGATTAAATTGACCACCAAAGAAACTATCCATATGGAAGCACAGAGAATCCATTGGAAGAACATGCCTTTGAAAAAATCAAATGCACACAAGAGAGAATTAGTAGAACGTTGCAAGTGTGAGTCTCTTATCTCTTTAATATAGTATCTTTAAGCTTAAATGGTACCAAAACAGTGAAACTTGGCCACCTGTGAACTTCAGGGAATCATGTTACAATATATTCAAAGGATGCATTTTAGGGTTGGCTGTTAAAATTTGGTCAACCTATTTCCTGCTATGCACTTTTTGTACAAAAGACACTTTGCTGGGCAAAGTTTACACAGGCCCTGATTCTCAAATGCCTGAAAATTCTGGCAAATAGGATATTAAGTTACTGCAAGTTTTTTGCACTACCCCAGTAGCAGCTGGCATAAATGACTGAACAAGACAAAACTCCTTCAAAGCTCCGAGCTCAGGCTCTTCCACCAACCCATTTGAGAACGACAAAGTTTGGACAGATCTCTCCTATCTTCATAGATTCTCTAAGGGTCAACCAAGCAGATCATTGAACTTTATGCCAGCTGACCTCACACTTTCTCTTTAAAGCAGACGTGTCTTGTTAGGACTGTATTTGGCACAAAGAAGAGAGAGAGGCTCTGCAGTCTGTAATGCAGATACTATTACGATAACATAATGGCAGATTTATTCCTCTAGGGATCTGGTAATTGACTATGCTTCAAATAGACATGCAAACACAACATGAATCTAGAATGACGAAGTGATAAAATTCCAAGTAGGAAACAGACGTGATGTTTCCTCTTACTGGGTTAACTAGATAAAAATATCAACATTTCCATTTTTGATTGTTTTCATATTATCCTAGGTCCATGTTTGAAGAGCAGTAATCTACAAAGTCCAAGAACTTTTACTTTTTTTATATGTATAAATAACAGTGGATGTGTTAGAGAATCCCTATGACAGTAAAAGAAAGGACATTTTGCTTTCTATTGTGAAATGCTCATGAAATCATCATTATTGTTGAAGTATACAGTAAAAGTAGATTTGTCATATTGAGAACCAATACATTATTTCTTTATACCCTAACAGGGACAGAGGAAATTGAAACATGCTCCATGGATGAAATCTGTGATGATATTATAAACCTATTTATAGAAACAATTACATGTGCTAGTAAAATATGATTCCAACTAGCAAAACAAAACAAAACAAAAACCCCAAGCACCACCAAAATAGAAACACCAACAAAAAACAAATAAGTAAAAATATAAACAAGTTTACCATCACCAGTGTCATATTTTTTAACAGGCACAAAGTTTGTCCCAAAGAGAAGGACAGCTACTGCAGAAGAAGTAAATCCAATAGCAAGATCTGTTCCATTGCTGATGTTGAAGTTATTGTATACTTTTCCAATGATCATTTTTTGCAGGGTTGTTTTGCTGCAAGTCTTGACAGATTCTGAAATCAGAGAGCAGAATTAATCATGTAGAGTATTAAGTAATACCAATCTAATTCAGAAACCTGCAAATTAAAAGACCCTACTTTTCAGCCTCAGAAGCTGGAAAGCCCTGTTTTGCCTGAGACCCACAAACACAGTGCAGTGCAAATAATAATGCTGGGATTTCTTCAAAGATGAACTTTACAGGCTGAGAAATACTGTGATACCACAACAGTGACGAAGATAGATAAAGACTTACATTAGCTATCTGCATTCCATCAAACTTGATTCACTGAGTGAATAAATCAAATTCTTTTTGTGGACAAGTAAGGTACTTGTCCAAGTAAGCCACAAGGTAGCTTTTGCACAAGAAAAACCCTCACACACTGTCAAAGACAGTAATAAAACAGATTACACTACAGCTCTTTGAATACCTGTCTTGGTTCTTAAGCTCTTAGGTGAGTTTTTATGCAGATCAAATATTAATATCCTTTCAAATTTAAAGTGGTTTATCAGCCTGTTTTTATTAATGCACAGATAAACTTTACTTTAAAAATATTTCAGTTTTCTATCTACTAAGAAAATCTGAATGCTGGAGGGCAAAAGAACTTTCTGTGTGCTTTTTATCTCTAAAATCTCCATATTGTGCACATTTAAGATTAGCACAGTTGGAAAACTAGAATTATGACACCAAAAATGGAAAAGAAACTCAATTTTCAGTTAACTGAGGGACTGTATGCTTTTTCAGGCTGATGAAAACTCTGCAACTCTCCAAGGTTTTGGGCACTTGGTCTCCAAATTTGGCTAAATACCAGGGCCAACTTTCAACTCAATTTGAATGACTTCAAGAGAAAGCTCAGCTGGACGAGGCCTGGAACAACCTGATGCACTTCACTGATAGCACTGCTTTAAGCGGGGAGTTGAACTAGATGACTTCCAGAGGTCCCTTCCAAACTGAAATTATTCTATGGTTATATGATCCAATGCAAATAATGAACTGGTTCACAGCATTAAATCAACTACACTTTTTCACATACTTGGGCACTAACTCTGTCTTGTTCTGGGATTTTCAGAGGGTTCACTAAAAGCCGCCTTTTGTTTTCACTGTAGAGTTGCCAGATGAACTAACAGCATACGTGCCACCAATGGCTTACAGCTAACAAATGCCAAACCAGAGGCACTTATTGAAGTCGCCAGGATGTCAGAAGTATCTGAAACTTCAAGCAGAGACAAGTGGAATTGTTGTTACTGATGGGGGTTCTTCAGTAAGTAGCCCTTCCTGGCATTTCAGGGTTTCTGAGCTGCACAGTTAATAAAACATTGCTGGTATGCATTGGCCTTATCCCACTAACTTCAAAGGTTTATCTCACTAGATGTTTGTTCTGCATTTTCACTGTTTCCTCAAAAAAGCTCCACCATGTTCTGTTTCAAAGAGAGACGACAAATTATGGTGTAATTGTGTTCACTTAACACAACAGCAACATGCTGCTGCAGTCTTTACGGACAGCTATGAAACCAAGAAACCTGCCCTTGAGAGCTTTCATCTCAAGGCAGATCCACACTGCTGTCAAGATCTGAAATTGCTCATTTAGCTAGTATTTTTAGAGGCTGCATGTCACACTGCCTATTTGCATGCTTCTCCTATACTCTATCTGCTGCTAAGGGTGGGTATTTTCATCCTCATTTTAGGTGACTCCAGTCAGTTCCGTGGTGGTGCAGTGATGTCCTCTGGTGCCACTGAGCCCACCGAGTAGCCGCTAGAGAAATATTTCTCCTTTTCCTGGAGATAAATGCTTTAGAAAAACGTTCCTCAGGCAGTATTTTCACTAAGCATGGAAATAGCATGGAAAGAAGGGCAGCTCAGCTCCTACCCACCCAGATTTGGATTCCCTTGTTTACACCAGCATGCCCCAAGAGGAGTGCACCCTGCGGGCAGCCCCCCGGCCCTCCCTCAGGCCAGGCGCTGGACAGCTCAGCAAAACAACCTCCAAAACCCCTGCCAGCGAGGAGCCTTCCCCCGCCGCCATTTCCCCGCCTCACTTCCGCGGCCATGCCCGGCCATGCCCGCCCTCCCCTCCCGCTGGGAGCCGGAGCCGGGGTGGCGCGCTGCCCGCAGCCGGGGACTCGAGGCTCCCCCCCGAGCTCCCGATGCCGGCTGTGCCCCCTTGGCCCCCAGCCCTCCATGATACCTCACGGGCCGCTGCCGCCCAGCCCTCCACGGCCACCACCCCTCGCCTCGGCCCGCCCCGGCCCGCCCCATGGGGCGCTCCCCCGGCCGGCCGCCAGCAGCCGCCATGGCGCCGGCGATCCCAGCGCGGCGAGGGGAGCTCCCCCGGCCGGCCAGGGGAAAGGAGAGGCGCTGACCTCGGGCTGGCCTGAAATCCCTAAAAGCCGGACTTTGGCTTGGAAAGGATGGGCGGCTAATTGTGGGCAGCCAGGTTGGGCAGGCAGCACGCGGAGTGCGTTTGTTCCTAAGTACAGAAATCACCTCCCATGTCCTCCTGGAAGCCCCCAGGTTGTTCAAAAATCAAACCCATGCGATAAATCTTCTGCACCAAGGTCAAGAAGAGGCTTTTGCCCATTTCCCTGTAAGGATTTGACCCAGACCAATTAAAGCGCAGACTATTAGTCAGCATGTTTAGTCATGAAGCAAACATTTCTCTCTGTCCTGCTGGACTGCAGTTTGCAGATGCCAGCTCATATCGACCTCCTTAAAAACACAGCACGAGTCTTCTAAAGCAGTGCCCTCTATTTTGAAAATCAAATCTGCATTATCCATAATAATGATGTACAATTATTATTTTTTTTTTTTTCCTCAGCAGCATAAATTCTCACTCCTATAGGCTCTGCAAAGCCAGGCCTGCACAATGTATCAGCCACTTTAGCATAAAACGCCTGTCCGCGTGACACTGAGAGATGAACAGCAGCACGTCTCTAATGCAGTTTAGCTGTGGTGCATCCAAGAGGAACGCCATCACATACTAAGTCGCAAACATAGCCCAGAAAATAAGAAATGCTTTTTATTCTAAAGACAACATATTACATCATTTTATTAGGAACAAAGAAAATGTTAAGAAAAAATGTTAATCTTTATAACCGTTAATTGCCTGCACATAAAAAGCAAGTGCACATCCACTAGCCTGGAACTGCATACACCCTTTCAAGTGCTCAAGGAGAAAGAGTGTTGAGTTTTGACCTCAAAATATTTTGGTGTTGAACAAAATATATTTACCAGAAATCCTGCCTCTGGTTTCACTTGGAAGAACAGATCTCAAAAGAATAATCAGTAATCAGTTCTAATTACTGTCTGTGACCGGTTTGAACTGATGTCACCTGTTCCTCGCTGTTTCTATTCCGTGCTATTTCTTCAAAGCATTCTGGTTTTGGAATATTTTCTCATCAACATAATAGTTGAAAGAGCACTGATGGTACAAATTAAACTAATACTAACTATGCAGAGACTCCAGTTCATTGATTTGTAGTGGTTGGCTTCATTGAAATCAGAGATTATCGGAGATGAACACTGTTTGGGGAAGGAAGTCCATGAATGCAAAGTATTTACTGAAGTCGAAAATGGCAAATTTCAGAGCCTTCTCTGAATATAGAAAGTGTCCGCTTATAGATTGTCTTTCATTGCAAAATGCTCTACAAAGCAGCATAGGGAATATTTTATTCTTTGCCAACTCTTTTGTTATTTCTCTATTCACAGCAACTTTTGCAGTCATAACTACAGTGGAAGGAACCAAACTGAGATATCTTAGAAAGCTAAGAAATTAATCATATTTAAAATCCATATCACTTAAAACTGAAATGACCAAATGGTGCGAGAAGGAAGGATAAATTGAAAAAAATAAAGATGTAATCTGGCCTTTCGGAGGGAAACACACTAGCTACTTAGAAGCTTTTTGTGTTAATATTAATATTGCATTGCTTTGTTGTTACAAATGTTTTCCTCGGTAGTTTGTGCTTATTTTTATTTATTTTATTTTATTTTATTTTTTCAGATATGATATTCACTGCTGTGAAAGGCTTTATTTAGTGTAGATTAAAGAAGTAAGACAGAAAACCTAGGAAAGATGTCATATAAAAAGAGATGAATAATACATCTGATAAGAAGGAAGAGATTTTACTGCTAGAGTTAGGAAGGATGAGAAAGGTGAAAGGCTATAGGATATTGCGTATGGGATACACATTACTTATGTGTAAAACCATGTGAACAGGAGGTTTAGAGAACTTCAAGGTGAATTAGTAAATTTTTGTTATCTCCATAAAAAATGGGTTACCCTTGTCTTCTCATTTTGAAAATGGAGCTGAGCATTAAAAAAAGTGGATGGTGCTGTTTGTGGTTTACCAACACCAGAGTCAGGATGTGGGAGCTTGTGACTTGTGGCCATTGGCTAGGTCCACCCATCCACCCTTTTAGTGCCCTGCTGCAGCTTTGGGTTAGTAACAAATCAAGAAAAAAGAATACTACCAACCTGAACAGCAAACACTTCCTTGTTGATCCTGAAACACAACAAAAAATTTGTTTTCCAAACAAGTCCATAACAATTCCAGTCTTGATTATTTTGTGAAATCTAGTAGGGCACTGGAACTGTACACGAGAGCTGAAAAAAATAATGTCTTAATATGTTATCTTTTAAAGATCCAGAACTTTAGAGGCAAATATCTATTAAATTAACAGGATATTAAATCCTATTTAGTTGAATTCCTGCAACAAGGCATTCCAAAGAATTTAACAGGAAGACATTAGAAAAAGACTTCTCTTTCCTGAACATGAAAAAATAAAGGAAATAATATTGCTATAATCACTCGAAGCCTAAAAAAAACTTTAGCAGTCAAGTCTGTACATTGGTGGGTACACTGCATTTCAATTTCTAGGCTACAAAGGGAATCAGGAATGAAAACAAACAAACAAACAAAAAACACTCCAAATCCTTTTATACTTTCCTCTAGATAACCTTTATAGAATTGCTGTAGGAAGATTGTATAGGTTACAAAAGTTAAAGGAAATGCCATACCTAAGGAAAGCTGTTAGTAACTGGAATTGACTGTATTTCTAAACTGCTTGATTGCCACGGACAGGTCATGGTACAGTCTACATGCAAGAACTAGACATTCAAAATTAGCTGTTGCAGTGTGTTACATTACCAACTCAAGCAACTCTGTGGCATTAGCAATGCAAGTTAAAAAAAATATATAACATTTTGCGTTAATTGAAAGATGTGCAGTGGTTATAAGCATCATGCTGAATTGCCTGCTTTCAAAATCACCAGTAAATGGAAATAAAATCCAAAAGGTGTAATTAAGTGATCTGTTTATTTTACATTGTTTATGTTTAAAGGGGAGAGCCTGTCTTAAGCATTTCAAAAGATTGTGTGTGTATGTGTAAATATGCTCCATGCTCTGGTTTTATCTGCCAAATTTGCTGATATTTGCACTGATATTAAATGGAATATAGGAGGCTATTCTCACTGGAAGTGATTTATGGTCATGGTTGGTCAAAGGGGCTGCAAAGCTAGCTAACCTCTAGCTAGTGACCATCCATCTTTCAGCAGGACCCTCAAGCATCTAAGGCTGATCTAACAATGTCCGCATTGGGGAACTTCTTTAAAGTGTGAAAGATATTAAGCAACAGTAGCCATTTCTATATTGAGATTATTGATACACTTGTCTAGAGCTTTTAAAATTAACCTCTTTTGTTTGTGTGTGTGTGTGGGGAGGGGGATGAGGGGTGTGGGGGACACATCCCTCCAGTTGAATTTGAACTAAAAATTGAGAGAAGAGCTTAAGTGTCAGAGAGATTTCTTATGATCTCCATTCCTCTAAGAACTCAGACTTGGAAAAAGCAGAATATGAAGACTTTTTTTTCTAGTAATAGCTAGATAGCTTGGTCTTAACTTGGTAGTACATATTTAGCCAAAAAGTAAAAAAAGTGAGGTCAGTGAAAAAAATCCACTCACAAACTTATAAATCCAAATTAGACCCATCTGAAACAGAAACCATTTTCTTAAACAATCTGTTCCCATTAGAGCATTAATAATGGAGCAGGGAATGTCTCTTTTAGTTTAAATTACAGTAAACAGAGATTTTATTATTTTGCACTTGGACTAGGCAAGGAGTCAGAAGTCATAGCTGCGCCATTGTCTCACTGCTTAACTTTTCACAAGCTGTTAACATCTTACTGCCTTGACTTTTCCATCTGCATGGTGACTGCTGTGCCTCATTTTGGAAAGCACAAATCGAAAACATGCTCCTGTTTAATAGCATGTTAACAATATTTAACAATAAAGCCACTGTCTGTTTTTCATTTCTCCTCACAAGAACATGCAATTCTCAAATGATGTAAAATTCAGAAGGCCCTCTTCTTAGAAAGGGAAAACTGTGGAAAGCAGGAATTTCTTCAGTACCTCTGCCTGCTGTGCACTAGAGGGCCCTCAGGAGTTAGAAATGGATGGAATGCACTTTTGGAAGGCACATACTTCACAGGACTTTTCATTACAGAATTTAAAATAGAAGTTCTTTTTTTTTTTTTTTTTTTTTTTTTTTTTTTTTATAACGTGAGGTTCATGTAAGTTTATAGCAGTTCACATGCAAACAACCTCTCAGTACAGTTAGGCTCCAAAGAGTATTTAGCTTGTATGAAATACCTACATGTGGACCATATTTACAAATGAAATATGTGCTAGCATACTTGGAGAACGTCAGTTTTACTAAGTTATTTTTATTAACCTAAGGAGTTTACCAGAACAAAGGATGAGTCAAGCTGAATAGGTAAGAGATTTTAAGTTTTACATTTTTATAGCAGTAAGTATACAGTGTGCACTTAATCTATCTTTGTTTCTGTGAAAGGATATATAAGCCACTGTCATTTTATTTGAAAAGTTATATCTGGATCCTATTTTATGGCTTCATGAGAGTGTAAAGAATTAACCATCTTTCTTCTTTAATGTGGGCTTATGAATTATGTGAACTATATTCCCATTAAACTCTGGACATGTGGCACTGCTACTTTATTTTTGTATTAGAGAATATGTGCATATCTAACTGCTATAGTTATTGGTGGTTAATATTGTATAATTTACAGCGTGTCCATAACATGAGTTTTAGTAAAGACTCTTGTCTCGTAAGAAAAAGATGATAATGATCTGTGTTTGAAAGCTTTTCTTTTAATGCTGGAATACATCTAGCTGAGACTGCAAAATGAGCCTGTACTTCATGATTTTGGTGTTTAATTTGTATTGTAATTAGAAAATGAAAGATGTATTCTGGCATGTTTCTGGATTTATGTATACTGTCTCACCTATAACTTGACTCTTAAAATAGAGAACCACACATACTATTTCATGAGTAATAAAATTAAATGCTACTGTCAGCTCAACTCTTTTCTTTTTGCAGTTTTCAAAGGAGAACTTCAGATATTTTAGGCTACAAGTCAGTAAACTTTGCTTACGTAGCTGGCTCCATTCATTCTCTGAAGCCAATCACTTGCCCCGTGGTGGCTGATAAGAATTTAACAGCTTGTAGAGGTGGAGTGTCTGGATCCTTAGCACTGAACACATTCCCAGGCATATCAGTAGCCTCTGTCCATCATCCATGCTGGAAGCTATTTGGAAAAGGAGAAATAGAAATCGGGGAAGGGAAATCATGCATCATCATCCTGGCTGGAATGTGCGGAAGACTTTATGCTGTTTTCATCATGTGGATTCGCTAGAGAAATGACCTTCTTTGATCAGCCAGGTAAAATCAAAAACTTGTTTATTTGCTGCCTCTGCTCCCCACGGGTGCTGAGGCTGTGGACCTGCAGGCGACCAAGGACAAGGAGGAATCTGCTGGTGGGCACTGCTTGTGTGATCTACCTGGGGTTCCTTGTCAGTCAAGTGGGTCACGTTTTACCCCAGCACAAAGGAGGACACCAAAAACTCAGTTCCAGAAGTCTCCAAGATGCAGCTCAAACTCCTTTTCTGGGCATCCCACTGGATGGCACCCTGTCACCACCCAGCTTTCAGGAACCCCAGCTTGGTGGCAATGGGACCTCGGTGCCACCCAACGTAGTTTATATCACCCTGCGGTCCAAGCGCAGCAAGCCTGCCAACATCAGAGGCACGGTGAAGCCAAAGCGCAGGAAGAAACATGCAATCCCTTTGTCCTATGGGCAGCACTTTCCAAAAGCTGCTTTCACTGGCCAGGAAGAGACCTTTGTCCAGCAGCCGGGGAGGGCCACACATGCTGCAGGTGCAAAGGGAGCAGCAATAGCTCCGGAGGCAGGAAAGCACCACCTGGATGAACACAGGCAGAAAGAAATGGCAATCGGGGAGCGAGGTCACCAGAGACCTGGGGGGATTTCTGGAGGTCTAAAGGCACAACACCAGGCTGAGGAGAGCAATATCAGGATTTACAGCGAGAGCTCTCCCTCTTGGCTGAGCAAAGAAGATATCCTAAGCATGCGTATGCTGGCAGATTCTCCAATAGAGAGCATCCAAGAAGTGCCTTCTCAGAAAGCAGTCCTGGTAGTATTTGAGAGGGGTCCCAGCACCACAGAAGCTGCTTGTAATCGAGGGCACTGTGGCATCATCAAAAGACCTCTTGACATGAGTGAAGTGTTTGCCTTTCATTTGGATAGGATCTTGGGGCTAAACAGGAGCTTACCTTCTGTAAGCAGGAAGTCGGAGTTCTTCCAAGGTAACATATTCCTATGATTTTCAGCTTCCAAATGGGGTGCTGAGGTTTCCTTCCCCTTCCCACATTAACCACAGGACAGCAGCAGGCTTTAACTCCTGCTAGTCTGAGAACTAATCCAATCATTACAGGGGAGTAAAGCTGATATCTGTCTGCAATTTCTTCCATGTAATTGTCTGGTCTAAAGGATGCTGTACCCTGAAATTTAGACTAAATGCAATAATTGAGTTGCTCTAACAATTCTCTGTCCATGAGATGCTATGGAATGCAAAAAAAGACAGGGAGTCCTCTGTAGATCGCATGGCATTGTACAGACTGACTAAAGAGGTGAAAGAAATTCCAGATTACCTGGTGATTCGATGAATATTTCAGGTTTTTTGCTTGTCTTGTTTTGTTTTCTCATCTCTTAGATTTGGCTTCAATAAGATATTATTGAAAGCGAGCACAAGAATTAATCTCTCGAACAGATGGTACAGGAAAGGTGTTTTATATTTTGTCAGATAACCTACTTGGAGAGGTAGGGGACTTCCTGAAGAAGCTTAATGCTACTACTAACTCTGGAAACTGTCAATTTTCAAAAAAAAAAAAAAAAATCTTCCCTCTCCCCTGATAATTCAAAAAATATTGCTACATCTCAGTGAATCCAGCTTGACATTTTGAGGCTCATTACACATACCTACATTATATATTATGCAGACAAAAATATATACAGGAAATAATGCAATATGCCTCTTACATGATTGGTTTAAACAGTTTTCAGTGCAAATTTTGGCTTTCTATTCTATGGTGAAATTAAAGATAGATTTCAGACGTAATGTATTTTAGAAGTTTACTTCTAACATAGCCATCTTGTTAAATGTCTTCAGCCTAACTGCTATTTTTGTACAGTTGCAAATCACAACCCTAAAGGACTACGTTGCATTTTAATGAATCATTGCTGAAGTGGCCAGCTATTTGTTTTTGCTGTTCATTTCTTGCTGCTGAAATTAGCTTATAGGAAATATTTTTATATCGACCCATCTGTCAAAAAAAAAAAAAAAAAAAGGACAACAACGAACAAGTAATTCAGGAATGACTTTCTAAAATCTGACAGCAGGAAGAGGACCTAGAGATCTCTGATTTGTTCCTACTGTGTAAGTCTTCCCTTTGGCAGCCTGTGCAACTGTGTGAATGAATCTCTAGGAATAACAGTTTGGTGGCTTCTGAATATTATTCATACTTGCAGAGCATGGAAGATACATTATGCCTAGGTTATTTTTAGGCAGGAGATTTATTGCTCTAGAGCTGTCACAAGGAGTTAAGGTAGTTCGGTTGGAGGAATTGTGCCCAGCATGGCTGCAGAGCTGACAGACCGCAAGCCCCTGTGAGCACCCATTAGGCTAATTGTGCTTAGTGTTGCCCGGTGTCTGTCACCTTGCAGCATGTTTTGGATTGTCTGGGACAGAGAGAGTGATTCTGCTCATTTTAATTTTCTTTTCCACATAACTGGCTATGTTCCTATAGCAAGAAGAGTGTTGCTAGGTGATGAGAAGAGAAATAACATTATTTTGGTCCCACTTCATTTTTTCCAGCTAAAGGGTGATCAGAGGATTTGGAACAGTTACTGTACCTTGTCTCTCTCCATTTCTTTAGCCTCAAAATATGCTGGAGCTCAGATGCCTCGTAGCTACTTGCACCCATTACTATCTGCATGCTTGTATTTAGTATAATCTTGAAAACACCTCTGTGTTGAGGAAATGAACAAAAGCATATTCTTAAGAGCAATATGAACAATTGGTGAGCTTATTTCTGGTGAGCTTACTTGCATGTGCTTAGGATAAGATTAGGTGGGCCCACCAAAGGTTTTTGCAGGGCAGCTTCTGATAATCATGGTTATTCGTATGGGAAAGAGAGCAGTGCAGGAGGAGAGATTGTGTGCGTCTACAAATATACACAGCTTCTGGGCTGACATCTCTCTCCCCACGACACCTCCCTTTAGCTTGCCTCAGTTGTGATGTGATGTAACAGGACATGTTTGATGTAGCATTAAAATCTTAAAAAATGAGCTTCTCAAAACTGTCATTCATTTGTCAGAGCAGTTTCAAAGAACCACTTAGTAAATCCCTGTAGAGAGTTTGTTTCCTTTATTCTCACAATTCCCTCACTGATGTGTTTTCTTTAAAAGCCTAGCAAAATACTGTATGCAATTTCTCTGGCTACTGCCCTTATTTTTCCTAGTTAATTGTAAACCTTCTTTGGTATTAACTGAATGTTTTAATGGTCTATATTATTTTTCCATCATGGATGGAAAAATCAGGCATGATAACTCTTTCCCTCATATTTTTGCAGTTAATTGATCTAATGTACATGTAAATAGCCTGGGGAGTACAGGTGAGCAAAGCCCTTGCAAGTTCAGTCTTACAGGCAGAGAGAATGACTCCGGGTGCACACAAGCAGATATTCATTATTGCTATTGCTAACTACAAGGCATGAACATGCTGTGAGCTCCAAAACACCTATAAACCAAGAAGGATTAGCCTGTAAAGCAACAAAAAAAAAATATCATAAAGCTCCATCTGTTGTGGAGAAAGCAGAGGATGGCTCTTGCATTTATGAGTTTTGGTATGGTTACATTAATAACACAGGATGGAGAATCTTTTATTATTTGACGGTCCTAACCTAAGGAATAGAGGAGACATCAGTGACCTTGCTTGGCACAGCTTGGTGGCACAGACCAACCTCAGTCAACTTGCACAGAAGTAAAGTAAAATGACTGCACAGCTTGCCTCTGGCTCAGCAGCAGGGTAGGACAATGCTGGGGTTCACTAGGGCTGGAGTCACTGATGAAGTAACACAAGCTGGAGGGGTTTGCTCCTCTTCTGCCACTCAACACCAAAGGGAGAGGACTTGGGTTCCTTGGACCTTAGTGATGAGGCTGAAGTCTTTGCTCAGCTTTTGGTACACAACACAGCAACTGCTGCACAGTTTTGTTGCATCTCTTGCTTAAGGCCTGAGCTACCACATGCCAACTACCACCCCTTTTCCCCCCAGTTTTCTGATACGGTAAATGTGGCTAAGTATGTTTGATCCTGTGTGGAGAGGAGCAAGCTCAGGTGTACTCAGTCCAGTGGGGCTTCTTAGCTGAGGATTGAGCTGACTTTTTTTTTTTTTTGCCCAGGACTTTTTGTTCCTGAAAAGTGCAAGAAGCTCTTCCTTTGAGTAACAACCCTTCATGGTTAGTTTAGTGCAAACAGACACATGACACGTGATAGACAGCTCCACTGGGTGCACTTGTCGTTTTGCATTATTGGCTTCCATGTGATAAATGGAGCCATAGATTTTCCTGTTATACCCTGCACTATCAGCCTGCCTTGGCCATTCCACCATGAGTTGTGCAAAAGCAGGGAAGGGTAATATGATTCATTAATGTTAGGGCAAAATAGGGAGTAATAAAAATCTGCTTTCTACACTAAATTATCCCTTCCTGATACTATATGGGCAACTAAACTGTTCCTTTCAAGTGTGGCAGTGGTAAACTGTACTGCATCACTGCAAACAGTGATGAGCTTGAGAAAGGGCTTTAACCACCTCATGAAAGACCTGCTTTCTTTATTGAAGCTCTCTTGGGAATGTTTGAAAGTATTTATTTCAAAGTTTGAAAAAATGCTGTGGGTATAAGTTAGTACACAATATGGTATGATAACATTTGCAAGAGTATCTATGCAAATATGCTTAAAAGCATGTAGACCGTTTTTAAAGTGATATGGTGTCTGGATATTTAAGATGATGCTGATACAGAAGCCAAGCTGGGGTACATTACCTTGCTGTGAATGAAGCAGTTTGAGCACCCTGGGGCAGTCTAGCCTCAGCAACCTGAAGTTTCCCTTGTGTTAGCTTACTCAGCTCAGGATTCCCTGATACAGTGGATGCTAAGGGCCAAAGAAATTTTTAGAACTATTTTGGTGCTGAAAAATCCATTTGAATTACTAGGAAGCTGGTTCCAATACAAGTTTCAAAAGACTTTTCGTGCAATTTTGCAGATGTTTTCATCTTTAGGTAGCTGAGTAGTTAAATGGGTCTAAAACAGCAGATGAAAAGAAAATAAAGTCAATCTGCTTTGGCCAAGCTTCAGTGGCTTCCTGGCTTCCTCACAGTATTTCCTTCTCTCATGGTGGGTTTATCAGAAGTTATTTAAGACCGCAGGTCTTTCAGTAACAGGCAGCAGTGGCATCTGTGGGTGTCGGAGCTGCAGCAGCAGAACAGCAATGACCTTCTATGTTACCATACAAAACTGCTGAGGAAAGAGGCCCTCCTAGAACAATTGGATGTATTCTGATGTGTGCTGGACCCCTTCAGTCCTGGCTATGTCTGATTGGGAGCTCCTGGTCAGGCCTTGCTTTCCATTGCTCAGTTAACTTCAGCCCCATGCCTGGGAGGTCTGAAGCAAAACAACTCTCCCTACCTTGCTGGGGTCACACCAATTCATGCAGCTATTAATCAACCCCCTTATCTGCTTTAATTCAGCCTCTTCATGTTTTTCCTGCCAGTGTCAAAAAATTGAGTCACTGCTCTTTACTGAAGCTGCTGTTTCATATTCCTGTAATTCAATTTATATTACAGAGTTGAAAGA
Source organism: Aythya ferina (assembly GCF_964211825.1). Lineage (NCBI taxonomy): Eukaryota > Metazoa > Chordata > Aves > Anseriformes > Anatidae > Aythya > Aythya ferina. Next base: position 47,316,682 of record NC_140300.1, on the reverse strand, counting down.
TTTTATTTTGGCTCATCTTTTCTGCTCCCATTTCCTCTGAAATGCAAACATTTCCTGCATTTAGCCTTGGTCTTTTAAATTTGTTTTGGTGTCTTAATGGAAACTGGCAAGATATTATTCTTATTTTTCAAGTATTTATATTACTATTGTTTATCATGTCCCTTTTAGATAGACAGGGGATGTTTGTTTTGTTAGAAGACAGTTCACGTGTTTGGCTTCTGGAAAAATTTTTTGAGTAGTTACATAAGCTGCTGTCAGAGATACAAAAATAAAAGATCAGATTCGGTCCCGAAGGACGCTGTCCTTTGCTTTTTGGTGGCAGTTCCTACTGCTTGTGTATGCTTTCTCCAACTGGTTTGGAAGAGTAGCTTAGCTAATAGTTGACCTGACTTGGCTAGTCATCTACAATGTCAGTGATGGAGCTAAAGCGAGAGAGATTGGGAAATGGCCAGGGTTTCTGACTTTAAATTCCTCAATGCTTATTCAGGCATCTCAGTAGAGAAGCCTGATTTTTCAGCAGTGCTCAACACTCATATTACCCCCTCCCCCATCAGAGAAAAGATGCTGGTGCACAATGATAATAAAGGAAGTACTAATAGTAAGAGACTGATCTTCCTAAGGAAAGGACACCTTCTGGGTTCCTAAGGAAACATCAGGCAACAAGGAGGGGAGTTAAAGAGCTGGAGAGCTGCGTCTTGGTTTAGTTCGAGGACTACCTTGTATGCACATGTTGAGTCAGGGAGAAGATCATCAAGTACATTCTGGTGTTTGAGAAGATTTTGTTTTTCTCTACTTTTCCTAATGAAACTGAACACATTTGAGCTTGACTGCATGTGGAGTCTTATCATGCTTTATGGCAACAGGTAGATCTTCACATGATTCACTGCTAATTATGGGCAAAGAATTTCCTACCTGTTTCAGATCAGTCAGCATCCTTTGAAGAAAGTGCTTTTTGATTCAGCTCAGTGGAGCTCCATCAGCAATTCATGCTGCTTACAGATGAAACATTTGCATTGGCTTTTTTTTTTTTTTTTTTTTTTTACCTTCCTGTTTGTCACAGATGCCAATTTTCTCTGTACGGACATCTGTCCAGGTTGTCTCTGGAGAAGAAGTTGCCATGACGTTCATTGCTTTCATGTGAGACTGAGAGCTTCTTTTCAGATGCGTCTTTGGGTCCAAGTGCACACAGAAGACAGTTATACACAGCCTGTAGAGAGACAAACTATCCCATGAATTGTAGAAGTGTGGTGTTTAGGTTTATTGACATTCAAGACAAATACAGATAAATTCTGAAATTTTGCACATGTTCCAACACCTGTTATTTATTAGCTAACAGCTTTGCAGTTAAATGGTTCCTCCTTTCCATACCAAGACATTGTATCCTGGCCTTCTGTCTACACCCAAAAATATAAATATTTTCTTTGTTTTAAAGTGTATACAAACCGCAGTCAGTCCTGGATCCTTGACTACTTAAGGCAGCAACAGAAGCATTGAATCAGCAGTGAAACAGAAAGTTCCACTTTCCTAAAGAGGATACATATGCCTGTTATTTGATATTTAGTGAAATGTATTTTAGCTTATTTTAAATTCTTTGCAGAGGCTACTTCCCACTAAATACTGCAAACACTTGAATTCACCAAAGCTAAGACACTTACTTGCCTTACCAGTTTCAGGGAAAAGTGGAATATTCTTTACACAGAAAAAGAATTAAAGAAAGTGGCCATAATCATTGTTGTACTATCTCATGTTATAGTTGTATAATAAAAAATACTTGTCAAGGTGTTTATTCATGCTAAGTTGATATTCTACAGTATTCTCATACATCATTTCAGGGCTGTGAAATCATATATTATAGGCATACAATACCAAAAGAAAACAGTATAAATCCACATTGAGTATAGGATTTGTAATCTTTTTATGCCCATTACACAGGAAAACACCCTTTGAGAGAAGTTTTCAGTTCTTGTGAATCATCATCAATTCTCTGCAGTGAGGGAAACCTGCAGCATTGGTTCACAACAGCATTGTAGGCTCTAAATCTACCTACGAACTTTGTAATAGTTTGGTTTAATATATGACTTTTTATGTTAATCTCCTGCTTCAAAGAGAAAAAGTCTCCTGTACACTGAAGGCACTTACAATGTCTGTTCTTTGTCAATTCCTGCGGTGGCTGGTTTTAGATGTGGAGTAAGACCACATTAACCAAAGGATGTCAAATTATTTGTCTGTGGCAATTTTTTCTGCCACATCTGTAAAATGCTATAATTATTGATGCTTAGACAATGTCTAAAGAAAGATCAAGCAAGTCTGTCAGTACTCCAGTCTGGCAATTTTTTGTTTTTCCTTTTTCAGCCGGTCAAGCCTGTCCTGTTATTCTCTGGGATTCCTCACTGAGTCCAACAGATAACAATACCCATTCTTCAGTGAGATTAACCTGGGGGAGATATCAGCAACTATTGAAGCAGAAATGCTGGCAGAATGGTAAAGTTCCCAAAGCTGAGTGGGGATGTACTGAAATCCACCATCATGAATGGTCCAAGATGGCACTCTTTGATTTTCTTCTGCAGGTAAAACATTTATAGAACACAAATATCTGCCTCAAAAGTCACACGAGCACATAGACTCTCAGAAAAATAATTTTAGTTGGTTCGCTTGTTTTAAGACTGGGGAAGAGATGAATTTGCACAATTTGAAGTTGTTTCTGTTTATGATTAAAGCATTAAAAGTTCAACTTGTAATCATGGAAAGATCAGGAACTTGACTGAATCATTTTTCACATGAGAAAGCAAAGGCTTTTGTCTTGAAACATCTTATTTTTATTTCAACTTTGAGGCAGGCATACTGTTTCTCCTTGACTCCTTTCTCTGAACATGGTCCTTGACTGCTCACAACTGCAAAGCACTGCTCTCATGATGAGAAGGGGTTCAGCTGCTTGGTTTTAGTCAACTGAAATATGGATCAAGATAATAGTTGTAGAGGTAAATTTTCTGCCTTTTAAAAAATTTACCAGTGCCTTAGTGTTTAGACTTAATGAGGAAGGAGTAGAGTAGTATCTGATGAACAACAAAGCTGCTGTTCTTCAATTAGATTTTGCACATAAGTATTAGCTCTCTAAATAATACCATGCTAGGGCTTTGCCTTGTGGTATTATGACACCACATGACCACAGTTACAATAATTATACAATAGAATATTAACGCTGGACTACATGTACCTGCATATGGATGGCAGCTGATTTTATACCTTCCTGAGATACAGCACTGTTTCCAATCACCCCTGCCTGCCAGACAGGTCAGAGTGGCTAAGCCTCCTGCACCACTTACAGGTTTATATAATGCTATCTGTATTTAAAACTACAGTAAGCACTAGTTTTGTGCACTACATTTCAGTTGCATATAGTTCAGCTTTTTAGAGTTGCATTTCTTGAAATACAGAAATCATGCCTTGCTTTATGCATAGTCTATCCCTGCCTTTCTCAGCTCTGTTATAGGATGAATGATGCTTCAAATGTTTTTCTGAAAATTGCATTTCTGCAGACTTGTTAAACATAGAGCATGAAATTCTTCTCTAAAAATATACTGTCAACTTGTCTAATGACTCCATCTTTAGTTCCACTATGAGCAAATAACCCTCTGAAACTGGTATAAGGTCATACATGGAGTTTTTGGTACTAAACATAGTAATACCCATATATAAATGGTACATAATGCATCAGTTTTATTATTTTCATGCCATTGTTTTGTTTCTGAACAGGTTGAGAATTCAAAAGTTCTGTTTTATTTATTTATTTATTTTAATGTCCTCTAAGACACATTTTTAAACTTCATAATAGAATTCTTATTATCCAGAAGGAGAGGTCAGCAGAAATAAGGTACAACAGGATAGAATTGTACACAAAATAAATTGCCCTCATTTGTATCTGGTATCAGTTTATACTTCCATTTGCCTACCAAAGAAGATGGTACATACCAGAGAGTGAAAGAAGGTCTTACAGTTTTAAGGTTAAGATTTTACCTGTGCTGTCAGACTTTAGTCTATCAGCACATTAGAGGATTCTAACATGGAAAATGCTAAGAAGGGTTTCCAAGTTTAAAATGCCAAGCTATGGCGTGTAGCCCTAATAGGGGCCAGGATTCTAGTTGTTTTGTTTAATAGACTAAATAAGCAGCTTTGTTTAATAGACTAATTATCTTGCAAATGCTGCTTGTGGGTACAAATGTTTATACTGTTATCATACATACTAATGTTGGACCTGATGATCTCTTGAGGCCCCTTCTAACCTGGGCTGCTTTATACCACCAGGTAGATGGTTTGTAGTGGAAAACTTCAAGCTTTTCAATGATTGCACTCTTCAGTTGTGGTAAAGGATATGTGGCTTTATGCACCAAGAGGTTTTCCTGTCTCTAGTTATTTCCATACTGATCTGCATACCTCTAGACTGGAAAAGGCCAAAACCTCCTAACACCTTTCTTACGTATGGTTTTGTGCAGACATACATACAAAAAAAAAAATAAATCAAGTTTGCTTAGTTAGATGTTTGCTCCAGGAGGTCTCAATCGCAATATCCTGTTAAAAAGCTGCCTGCATCAGCAAGGTAACAAGAGCCTCCAAGAAACCTACCTGGATTTGCAGTTCCCCCAGAAAAATCACATGAATACACTACTGCAGGTAAATTTTCTGTGAATTTAAGATTGAATCAGAATCAATGATGCAGAAAAAGCTAAAGAGAGTTTAAAGAACCATTAAAATACACGTGTTACAATGTGCTTACCGTGACTGTGGTGCAAAGATAACCTAACAGCTTAGACTTTGAGGAGCATAAACATCAAGATAACAAGAAAGCATTCAAGATATTCAGAGGACATTGATTATAATAGTCTGAAATTAATCATAGCAGAAACTGGGCTTAATATCAATAAAAATAACAGTGCAAAGTCTAGTCTGGTAAACTACAGAACATTTAAAAAGAAATGCTTCATGATTTTTTCAGAAAGAGTGCTGGTGAGAAGCATTCCTTGTTAAAAATGTTTCCATCAGAATGGCTTTGGTGCCCTTAAAGAGATTCCTATCTTCTGAATTCAAATAACAAATAATATAAAACATAGAAGCAAGCTGAAAAATGCTTGTATTTGACCTTTAAGTGTCTTCTTCAAGAACTCAGGTAAAATAAGGACATTAAAATTAAAAATTATTATTTTTTAATTATGGAGTTTTGAAGCACTCATGTACATACATAAATATATGACAGAAATCAGTGTTAAACTGTTAAAGTTGCAACATCGGCTCCAAAGTATCCCAGTGTTCTGCCTTAACAGAACGCATTATGAAGAGGCTGTCTGCAAGAACATGATCTCCTCATCTATTTAATGCATGTAATGAGGTGTGGTAAAGACGAATTATGGCTATGCATCAAAGGAGTCTGTAAATCTCTACTTCACTTTTTGGCAAAACTTCGAATAAATTGAATGAGAAATGAGCTACAACACTGCAAACAACAGGGGCTCTTGTGCTTGAAGATGCTGAATGCTGCTCAGCAAGGATGAGAGAGAAATCCATTCCTTTCCTCAGGATTTTCTCAGCTGAAAATAAACACTGCCAGCAAGACCAGTGGCAATAGTGCTACATAAGAGAACACAAACAACTCTCGGACTTTCATCTGATGAAAAAAAAATTAGGAGGCCTTTCTAACTTTAAACACAGCTCTAAATCATGAGAAGTCACAACACTTCATTTCAGTGGGGTGTCAAAAAATAAGACTAACTTTAGAAGGTTTCATGTTTACATGAGTGTTATTATTTTTATGCTTAGAGCAGTTTTAAGAGTTAGTAGCACACAGGAAACAAGGAGAGGAAAAAAAAAAAAAAGACGTTAATTAGCTACACATTAAACCTTATCTGCCTTCTGCTATGTAAATAGCTGTGAGCAAGAGCAGGGCTGCTCCCCAGGGGAAGCCAGGACAGGTCATCCACACAGCATGGCTGGTCCCATGGCACAAGGGGCAGCCCAGAAGGAATGACAGTGGGTCCCTCCGGTAGCTCAGTGAGCATCAGGCAGAGACAAGGTGGCAATCCAGCTCCAAGGCCACCAAGCAGCAATCCAGGAGCACCAGGTAACAGGATGAGGAGCAGGTACTCCCACAGCGAGGTCCAGAGGAGAACTGAGGGCCTGAGCCTGAACTTGTAAAGGGCTCCTGGGCTAATGGGCAGAGAGAGGGTGGATGTGGGTATGGAGGTCCCATTTGAGGCTGATTAGGCTAATTAAGGCCTATCTGTGCACTCAGGGCCCTGGCAATGCTGGGCATTTATTCTCATCTACACACCAGAGGGTAGAAGTACCTGTAAAGAGTGATTTATCCTTCCTGTGCAAGACAGTTATCCTAAAATGGCATCCTTTGCACTGGGGGTGCCTAGTACTTGTCATTGTTTACGTAAGAAACAGAAATGACTAGGTCAGGAGAGATGCTTAGCATTTACACCGCTAAAGTTAGACCAGATGTATTCCTCCCAGCTAAGTATGCATGATGAATAAGTGAGCATTCGCGTGTGAAACAATAGTCTGGGCCATGACGTCATTGAAATATGCACTACAGGGCAGCTCACAGAGGCTTCTCTGTGCTTAGAAATGCACTCCTCCTTCCTGCATTTGGTAGTTTCTGGTGACTAACTTAATGTGCCCCTTGCTCATCTTTTCAATTTTTTTTTTTTTTTTTTAAACGTATAAGTCTGATAGAGTCTACAAAATAGAGGCCCTTCGTGTATGTCAGGCTGTGCTATTTCTATTGAATTGTATTCCCCATCTTATTACAAAGTTCTATTGTTCCATTGTTTTCAAGGAATGTCTACTGACATAACAAATCATGGCCATCAAATGGATACAATATGTAGCCTGGCAAATTGCTTCAAACAGTATATGAAATTTGGAGACAAGGTCTTTAATGCCATTTCACTGCTCTCTTTAACTATGCTTGTTCTGAGCTTGCTTTCCTGCCAGCTGGGTTAGTGAGCAAAGTCTGACAGTGGCACTGTGCCTCAAATCCTTTGAAGTTGTTTTCAGTCGGCACTCTGCTGTGTTTGGTTTTAGATCTATAACCGGCTAGACAGAAACTGCTGCGGATTCAAACCTCTGAAGGAAGATTCCTGCGTGCAGCAAGGTCTGACACTGAAATGCAGCAATCAGGATGCTGTCGACCTGACACACATAGTGCAGAGAAGGCATGACCGAAGGCACTTGGCCTTTATAGACAATAATGGTTTCTTTGACAGAAGTGAGGACAATCTTGACTTCAAAATACTGCAAGGAATCAATGAGTAAGTTTTAAGTTATTAATTTTGTAAAAAGATGGATAATTTCTTCCTGGGTTTGCAGCTGGAAGGAAAATCTCTCCTCAGCATTTAGTAGGAATAAAGCACTGCTCACAGAGGGTGCCTGGGTACTCCTGGGAGTAGGAGAGATTTGTCCCGCTCCCTAAGCTGCGTGAGAGACACTATTACGGTGTCAGTGTTACATTAACTCCAGGTTTCTTCTGCCAGGTCCATGGGGAGATCTAATTTGTCAGTGAAGCTTAGTTATGTTTACCCTAAACACACTTTCAGTTTATTACCTGTAGCATCTGCAAGTTGCCAGGGCCTTACAGAACAGATTCATGCCTTACCTATAAAGGCATGACTGATGTAACACAGGAAAGTCTCAACTCCACTAATGTAAACTTGTTTCTGTGGAAACCTCTTCTGTAAGCAATTTGCACTGCTCTGAGTTACCATACTATAATCAAAAAGCAAGGGACACTAAGTTACTGTAATAAATATCATCAGCCCATGAAGCATTTTGTGAATTACAGGATGTCTAAAAATGTATGAGTAACTCTACTTGTGTAAGAGATACAATTAACATGCATATGATTAGTCATGCATGGACTTCCTCTCCTGAGTCGCAGGCTATATTCATAAATTCAATTGCTAAACCACAACATGATTATTGCAATTCAGAGTGATGGCAAAACTGATGATTTTCTTTGTGCTTTTCCAGATTCCCTGAATCTGCAGTTTCAGTGCTGAGGAGCCAGCGTTTACGGGAGAAGTTGCTTCAGTCTTTGTTCCTTGACAAAGTATACTGGGAGAGCCAAGGAGGCAGGAAAGGAATTGAAAAGCTTATTGATGTAATAGAAAGGAGGTCCAAAATTCTTCTTACTTATATAAATGCACATGGAGCCAAAGTATTGCCCATGAATGAATGAGCTTCTGAGGGACAGTCTTTAAAAAATTTTGTGTGAGGCAAAAACTGACAGTAAAATTGATTTACTTCATAGGCTTATTTAATTTTTATTTTTCCAAACTTTCAAGTTTATTTTTAAATAAGAAGTCTTGCATGGTTTAAAAGCATCATTTAAATGTCAGCTGCAGCTCAGCACAGTGCGGTTCTATGTCACCAGTGAAATGAAATGAAAAAAAGTCAAATAGTACAATAAATGATATAGTAATGTGCATGCACCATGAACACTCCTTCTGTTAATATGCTTCAGAATTAGCAACAGTATTTTCAGTACATTAGTCTGGATTACTCTTACTCTCATCATTCAAGTCAGTAAAAGTTTTATTGCAAATTTAAATGGGAACAGAGATTTTAGGCACTTAACACATCACTGAAAACTGCCATCATATCTACATAGTGAAACATACTTAGTACAGGAATTTATCTTTTTGATTAAGAACACTAAAATTCCAACATTTCCAAATGTATTTTATTTTGATCTTTTGAAATCTAAGGCCTAGATTCAACTCTTTTAAATGCAGGTATATTTCTATTGGATGTGAATAAAATTTAGACTCACAACGAGGAGAGCATGGCTTTAACAATAATTAATTTGACAAATGCAGTTTTTCCCTGTACAGTATGGAGTACACTTCGTCATGAGTCATTTGTTACAACGTACTATTTTCAGTATGAATTGGTTTGAAGTGTGGATGGATTGTCTGAAATTTCTATTGATTAACTGGGCGTTACTCACAGAATCATCCTTTAGTATTACCATTTCTTTTTTAGCTATTTAGCTTTAGCTTTTTGAAAATATTTTGCTAAAGTAAGTATACACATTTTGTTTTTGCAATGTTATTTACATGATTTTTTAGAATACTAATGAAAGGCGGATGCAATAATGATGTGAGCATTGTTAAAATCAGAACAGAAAATGTTGTTTGTGCTGCTTGCTCAGCTCTTGCCAGCAATTCAGGCTCAGGTTTTCTGTTAAGATTGACCAGTGTGGGGTGATGATTCCAGCTGATGACTTGCCCCAAGTTTTCATACAAGTAAGGTTGTTAGAGAGGCTTGGACAAGCACTTTAGATTCTTAGCCTCAATCTGTTCCAGCAAATACTCTGTTCCAAAAGTAAAATATCAACTGATATAGTCTGTCCTCACATATACTTTCTACCTGTTTAAAAAGGTTCTTACTGTCTTTCTAAAGGAATATCTATTATCTTTTTGCCATGAGATGGTGGCAGAAGTTGAATGGTTTCATAGCTGCTCTTGTCTTCATGTATAGTAAAAAAAACATAGTGTGTATAACATTTAAAAAAATGAAAGTGCTTGTGTAATATTATTGTTTGTCATTATGAGAAACTAAAATGTTTAATATTCATGTTAATGTGGGTGAATTTAATGTCTTAAATAACTACAATTCCACTGCAGGTAAAACAGATTTTCATTCTTAGTATCAAAAGAACTACTAACAAGACTGGCATTACTAGAAGAAATAGATCTCATTAAGAGCTTGGTCATCTAAATAATCTTTTATTTTCTGTCAGTAAAGGGCAGATACATTTGTAAAAACTTCCTAGAACTTACCAATTACCTTGAGAGGCCATGTTTTAGAGTGCCTTGGACTTTTTGATTGCACCAAAGTAGAATTGTACAGGGCTTTCATATTATCCCTTTCTTAAAATGTTGTAACAAATTAGCCAGGTAATTTCTATCACAGAAATAAAGATGTTACTGTAGCTTGCATTTTGACCTGAGCCTAGACAAAAAAAATAATCTCTCAATCCATTTCACATGGAATTCCTGTTGCATTTGTCATGAATTTCAGTCTTTGGTGACCGTTACAATCAATTTGTCCTATTTTCTAGCCTATCTCACAGTTTTCTTCCTGCTATATACATGTTCAATTGGATTATCACACTCTGCTGGGAGTGAAAATCATGACTTTCACCTGCACTGAACTTAGAAGAGGAACAAGGGAAGATATAGCAGTGTACCTGATCATGAAAAATGTCCCATGAGTACTTTGTCTTCTAGCTTCTCTTCTTCTGCCTCTAAGACTACACATTCAGAGCACTTCTTCCATGAAGACAGGTGGAGAGAACTGGTGTTGTTCAACCTCGAGAAGAGAAGGCTTCAGGGAAAGCTTATAGCGGCCTTCCAGTAGATAACAGGGGCCTACAGGAAAGCTGGGGAGAGACTTTTGGTCAGGGAGTGTAGTGATAGGGCAAGGGGTTTTAACAAGTAGTTTTGACAGGTAGTGATAGGACATGGGCTTTAAACTAGATGGACTAAACTGAATAGACCTAGATTAAATATTAAGAAGAAATTATTTACTGTGAGGGTGGTCAAGCACAGGCACAGGCTGCCCAGAGAAGCTGTGGATGCTCCATTCCTGGAGATGTTCAAGGCCAGGCTAGATGGGGCTTTGAGCAACCTGGTCTGGTGGGAGGTGTCTCTGCCCATGTCAGGGGGGTTGGAATTATATGATCCTCAAGGTCCCTTCCAACCCAGACCATTCTATGATTCTGTGATCCTGATGCAAAGTCATTGACTCATAATAACCTTTTTTCTTTTTTTCTTTTTCCAGAGTTGAACATTACCCAAGAATAGAAAGATGTCAAATGTTTTTTATCTTTTCAGGTTATATATTCTTCTCTGTTTCTTCTAGACATGGACTAGTGTTCCTTGAGTATGATATGGACTTTTTTTATTTGACTGGCAATAAATGCCAGTTCTTAAAACAATAGTGTAATTGCCATGGAGTGAGTAATTGCCTTGAACCTACGCTTAGAGCAAAGTTCTTTGGTAGTCTTGAGCTTAAGAGGCCCAAGTAACAATGGTGCTGTCCTTAACAGTATGACCAAGTTATGAAAAAACATAGTTGTAAAGATAGTTGTAAAGACGAGATCTTGTGGAGATGAATGCTGCAGATGAATTGCCTTTGGAAAGGAATGGTGTTTTTTACTAGTTTTTTTTTTTTTTTTTTTTTTTTTTTTTTTTGTGGCAGAGGCATAGAGACCAACTTGTAATTAGAGCTAATCTGCAGGGCAGAATGATGTCTAGGTTTTGTGGAAAGTACAAGGGGATGGACAGTTGTCTCATCCTCTATCCTATATGGACCAGAGAGGCATATAATGTCTTTTCAGAACTTCTGCAGGCGCCCATGAGCCCAGGATGAATGGCCAGGGCAAGCTGAACTGTGTCAGTGCTGCACACATTGCCCTTTCCAAGGGCCAGGGAGTACTTCTTTCCCTGAAACTCTGACTTTGGGTCTAGGACAAGGCATTCTGTGCATGCTGCATCCTGCTCTTACCTTATGATCATGCCTTAGCATTACAGTATGCATAGCTGGAAGCCTTGCTGTGTCTGCTGTATAAAAAAGTTGTATTTCCTACTCCTACAAACACTCTTGTTGTCTTCAGGAAGTCAGGAGAGGCTTGCTGAGACTGGCATTGGGACTGGACTATAAAATGTTTTGAATTCAATAATGTTGATAACAAACTTCAGAAAGTGCCTTTTATTTATGATGTTTATCCTGTTGCGACGTAGCTTGGTACTTGAATCCAGTACTGCTAATAATAAAAGTATGATTGCTATAGTGCTTATAAGTACATTCTAGCCAAGTTCTAATTTTATTTTATTTTATTTTATTTTATTTTATTTTATTTTATTTTATTTTATTTTATTTTGTTTTGTTTTGTTTTGTTTTGTTTTATTTTATTTTGTTTTGTTTTGTTTTATTTTGTTTTGTTTTGTTTTATTTTGTTTTGTTTTGTTTTATTTTGTTTTATTTTATTTTATTTTATTTATTTTTTACTCAAGTGGAGAATTCTCTGCTTTTTGAGTGCATTTACATAAATGCTCCAGTAAAAAGTACAGTAGAAGAACTTTATTCACTACTTTATTCACTGCTACTGTATTCAAGATACCTGTTCACCCCTCGGTAACGGGAGTAAAGTGTATTGAAAAATTAGTCCATTTCCTTCTAAAACAGCATGACGTTGGACTGACATTCCAGCACAGAAACCTAAATAATCATAGAATCATAGAATATCCCAAGTTGAAAGGGACCCATAAGGATAAGCCCAACTCATGGCACCACACAGGTCTACCCAAAAACTCAGACCATGTGACTAAGTACACAGTCCAAATGCTTCTTAAACTCCAACAGGCTTGGTGAAGTGACTCTGTTACCTGTCCTTCATCTACATTTTTCAGAGGTGTGTTAACAGACAGGAAAAAAAATGAAGAGGCCTTGCTCTATCTATGGTGGTGATCAACAGAAAGCCAAGAAACTGGGCTTTAGTCATCTTTGCTGGGCTGCCTTCCATTTATGGGCATATGGGATCAGACAGATTCATGTTGCACATTACTCGGAAGGGTGTAACCAACAGCAACAGTCCAAAATCTGTGGGTGGGAAAAGAAGATTATGTCATTCTTGAATCTGCCTGAAAGCCAGAACCACATAAAATGTAATTACTAAGAAAGTCAAGAGGGTTTGCTGATTTCATAACATTGGAAGACAGAGCTTAAAATAAGTAGCACAGGCACAGATGCCTTGAAATTCCTCAGGAGCTTGCCAGCAAGTTAATAATCCTAAACGTTTCAGAAGCTGAGGACATGAAAACTTTTGTGGAGCACTGTGAGAGCAACTTCCCTCTTTTCTCTCTCTCTATATTTATATATTCTATATATATATATATATTCTATATTCTATAATGCACTGTATTAAAGAAAAGTAAATTCCATGGTTTTAAAAATGGAAATACATATTTAGGGTACATTAAAGGACAAGCTTCCAGTAGCAATTCTGGGAACGCTTTCCTGCATGTGTGTGTATGCAAATATGAGCATACATATATGTGTATATAATATACTTTTGCTTTTTTTTTTTTTTCCCTACGAAGTGCACTCAGTTTGGGTCATACAGAGTGAATTGTTTATGTAATTTGCTGTTTACATGTAGAATTTTATTGTTTGTGAACACAAATTCAATTTTGGGTATATGCAAGTTGAAGTTTAAACAAAACTTTTTTATGGATGCAACGTTTGTTCTCAAAGCATTAACTCTTCCCTTGCTAATGCGTCTATATAATATAAAAAGTTTTCTACTTACAATTGTACCAAAAAAGAGGAATGTTTGTATCTGCATTAAACTGCCAGACAACAGAGTGATAGCAAATCTGAGGGGTTTTAATGGCTTTTACATTACATACTGAATTTCCATTTGAAACTCGTGCATTTTAAAAATCAACTTGTTTGTCCTTTTATAGTAACAGTAAAGGCATTATCACAAGCAATGGATTGTTTGACTCTCTGCTGCTTTTGTCATATGATGGTCAGGAATATACAAAATAAAATAGTGTCTTCATCAAGTTTCAGATCAGTTCTCTAAGCTGAAATAACAAAATTGCAATACATATTAAAGTCCTATGTGGATTATTAGATACTTTTAAAAAAGAACTATGGCCTTGAAACTGCGTCTTCAGAGAAACAATCCAAATTATATTATGAAGCTCTTCCCGTGGAAATATTTAGTGTTTACTCTTGAGACTTGTAACTCTAAGCTGTTTCTCTTTGGCTGTGGAGCTTCTGATCTCTGCATCAGCAGTATTACTGTATTCTTTAGCCATGGTGGCAATGTCAACTTACACAGATGTTGAGCAGAAAAGGCCATGACCATTTATGATGCCAGAAGAGAAGTATACATCAATGACTAGTAAACTTTATAACAGACATCGAGCAAGTACAGAAGCAGCAGAAGGGCACTGAAATCTATGTGGCATGGAGACTCACACAGAGTTAAAGTAGCCTCAGAACTTCTAGTCTCTGAAGTTTACATTTTTTTCATGATCCAAGAGAGACTAATGAGAAACACAAATATGTTGAAATATTTTTAAACATTCTTTCCTGTACAAAGTAATTTGATTTGTTTTATGAAAATGTTATTTATTTGTGCACATTACTGCATACTTCAAGCTAAATAATCTCAGATACATTTGTGTAAATTCATTACAATTTTGCTGAGTTGTCCCATTTCCAGATAAAACAGTATAGGTCAGTTAGGTCAATCCATATTCTCAGAGGCAGGAACACTGAAACCTAAGGTCAAAAGGAGACCTAAGGAGAGTGACAAACAAATAAGATGAAGAGTTGCCTGAGATATAGTAAAGGTATAGAACTTGGCATGGAAATTGTCTAAACAAACATCTGTGAGCTCCAAGCAGGATCAACAAGATTTTCCTCAAGACTATCAGCCTATTCCACCTGTAACTCTGTGGGAAGCCCTACCCTAGCCAAATACAAACATTTGAGGTCAATAATTAAAATAAAATAAGCAGTGCAGCAGTATCTTCTATTGTTCTGAAATACATGAACAATATTTATAAATGACACTATTAAAGATATTAATTTTCCATGGTATATGAAGAATGAGAAATTGTGAAGAACTCTGCAACAACCTCATGAAATTGAGTGGGTCAAACTTGGGAGATGAGCTTCAGTATAGATTAATGTAAAGACTTCACTTAGCTGCTATTTAAAATCTTGGAGAGACCACCTCTTGGGTTGTTTGTGCAGCCTGGTCTTGACAACTCCAGGAGCTAAAGTCATTTGAGGGAAGAGCAAGTGAAATGATCAGAGGGCTGAGATGGCTGTCTTGTAAGGAGAGGGTTGAATTTCTTCAGTTTGGGAAAGAGAAGGCTGGAGAAGCTGGTAATTCAGGTTTACAAAATCATGACAATGATCAATGGGGTGAGTGCAGAAAGAGTCGTTCACCAAATCCTGCAATACCAAAGGTGTGGAGCACCCAGTGAAACCAGTATCCCTTTTAAACAGATAAAAGAAAGTTCTTTACACAGCAGGTACTCAGATTCTGGAGCTTGCTGCCACAAGAGACTGTGGAAACAGTATCAGGGAAGTCAAAGGGGATTGGACAAATTCAAGGACAGCAAGTCTATACATGGACTTTATAGGGAGTAGGCAAGCCTGCATCCTCTAACATTCCTAATACAACAATTCCGGACACTGGCAAAGGGACCACAGGTGTTGCCCCAGGCTCGTGTGCTCATCTCACTTTGCCCCAGTCTAAGTTGTACTACTGGGCTAAGTGGCCCACGGGTGTGACCCAAAAGGAAATCCCATGTATTCTTATATTTGAAGGTGATTCAAACAGAGAGGAACCTGCAATCTTGTAGGTTACTCAGGCCTTTTCCTTATGTATAACAATATACAAAATTATCTTTATTTGCAAGAATTGAAATGCTTGGGTGTGGTGAGTCTGTTTCGTCTTCATTGGAAGAAAAGAAAGAAAACAGATGGCAATCTTTTAGTGCCTAATGATGGTTTTCCAAAAGCAGTTCCATGAATTTTGTTCTCTTGAAAGTGATGAAATGCACGCAAAATGCATCAACTTTTTTTTTTTCCACTGTGATGTATCATCTGTATTTAACACTATGTATACGAATCCAATTATTTAACTGAAATACAACTTGAAATAGGTGGCTGACATTCTCTAAAAATTAGTTCAGTTCCAGTACTTACTTCCTTTTAAGCCTTCTGCAGTACATTCTCTTATTTAATCACATGGTTTCAGCATTCACCGTTCAGGATCATTATCTGTATTTCCTTCAATGGAAAAGCCAGCATGACATTCATTCCTCGGAGGTCCGTTAAGCTACACAAGCATGCCTTATCAGAGGTATTCTTCAGCTAACTATGTGAAACACTTTGAGATTTGGACGGAATTTATTAACTGTTAAGGAAAATAGCACCAGTGTGAAAGTCAGCCTTATGAAGTGTGAGAACTATGCCTGACAGATGGCAAAAGCTGGCAGCCCAGTGAGCTGCTCTGCCCTGGGAATTCCGAAACAACAGCAGGTCATATGTCTTAATTTTCAGATAGATGTGTGTATATCACATACCTAAGATAGGCTCTTTTCTGGTCACCTAATTTTTTCCTGCCTCAGTACTTCTGAAAATATAAAACAGAAAGAAACAGGCAGTCAAAAAGTTAAAATGAGAACTGACCAAAGCAGTTCTGAAGGCAGCTGTGGCATAGTTGCAGTAAACATGGGGAGGTGGCGATACCCAAACAGAAGCTGGAGCTGCCTTAGAAAAGCATCGTGCTGAAGGAGAATAAAAGGATTTGTCCTACTAAATATAAGATCCAGCCTTAAGAATTTCACCACGTGAGGAAAGCATCTAAGGCATTTTATCATACGTAGGATACTCTGGCCCACATGGGTAACAGCTCCCCCCCAACCCCCGCAGTACCATGCATGCATTCTGTTACCTCTTTTCATCATCAGACGGACAATTCTACCCCCACAGCTCTCACTGGCCTGTGACATGAATGCTACTGAACTCAGACAGCTCTCTAAATTTCTGTACCCAGGATATTCCTAAATCATGCTGATTCTTTCCATGTAATACATTTAACCTTTCCTCCCTCTGGAGCTGAGCCACTTAAATGATAAACTCTCAAGACTACACCTATGGTTTCTGTTTTGCACCTGAACCTTACAAGCTGTCTTTTTTAAAGCTGGTAAACACTCATCTTTTTTTGTTTTGTTTTGTTTTGTTTTGTTTGGGGGGGGGGGGATCTCCAGTGTTGTGAAACATTTGTACCAATCATCTTTCAGCTTTTTTTTTTTTTTAATAAATTTTATAAATATATTTTATTTTATATTTTTTATTTTTATTTTTATTTTACCAGACCTTTTTCTTCCATATAATATTCTTGTTATACCACATATCCCTGCTAATATCCAGACCTGCAATTGCAGCTTGGATACACAAATGTCTGGAGAGAATTTCCTAATTTATTTTAGTGTATCATTAAGGCATAGCTGAATTTTTGAGAGGAGGTCACAGAAGGGAGATAGACTGTGATGAGAAATCCCAGAAACCTGGTTGTTTTGAAGAGTCTGGGGTGAGAGAATGTGAGACCTGTCATCACGCAGATAATCCACAAGTTGCTGCTGGCTCCACCTTGCCTGATCACCATCGCAGAGGGCCTCAGCCAGCTCATGCTTTCTGTGGAGGGGTCCTTTTGTAGTGACTCAGTTTCTGTTGCACTTTTAACTAGCAGACAGCCACTGTAGGGCTGTTGGTTGAGCAGACTTTGTAGCATAAAAGGGAAGAAGAAGTAAAGCATGTCTGTTAAGGACTGAAAAAAGTTTATGAAAGAGCAACTGCAGTATATTATTTTCTTATCAATCAGATTTGGGAAGGCTTTATTATGGGATGTTATAGCTCTACTCAAGTGCCTTTTTTTGGCCTTCTGAAGAGAAGATGCTCCTCAGGCTTGGTGGCTCCCCCAGACTCAGTGCACTGCCAGCAATTTGAGTGGCTGCTTTCTCAAGCTGGTTTCTAACTGGGGTATGAGGCTCTTTCCATCCAGTTGCTGGTATCACTGTGCTCGGGATCTCAGCTGGGGCCTGTGCTGATTCACAGGATTTATGCCCCGTCAGGCAGTGCTTATAGTACTTGCTGCTAGGAAGAGTGCAAAATGCCATCAAAATGTACACTTCTAGATGCACTTGAATGCCTGCTTGGCTGAATCAGCACGAACTAAGCCAACAAGGCAATTCATGCGACAGAAGTGTCGATGTGTTCTGAGAGCCACAAAAGGTCAAAGAACAAAAGAGATTAAATCTCCATTAAAATCATAGCTTTCCACTTCATTTTGCTTTGCGTGCTCATATGTGTAAACTTGAACTTAAAATGCTAGTTTGCAAGTGGCCATCATGTGCAAACACAGCTTTTGTCGACTTGTTAGTGTTTGTATTCTGCAGCAAGAGATCCAAAAGGCAAAGAACAACAGATTAAAGCTTTTGCAATATCAACACCATACTGGGAAAGAATTCTTAACCTCTATCACAGTCTTATCTCAGCAATAATCTGCATGGCCATGGAGAGCTGACGCATATTTTTTTGTTATACTGTCGCCTTAGTGCTAAGATTTCTTTGATTTTCTGCTGTCAGCTTTACCACCCAGTGGAGATATCCTCGAGTGTTCACAATTGCTGCCTTTCCTGCTAAGAAAACACAACTCACATGTGTTTCAATACTTCTTGGCACCCTGCCTCCCACATATAGTTTAGGGTCAACTTTTCAGCCCGTGCACTTTCCCTGATTTTAAGTATAGTTACAAGTGTAATTAGCAAGGAAAAATAAATCACTTTTCCCCTTCAGCGGGGAAAGTCCTGCCAAAAGCTATGTAAATGTGCCTTGTTAGAAGGCACTGCAAATCATCAGAGAAAAGTGTGCTCCATAAAGTGTAAATCTGAAAATGTGATCTGACATTCATTCAGATTTGCAAAAACAACTTGTAGAGCTCGCTATCAATGCTATTGTCCTGTTAAAGGACTGGATGAGTGTTTAAGAAAATCGAGAGAATTTCCTCAAACAAAAGTTTTTATGAGCTGTCATCCTTTCTGTCACTACATGATGACAAAGGTCTGGAAAAGTCTTGCACTTTGGATGACTTTCACTGCTGGATCCAGTGAGGCCACCATTTCTCACATGGCCCACTCCTCTCCCCGGCCCTCCATCTCTTGGGACCACTCTAACAGCCTCAAGTCTTGGAGCCACAGCATGTTTATGTTGCAGAACACTTTATGGTTAATTTTTCTAGGTTTTGCCCCGTTCTTGAGTATATTTCAGTCCATAACAAAGTCCTCGTTGGCATTAATGGGAACAAAGGTTGAGTCCTGTAAAGCTCAAACCTGACTTCCAGTTCCAGGGAAACTTCTATAGTTATTCATTGTATTCCCAAGCTTTGCTTCTGATTTCTTGCTTGGTGCAGAGCTACCACCGAGATCTGTTCAAGCCTTCTGGACTGAAATGAAGCATGTATTATGAAACTTTGATAGTTTTCAGTGGAGAAAAAACTTCTGTTTACAGAAATTTCCATAAACCTAAGCCTTTAGTCTGCTATTGAGTTGTGTTTAAAGCCCAGTGGAACCAAGTATTTATACGGATGACGAACATAATAGAGACCAGAACTTGATTTCTCTGCATTTCAAAGACGTGATCTGACCTACAAAGTTTTCTAGTGAATGGTAGTTTTCTGAGTGCCAGTTGGAACAGGTTCAGAAAAAGAAATTCAGCAATATTTATTTCAGAAAACCAGGAACCCACAGTTGTAGTGGTTCCTATTTGAGTCACGGACAGCTATATATAGGATACCTAGTGCTAAATACTATTTACCAGAGGAGGACTTCAGTCCAGGTGCTAGGTGCTTTTTCAGCCCACAGTTGTGTTGTAATTAGGATTCTCTGGAAATGGACCACTTTGGTGAAGCTTGCAGCTGTTAAATCCCAAAAGAAATAGGTGATTTCCTCCAGTCCACATGAAGATGTCCAGCTTTCAACATTTCTTTCTGGCTAAATTAGGAGATTGCCCAGTCAGCATGCTGTGTTTTGTGGAACATCTCTCACACCATGAATCATGGGGAAAGAAGGGGCTAACTTGGAAAGAAGATAGCTAATGGAAGATTAGGTAATGTGAGGTTGTATCTAGGTTCTCTCAGTTTACCCAGCTCCTCCCTAAATACTAACAATGCTTAAATACACCCCTGGGGATGACTTCACAAAAGATGGAAACTCTGAATTATCTACATTAGCTTTTTATGTATTCCTAATGGGTTTTTGATTTTTATTTATACTGGTGTTTTTTTAAAAGCAAATTATTCACAGTTACTTTAGCTCCTCAGCATGTTTAATGATCCCTAAATATATTCTATATTTGCTAAAATAAGTAATAACTTTCCAGAAGCACAGTAGATAGTGATGAACTTCTAGACTGGACATGGTGTGACACATCTTTCCTTTAATGCCAGATAGAAAACCTACCCATCAAAGACATTTTGTGAATGCTCTCTAAGGGTCTTGTAAAAGCACAAATGACCAAATCATACCTTTATCCACACATGAAGTTTCAACTCATGGTTCATGTTCTATCAACAATACTTCTCATTTAAAAAGAAATCTAAGTATTATTCCACAAAATTTTCAAATACAATTTAATAGTTGTTTTTACATTAAAAACAATTTAACAGCCTCCTGTGTGGAAGGATATAATAGATTTGAAATTGCTAATATAGTTTGTGAGGAAGGACGTTAGTGATTTCTGACAAATCATTCACCTCTGACTTCACACAAATATGTACTATCATGAATTTTTGTCGGAGGAAAGTTCTCTAGAGATTCAGGTTTCATAATCAGTTCCAAATCTACTAAACTGGACATGCTAGCTGTTACATAAAGCTGCAGTTTTGAGATGCCAAGTAATAAGGAACAAGTATAGCAGAATATTTGTCAGAAAACAAAACAAAACAAAACCACAAAGATCCCCAAATCATTTTGGCCTAGAATACATTTCCAGCTAAAACGGGATATCTAATCTGTTTGGATGCTTCTGTTTTAACTAAAGGTTATTCCTCATTTAAAATCTGGAAGAATACTCCCTGAAGACCTCATGGCAGCAATCCTAGGGAATATGGTAACTGTTGGCTCAGGCATAATCAGGATAATCAGGCTCAGGCATAGTCAGGATAATCTGTGCTTCCCAGCATGGTGTGTTAGACCTCTGATTTCCAATGTAGAATAATATCATTAAGAAATTCACAGGGTAGACAATCAAAGCAAAACATAAAATGAAACAAACAAAAAAAGATGTTTAAAATAATGCAGGAAACTGAATTTAAATGTAATTATGACGAAGATGAATGAATGAAAGAGATTTGGAAATTAGTCATTTTTCTTGGAGAAAGCTCAGTTTTCTGTGGGTCAGTTTTCTTACAACACACAGATGTTGGGAAACTGAACAATTAAAATATTTCAGAGTGATCAAACTGGATCTGTAAAGTGAAAGCTTTCTTCCTGCTTATTATGAAATCAACACAGACAACATGTATGTGACCATCGTGATGAGTCCTGAGAGCAAAACTTCTTTCAATTCTAAAATGCATATTATTTCTGCCTGGTGCAACAGAGCAAAAAAGAAACAAAGAGCAGAATTGAGCATCAAATCTGATGCTGCCTCCTCATGAAACTTCTTTCTGGGTTCTTTTCCTATAGTTCGTTTGATTTCTGTTTTAATGAAGAGATAGTCTTAGCTATCTCATCAAATAAAGTAAGTTAGAAAATGATGCAAAAAACAAGTTCTTATAATGTGCATTACTTACCTTGTCATTTTAGATTCACTTCAGTAAAAGTTTGACATACTGAAACTGTTGGATTCCCTTTAACTTACTTTGGGAGGTTGATAGGTTTTTTGTTTTGTTTTGTTTTTTAAACACTAATCAGAAGATATTTCATAAATCTAATATTACTACTGCAAAATATTTCCTAGATTTCTGTGATTTACACCTGACTGACAGGATCTGATAACAACTTTGAAAGAGAATCAATGGGATGATGACAATGTGGCCTCAAATCAGCTTTAAAATCATCATTACAGGGTGTGCAGGTGGATACCTGCAATTCCTGAAATTGAAATCCAATTAGGCAGCTTTAATTTACCTGTAAAATATGAAAGGATTTCAATCAATTCTCTGAGAGATGCAAAGTAGTTATTAATTTCCAGCAAAGAGCATTAATCAGTAATTACGCCACTCTAATTTGGAGCCAGATTCTGGAACTGGTGATGCTTGCCAGCTCATTGTCTTGGGAGGGTGTCAGATTGTGAAACAAGGCCCCTAGAAGACCAGAAGGCTGTTAACGAAGCCCTGTGTGCTTCCACTGGCTCCTGTCAACATCAATTTCCCTTTCATCTACTTTTTTGTGGGTTTCTTCTCCTATATATATCTAGGGACAGAAACTTTCTTGTAGCAAATATATTTTATTGTAGCTCTGAAAGCAGACAAAAGTGTATTTTAAAAATCAGGAACATCAATGCTTAGGCCCAACACCAGATTTGCCAATATTTTGTCTGTCAGATGGTTTATCTACACCTACACAGCAGTATCTCCTCTTAAATGGGCCCGTTTCCTGAGGTTTTGATACAGCTTCAAACTTCAAATATACAGAATTTCTCACACACCCAAAACATTTCACATACATGAAAGAACATTTACGAAATGTGATGGACCGAAAAAACAGAGCACTCTAAAAATTACATTTAATTAGATGTTTTTTTATGAGAGCTTTGGAAACAGTCCTTTGCTCAGATTAGGATTCAGTTTACACGTAGATTTTGTCTGAGGTCTGGCTTTGTTTTTTAGACAATTGTTCCACAGCATTTTCCTACTGCCCAAAAGCGGGGTGCAAGACAATTGCATGTTTATACAAAATCTTGGCAGAAAGACCTGACTATGTTATGGGTTTGTGGCAATGGGTGTCTATCTCAAGTACAAGTATTTGGGTCTCTCTTCCACTTCAGGTGCCCTGAATGCCCTATGCAATAGATCTCTAAAGCACAGATATGTATCAGTTAAGTGTCTAATTCTTATGAATATCATTTGGATAACCATGCCTTTACTTATTTCCTTATGTACTTTGATTCACAGCTGGTAAAATGGTGACTTTTGCCTGCTTACTCATTGCCTTGCTATGATAAGAATAATAACACTAGAAATTGCAGTGGAGGCACAACTGCAGTTATGATTAGAGTTCTTGCCCATTTTTACAATTTGTCTAAATGTTATCAAACATTTTCTTAAAAGCTATTGCCTATTTCTGTAAACTGCTTTGCTCAAAAATCAAGATGCTTACTATGATAATGGGAACCATATGTCTAATATTTATACTTCTTTCTACATTGTGATTGAATGTTTCCTTAACCTCTTCTTCTACAGTCCTTAAACTCAATTGTTCATATTTTTATCAAATAAAGATAGAGCTGGTGAGGGATTGAAATATATACAATTTTGAGATTAAAATTTGTGATCTTATATAACAAATGTTTGATAGATATCATTAAAAATCCATTGCTCAAAAGAGAGATGCACTTCAAAATAGAGCAATAATTTCAAGATAGGCCATTAAAAACAAACAACAAACAAGAGGACAGATAGATAACTATGGTAGATTCTGTTAGTTTCATTTGTTTTTCTGTAATTCAGCCATGCAGAAATCCCTGTTTGAGCTTTCCAGGCTAACTTTATAAACATTTTCAAGTTGACCTCAGTGAAAACATAACAAAAAAGAGGACGAAAGTTTTAACTGAACAGTAAATAAACTCTTAACCCTTAGTCTTTTCATTACTCAACAAAGGGAGATTGTTTTTAAAAATAAGCCATGGTGCAGAATAAATTTCTAATGCCGGATGAGCATCTCTGTTTAGGACACAGGGCAGCCTGGCTTCTGTTCCAGCATTTCCAAAGGCAATGTGATGATGCTACAAACCTAGCTTTGTATCCTGGAAAACCACAGGAACAGTTTTTTTAGTAGTTCTCCAGAATGAAGCTGGAGAATATTAGGAAATCCTGTATCTGAGTACTCTTGTGCAACTGTTGCACATAGCAGATTTGCACAGTACTTCTAAAGAATCATAATAGGCAATAGCCATGCAGTGGACAGTGAGTAACAGCACTTTTGAGGCCTCCTTTCCTTTTTCAAATGCTTTTCAACAAAGTTTTTGTGATGACCTTTGAGAGCATAAATTAATTAGGTTTCTTAACAAAATGAACTTTTTAATGTTTCCTCCAGATCAGGTCAGGGAAGGCTCAATTCCCGAGCTTTTATTTTCAGGATAATACATGCAATTTTTATGGACAAGGACAAAACTTGGCCAGAATCTATCAAAGAAAAAAAGGCTGCTTTGTGCAAGCCCAGCTGCTTGGAACTGTGCCAGCATATATCCTATAGGAATTAATCTTCTCTTTTGGGGGAGTCTAAATTACTGTAAGACACAATTTTCCATTTCTGAGGCTTGCTTAGGACACAAGACTGTCTTAATGGAGCATGGTGAGTCAAGTCAGCAACTGGAAAATGAACACCATAAAGCAACTCCTTGAAAACACCCTCACTTAAGCAGAAGTGATCAGTAATGCTTCTTGAGTCTCTTGCTCTTCTGGAAAAGGAAGGAGACACTGAATTTGTGACCTTGTAATTCCAGTGAACAATTTCATGTAAATGAAGGAGACATAGTGGGACAGGAGTGTTCAGTTGTGACAAACAGTGCCAGAGCCAAAATCTACATACAGAAGGATATTTACACCATCTGTGTAACCATACAGCCACACAGGAACTGGGAAACAATTATCTTTTTTTAGGATAAGGATTATGTATGGGGTTGTTTATTTAGGCTGGGCTGCTTACATAGAGTTAACATAAAAATAGAACCAAGTAGAAAACATAAAGAGCAAGATTAAGGGTATTGACACAACTCAGTTGAATACATTGTGTTGAAGGGCAGGTCCCCAATACCTGCTAGAGAAAAATAATTGATTTGCTAAGAACAAGGAAAGCAATGAGGAGGAACACTGGAAGATTAGACCATCCTAGTTATTTGTAAGGGATCTGTGAAAGTGGCCACCTTCAGCTCAAGCCATGAGCTGAAGGTGGCCACTGAGTAGAGTGCTGTCCCTCATCCATAGCCAGGAGGGATAGCAGGTCCAGTGATAGCAGGTCCAGTGATAGCAGGTTCAGCCAGCAGCACAGTGACCACCAGGCAAGTCCACATAATCACCAGGCCAGAGCAAGGCCAAGCACAGCGTGGACACAATATAGCATATGTACAGTGTAGCTCAGGCAAGTCAATTCTTCTCCAGTGGAAGCGTGTTTAGGTAGGGAGAATATGGAAGTCTGTTTTTGCTGGGAGAAGGCAGTGAAATGGGAGGATACTAGGGTTCATTGTGGTGGAGTGGACAGGAGGCTCAAGGGTGTGAGGCAAGAGGGGATACAGTATCTTGAGTTTGGCAGTCATGCTCGCCAGTGGAATTGGAGATGCAGTTCCTTTAAGGCAAATTCGAGGTGCAATTTTTTAAGGCAAAAGAATTTAGGAGATAAAGCCTTGTTTTCCCTCCCAGCCTTTCAGCTGAGTTTTATTGTCTCTATCTCCTCTTCTGCTCCAGCTGCCCTATATAAAATGTTTTTCCTCACATATCCTGGCACTGCAAAATGAGGATATGGGACTGAAGTCAAACCTAAGATGGGGAAAGGCAGGGAAAACAAGAAAAATATTGGAAACAGCTGTAATCAAAAGGCTTCTAAGGTGAAGTCATGTTCTTGCTATAGAAGGATCTTCAGTTATGATAGTGAGTAAAGGATAAAAAGCATAATGATTTAGATACACTACGTGTCTGAAGGAATCCAACAGAAGGCTAAAGGAAATCATAACGTGTTTAATATAACTCCTTCTAGAGATGGTTCAGAGAGATTGCTTAGAAGTTAGCACCAAATACATATGAATTCATTTCCCTTTTGTGTTCTTTGAACATGCATAAATGTAGGAATTTTTCACTTCTGTGTGCCACTTTTCACACCAAGATCTCATGCTGCTCTTCTGGGAAAAAAAATCAAGACAAACTATAAAAAAGAATCTGAAAGTTCACCATTGTTTCAAACAGTTCTTTATTGTCTGCATTTTCTAAACTGTCCTGAAACACCAAGCCTGTAGTTTGTTTTGACTGGCCTCTCTCTGATACCATCTCATGGATGTCTTGCCAGCAGTTAAAGTTCAATGAAGATCTTTATCTTTTTTTTTTTTTTTTTTCGAATCCTCAGAGACAACTTGTCTGTCACTGTGGAAAATATCAATAGGCAGCTTGTCACTCAAGCTTGCCACTCCACTGTCAAATTTACCTTTGAAATTCTTCCATTCAGCATCTTTAGGATACAGCCTTCTCTTCTCCACCAACAGCTAAGTGTTTTCTACAAGTCTCATATCAGGTCCTAAGTCCTGATACACCCCTTTCTCTGGAGTGTGCCAGCTAATTGTAATGTTGCAAGCACTAATAACACTGCTAGCACAAGTTATGGCCATAGCAGCGCTCTCTGGATCTCACTAGTAATTCCCTAACACACCAAATGCAAACACTGTCTCCCCTATCAGGACCTTTTAAGGAGTATTTCTGTGACAAATTCTATCATGTGTTAGTGCCAAAATCAACAGGCTCTGACTGGAAACACTGCCAGACTAGAATCAGTGACAGCATTTGTGTCACTATTATTTTGATATTGTTTTCACTACGGGTTACCTCTTACACAGGTCAATAGATAGCCCTAATGCTGTACCGTACAAAGAGGCAAGATATATTTGATGCTTGGCCGAAGGTACAGAACAAACAAGGCTCATTATTGTAAAAATAGCTTTGGTCAGTGGATTCAGTATTTACTGGTCTGAAAGGGTTGCACATCCAACGGTAAATCTTCACAGTATAAAACAGAATGACGACTTTTTGCCCCAAGGTTAATTTAGAAATACTTTTCCACAGCCAGTGGAAAGTCAGCCTTTTGGGTAATATGTACTTTCTTTAGTACTTCTACAGAGTTATGAAGGAATGTACAATTGCCTACTTGTGTGTTGTTTTATTTTTTTATTTTTTAACTCCAATTGTACAAATGGAATGAGTTAAAGCAGAAAAGACCCACAAAGTACATGGAATCCAGTCTGTAATATGCATAGATGGATGGAATGTGTAAAGAGAAATTAAGCCATTTCCATGATTAATGAATGCTAATTATAGCTTTCTAGACTATTCCCACAGTTCATGATAAATGTATAGCTAAATCCGTAAGATAAGGTTTTCAGTCTTTTCAGTCTTTTGTTCAACAGTGAGACAACTACTGACAGAACTTGATCCTTGCATTGTGTAAGTTAGTCCCCAGACACCAGATTTCTGAGACAAAAACATTTTGAGAAGTAACTCGTAAGCTTAATTGCTATATATATGTTAATTTTGCAAACAAACTGAAAAAGTTAAGATCTCTGTGGTACCACAGTGGTATGCTGGGACTAAATATCACTATATGCCAAGAGGAATTTTGCAAATAAGACAATAGCAGCAGTGTTTCAAGGAAAGGGAAAAGGTGGTGAGATTTATAAAGTTAACTTGTTCTTGTGATGCCTTGGTATTTTGCTGCATGTGTAGGAGGATTTGCAAATTCAGTGAACAACAGCCCATATGGCAGAGCCTTGACCAGAGCTGAATGAACCATTGAGAATATTCCTTTGAATAATGTCTTTCTAATACATCATGAAATTCAGTAAACATATTATTTGCTGAACTCATTTGACAGACTGTCTGGTTCTAAAGGGAGTAAAATCTGAAACAGCTACAATGCAACCAGTAATTTTAAAGAAATGTGCCAGAAAGGTTATTCTACACATATTAATCAATGAGCTCTCAGCCAGATGTCAGATGGTGGCTGAGTGCCTTTGGCAAGCACCAATGAAGCATTATTTTCTGTGTGAAAAACTATAACTGTTGCATACTGCAGGTACTGCTTCATCCCCTACTGCTTGCCAGGTTAAATTCTACCCACCTTCTTTGCGTCCTTGTGCATGCCAATGTTTGAATTCACCCATATGCATCTAATTTTTTTCTTGAGGTGTTATAACCTCTGTAGCAATGCGTTTCATGGGTTATCAGTTCATGGCAATTTTTAAGTGTGCAGCCTTTTATAGAACATCATTTCCTCAGTCTTTTGTGAGTTCTGAGCAGGGATTTGTACCTGACAGGCACTACTCATTGCATATGCCTTTGCCACGTACAATTCTCTCCTTAGAATGAACAGTTCTCGTCTTTCATAATCCCTGCTGCCCTTTCTTAGTGTCTTGGGTTTGGACATGGCAAGGTCAGAACAGCTATGTTGCTTCTGTCAAGCAAGCCTGGGGTCTGGAACCTCAACATTGGAAATGTGTCAGCTTTAATTGTGCAGATGGACTGCAAGGAGCACTTGCCATTTTCTAAAACTCATGGCTTTGTCCATGGAAATCATGAGTTCAGGTGAAAAACAGTGAATTCAAAAACATGACAGACAAACATAAGCTTCTTTCCCATGGGCCCTTGTTTCTGTGCTCCAACAAATGTGGTTGATTCATTTTTTCAATCTCCTCTTTTCCTAGCCAAAAGACCTAGGAATATGCTTTAAAAACATAAAACAGAAGGGAATGATCCCTTCCTCTGGTTACTATTCTTGCTCAATGAGTTGGGAAATAAACAAAAAATGGCAAAACTGATACTAAAACTATTAGCTCTGCCAAAATCATTGCTGCATATACTGGTAAACTTGCATTTTCTTTTGAAACGTGATGTTATGAGACTATGGTGTCCTCATGGCACTTGTTCTGGGGCCAGGGAGGGTGTGCTGAGCTGACCCAGGGATTTTAATGGCAGTATTGAGCGGGTCAGTGCAGCTGTTGTACAGCACAGAGCAGAGAAAAATTTCCATCAAATTTCTGGTGTGTGGGGTACGAGTGGGAACATTCAAACCTTGTGCTTAGCTCCCAGATGCACAAACCACATGTCTGAGCTGACACACAGGGAAGTATTGTTCATCAGTTAAAAATTGGCATCTATTACTTCCTCCCTTTGGGCCAAAATGGGAACAATCTTCTGTCTTCCGAGCTGCTGGGACAACAAAATTGCATAGTGCCCCACACTGAAGAATCAGTTATGTGTCTAAATGGAAGAACTATGTGATACAACAAAAATCAGGAGTATGACATGCGACAGGATGAGACATGAGGCATACATACATGTGTGACCACAAACTGTGTCAGATTAAGAAAATCAGTGAATATGCCAGAACATGTGCCAGTGCAATGTGCACGTTTCCTCTCTTCCCTGTCTCCTCTCTCCCCTTTTTTTCCTCTGATTTTTAATATTAAAAAAAAAAAAAAAAAAGAAAAAAAAACACAGAAAAAAAAAATAACCAGAGAAGAGAACTGTTGATGTTTACAAGATCACAGCTGGGCTGCGGTCAGAGCAGTCACTTTGCTTTTGCTGATGTTATTTCTCAGGCTAACTCCCCCATGCAAGCTACAGCTGTGAGCAGGTGGCAGTGCATGCTCCTGTGTGCTCTGTGAAGGGGAATGGCCTCTCTCAGCATCTTGTACATTTTTTCATGTTCAGCTGAAAACTTAATTTACAATGGCAGACAGATGTAAACAAGGATTTCACAAGATGAAAGCAAGATACTTGGTCTAAAACTCCTAGTGTTTTAGTTTCCTTTCATTGATATACTTGGTATTTAAATATACTTTATAATTAAATACATCTTCAAAAAAGAGGTCAGGCTGGGTGAATATATAAGCTGATTTCCTCTTCTTCATATTAAACTTATTTTTTTTTTTTTTAATTGGAAAAAGGTCAAGCCTCTCCCCTGTTGCTACATTTTTTTTTTCCATGGAGAACTGACTTGATTGTTCTCCAAACATTGTTTCCTGTTCTTCACAGAGGGGAAATGTTTGTTCCTTGTTCCTAATAATCAGACATACTGTAATGACTTGCTCACAGAGAAGAAAAAAATACAGGAAGGTTAAGGCTGGCAACTGACGTTTTCTTTATGTGAAAAGTTAAAAGCAAGAGAGCAGAGGCTGATCTGGTGAAACACGTATAATATATTGGAAAGCCTGGAAAAGTTGAAGGATGGATAACGAATGCATAAGAAAAATATGCAGTGGCATTTAATTGCCAGAGAAATGTTGAGAGTTTTTTTTTTTTCCTCTTCGTGAGGAAACTGGGACTTGTTAATACCAAGGTATTACCCCCTCATGTGGAATCTCACTGCTCATCCAAGCAGGCACAAATCTGCTGAGGCTCACAGGAAGAGTAGGACTGCAGTACTGGAAGGGCATCACACCAACACTATTTACCAAATTACTTTATTGTGATTTGGTTGGAATGTTCACAATGGTACATTCAAGTTGTACATTAACGTGTCCCAGCAGATAGTTTAAAATGTTGTTTAGGCAAGATCTATTGGGATGACTGTTTCAGCATGAAATCATAGATATTCCCAGTAAATTAGATCTAGAAAAACCAAGGTTTTGCCCACAAGTAAAAGTTTGTCAGTTACACTAGCATAATTACCACTGGAGCCAAGGTACACAGCTGTGCATACTAAAACTCCTCTTGAAATGACACAGGGTAAGCCAAAACAAAATATGGCAGTTCATGCCACAAGCCACATAGTTTTCCTGCCTTAATTATTGACATAAAGTCATATCATAATATATACTGGGAAAGCTTTCTCACACAGGTAAGGCCAAATGCTGGGTTTTAACTTTTTCTTTTCCACCTCTATGCATACAGAAAGGCATGACATATTCTGCTGGGGTAATCAGGTTATGTGTTGTTTTCTAATGAACAGAAGTGTGTCAACACTTATAAGTGCTTTCAGTGACAATTATTCACAACATGCTTATTTCAGCAGAGATTAATTTTTGTATTGCAAATGGTTGGATGCTGAGTTGGTAACAAATTTTAGCTTTGTAATGTTGCCTTCATCTATTTGCTTCCATCTCAGTGTCAGTTCCCAATCTCTGAGTGTCCTTTTCAGCCATGGGAAACTATAAATAAATACGAATCTATACCATTCTTCTACTCTACTCCATATTTCCTCCCAATACTTAAATGGAGAAATTCTCCCAAGGATATTTTTTTAATATTATTTATTTTCTGAATCTAATTCTCCTTTTAACTGCTCACCAGGAACATTCACTCCCACTTTATGCTGTGGGTTTAGAATAAGAGTTGCTATTATC
The DNA here is from genome assembly GCF_964211825.1 of Aythya ferina. Lineage (NCBI taxonomy): Eukaryota > Metazoa > Chordata > Aves > Anseriformes > Anatidae > Aythya > Aythya ferina. Next base: position 47,285,764 of record NC_140300.1, on the reverse strand, counting down.
CCAGAAAACTGCTCATTAGTTGCTATTAGGGCAGAGGAAAAGACTGATAATTGTATTGTTTAATCTTTTGGGACTTTTTGCTCCAATACTAATTATCTCAAGAACAAATCCAGAGCTAATACTTTGAAAGCAAAGTGTAATCCTGTTCTTAAAAGTCCTTGTTTTCAGAATCCTTTCTGCAGTTTTACCCTTTGGAAAACAGAAAGACAAATCAGGGGATAATTTATATGTGCTTTATATTCTTCCCAGATGTTCCTATTCAGTAACTTAATGTTAATTCTCAAATGTAATGGATTTTGTAATGGTTGATCTAAATTAAAATATCAAAAAACCTTTAATTAATTAAAATGTAAATGCTGATTGGAAGCAATGAAAACAACCATGAAGCCAAAGGAAAATGCACAAAAATCTAAGACTAACAAGCACCAACAGAAAATAATGTTACCAAGTAGAAAAGAAGTAGGCCAATATATTTATAAAAATTATGAATTTTAAACATCAGTTATTTGCAGAAAAGAGGAGTTTTGTAAGGGTTTTATCTACATAGATAGTAAGAAAAGAATTATGTTAATAAGATGTGAAAAAAAAATCCTAAACCAGAGAGAACAGCAAGGCTGAACTGCATTTGAAGGACAGTGTGGCTGTTACAAAAGGTAGTTGCAAATCTTTTCTGAGGTGCTTATATCTGAATTCCAGCTGACAGACATACTGACCATATAGTCGGGTGTGTTTTGAGTTTTGGGGAAAATAGCAACATGAGTTATAAAAGCACTGATTAGGATGAGGAGGACAGGGACACAGAAGGGTAAGGTGAATTGCAAATATGTGACCAGTCTTAAAACAGCAGCATACCAGCCTGAGCTGAAATAATCACGTGGAATTTTAGCACTATGTTTTTTTTGTGCTAAAACGGTGATGTCTTGTGTAAGCAGTTGTGAATGTCTGAAATCCCTGCTAAGCCATAAGAAATAATTAGACTAGTTGACTCAGATTACAGCACTACCACTGTCTACTGACTGGACTTGCTTGAGACAGCCTAAAGGTCTAAATTTTTATACTTTTAGGGGGATGAAAGTGAGACTGTCTCACAAGATGCTACAGTCCTAAAAGTGGTAAGTAATGGGTCAGAATATGATGGTAAAATACAACGTGAGGAGTTGGTGACTAACTAGCGCCAGCATCCTCTTCCTTCAGGATTTTATTTCCTGTGTGTTTCCATCTGTCTCATGTGCACCTCAGCAGAGAGCCCTAAATCCTGCTGGTTTTGTGTTTGTATCAGCACAATCTTTGATTCAGTGGCCTTTGGTACCTCCTCTCTGTCTGCCATCCACCCTGCACATGCAGGAGATAAAACAGTTTTGAAGTCAAGCTGACAGAGAGCAGAGATTGAAAGCTAAGAAGACCTTTCGTAGCTCCCAATTTTCACATCAGTGTAGTGCTCCCATGTCTCTCCAAAGCTCCTGTCAGCTTTATCTGTCTCTCTGGGAAGCAGTTCTGTACTACATTCATCTTCCCTTTTGCCATCCTCTGTCTTCTCTTCTGTGCCCAGCTTGTAGATCAAGTAGCTGAAGGGTAAGATGAACTCATGTAGGGTGGGCTCACTGGTGCCTGGTTAACACTGTAGTCAGGATGCTGCCTCTTGCTCAAAAAGTCTGTAACTTGTTGGCAGTTGGAAAATGGGAGTCTATACCAAGATTATTTTAGGTATAACTAGTTCCTATACCTTGTCCCCAGGAATCTGGTACAGGCAAGTGAAATTGCGGGATTACGTTAGATGGATATGTTGTTTGCCTGTATGGTCCATGGCTGGTGGATATTTTTTCTCTCTCTCTGTTGTGAAATCCCTAGTTTATATTGAATGAGTAGGCTTGAGAGAAACAGGAAATTTTCACTTTTTTTTTTTTTTCTTCTAAATGCTCATTTATTTATTTGTTGCACAAAACTTTTGAATTAAAAAAAAAAAGACTGTAGAAACTTCAAGTTTATCTAATGGAAGAACTTTTCTGTAATTCACTGAAAAATGCTCTGAGACGTTAGAATACAAACTTTTCCTTGGCAGTAGCAATGACCAAAGGAATACCTTTTTGACTTTAAACCATTGCACAATTCAGACAGAAGTGTAAATTTAAATCTATAGATGCAAGTGGTTGCGGACAATAACTGCCTGTCTGATGGTGGTTTGTTTTATACCCATGCAATGTAAATGAGAGCTTTTCCCAAAGTCTATAGGGGAATGAAGAACGGGAAATAATGAAATATCTATGGAATGTGCCAAAGAAACCATGGGAACATTAGTGGCTGGGGGAAGAGGTGAAAGGGGCAGAAAGGACACACAAGAGCTAAGTAGTATCGTTGTAATTTGCTTCTGATTAAAGGGCTTCTTGTCATGACTGATCATTTAGTAGAAGTTCAAAATTGTGGCCATCAGAGAATGCTTTACTAGAGCTGCAGTAATGAGATTTTGGAGACAAATGTGCATTTTACCTATCCTACCACAGCTGCTGGAAAAGTAATATCAGTGCTAATGATGAAAATCTCTCTTGGGAAGCTGCAGGGTTAGAAATGTGTTTTGTGTTTACTCTTTATAGAGGAAAGATATTTCAGTGCTTTTTCTATCATTACGGTGTTAAGATATTTGGATTTATAAGTCCCTAGGTTCACAATAACACATACCTAAAATAACTCCTACCCATTAAGAGAAAATTTATTATGTAAAACAGAGCTGGAATCTATTTGCTTGAGGTTTATTATACTACATGCACAAGTGCCTTGGTCTAGTTCAGTCTTCTAGGTAGGTAAGTCTTCACAATACCCTGTGATGGTTCTTTAAGAAGATTAAAGACCTTCCTAAGGCCTTAGAAATGCAGTGGCTGGTGGAAATGTTTGAAAGAAGTCACTCAATCAACAACAACAAGCTTAAAAAAGTAATAAGTATTACTTGACAACACTGAATGCAGGTTAGGAAGAAAAGACATTTCTAAAATAGAATTTTTTAAAATATATTCTTCGTGTAAGCCTGAATGTTCAGGTAACATATGACTGTATTTTGTTATGGTTGTGGATGCAAACTTTCTTTAAAAAAGAGGGGTCTACAATACAAACCTAGGAGTGCTCTAAATTAGTCTCCTAAATTCTTTTCAGACGTCTAGTTACATGTCTTCTCTCTCCTTTTCTCTAAGCACTCTATAGATCCCACTGGTCTTTCATTCATCACTTTGAATTTAAAAGTTTCTATGTTTTCTGACATTTCAAATATATGTCTTCTTAAATTAGAACACTTAATATAGATTATGATATCAGTCAACTGGCCATTACAAACTAACAAAAGAGAAAAGATGACACAACTTCATACCCACCCAGAAGAAAACATTATGTACTAATTATTAAAAAGAAGCTTTTGAGATTGTCTTAAGAGGTATTTATAATTTTGAGAGCAAATGTTCAAATACTGTTAGCTTTAACAACTATAAAGCCACAGAATATCTAAATAAAATATGTAAATGTACAGAAATCACAGGGAATCTTCATAACTTCAGAACATTTTTGAAAATCCTGACATCAAACTATCTTTTCCACAACTAAAATGTCTTCTGCTGAAAATATGAACTGGGTGGTTGCACAGAAGACACAAAGCTTTGTTAGTTGCTATAATTAAAATAGCTGTAGTATTACAATAGAAGCATTTGTGTTTAGCAGTGGTTTTACAAAGATCAGCTAAGAGATTCATGCAGTGTTCTATGATACACAGAAATGAAATCCTGTTAGACCAGTATGCCTGTTTCCCTTCTAATTCAGGATTCTTTCATGGAAAATACTGGTGTTTGCTGAAGTTATCAGCTGACTGCAAACAATAATTCTATTTTCTAACCACTTTAAAAAAAATGTACTTCTATAAAGACCGTGTAAAAGAATCTTTTTAATTGAAACAATTAGTATATATATTATAAAAGGCATTTGGAAATTCAGCTTCATTAAATTATGAAGTCTCAGATTCAACTGAGACTGTTATAAAGCCTTTCCCTTGTGGATTGGTACTCACTCCTTACTGTGCTGTAATGGTTCTTAATAGGTAGAATAGTCTTTAGAGACATATTGCAAACTGTCTTGTTTACAGGCTGCTGGAACAGGCTAACTAGTCTGAATTAATAGGAAAGAGTCAACATTTTGAAATCTTTTTGTTTGCTTGTTTCTGGTGAGTAGGGAATTGGGAATTTTATCCAAATGTAGAAAGGGCAAACTTTAGGATAACAAGCTTTTCTTAAGCAAAATGCTTATTACCGCATGAAAGACTGGAGGGATAGGGGGAAATGGAGCTAACTGGGTTACCCAGCATATTAGGGGATTTAATACCCCTTGCCTGTTCTGTAAGAAAGATTTTCTTTCCCATCAAGTAGCTGCTTCCCTGGCTGTGCTCCTATGAATAACAATTTATTTTTGTTATGCTGAGCTTTCCCTTTATAAAAGTGGAAATATCTCTCAATGTTAGTAAATATTTTTGGAACAGGTCAAGTGAGGAGCCAGTGACTTTACAAACACTTACTAGTGGCCTCATATCTACATCCACTCTTGCTGTATGCTTCCTCCTCTTATTTACTTTATAAAAACTGCTTAGCCATTTCTATTACCATTCTGAGGTAACCTTCACTTAATCTGCAGGAAGAAAAGCAAAATGATAGCATTTTTCAGGAATGACTAGGGAGTGCCAATTTCAAGTTTAGAAAAACTTTGTCTTCTAGGTTTTGATCTGAACATACAAAATTGAGTGCATGAGATAAAAAATAATGATGCTTTCAGAGGGAACTTGGATGTCACTCTTTATTGCCCTTTACTGAGCTAAAATCACAATAATATTATTTATATAAACACTGTATTATTTGCTGTATGTGAAAGGAATATTATGTGCATAAAACACACTAAGAATATCGCTTCTAACTACCAGAAAATGAAGACAAGGGAAAGGTATGGGTTTACCTAATATCTCTTAAATCCATTCTGAATTTATTAAGTCATTTTTAGAGTTCAAGTGAGCTTGGAAGTTAGCTTGAAGTCACACTTTTTATTTTTTCTTTCTCTCCATCTTAAAAAATACAGTACCCAGCTGCAGATAATTCCCTAAACAAATTTTTCCTTTTTTTTTTTTTTTTTTTTTTCTTTTTTCCTATTTCCTTGCTTTGGCATCTCATTTGCTACATGTGCTACTTTGATTTTCTTTAGTATACCATAACAGTTTGTAAAAGCACTTCCACCTAGACAAAGAAGATCTAAACTTCTGTGATATCTAGGACACATACCAATTACTTTAATTTTGCTTGGGTCTCTGTAATTAATATAGGTCAATTCAGGAAAGAGACAGTGAAATCAAGATACTAAACTCTTGTCTCTGACATATATAAAACAGAAATTACTTTGTTGAATCAGTTGTACATATGTCACTTATCATCACAGGTTCTGTATTTAGGTGATGGAAAAAATGGCACAGGATTTGTCAGCGGATACATGTCCACTTATCAAAGTTAAAAACATCTGTTTTTGAAAAGGTAAAGATAAGGAATGGACCATTCTCCCTGGTATTTGCAAAAGGAAGTGCCACAAAAAAGACTAGAACAGGCAATTCCAACGTAGATAAATAACACCTTAAATATGTTGGGCACTTTAATATTAATACTTTTTTTTTCATACTTGTGTTGGGTGAAAATGAAAGTTTTTGAAGTTCTATCAAAGGTTCACCTTCAAAATACAGATCTAAGACAAATATCATTAGTCCACTCTGATCTCATTTCAGTGTTCTTTTTTCCTGTGAATTTGCCCATCAGATTGTCTCATTGTTTTTGATTTTTTTAAGTCAGGTTTAATGTTTATCTGAATAGGTGCTAAATTCTTTGATCTATTTTTATCAGACTTGCAAGAAACTTCAAACTTGTGTCATGGAGAGACAGAGAGAAGCAACGTGTTTCTTCCTTACTTTTTGTTGCCTCCATATGGATATCAGGAGCCCTGTTTCTAGAGAATAAATGGTATGAGGTATAGGACAGTACAATGCCATTTAAAATAAATGTGGTAGCCAATATTCAGTTCACTTTCAATGTTAGAATTAGCATGAAATTCTTTAATTACGCATTAGCACCCTGCCCCACTACCTTAGTCAGAGCCCACAATGCATCTTTCTCTTAGAAACTGTTTACTTCAGTCTCTGCCATGAAAGATTTTGAGTAGAATCTTTTTTTTGTACTTTTGCCTTCCTTTATTTGAGCATATCCATTTCTGGAACTATTCTCTGGACAAAATTCTTAGATACTCAACTACACTAGTGATTTGCTCATGCTCCATGGTGCCACTCCTCCAGAACTAATTTCTTTATGGTAGTTAACTGATGTTTAAATGAATGTCTGATGTAGTCATAGTATGCATTCTATTCCCTTCTTGTGTCATGGGGCAATACATCAAGCTGCAGTAAATGCAGTAAACTAATGTGTGTGAACTTCCGTAAAGTTTATGCTTCACGTCAGACACAGCAGTCTATTCATGTTCATGATACACTGGCTCAGTTTCAGTTAATTCCTTATGACTTACATGCACAGTCTAAAATAGCCCCCTAGGCTGTATAGTATTTATATGCACAGTATGCAAGTCTGCTTGTAACGCTTCAGGGTCTTCAGTAAGACCATGCAGTTGGGCCCTTGGGCTTGAGTGAATTGTCCCAAAGCAACAGATATAGCTCTGTGAACGGGACTTGGACTGCAATAAAACGGCACTGCACGTCTGCCGTCTTACCTCATTAACAGACTTTTCAGTTAGTATTTGACTGAAAAAGCCACTGCTGCTCTGTGGCTGGAAAGAAAACTTTTGGCACATTAGGAAATGCAATCCTAGAAGAGATGATTAAAAATACTTTTCTGTGGAGGTTGGAGGCACAAACATCTGATAAAATCCCTTATGGACTTGGAAACATTCTCAGGACAAAAGCAGGAGAGCACAGTGACATTCACCTAAAATTAGGTGAATGTCACTGGGTAGTTATTACCGTTATTGAAGATCTCCTTTTGACTTGGAAATTCATGTGATTACCCTGCACAGAAACAGTGCCTCAGTAGCAAACAGCCAAAGGCTTGGCAAGACAGCTTGTTTAAAATAGAAAACTAGAGCTATTCTTAAATTTGAAAAATGACATGCACAAAGAACATTGCCTTTAACCCTCAGTTGATTCTGCTGGAAAGGCCTGGAGGTCTCATACATATTTTTGCCTTCCCAACTGTTGTCTAAGTAAGTCTTGCTTCAAACTGTGTTTCCTAGAGTACATTTTGCTCCATTTCAGGGAGCCTATGATAGCTGAAAGGATTTCTGACTGTGTAAAATGCCCTGGGGCTCAGGTCTTATGCAGAGCTGGACTATGGTCTAATCCATACTGTATGTTGCCAATGGTCCTCACCACAAGATAAGGCTTTTGTGAGTTCAAGATTTGCATCTGCTTCAACATTTATTAGAATACAGCATTTGTTTTTGGCTCTTTGTATGTCTACTTTCAAACAACCGATTCCAAGAAAAACACAGAAATGAAATTTACAGCCTTTAACAATAACTGTTAGCCATATGTAGTGCTAATTATGCTATCTTAAATCAGATATGGGATATACACACATTAGAAAGAAACAAATCAGCTATGCAAGTATATTAAACAATACTGATACGATGGCTTCTTATTAAATATATGCACTTCTGTGATCCTGCAGCCCTAACTGCAAATAAGCTTTTTTTTTTTTTTTTTTTTTTTTTTTTTTAAGAGAGTCATTACAGTCCTGCTGAATAAATATGCTAGAGGGCTGCCTTAGGCCACTTCCATATCACTCCTTTGTGATGCATAAATGCATTGTATTTCTTACACTATCATGAATTATTCATCAGACTTCTGCATGCACAAACCTATAGGTAACATGACACATTTCTTAACTGAAGTATAGGAAATACAAGGCTCTTTGTATGAGCAAACAGAACACAGAATCCTTTTATTAGTTCCCTGCTCTAAGATTTTTAAAGTTCTAATTAGTGAATAAGTTCAACTTTGAATTATGTTCTCCAAATGTATCTCATTTATATCAGCGATGATCTTCTGAAAATATCTTGGAAGTCTTCTAGGTATTTGGCTAGCATAGCAACCATTTGGTAAATGTCAAAGGGTGAACGCTACAACTGGGTCAGCAGGGCAGATAGCTGACATGACAGAGCAGAAAACAATGTAATATTTGTAGCTTCCCTCAAGTCCCCTCTACATATAGAGTTTTTTGTTTTGTTTCTTTTTTTTTTTTTTTTTTTTTCATTAAATCCTGTAATTCCTTTGCTGTTCTTGTATTCTACCAAAGTGCATAACAGTTTGTGGTGGGGACAACTCCATTCAAAAAAATTCATTTAAAAGAAAAATATTAGCAACTTTTCATACAGAGGTCACACTCTGTATGCAAAAATATGGAGCATTAAAATAATCAAAACAGAAATGCTTTTCACAAGTCAAAGTTTTCCTGTGTGTGGCTGGACACATCTGTTACAAATAAGAAGGTTCATAAATCATTGCAGACAAAAAAAAAAAAAGAAAAAAAAAAGAAAAAAAAAAAAAGAGCATTCTCAGATCTCTCAAAACAGTCATATAATCTCTTTTCATTTAGTGAAAGATATAAATTTTCAAAATTCAAGGTCACTACCTCTGCATTGATCCATGTTGTATGGGGACAAAACCCATAGTGGTGCCTTATGCATGTCGCTTTCAAGCCTCTGTTTAGCTACTTTCACTTTTAAGGACCTAGACAACTTGGTAGAAAAAATTTAAACAAGTGGGAGGGATAATGGGACAATACTTCAGAACTGAAACAGAGGAGTCTTTCTCACATTGGTAATGCGCTGCGATCATGCTTCTACCTTTCACTTTTACAAAGCAGAAAATAAGTTTATCAACATAAGATACATACTTGAGTTTATACAAATTACATGGATTGAAAACTTGCTTATTACAATGCTTAGCTAGTGTTCAACTTAAAGAACAGTTTTGGGAGCATCTTGACCCTATGTACTTAAGGGTAGTGATGCAAAAACTCTGTAATTATTTCAGTTCTTGGGTTACTTATGGGCTCTTTTCATCTCAGCAGAGCTTTTTGTTGCTGTCCTTCCCAGGACCTAGCTGTGCATAGTGAAGTGAAGCAGACAGTATTAAGCCAGGATCAGTTTTTTTAAGGGTACACACTAGCTGTTCCTGAAATCCCATTCTGTCTTACTATAGTGTATTAACAGCATTGCAAATGATGTGAGAACACAGGAAATTCTGCTGTAGCAGCACTGACACATTGAGTAGCTGCAATTTTGAAGGCACTAAAACCCGTGTGATCAGCTAGAAAGAAATTAAATTGATTATCTGAAACTAATCCTAAGTGCTATTGCACATTGGTCTATGAAGGAAGACCTGCCTGAAAGCCTGCTGAGGCTGACAGAGATTGGCATTCAGCAAACTTGGATGAGGGCCGCTGAGAAAAACAGAAAATAACCAATTCTTGATTTTGCTTTGAGCCATTCTGGAGGACGTATTCCGATCTGTGAGAAAATTCTGTCTCTTCTGCAAGATATCAGGTGGTATAGGATGTCAAGCACTATAGGGGCTCCACGTGTAGTGTCCACAGGCTGCATTGCTATCATTCTCAATCCACTTTGAAAAAGCAAACTTGCCTAAAACATTGACACATTGACCTCTGTTCTAAAGGAAATGACGTACAAAGAAGGAAACTTTTGGAAAAGTTCATTACAAATTGGTTATCAGGTAATTCTGGCCTGGTAGGTATACTGGTATGTTTTGTCACAACATTTCTGAGAACGAAGCCTACAGTGTAGGCTTCAAGATACGGGAACAATTCCAGGTTTGTGGGGTATGGAAAATTCCAGGCAGTAGTATTACCTGGACACATTTATCTAAGCTCAGTAGATTATATGCCGTGCAGACCTCTAGTTCCACAGAATCTTAATGTAACATATACTTCATGCAACAAAAATTGTGCAAGAGATTTGTAGAAGGAAGGCCTTACAGCCTGTTGACAAAAACAGGTGTTTTTGTCAGGTAAGGCTGTGGTAAGCACGTTGGAAGAGAAATCAGGAGGAATTTAATATATTTAAGTCTTCCCTGTCTACCTAAAGAAACCAAACCTGATGAAAGAATAAGATAAAGAAACAAAACTGATGGCAGAGATTGCCCCCATGTGCAATGCTGGCACTGCGAGCAAAGGCTGAAAAATATAGTCACAGCACAGGTAAGGAGTGAGCATGGTAAACATCTGAGCAAGTGAATCTGTGTTGTTTACTGCATTTTGTTTCATTTCCCTAAACTATCCTGTTGCAATACAAGTCCTACATACTTGACCCTCTATAGCTTGCTTGAATTCTGGAACTTTAAAAAACAAATTATTCCATAAAACAAATTATACCATGCATCTTCAAACATGATTCAGAAATGTCAGCAATCAGCACTGAAATATATTTATTGAATATCTTCAGTCTACCTATAAGGTATGCAGTGAATTTAATCTCAATATTTCATATTTGGTAATAGCTAAAGGTGATTTTAAAAATCATTTACTGATCACGAACTAAATATTTTCAGAAGACAGTGCCTCAGAATAAGCTCTATCTGCACTGAACGCGCCATCCACTGGTCCAAGTGCAACCTCTGACAAAAAGGTAGAAGTGTTACAGAAGAGTGAACTCACTTTTTGCTGATGAATGAATAATAGTTGCTGCTGATATTTCTGTGATTTATGCGGAAGTCCTTTAGTTGTTGACTGTAACCTGTCAATACCATTCAAGAGAGAGAGACTGGAAATTATTTTAGAACTTTAAGGTGCTCTTTTTAGAGAAACGTGACTAGTACAGGAAATGACAAGGTTGCCTCTGAAGTAATCAAAGCATACCAGTGCTATCTACAGGTAATTTGTCTTGCTATGACAATGAAGAATGTGTTTTTGTTACCCAAGATTCTATAACTAACCTTGATACATCTTGGTTGAGACTGAGATTTATGTAATGCCAATAATATACTAGCTTATCTCTCAGATGAAGAAACAAAAAATGGCAGATAAAAATGTTTTCCTTTGTGGCCAGTGGTGTCTTAAATCAAAGATTCACCAAAGTGTCTCAGTTTCCTAACTGTATAACTGAGGGAATAATCCATTACTCTGAAGACTTTTGTAAAGCTACAACAGAAGCATACAAAAACGTAGGATATAGGAAGATTAACATTACATTGTTTGAATTCTCAAATGTTAGCTCTTGGACACCCATTTGTTTACAAATTAATGGAAAATGAAAATGACAACCTGTCCATACTGATAATGCCTCCCATTTTTGAATTGCCCATATCGAATGATACCACAAAAAGATGTCAGAGTAGTTATGACAGGCTATGAAATAAGATTGCTCATTTTTTTCAAAGAGTTTCAGAATGCAAGGACTGCTTGATTATATTGACAATTAATAAAGACACTGAATATATTTGTATACTTCATTATGGCTTTATACAATAGGAATAATTCCATTGCAAAAAGTTAATGCTTTGAGAGGTCCAACTTGTTTTTAACGTTTTGATGGTAGATACAACAGTTTCCAGATCTTGAACATAAGAATACACGGATTACTAGTAGCCTTAATTTAAAAAGTCATGTGGTTTACATTATTAGAGTGAAAGAGCCATTAATCTCACATTTATGTTCCGAAATGTTTTCAAAGTAGATAGGAAGGAAGTTTTATGATATCTTCATAGGAAGCTGATGAGGTCAGATTCCTTAAGAATATGTTAGGGAAGCTGGCAGAAATTAGGCAAGTGGCCAACGTCAGGTCTACGTTTGATCAAAGTGGTGTAACTGCAGGAGAGTATTATATTGGCCAATCAACAGTTTTAGGCCACGTTGCTTGGAAAATTATTGAGGATATAATGTTATGAAACCTGTAACTAAATACATTTTGCACAAAGTTTTTTTTGAGACATACCCAATCAGGCAGCAAATGAATGCTTACAGTACACAAACTACTGTCCTAAATCTGGACACCACTGCAGTGTTTCCTATTCTGGTGTGTCTGGAAAGACTAAGAGGAGGCACGAAGCGTATTCAGATTGTGTCCAAGCATATACACAGGATAGAAGCCCTGGCTTTTCTATTTTACGATCACTGTTCATTTAATCGGACACCAGGAAAATACTCTGAAAGCAGTTCAGACCCTAGAAATAGACACCTGTGAAAGAAAAGATAGAAACATAATTTAAAATTGCACTCATTTTATCCACTCCTTTGTCCCCTTCACTTTCAGCCCCCAAATAATCTTTTGTTTAAAAGTCTCGATGTTATTTTTAGATGCTTATGGTAAGACTTTAAAATATGCTTTTTTCCCCCTTCAGCTAGCACATAAGAGCTGCAAGAAATTTTCTTCATGTACTACTGTCAGGCCCAGCAGGAGGCTGAATTGCTGATAAGCAATCTTCCCTATCAGACGTAATTCATCTTTTAACTACTAGAAAGAACTACTGATGGATTGACATGAGAAGAAAAAGCAAGAGCATGAACTATTAAATACTGAATTAGGAGCCTATAAGTATGAACTAACTTTGACAAGTACTGAAAATTCATAAGAAAAAACAACCCTTCCTCATGAATTGTATCTTAAGAGCTCACCTGCCTATGAAGATGATACATTTTTCATCGTGTTTATGAAATTTTCATAGTATTACTTTGCCAGGTCAGAACACTGCCTGAGAAACTGCCTGTAAGGCTTTAAATACAGCTAACTTGCATGCAAGCCATTAGTGGAGGCAGGACAGCACTGATAATTGTATTGCAGATACATTTGGAGGCAGCCTAATAGCCTGCTAAGGCACCTGTGAGAGTGCCTTAGGAGAGGAATGGTGAACTTGTGATGCTGACTGAGAACTGATACAGAGCTCCCTGTGGCACTTCCATGGACAAAATAAGCACCCGCATAAGGCAATAAGTTGGTGTTAGCCTTCCGACTGTTCTGCTTTCCTGAAGCTGTGGAAAGTTATGAAGGCAGAAAGCCCTGGATTTGTGAGTGCTTGCATTTTGATGGATAAGCTTCTTGTCCATGGAAACCATAAAAGCAATTACTTCAGAGAAAAAAAAAAAAAAAAAAGAAAAGCTGTCAGGATAGAGTCCTGCTGTAGGAAAAACTATACCAAGATTGTAAGAAGGGAAATAAATAAAGGGAAAAAGGGAAATAAAGGGAAAGGAGATGAAGAATGAAAACATTTTATTTGAATGTTCTCCTCTTCTCAAACCATCTTCACCATCTTCTCCTCACCTCAAACATCACCTCAAAGTAGCCTTTCCTGATTCTTCAGTAGTGGTTTCAGCCTTACTGTCCATGACCATGTAGCTAACCAGTACTGCTACTGACTTAAATGGTAAAAATGAAAGAATTAAGAGAGTAGCTTTTGTATTGAGTGTATGAGGCCTGTGAAGCAGAGCCTGTGACCCTGCCTCCTGGGCTCACACTTAGGAGGCTGCCAACAACTTACTATTTTTCTGTCAGCTAGTTCCCAGGGTGTGGCCCACCCTTAATATAGGGCCCAGCTTTTGGATCTGAGCTCTAGGGACTGATGTAGCTCTTTTAGGCACGCATAAGGAAGAGAAAGCTTCGTTTTGCAAGATCCCAAGACTATGTTTAGATACTGAATGACTGCTGCCATATGACAGCACATTCATTGTCTGTGAGTGATGACTGAAAAAGACAGATCTGGAAATATTCATTTACTCATGGAAACACAGAATGTCCTTTTAAAAAAGGTGTTCTGCTGTGGTGGTGACATTTTAAGCCTTCATTGTATTCAGTAGTGGCCACAACGACAAGTGTCACAAACCCTAACACACTAAAGGCAACTTACAAACTTAATGCAATAATTCACAATTGATATAGCCGTTGAATAAATGCTTCTGTTCTTTATTCTTCATAAGTGCATGTGAAGTAAAGGAGCTGTTAAATAGTCACTGAACAGCCATCAGAAGAGATGCTCTGGGTCTGTAATAGTGTTGTTATTCTATTCAGATTAATTTCATTTGTATATCCTATGGTAATTCAGCAACTTACATTAGTTTCCTTTTGTATGAGAGCAAGGAGATTTTCAATCAAATGCATCTTTTCAAACATCTTCAAACCCCATGGCTTGCCAACACAGATAAGAACTTCAGTTGATTTTTTTTAAAAAAATATAAACAAGCCATTGTAGATTAAAAATAACATGCTGAAACTTGTGGTTGATAATTGAGTGTACAAATTATCAGACTAAATTACTATTATTTCTATTAGAAGAGCTTAGTAAGAAGGACTATTCCATAAGTTCTCTTACTTAAGCTCTTTTACTAATATCAGGAAGTGGAGACTCAAAAATCAAAATATTTCTCTGAAAAATGAATTAACATCTTTGATCTTTGATTTTGATATCTATTATCAGCTGAATTTGGCTATCAGAAGCCAGGCTGGAGAGCCAACATGAGTTCTGCTAAAAAGGATGAGAAATTTCTCATGATCATTGCAACATTTTTGTAATTGTCTCTTAAATAACATGTGCAAAGTCATCATAGCTGCTTTATGTAATATCACAGAGGACCTAGTCTGAAAACTATATGCAATTAGGGCGGCATAAACTGAATTGCATTCTTTATTTGCCAAGCTACTAAGGTGGAATGAGAATCATCTTGTCATAAAAAGGAAACTGGGGGTAAAAACACTCATCTAACAAATAATAGTTATTAATAAAGTGAAGTAGTGGTTTCTGCTGTGACACTTTCAGAGCTATTTCTTCATGGAATTGAAACGTGTGGGCTGAACTGAGGAAAACTTCAGTATTTTTAACTATTAGAGACATTCAGGTCTTAACACATACAAAAATGCCATGATGTTGAAGAGAATATTAAGCTTAAGGAAAAGGAAACATGTTCATTCACATCCCTCCTAAGGAAGCTGTGCTATAATTGCAAATCATTACAAGAGTTGAGCCCAAAATAGTACTGACAATTGAAGTGTCTACTAGCATCACTTCTTCCCTTGAGCATGCAAAGGCTCTGAATGCCACATAAAGCAGGGCACTGAAAATAAACTTTAACCATGGGATTTTGTGAGCTTTCATCTATTCTTGTTTTGTTCCTGGCAAAACTTTAAAGAATTGACTAGTTCATGTCCACATTTAAATGTGGATTAATAGGAAAAACGTGCAGGGACTTTGATTGCATAATTAAAAATAATGTGCATCTTATCAGTGAAATACTGTTTGTGCACATTTTGTGGTGGAGAAGGTACAGTGATTTCCTGCTGGTGCTTTCATTTTTTCCCAATAGCCAGTATGAAGGCTAGTTTGAGAAAGGTCAAATACTTGCTAAAGCTTTGTATTTGTGTACGCACATTTGGATCACCATGCATTGCACTGTTGATTTACCATATAGAATGCATAGGTAAGTTCAGCTTTAATGCAGTATGTGATGTGATTATAGCAATGTCATATTTGCACAGATCATCCTTTCCTGAAGCAATAAAAATAAATGCTTCTGAGGGTTCTCAAACATTGCTCAAAGCTTTTTTGATGCATTCTTACAGTTGCCTTGGAAACCAACTGTATGTCATAAAATTCACCAAATCTACTCTCTTCATTCACTTAAATATCACTGAGTGATTGCTACTCCATTGGTACCAAGAACCAGAAGTTTCAAGTATACTTCAGTACAGAATGTATTCCTGATGTGGACTTTTCATTGGAAAACATGGATGCTTCCACTGAAAGTGGCACATGAGTGTTATGGGAGTTATCTATGAGCCAGTACTCTTGACCTTATCTCCAATGTATCTGTCAGCAAGACAGAAAGGATACTAACATTAGGAATACCCTGTTTATACGTAAATTTGTTTCCCAAGTGGAAAAGCAAACAGGAGCAGTCTTGAAAAGGCAGGAAACAATTCATTGCTAAGAAGTACTCTGAAAAAAGAATTTAAGATCTAAACTTGAACTAATGTTCTCTCTTGCTTGCTAAAAATTAGAGGACTACAAAGGATTTTGTATTTCATTAAAAGAACTACCTTGCCCAAGAAAAACAATGAACTTCCAAAAAGCTCACGTGGACTCAAAAACATGTAGCTATTGGGTAGTATCACAGAAAAAAAAGGTCCCCAAGCAGAAATCATACATTTATAAAAGTATTTTTCTATGAAAGACTCATTTAAGAGTAGTAGTAACTGTAAAACCCTTTTAATTACAGATATACCTCACTAATAAGACAGTTAGCTTAAAAGTCAGAAATGATGAGCAGCTGCTATTAGTTTCTCAAGTGTATTTTAAAAGGAGTGTTAAAGAGAAGTCTCTTTAAGATTCTATCTAAAAGATATTTTCATTATATATTGTAGCAAAAAAGATTTGGTTTTTAATTTGGAAGAATTTCCCTGTTCATACTAAGAAGTTCAACTCTGACCAACATGGAAGCCACCTATAGAAGTAACTGCTTAAAAATCCTATCAATATTAAAATATTTCAGCAAGAACAGATTTTGCTTTTATTAGCTGTTTCAGAAAGTTATAAGATGGCTTTTCATATCAAGTCAATTAAACAGAAAAAATAAGTAATTCATAAGCCTCAGCTTGTCTTTTTTTTTTTTTTTTTTTGTAAAGATTAGACAGTAGCTTCTAAGTAGTTCAAAATACATAATAAGGCAATGCATTTCTTAGCTGTTTCAGGCCTTCTTGCACATTTCCATGACACAATGTCTGTAAGTACAATGGCATAATGCCCACTGGGGAAAAGATTGGAATGCTATTTGTTCCCAAAACCGCATTTCCTTGTAAGGGAACAGTCTTAACTTGGCAAACAGTTTGCAACCTTTCACTACATTCAGATAAAATCAAGGTTGTCTCTTTTATTATTGCTACTTTTTTCCTCTTAACCAGAGGAGAAAAACATCTTTGGTTGGTAATGCTGAATACGAAATAGATTCTTCCTTTCACAAACCCTATAAAGTTAATTCATAATTGTTAACAAACAAACCATGTAAAGAGTGTGACTTGAGTGCTGTAAGCTACATTGGTACATTTGAAGAACTGCAGCTATAGGGAAACATACAGTCTACTAATGGGTGTTACTCTATATACATATTTACAGGATAATATAAACGATACTTAATTGCTTAGTCTGACAAAGTATTTTTGATTTGCTGCAGCTGACTAGCATTTCTTTTAGAACAGCAATTCCAGAAATAATGGACTTGCAGAAAAGGGCTGAAAAGTTGTATACTGCATTGATTGATATTGCCTCTGAATTAAGACCCAAAGCAACTGTTCAAACGTTTAACGAATGTTTGACATTATGCTCCTTGAGCACTATTCCCAAGGCCTAGATTAAGTCATAACATAACATGAAACATTGTCTTGTTTCTTTGGAGGTTAGGAGCTTTGGTAACTTCAACAAAATAATTTAACTAGACTTTTTTTAAACACCACCCCTTAGTCTCTTTTCATGAAGTGCTCCTTTCTTCATGGAAAAGGGCTAAGATTCCAGTGAGGAGGAAAGAAAAATGATGGAAAATGCTTTGTATTGTTTGAGAAGCAATAGATCAAATAACTGGAACGAGGGGAAGATTAACCCAAAAGGGAACAGCATTAAGGAGCAGAATAAAGACCCGTGAAAAAAATATGAGATTGGAAAGCTAAAGAATAAGTTTGGGAAATAAAACTGAAGGGGAGAAAAGGCTCCCAACAGAGTTGAACTGAGCAATGAAAAGCTGAAGTCTCAGTTGCCAGAAACATGAATGATGCTCCTGTGGAGCAGAAAAACAAGCCTGGGCTCATACCTAGCCTCCTGGCTCAGGTCTTACTCCTGCTGCCCATTTCTGTCCACCCTTTCTGCCCATTTCATAGGCCTACACTTTTTCTTAGGCTACGTAAACTAAAGACTCCATTTTTACCTATTGAGAAGGCAATTAACATAAAACTCATGAAATAAAAACCACCCAGACACAAGATTTGATATTCCATGGATTCACCTGTCTTCAATGGTGAAAGCTGAGCCTGAACACTTTTCTGCATACACTTGAGCAGTACAGTAGTGCAGTAGGCTACAGTAATCTGCGTTCCAAGTCTGAAGTGAGTACGTACAGATTTAAAAGCTTTCTGTGGAACTGAGTTTGGATTATCTTTGTGTTGTTTCAATATCTGCCTGTACGCTAATGCACAAATTCCATCCCCATGAAGCAAGCAAAGTCTTCAAACATTTCAAGGTCTGCAAACAGTCACTCCTGTACCTTGCATGTCCTTAGTTTACAGCTGCACACACATAAAAATAGCCTCTGAGAAGTTTGCCTGATGAATCAGTTCAATGAAAGAATAATTTACAAAGCCCCATACAAAACCTATATTATCCATTTTTTCCGAATAAAGAAAAAACAAATCTTTAGGAAACATCTGGCTTCCCAGAATCTGTAGGAAGTCTATGGTTAACTCCCTCTTCAGTAGCTTAAGTAGTATTTTGTTACCTTGAAATAGGAGCATTTTGATAAAGCACTAGAAATCATCTGGACCAGAAAACCTGCAGTGATGGATAAACATTTCTGGAAAAATGCCTGTGTTTACTCAGTGTGCCTAAATCTGCTGCAGTGGAGAAAATAGGGTGCTACATAAATGTGATGATACCGAACAGCATGAACTGATACTGAATGTGAAACAGGCATCAACCAGGCAAGTAGCACAAGTCACAGCTTAGTCTGTCAAGAGATAACATTTGAACTCAATCCTACTCAGTTATATATAATTTACACAAAATTAAGTATAGGCATATAATATGGTGGAAATAGAGTGGGGATGGAAGAGAATTTATTTCCATCCAGAAAGCAGTAGCAGCAAATAACCCACTTTAAATTTGTATTTCATGAGCTTGAGAAAACACGGGCTTCTTTGGTTAGGCCGCTGAACCATAGAAGAAGACCCCAGAGACACCTACCACATGGATGCCTACCTACATTTGTCAAATGTGGGACAGACTACAAACAGAACTCAGTTCTAAGATGTTTGCTGCCACCTAGTGTCTTTATTTTTGCTTCCCACCTGTAAAAATGACCATTTTAGCTGACAAATTGGTTTAGAAGATAAACTAAGGACATATCATAGAATCATAGAATCATAGAATATCCTGAGTTGGAAGGGACCCTTAAGGATCATCAAGTCCAACTCTTGACACCGCACAGGTCTACCCAAAAGTTCAGACCATGTGCCTAAGTTCACAGTCCAATCTCTTCTTAAATTCAGACAGGCTCGGTGCAGTGACCACTTCCCTGGGGAGCCTGTTCCAGTGTGCAACCACCCTCTCTGTGAAGAACCCCCTCCTGACGTCCAGCCTAAATTTCCCCTGCCTCAGCTTAACCCCGTTCCTGCGGGTCCTGTCACTAGTGTTAATGGAGAAAAGGTCTCCTGCCTCTCAACACCCCCTTACGAGGAAGTTGTAGACTGTGATGAGGTCTCCCCTCAGCCTCCTCTTCTCCAGGCTGAACAGGCCCAGTGACCTCAGCCGTTCCTCGTACGTCTTCCCCTCCAGGCCTTTCACCATCTTCGTAGCCCTCCTCTGGACACTTTCCAACAGTTTCAAGTCCTTTTTATACTGTGGTGCCCAGAACTGCACACAGTACTCGAGGTGAGGCCGCACCAGCGCAGAGTAGAGCGGGACAATCACCTCCCTTGACCTACTAGCGATGCCATGCTTGATGCACCCCAGGACACGATTGGCCCTCCTGGCTGCCAGGGCACATTGCTGGCTCATATTCAACTTGCTGTCTACCACGACCCCCAGATCCCTCTCTTCTAGGCTGCTCTCCAGCGTCTCATCGCCCAGTCTGTACATGCAGCCAGGGTTTCCCCGTCCCAGGTGCAGGACCCGGCACTTGCTCTTATTGAACTTCATGCGGTTGGTGATCGCCCAGCTCTCCAACCTGTCCAGATCCCTCTGTAAGGCCTTTACGCCCTCATTTGAGTCCACAACTCCTCCAAGTTTGGTGTCATCAGCAAACTTGCTCAAAATACCCTCTATTCCTACATCCAGATCGTTTATAAAAATATTGAAAAGTACCGGCCCTAAAATGGAGCCTTGAGGGACCCCACTGGTGACCGCCCGCCAGCCTGACGCAGCCCCATTTACCATAACCCTTTGGGCCCTGCCCGTTAGCCAATTGCTCACCCATCGTATGATGTTTTTATTTAGCTGTATGGTGGACATTTTGTCCAGTAGGATCCTATGGGAAACCGTGTCAAAAGCCTTGCTGAAGTCCAAAAAAATCACATCAGCTGGTTTCCCTTGGTCCACCATACGGGTGATCTTATCATAAAAGGAAATCAGGTTAGTTAGGCAGGACCTACCCTTCACAAACCCATGCTGGCTGGGACCAATGACTGCTTTGTCCCCCAGGTGCGCCTCAATAAGTCAATGTGCAATATATGCACATTATTCTGCAGCAGACGCTGCAGAAGAAGATTAACTGAATGATGCTTTATATAAGTTCAGGAGCTTACTTGTTGTTACAGCAGGTCCTTTGAACGTGGTAACTGCAGGACCCTAATATTGAGTTTTGGCTTATTTCAGTGCACTAAGAAATACCATTTACTGTGGACTGGAAATGGATGTTAGAATGCAGTTTTTGTTTGTTTGTTTTCTGGTTATTTTAAACAGGACTATTGGAAAAATATCTGTCATTTGGGAGCATCCCAAGATCTGGGGGACATGCAAATAGCAAACACCAAATATACTGCCTACTGGTTAAACTGAAATGAGGCTGTCTTGTCAGAAGACATTTTTAAATTTTAAGTTCACCTACTGTGATTAGTTTTGTTCATAAAACTCGAGGTACATCCCTCACATTCTGCTCTACAGTGTACTGTCTCTGCCTGTTGACTGACTACAAGCCATCCAGTCACACCAAAACTTTTGGAGATGGAAAATGCCTGACACCTTTCCCACCATATAACCAGTTCACTATTTGGCAGCTATCAAGTCCTTTTTGGACATGTATCAACATCTATTCCTGGAAAGTAAGAACAGACCACTATATGGAAGAGAACCCCTTTTACATCTAGATTAATTTTTGACTCAGGTCCCTAGCTAAAAAGATACAGTGGAGATGCTTAGCAAAACATTAAATATTTTTGTTAGGCAAAAGAAATAGCCTAATTTTTAGAAGCAGTTTTCTATCTTTTCAGAAGAGTCCATTAAATATATTTTTTCAGTTACCCTGATAGTAACAGCTTTCCTGCTACAGTAGAAGACCAGACAATGTCCATAAATTTTAATTCCCATTATAAAGATTGGAATTATAAATCTTAAACCTTTCCAGACTCAAGTTTTGTATAAAAAGTTTTTGCTATTGGCAACTAATCTGAAGACTATAGATGTAACAATACACTTCATCACAACAGTATAAATCTAAAATATTTGGACTAAGAATTTTTCTGCAAAGTATTTTTGGTATCCAATAAAATGATTAATAATTTGGTATTACTATGCCAGAAGAGTCACTAAAGTAACCTTATTTTAAATTCAATGATTATGAAGTGAGCACAATAATCTGTCAGTACAATGGTGCTCAGGTGTGTATGTGATTACCATAACTGTAACAATTCAGAACCAATCCTTCGATGTGCATCCTGGGATAAAGTACTTGACAAGGATGTTTGCAGCAGGAAAATGAGAGTGCCTGTGGAATTTACCTATACAATGTGCTACTGACAGAATAAGCATACCCTTTATTTATATTGCTATTCAAGCTCAATTAAAGATTTGAAAAAAAAAATCTGCATTTGGGGAGCAGTCTTTCCTACTGAAACCTTTTCAGCTTTTATTTGTGCCTCACCAGCCATGTTGAGCCAGGGCTTGGTCTGCAATGTAACTGAAACCATCCCTGAAAGTCTGGATCAGGGCAGACTAAGTTGACCAGTTGATGCAGGCAAAGCCACATGAATGGTATTTTAAAACTGTAGCCAGAAGTCATTCTCCTGTAAACACCCATCAACTCTGTCAAAATCACACATCTACATATAAAGAATCATGCAGAATCACAGAATTTCTAGGTTGGAAGAGACCTCAAGATCATCGAGTCCAACCTCTGACCTAACACTAACAGTCCCCACTAAACCATATCCCTAAGCTCTACATCTAAACGTCTCTTAAGAACTCAGCCCTGATGCAAGCTCCCAGCACCAAGGTGAGGCCATTTAACAGGAGAAGATGTTTTGGAGACTGGGGGATAACCCAGGTGCTAACCCGAATTAGAGGTTAGATTTTTTTTTTTTTTTTCTTCTTCTTCTTGATTTATAAGTTTTGGGCCTGCCTAGCATAATTACTTGCTAAATATAGTTCATTACAAATCTCAAGCATCTGCTTCTAATCAGCTGTGAACACCAACATGCCCCTTTATGTTAGGCTCTCTTTAGGGTATTTAAGTCTGCTGAAAAAAACGTGCCTTGAAAGCACAGTTACTTCTTCACATAAGAATCACTCAAATGTTGGGGAAAACAGTCTTAGTCCCCAGACCTATTAGTACTGGTCTGATGACCAACAGCGATACTCAACTTCATATTTTTGCTTTCAATTTCTGGTACAATTGCAGAGAGGACAGTAATTTTTAAATCTTTCCCTGTAAGACTTTTACTTGACCCTTATTATTTGATCATAATATTACAAAATACTATTGAAAATACAAAATGCAGAGGAAAATTGAAGGTTGTAGTTTCAAAATGCAAAGCATTTAATAACCTCCCTTATCATTTATCACTCCCGTGAGTATACATACTCATTTTCATCTCTGACCTCCTTTCTTCTAGTTATGTCCTTGTGCATACTTTCTCTGCCATCCCCTTTTCCTGTTTTTTATTTGACTCACCTCACACAGCAGAAAGCTGCATATTTGGTCTGCATGTGGCTGTATTGACCTGAAGTTCATTGGTTTTGTGCTAGTCAGACACTTCACATCTGGAATGAAAAAAAAGTGGGAAGGACATTGTTATATCGTTATTTGTAACATTTAGCCCACCTGGCAGTTTCTCAGAAGATGGCTTCTAGACTGAAAAATGCACTGAATGCCTAGTTGATTCACCCTGTTAAATTTAATTTATTGGAATATGCTTTTTTTTTTTTTTTTTTTTTTTGCGCGATCAGCTCTTACTTAACTTATCCAGGTGTCTGTTTTGAGCTGCTCTGGAAGTACAGATTCTCTCACTTATTTTTAGGAAAACACTTACCCTGCATTTAATAAATCTCTGCACTAGAAATATATAAGCATATAACTAACAGGATACAAGCCTGTGCTCTGCCTTGCTAACTCAACCTTAATCAGGATTTTTCATTAAAATAACCTGCAACCTCACATTTAGGAAAAAATTACTACTCTGAACATCATCCTTGAACTACAGGGTGCATTTCACTGTTAGTACTTTTGGTACAAGAGCATTTTAACCTCTTTTGGAACGCATCACTTGCATGACAATAAGTCGCCTCAGCTTTCTTTATGGTGGAAAGTATTTCAAGCATTCAAAGTGATGCCCTGGAAAAGAATATCCATTGCAAGCTGGTGGGTGCAGGAAAGGCATATGCTCCAGATCATCGAGACAAACCACATCCACTAGCCACAGAATGGCAGCCTTACTTTGTGGCTGCAGGTGGAGTCAGGACTGGCATCCCGTAGCTCCTAGAGCAGGTTTCTAATGAGGTGGCAGTTGTCATAGAACCAGCTAGGTTGGAAAAGACCACCCTCTCTGAAGAAATTCTCACTAATACCCAATCTAAACCTTACTTGGTGCAATTTGAGACCATTTCCTCCTTTTCTATCAGCTACCAACTGAGGAAAAAAAGACTGACACCCTCCTCAGGAAGTTGATATGGCCTCCCATCAGCCCTCCTCTCCACATGAAACCACCTCAGTTCCTTCAGTCTCTTCTTACATCGTGTTTTCTAGTCCCTTCACCAGCTTTGTTGCTCTTCTCCACCCACACTGGAGCATTTCAATATCCTCTTGGAAGTGAGGGGCACAAAACCAAACACAGCGTTCCTGAGAGTAGTTACTATGGCTGGATCACAGCGACTGCAACACCAGGCAGAGGTAGATAGAGCTTCTGCATTTTCTTTATGGTTTGGAAACCGATGTCGAGTTTAATCTGAAGTATCGTGAAGAATTCACTCTTGTTATAAGATATAAAATGGTGTCTCGTATCTTCTTGATTCCTGGTAATGGCAGCCACAGCATGTTCTCTGAGCACTGGAGGGCACTGCAGCACTGAGGAAGAAATGCACTTCCGAAGGCCTTTCCAGAAAATAATGAATGTTTGCAGATACAAGCAGGGGTTAGGGGGGTCAGAAAGCAGCAGAGTACTTGATCATTCATTACCGTGCTGCTCAGTCCCCTTTCAGCTGGAAGGGTTACAGCTTTATACAGCCCTGTGAAGGTCTCAGCAAACCTCTACATAGGAAGGCTGTGTGGCTGCAGATGTGTGCTCAGTGTTTCCCTCTTAAGTACACACACTTTCTTTGAATAAGCAAATGGATATTTTTAAAAAAATGTATTACAGTATGTTTGAGATTTTAGTGAATAGGCAGCTAGTTATGCCCACCTGAAATATTGCATCCAGGTGGGCTGGGGAGCAGGCCTCAGTTTTCTGCAATTATTCTGCAATAAAACCCTCAATTAGGTCATTCTTTATTTAGTTCAGTAATATTTTCCTGAAAGAATCTGGTACCACATTACTTTTTTCTCCCTCCTTCAGCCAAGTCTTTTAGCTCTTTATGAGCAGCTACATCTCTCCATAGAGAAGGGAAGGAGAGAATCTCATTGGGGTGATAGCTCTTCTCTGTTTAAGAAACCAGCATAGAAACAGAAACTAAGAAAAGCTTATCTATAGTGAAAATGGAATATTTTTAAGGGGATATTTAAGATGATTAAGAGAAACCTTCACTGTGAATCTCAGAAGTAAATCAGAGATGGTGTGGTAGGTGTGATGGCATTCTACCTTTGCAGTCAGAACATGTATCAAAAATATAGCTTTCTCTTGTTTTTCCTCCCACTCACAGCATTTCCACTTCTTTGCACCTCCAGTCTTCAATTATCTTCCTCTCAGATGTTAATATACTGCTATTCTGTCACTTTCCATATTATTGCTCTGTCTTGTTACATCGTATTCCCCTTGCATTACAGTTCTGTCCTTCATCCTCCATTTTGCTGGATTTCACCCTCCCTTACCCCTCAAATCCTTTTGCTTGGTAGTGTCTCACCATCACCTACCATTTCTAATTCTCCAGCTACATCAAGTCATTACTTTTGATCTCATCTGTGTGCCCTCCCCCATCCTCTTTTTTTTTTTTTTTTTTAAATCCCCACAAGGTCAGAGGCATCTTCCTTTGTTTAGGAGTTGCCTGTCTGCAGCTCTCCCCTGATAACTCTGCTTAGGTCTCTCACCAGTTATTAGGTAAGGGGTAGTCAACAACAAGAGAAGTAAACATTCATAGGTGCTTGGAACTGTGGTGCAAAACAGGTTGCAGTGCTAATAGGAGGAACAGGTAGATAGACCTCCTAGGGTTTCTGTGAAATTGCTTCCAAATAACTATTTCATCCAAGGTAACAGGATCACATTTTAGCTTCCAGGTTGCAACAGCCTCAGACCATGCACATCCCTGATTCTTAGGTCTGTCTCTGGGTGGCAAGCAGTGATTTTACTGAGCAGAAAAAGCTTTGCCACCTTGTGAGAAAAAGGGATGGCAAGTACGATTACTTACAGCAGTGTTAGCTCCTGGGGCGAGGTATCAGGAAATAAATGCAGTTGTCTTACAAACCTATGATCTTCAGTTCCATTCATGCTGGGCTGTGTACCAAGTTAAGAAAGCAGTTATATGTGCTTTAAACTTGTGGCAAAGACCAAACCAAACTCTTACTGTGGCTGTAAATCACATTCTGTGAAAGGTTTCAGCAATATCTGCTACTTAGAACTGAATACGAAAAAAAAGGTTATTTTGATTCAGCAGTATTTATATCAATATGAAATGAAATTTCATATTCAAAGCTGCATGAAATTATTTATCAGGATAAATAACCTTTCAAAATACCAGAATGAATTCTCTATTTGAACCTTATCTGAAAGGGATTTAGTTTCTCTGGTTCATCCACTTGCTTACTTCTATTTCAGAGTTAGGTATCTTTCCTGCCAATGAAAAAAATGTACTCAAGCTTATAAAATCTAAATAAAAACAGATTTCTTGCTGTCTATCTACTAATGGCTGAGCTAATCAGTGATAGAAGGGTAGAATAGGAAAAAAGCCAGAGCTATTTTGTGCTTGGAATCACAAACTCTGTCTTGTGATAACATTATTCTGGAACCATTTATTCATTGCCCCATCAAACTTGTTTAGACTAAAAAGGTCAACTAAAGATGCAGGAGAAAGATTTCCTTGTACTGAAGTGAAGAGATGTAGCAGCTGGAAAATGTAAAGTTCTGCTCAAATAAAATAGTCTTCAAGAAGATGGCAAGCCTGTATAGATCACTAGAAATTGAAGAATTTGTTTTGACATCATTTTGATATAAAAATAAGCTTTTCATGCTCTTTTTTGATTATGCAGGGACCAAAGACCACCTATGACATCCTTCTTCACAACAGAGTGAATAATACTGCAGGGCATGGAAAGAGCAAGAGACAATATCCTTCAGAGTCAGTAGTGCTCCTCACATGTAAGGATGAGGGTAGGGAGAAGACATTGCTTCCACCCATGACATATGTTGCATTAAATGCAATTTGACAGTGCAAGTTTTCCCTTCACAGCAAGGCAATCGTATAGACTAGAGACCATGCTATGGACTGTTTGTGGAGGCGCTGGCTCAATTTTTTATGACATGGACTTGTTTCCTGCCTAGGAGAATAATGTCATTTCTATGTGCTATAATGCAGTTCTCTGTATGCCAGATATCTAAGGTAGCATCTAGCATCAAATTATCTTCTTGTCTGTGCTGGTTAGTACAAGCATTCAGAGATGGTCTCCTGTCTCCTTGAGTGATCAGGTTATTCAATCAATTCAATTTGACTATTTTATCTGGTTCTGGAGCTGTCTTAATTGCTACTAAACAGAGCATTTTAAATTCACTTTATGGGTCTTTGATGGATCAGAAGCAATTTTCCAGTTCAAAACAATGTCCGTGTACATAAAATATTTGTAATTGTCTCCAACTTAGAGTGTTAATGCTGCAGATAGCATAACAAGCTGATCTGATTATGCCCAGCATTATTCAGCAAGGGAAATACTTTCACTCAATGTTGCTAGGCTACCAGCTTTATTTACAGATAGTCAGAAGCTTTCAGGGCAGAGAGCTCTGAAAAGCTTCAAGAGCAGATGTAGGAAGGGGAAAACATAAATGCCACTGATGATGCACTGGAGTTAATTTTGTTATATTTTGGTATCCCAGTGAGAGAGTGGGTAAGCAGACACCTCAGCACTTAACTAACCTATCATACCACAAGCAATTCAGAGTTTAAGCAGAGAGCAAGGTGGATCAGAACCACTGGAATTGCACAGGAGTTAAGCCTGTCAACAAATTGATTTCATGTTTTAATTTTGGAAGTCAGCAGTTGAAAGATACGTATGAAGAAGTTGAAAGATATATATGAAGAAAAATGTATATAAAAGCAGTAAAGGGCATCTGTGGAAGATTCTGTTAAGATGAAAAAATCTGCTTTTAATGGATGTTTAGTTGGGCTAGCTTAACAAAATTGAGCTATTTTGCTTGAATTTTGCTGTCATCATTTCATCTGAACACAGACCTTCAGCACTTTTGCATACCACTTGTTGAATTGTATGGCTACCCAGAAAAGTCTTGCCTTCAAGGTTCACACAGCTTATTCTGAAGGATGGGCAAGCACAGGCAGTGCTACAATTGCAAAGCAAACCTACCTGCAACCCTTCACAGCCTGTCCCCAGGGTCCTTTGCCAGCTTTGTCTTTTCCAGGGTGCAGTAAGTGCCAGCTGCTTCCTAAGACACCAGGAAGCTGAGAACCTTCACCCATATCACTGTCCCGCACACCTACAAGTGGCATACAGCACTAGGAGTCATAACATCACCTATCAGCCTCTTCAGAGGAGCAGAGGGATTGGACCATGCCCAGGGTCCCACCAGGAACAACAACAAAAAAAAAAAACAGAAAAGAGGCAGAACTAGGGGGCAACACCACCAGCCCATAGTTTAGGGAGGGATGAGGGCCCAGGCCTGAGCTTAAATAGTGCCCAAGGCCTATGGCAGAGGGTGCATGGGTAGGAGCCACAGGTGAGGCTGTTCAGGGCAATCAGGCTCTTGCAGAGCTCAGGGCCTTTATTTTATCCATTAAACAACTACATCTGGGGGAGAACAAGTAGACTCAAGTTTGGGCCTTGGTGATTGCATGTTGGAGATGTCATTTAAGTGCAGAGTTGGAATCCAAAACAGCAAAGTTTCCCCATGCTCTTGGTTTAACCATACCTAATGTGTTTTTTTTTAGTGATGAAGCAATTTGTGTAAACAGAAATCAGTCAGATCTTTGGAATACAACCCCATCAAATACAGGGCAGAAAATTGATCTTTGCCAGGACGGCTGTGATGGCTCAAGTCCTGCCCCGTGAGGAAGCAGATTCCTGAATCTCCAAAACAAATCACTTCCACAAACGTGGCAGCTTCAAGTTTTCACATCTAACTGTTTTGGAAACACATTTATCTTGCTGTTGTTACTGAAAGATATGTAAATTTACAAGTGTTTGCACATGAGCAGGCTTAATGAAAAAATCCTGCAGATACACAATAGGGGCTTTTTCCAGCTGAAGGAATAACTGAGAAAATTTGCAATGGGTGAAATGCTGCTGTCTGGGTGCTCACCGTGGCTGCACCATAAGCTTGATAACTAAAACTTGCTGAACACTGTGAGTCATATTAGGCTGTACCTCTGTACCCTGCCTGGCTGGGCCTGTTCACATCAGCGTGATACAATGCTGGGGAGGGGCAAGGATCTCAGCTGAGAAAAAAACACATTAAAAGAAAAAGAAAAAGAAAGAGAGAGAGAGAGAAACAAGTAAAATGTGTTTACAGCTTGCTATGTTGGTTTGCAGCTGGCATGCACTAACATCCATCACTTAAATGTTTAAGGCTCTATTACTTAAGCAGATGAGTAGCAGTAGCTGCAGGCACAGAAGCAAATTTTACTCTATTAGCCCTCAAATACCACCTGGAGTAACTTCTCATAATCTCTGGAGTTCCTTTGTTTTAGCTTAGTATACCAAAGGACAGAATTTGACTCTAATTCAGACACATTTGGTGAGAGAAAAAGAGGCAAAACGTGTGAGTGGTGTCAAATGTGGGGAGACCATTAGTAACCATCCTTCTCACAGCAAAGGGGCTGCCTCTCACAGCCCATGGTGCCCAGATAACTGCTGGTACCCAGCCTCTCTGCCAGGGGAGCAGTGTTGGTTGGAGTGGGCCAGCAGTTTATTTGCAGTAAACTGATGCCATCTTTCAATGCTGCCCTCGGCAGCAGTAGGCACAGTGGTTGTCCCAGGTCACCTTCTGCAAGGAGCCCCAGGGCAATAGCACCTGAGTGAGATGGGAGCTGAAGTGAAGGTCCTCACCCTACATATCCACATGGAAGGCAAATCTAGTTGTCCAATGCTTTGAAAAGATCAGTTGTTTCACATTCTGTTTCAGAACCAATGCTTAAATCCTGGGAGAAATGGGACTTAAACCATGTCTCCAATCAGCAGTCTGTGTAGCTTAGCTGGCTCTTGTGAAAGTTGGTTAGCTTTACATGGGCAATGATATTTTATGGGACTTCATCCTTTCTATGCATAGTGGTGGTAAAGCAGGTACCTACTCAGGGTTGTAGATAGCCTGAGGTTCTGCAAAAGTGCATTGAGGAGCACTAAAAGTTACACGGTACTTTCAGACCCATGCCATTTAAGGATTTTGGGGGGGTTAAAAACAAACAAACAAACAAACAAAACACAGAAATCCAACAACCACAGGCCCCTCTAAAATATGATCTAGAGAGTTTGGATGAGTGACTTTTGGAGACGATTTACAGTTTATCTGTGTTAATACAGACCTTAATTTCTCTGGTTGTTTTTACTGTGGTGACTAATAGCACCCCCTGGCAGTGAACATGGATGCTTCAATTAGATATGCATTCTTCTTATGCAAGTCTAATGCTTGTATCAGGTGCTTGAGGGAAAAATGGTCTTTCCTGGATACCTATATGGAATTGTTGCTGTATCGTATTTTTTATGGCATTAAAATTGAGTCTGTGATGAAAAATATGGGAAGGAAATGAATGTATCAAACTTTGTTTCCTACACGTATGGATTAAATGTCCCCAAAGAAATTAAATTTATATGAGACAGAGAGATTTTTTACTCTGCTTTTCTCTCTGAAAAACATCTCTGCATAAGAAAAACATTTTTTTTCCTTATTCGACTATGATAGAAATGTTTAGCAGAAGTTCGGGGTTTCTGAAATTATTTAGAGGAAGCAAGTTTTAAATTAATTTACGCAGTTCAGCCAAACATGTTTGATTAGAAATTTATTACTTCCTAGGCTATTTATCACAGGAATTATAGAAAATATTAACTATTTGATTTAAATATAATTTCCTATTTTTTTAAGAAACTGCTTTCTTTAAGGTAAATCTCATTTTTAGTTAACAGTGGGGAAAAAAAAAAGTTAGTGAACATTTAAAATGTTTATTGTCTGTGGCTGAACTTTTAAGAGGGTCTGGTTTACTTATTCAAAAGTGTCAATTAATCAATTTAGTCCAGTTTGGGTCAAAACATAAACATTCCATAATCTTAATAGTCGTATATGAAAACATCTGGCTTAGCTGTGATCTTGAATAAAGAAGGCAAATGCCTTGAATTTTCAGTGGATGTTATCTGTGAACTACCTGAAGCACAGAAAGAATTAGATGAATGTACTCATACTAAACTATTTGCCCTAGAGTCCATACCTCCTTGTTCTGTACAATCCACATTCTTGTTGCATCCACCAGCCATATTAAATTGATTTTTGCATCTCACACTGTGTTGGGACAGACAAATTAGCAGATTACAGTGAAAATACACTTATCTACGAAAGAAATTATTTAAAAAAAATCAGAATAAATCTTTTTTCTCTTTCTGATAATGCTGCTCGTAAGTGATCTTAGTGTTAGCAGGGTAAAGAGATTTACAGCATGTGTGTTTATTTCCTAGATGTTCTTTCAGGAATTAGGACTCAGTGCTTTGAAGAAGAAAACTTTGGCTATTCTTATGGCCTTCTTGAAGAAAACCTAGCATGAGGAGATAAATCATATTTATAGTAGGTGTTCAGTGCAGGTTGATGTAATTTTAGAATGTGAGCTTTTGTGGACTCCCCATGTGTAGTTATCATTTCCGAAGTTTCTGCATCTATCAACATTTTCTCTGGAATTTCTTGTATTTATTTCCCTAGACCTGGTGCAGGTAAGACCGCTGGAGTTAGAGAAGAAATTCTAGAATCCAGGTATTCTTCCTGAGGTACTTTAGGCTCTTGTTCTTTTGTGCCTTTTTTTTTCTTCCACCTGCATATGGACTAATTTTCCAGGAAAGAGATTCCATTTCCTTCCTATTTGGCCCTTTTTCTTTTAAAGTAGGGTACCCGTATCTGAAGTGGCTTTATAAGTAGGACAAAGTCAGAATTTCTTACCATAAACTCATGCAAAATTACTGATTTTTTTTTCTTCAAATTTTTAGTGGTATTGGTATTCTGTAATATACAGTACAGGGCTAAATTTAAACAACTTCAAAAATGAAAGGTAGCATTTATTCTTTTATACCCGATCTGATTTTAAAATAATCAATTGTCATGCTTGATTTTTTCTTTCCTGATATTTGCTGTGAACCCTGTGGCTTTGTAATACACTTCGAAATATCATTGGAACAGACTTTCTTGTTATGACAACAGAAGTGTTTTATTAAAAGCGAACTGTCTTACGGTGTCATTTCTCCTTTCCTTCTGTTCAGAAACAGCAGATGCACAGCTGTATAGGTACACTGCCCAAGTAAGAAGTACACTGAAATTTTAACCCCAGAGGAAATTTAGGTTGTATGTTCTGGATGCAGCCAACCAGGTTAGGTGCTTTCTCCATTTTCCTTAGACAGTTTTTCTTGTTCAGTCTGATGTCTCACTGATGATATCATTCCCTTCTGTAAGAGAGAGACTTATTTTCCTCACAATTTTGTTGTACCTCTAGGCTACAAAAGAGTAGAGCTCTGGGCTCTACTTTGTCCCATTTTTCCCACAGCCTTGTGTTAGCATTTTGCAGTATCTTGACTGTCAAAAAAACACAGTTTAGTGGGAAAGCATGTGATGCAACCGGGTCAAAAGGAGGAGAGGTGATTTAAACAAAGCACTATGACAGATCTCCATCTGTGCAGTTCAGCTGTCACACATGGCCTCCCTGGATGGGAACTAAAAGTGTGCTAATAGGCTGTGACTTTCCAAAGGTGTGTAAATAGCAAATGCTTCTTTTGATATATGACATGGAAAATATGGTAGCAGCCTTAAAGATGTCACAACATGGCAAAGAAAGAGAAGTTCAATGTAAATTGGGGGGGTGGGAGTGGCGGGGAGGGAGGGAATAGAGGAGAAGTGGAGAGAGCCTTAAAGGGAAAAAGGAGATGTCAGATTTGTCAGCCATCGAAGCTGCAGATGGATGACTAAGAAACACAGAAAATCAAATCAAATTGTTATATCTTCTAAAGTATAATCTAGAATTTCATTTGATTATCATATTTTTTTTCTGTTTTGTAACTATGTCATCAGGAACCCCTTGCTTTGGTAGAGAGAGGCACAGTTAAGCCTGTCAGCTTTCAGAACAATCCAAATGAAAATGGATCTACTAGGGGTATGTACTACCTCAGGGGTTTGAAGACAAGTAAAAGTTTGTGTTTGGATAACTCTGGGCTCTGAGACATATTTAGAGGACTCTGGAACTGCTGTCCATGTCCTGCCAAGGCCAAAGGGCTAGGAAAACTTCTGTTCTTATGGATGTTAGGTCCTTGTAAACTTTCCCTCATGGGCACGAAACAGAACTTTTTCCACGTGAGTGCAGCAGGTGAAAATTGTCTTATCAGGAGTGTTTTTAAAGCAAGTGAGTTAAACATTTCTCCAGCTAACCAAAAGCAGCTTTTGTATAGCATATACTTAAGGCAGAGAGAGCTTGTCGACAGAGTACTATCAAAGTAATGAATGAACTCTCTTACAGCTTCTGCCAGGCATCAAGGCCCAGTTGCAAAACTGCTGCTCTAATCTGTGAATGGAGCTGGAGCTGAATGGAGCATATGTGGCCATAGTCCTACATGAGGTATTCATGAGGAATGCCAAAGAACATGGGGATCACTAGAATTTGATAGACACCCTCTTGGTTTGGAGGCACGATGCTTAATTGAAGTGTTTTTGAAGTATTTACTCATGAGATAAAAGTTCTCTTTTTTATTTCAGACAATACCTAAACACAGTTTTATTTAACTCTCAAGAGACAGATTATATTGCTTGATATTTGCTCAACCAAGCGAACACTGTTAAGAACTATTTGAGAAATAGCATAGGCAGCTCATTCTTAGAAGAAAGGAACTGCGGTTGATATGGCAAGATCAGTGTCTGAATCTGAGATGTAAAGTTGCTGCTGCTAATGAGGCACACAATCTATCTTGTGCATGCATCACCAACAGTACAGCTCCAGGCAAAACAGGCTACAACAGGCAATAGAAAATGGCTCATGTTTTTGTTTGACAGCTATTAAGGCAGCTAAACTGCATTTTTAGAAAAGATCACATTTTATTTAGATTTTATTTAGCTATTTTCTTATGCAAGTAAACAAGCACTATATTGCCAGAGTTGCTTAAGCATTCCTCTGATGATAAAATGACTTACGAAAATCTATGAGCCTGGAAAGATTTTGCAAAGACTTGCAACATTTCCCAGCACCTATATGTTTCATGCTGATTAACAAGGAAAGGCCAATACATTTTTCAGCACTGTTGAACAAAAATTTGTTTTTATACCCCTTATTGAAATGCCATGTAATGGCAACAGTAAAATCATTGCAGTGGTAAGGCCCATGTTTTAAGCTAACTGTGGACAAATTGCTTATCTGAGGCAAAATGTTTTAAAAAGCAAGCACCCTGTTCCAGGAAAAAAAAAAAAAAAAAAAAAAAAAAAGGAAAAAAAAAGAAAAAAAAAGGAAATGATCTGTAAACCTAGAAAACTCACTCTGATAGAGGAAGTTAAATTTGGCAGTAATACTTCTAAGTAAACAAGTAAATTTTCGTTCTATAAAAGCTCTGTACATGGGTATAGGGAATGATAGCAAATTATCCTAATGAGAAGTTGGATAGACTGCAGATTGTATAGTATAACACAAAATGCAGATCCAAATTTTTGGTCAGCCTGGCAACACTTCTTTGCACTCCGTATGTTTCGTAAATTATTGAATCAAACAGCAGTGGCTTATTGTACTGAATTTTGTATGCGTGGTTAAAATGTCTTCCCTCTATAATCCAAGAGAATGAACTGATGTTTTAATAACTGCATGAGCTTTAAAACAGACTAGTCATTTAAAAACAATTAGTGTTAATGGGGTGCTCTTCCATGAATATCGGTGCCTTTTTAAAAAGAAAACTGCATTATAAGGAATTGAAAGTTGTAAATAAATTCTTTCTGACAGAAAGAAAAGAGAGCTGAAAGTGCTGCTGTATTTTCAACTATATGTATGTATATGCAATACAGAGAAAAAATAGAGACAAGTACTTTGGGAGTGGAGCAAAACAAGAGTATGACATTACAAACAGGAAAGAATACATTTAGAATTTAGAGTACGCAATAAGAGACCAGAGCAATGACATCAAGGCCTGTTTTCTTTTTTTTTTTTTTTTTCTTCTTTTCTTTTTTTTTTTTTTTTTTTATTCAGTGTACAGCAACAGCTATAAGGAGCCTTCCTTGCTGGTCCTAATTTTTGCTTCTCTTTCTTCCTGTCCTTTAAGGAGCTTTAAACTCTGGGAACCAGGAATCTTCTCTGACATTGGCTGTGGCATAATGGTAACACTCAAACTTCTCCAATCTGCATCAAGAAGGAAATTGTAACTAGCTGTCAGGAAAACACCAGTTTTTGTTTCTCTGCAGCATGAGACCTGGTTGTAAGTGTGAAATTGCATTGATAATGAGAAAAATATCATGAATGTATGTTCTGCATGGAAATATGGAGTTTAATTCTTCTTGTATTCTTCTGTTGAGCAAAGAGAGCAAAACATATGTGGCAGTAAGGTATACCAAGGACACATCAAACTCATTGTCAGCCAGCACTGTCCACATCCCAGAAAGCCAACTGTATCCTGGGCTGCATCTAAAGAAGCATGACCGGCAGGACAAGGGAGGTGATTCTCCCCCTCTTCTATGCTCGTGAGACCTCACTTAGAACATTGTTTTTCATCTCTGGGTCACCTGACATAAGAAGGACACAGACCTGTTGGAGTGAGTCCAGGGGAGGACCATGAGGATGATCAGAGGGCTGGAGCACCTCTGCCATGAAGACAGGCTGAGAGAATTGGATTGTTCAGCCTGGAGAAGAAAAGGCTCCATGGAGACCTCATAGCGGCCTTCCAGTACCTAAAGGGGGACTACAGGGAAGCTGGGGAGGTACTCTTTGTCAGGGACTGTAGGATAGGATAAGGAGTAATGACTTAAAACTAAAAGAGGGTAGATTTAAATTAGATATTAGGAAGAAATTCTTTACTGCGAGGGTGGTGAGGCACTGACACAGGTTGCCCAGAGAAGCTGTGGATGCCCCATCCCTGGAGGTGCTCAAGGCCAGGCTGGATGGGGCTTTGGGCAACCTGTTCTGGTGGGAGGTGTCCCTGCCCATGGCAGGGGTTTGGAATTTCACCTAATCTATAAGGTCCCTTCCAATGCAAACCGTTTTATGGTTCTATGATTCTATGTAGTATTCATTCATTTTGTATCTTATGCCATATTTTTGATTGGCAATTTTCATTGCCACTAGGAACTTCTCCTCCTCCCCCACCCTTTTTTTTTTTTGTTTTTTTTCTTTCTTTCTTTAACTGTAAGTATACCACTGAGGCTTTAGAAGCTTTTACAAAAGATGCTTCCACAAATTGGTGGTGTCTACATTGCTGTGGAAGTCTTGTGCTGCAGACAGAAGGTTGCTGGCCTAGATCACACAGGATGACATGCAATTGCCAAAAGTTTTTCACATTTCTCTCAAGGTCTAGGGCTTTATCTAAAGTAGAAATGGGTTGTCAGTGGTGAGTAAGCTGTTCCCTGAGCTGGCCTGATGTACTTCTGAGTCAGACTATGCTTATGAAGTACTGTGTTCTTTTACACTCCACCTGTCATTCAAAATGTTTGGAGGATTGAAAAATGATAGTTTAAATGAAATTATTAAATTCTATTTAAGTGAAGTACAATGACCTATGATCTACATGTCAAATAAGATGAATTAATGTTTCTTCTGTCCTGAAATGTTATGAAACTATGAAGTGAATAGCATATGCAGGCTGACATTGCTGTGCTCATCATGATAGTTGGAGCTGTTTCCCCATGTGGTAGAATTCATATTTCAGCCACTGAAAACAGCTACATCAAGCCTAATCTCAGTAATAAAAAAAAAATAAATCATTATACAGATTTTCTAGCCTGATATTTAGCGATAAGAGCTTTTAAATAATTTATTTATGTTTAAAATTAATAGATATTCATCTAATCAAAAAATCAACATGGTAAGTATCCAAGCTTCAAGTAACTGTTTAACAGACATCTTATTACAAATTGAACTGACAAAATGAAAGGATTTATTTTATTTTTCAATATAAGTTTCTTCTTTGGAACTCAGCTGATGACCCTGCTCAAACAAGAATTTTGATTCGTGATGGGCAGAGATAATCCTAGACCAACTAAAAGAAACTGTTTCAGAATTGATTTTGAATCTAATCAAACACAGAAACATGAGTTAGAGAGGTGCTGCCAGAAAAATTAGGCAAGTTCTTGCACAGTCATAGAAGTCACATAGCAGCCTCTATATCTTCTTGAGCTGGCAACTGGAGGCTGTGCCCCCAATTGTTTTTTTTTTCCATCACTTTGCCCCATGGGTGTGGGAGTGGGCATTTCTCTCTCCACAGCAATATGCAAATTTAAAAAACTTTCAAAACAGTATACAAGTATGTAATATATTATTGCTAGAAAGAAACATTTCAGTGAGAGATTCTGTAGGACTATTGCAAGCTGAGCACTTTCATACAATGTAGAAAATTATAAAAGTACAGTCCGTTCCTTCTCTTCAGGCTACCATATATTACTATCGTTGTTATATATAATATGTATTACATATTATATATGTATATGTTGTTTTTATAAAACTATGCTTAGAACAGTAAAAATTTGTTGTGTTTTAAGTGGAATATTGTTTTTCTTATAATTATGAACTGATATGTGTAATTTAGTAGACATTTACTGTACCCTTTCAAGGGAAAGAAAATGAAAATCCCTTAATTTTAATTTTAATTTATTTTTTTGTTTTATTTTTATTTATTTTTTTCCCATATTTGAAGATCTTAATTTCTTTGAATTATTTTTGGTTTGAGATTCTGCATTTAATAATGCATTTTACTTTTGAATTTTCCATTCTGGTACAAATACTGTTGATTAATGCTGAAAAATTGCCAGAGAAGCTTGCAGTAGGTGGGCTATGCAATGTTTAAATAAATCTTCCTGAAGTGGGGTCCACACCTTCTCAGCAGGTCTTCCATTGAAGTTGCTGACCATCTGTGATGCTAATGTCAGAGGTGTATTGCAATGTATTCTTGGAAATAAAATCACCATTTTAAAGAATTGGGTCTGGAGTATTTTGAGTTTTTTTTTTTCTTTTTTTTTTTTTTTTCTTTTTTCTCTCTCTCTCTAATGAAAAACTGCACAACAGACATCAATGTAGTATTTTTGCAATGTACAGAACTACTTACGGTCTCAATTCACTAGGACTGCTGACAGGATGATAATTGCTAAATGTCTTCCGTTACTTCCTTCCTTTCCTCCTGTTAGTTTGCTTCAATTTAAAGGCAGTCCTAGTGATCTCTTGGCTGAAAATGACGTAAAATGTGATAAATTGGTATTCTGAATCAAATAGGTTTGTTTTCCTCAAAATTGTTAATGTAACTGCTGGCACATTCAAGGATTAGCTAACCCCATTAAAAGACCTGATATGCTTCTATAAAATTTTGGTTGAAAATGCATTTACTCAGTGCAGAAACCAGGAGACATAGGAAGCAATTTAAACTATTAAATTAATAGAACCATCTGCTTTGTAATTCCTATGTGACCATTATTTTACAAACAAATTTTGGAAATTTTGTCCTTTAGTTTGAACAAAGTCAATCAGAATTAGGAAAGCTAGTTGATGGATATGTACCCATTCACCATCCGTAAGGGCAGCGTAACTCTGAAGTTAAAATATTTCCATATCTGTTTCTGTCCTTTTCATCTCACTTCATAAAACTAGGAGCTGTTCCCAGAAAAAAATAATGAACATCGTACAAGTAAGAACCTAATGTGCCTGCATGAATATTGTATTTTAAAACTCCAGATTTACATTTTTTTTTTGCCATCAGATGTCTGCAGTCTTAAACAATTGTTGTGAGTGAGAAAACGCAACAATTAAAATACCAATGTCCAATAATATTGGCCAAATGCCAATACCAATAATTCATTTCAGCAATACCACTCTGGCCCGTGGGTAAAAGCATCACAACTGATATTCACTGTGGGAATTTTGGTGAAAAATCTAGACAAAGTCCTTCATTGCTGACACCTGTTCAAAACTTCACAGCTATCTTACCCATTCCATACACTCTCTTCCTTTGTCTTTGCCTGTCTTTTAGGGTTAGGATTAACAGTTCTTTGCACAAGAACACAGTGAGGTATGAAGAAATTACATGACAGGAATTGTAAAGATGAGGTCTCAGATGCCTTTGGGGAAGATTTCTGTCTACAGTGGTCAGTAGAAACCCCTGCAAAAGCTACAATACACCAGATGTTTAAGAGCAGTTGGCATTTATTTAATCATAGTTCTTTGTGGCCAAGCTCCAGAGGATTCTCAAAAGGGAACTTCTCCCCAAGAGTTCCTCCCACATCTGTGTCTGAAGTACAGATAAGAGAAGAGGATTTTTAGAAATTGGGAAAGATCTATATCTTGTCATTAAAATATTTTCCTGAATCTATGGGAAAATGCAAACAAACAAACAAAGCAAAAACCTCTGGTTTTCTGAATCCATAGTTTGGCTTTTTTTTTTTTTTTTCTTTTCTTTTTTTTCTGTCCGTATTTGCAGCACAAATATGAACTCAGTTTTACATAACTGAATATAGTGCCCAAAAGACAGGCCAGGAAGTGTTAGAGGGAGTGTGCCCCTTTTCACAGTGGGATACCTGAAGGTTGGATATAAAATATACAACTGACAGCAGATGTCTGGCTGTCATCCCTGCTTGTGCTATAAAAAAATTATCTATTCAGATCCTCAAAGTAAAACTTAAATTCAGGGCTAAGGTATCTAAACCATAAAACTTAAGAGTAGTCTGGGGAGTGAAGACATAATGTGGAATTATAGGTGGGTTAGTGTTTTTTTTCCAAAGATCACATCACTTTGCAGGTTATTCATTTTTTTTTAAACTTTGGGAAAAATTAAAAGTCACTATTTTCTAAATGAAAATTTGAAAGAGTTCAATATAAAAAGTATAACATGAAATCTACATCCTTTTCCTGGACTATCTCTGATACGTGCTCCCCAAAACAACCTTGAGTAGGAAAGCTGTTGAAGCTCAAGTGGTTGCAAGAGGCTGTAATATCAAGCTTTCTTAAGCAATAATTAAACTGTTCTTACAAGAAAATGCTAATTGTGCTTATTTTTACTATTTACCATTTTACTATTTAATATTTACAGAAGATATGCTCAAGTGTTTCCAGCACCAAGCATATCCTATCACTCCATTGGTATCTACTGGTATGTTATCAAATGATGGCCTCTGAAACACTATGTTAGTGGAAGTTTTACTGTTATATTAAGAGAGTATCTCTGATGTTTTGGCTGTAAGAAGGAGGTAGCAAAGTGTTGTTCAAATGAGACAGATCAGAAAAGTGTGCAGACTTCACTTGTCATTTTAAGGAAAAATGGACAGACTTTAGCCATTAATACCAGAAAGTGGACCACCAGACGATCTCAATGTAAGAGACAAAAATGCAGTGATTTCATTGGAAATGCAATAGGTGTAATTAAGGATGTCAAATGCCTTCTAAAAAGTATGATTATCATCAGGTCACCAGTAGGAACTCACACAAGCTGCTTTGGAATCAAGCTTGGTTTGAGGAGCACTGCACGTAGCTGGTTGAAGTGGCAATTGCGGGGGCCTGGGGACCAGATTAAACCTCAAGTGAATTCAGGAGACATACCAAGGTATCATACCTATATTGTATACCATGATATCATACCAGGAAACGTAGAAAACTACCTGTTGCTTCTCAGGTTTAAAGTTTTCACTTAAAAGGTGTACACAAAGGTATAATCAGCAGTTTGAATACAATTCTCACATACACATGAA
The DNA here is from genome assembly GCF_964211825.1 of Aythya ferina. Classification (NCBI taxonomy): domain Eukaryota; kingdom Metazoa; phylum Chordata; class Aves; order Anseriformes; family Anatidae; genus Aythya; species Aythya ferina. The sequence goes on along the minus strand of NC_140300.1, from coordinate 47,245,060 downwards.
CATTTTCCTCTCCCCTTCCCAACTTGGAGTGCAACATTTTTCATCATACTGTTATAAATTCTGAGTCAACTTAGCTTTATGAGATTTATTTATGGGGTTAATAAAAGGCAAGTAAAGAGTGCTGGGTGCGTGGGGAGTCTGGGCTCCTCCAACACGCACACATGTTACATCAGGCGGCTGCTTTTTATGCTCCTAGGCTAATACATGTTCATTACTACTTCTAGAAAAGGCATGGTTATCATAATTAGTTCCCGGATTACAAACCCTCCCACTGGCACATGCGTATCAGTCCCTGGTGGTCCCTCTGGGGGTCTCTCGTGCTGAAGGCTCGTACCTCCCAGGCTTTATCCTTGTCCTTCTCCTTTGTCTGTCTTGGCCAGATATCAGAGACTTGCCTGGTGTCCCATGCAATAGTCACAATAGTTAGCAGTTATTCTGAGACCCCTTTTTTCTCTTATCCCCAGATATCAGGGACTCAAGGTTTACCCTTCAAGCCCTCTGTTGACACAAATTGGTGGAACATTACTTACAATACTCCTGAATACTACTGAAAGGGAAGAAGAAACAGTAGAAGGTACTTGCATGGCCTTAATTTACATGGCAATGGACAACAATGACAATCTGCAATGATTTATGAGTGCCTTACACCATTCACCCTTGAGACAGAAAAATAGGATTCCCATATGAAGTAAGGGGAGTGCAATCCCACTCAAAATACAAGAGTCTGGGTTACACTACTGAGTAATGAAAATGTTAAGGCTAGGCAGCACCGAACTCAACAGAGAAGGGAGGCTGAGTCTCTCTGGCTGTTCACGTAACCAAAAAGAGCCTCAGCTTTTAGCCCTAAGCAACGATTTTATGTGCCAGGTGGCTTTTTAAGCCAGGGACTATTTCAGCATCTTTAAAGGTAAAGAAAGGCTTGAAGGCTCTGTGGAATCATGTTCCTGGAGCAAAAATCTGGGGACCAGGACTGGGGACCAGGACTAGTGCCTGTACACCAATGCACGGAGCATGGGAAATAAACAGGATGAGCTCAAGATCTGTGTTCGGTCGCAGGGCAACAATCTTGTTGTGATCACTGAGACATGGTGGGACAGCTCGCATGACTGGAACGCTGTCATGGAGGGCTGTGTCCTCTTTAGCAAAGACAGGCTGGGGAAGTGAGGGGGTGGGGTTGTCCTTTATGTGAGGGAGCAGTTAGAGTGTACCCAGCTCCAGCTGGGGGAGGGTGAAGGACAGGTGGAGAGCTTGTGGGTAAGAATTAAGACCTACTACAGGCAGAGATACTGAATGCTTTATTTGCTTCAGTCTTTGCTTCAAGGACACTGCCCCGGGACTCCTCGCCCCTGGCAATAGGACAAAGGGTCTAGGAAATGGAGGGCTCCCCCCTGGTGGACGTGAGAATGGTTCGGGAGCGTCTGAGTGGGCTCAGCGCACACAAATACATGGGTCCCGATGGGATGCATCCGCGTGTGCTAAGGGAACTGGCAGATGTGATCGCTGAACTGCTCTCTATCATCTTTGAAAGGTCCTAGAGAACGGGTGAGGTGCCTGAAGACTGGAGGAAAGCCAGTGTAATTCCAGTCTTCAAGAAGGGCAGGAAGGAGGATATGGGAAACTACAGGCCAGCCAGTCTCACCTCTGTCCCTGGAAAGGTATTGGAGCAGCTTGTTCAGGATGCCATTTCCAAGGGGGGACCAGGACTGGGGACCAGGATGGTTTAGTGGAGGACCTGTTAGTGTTAGGTCAGAGGTTGAACTGAGTGATCTTGGAGGTCTCTTCCAACCTAGATAATTCTGTGATTCTGTTGCAGTCGCCCAGCTCAGAGCCAACCACCTATTAGTCTGGCACAACGGATTTGTGTGTTCCTTGCACTAACTGTTCCTTTACCTCCTCTTCACATACAAGGACACGTGTCTCTTTCACGCTTCTTCAGGAGTAAACAAGCCAGGAGAGATTAAAGCCTCTTTCTTCAGGTCAGTACGATCCCTGCCTTTGGTTTCAGTGAGAATTCAGGCCCTAACATCTCAAGTGTCTTCTGGACGGTGTTTCTTCTGGGTAGGATAATTTAATTTCCCTTTTGAAGACTTAGAGGGATGTAGTAACAAAAGCAAAGGCATAAAATGGTACCTGAGGCACAGGCTACTTTTCTTATCAATCTCATCTTTAAGTGAGGGCTGGAAACATCAGTTCGTAATATAGATTGGCAAACATTTTGTTTTGTTTTACAGGGAAAACACGATTTTGAAGCTTTTAAAAGATTGTATTGAGAAAATTTCCAAATGAAAGTGATTCTGGGAACTCAACCCTGTGATGCTGGACACCTGCCTGCCTTGAGAGAGAGAAGTAGGGAGGGAGGGATGAAGAAAGTGTTCCTCAGCTCTGTTGAAGAAGGAATAATTATTGTCACTTTGATTTCAGTCTGGGACCTTTAAAAATGACTAGTCAAAATGTATGAAAAACTGTATTAATAAGGACATAAGACAAAAGCAAGTATATAGAAAGAATAATCTTTCTCTTTGAAAAGTGGTATTTGCCAGATGAGCAGCTCTTTGAGGACAGTACTTACATATTTTTATAGCAAGTGCTCCACACCTATAAAAAGGGTATCTATATCTGATCCAAGCTTTTATTATTATAATCCTGAGCTAATTCAGATGAACCGTACTTACTCTGTATTTAGGTTATTTAATAAAATTCAAGGTTGGGTGACTATGTGTGTGACACATAATAAGCCCCTACTAAATAGGCAGCCTGCCTTTACTGGAGAGACTCCCAGGATACAGATCAGTGGCATCCATTTCATTGCCTTTAGAGTCTATTTAGGATCAAATGAAATTCATCCCCACTTAAAGGCCCTGCACAGATATTTTTTTTGACATCAGTGTCTCTCTAGACCCCAGAGAAGCAAAACAAAATGGAAGTCAGCTACCTATATGTTTAACATCCTTCATATTTTGTTCACCAGCTGTACCAGGCCAAGTGCTTGGCTTTAATCAGTTACATGGAAAAGCAACTCCAGGATGCGCATTCTTCTGAAAAAGAAAAATGATGTATTCAGGTGTACAGTGCATGGCTTATTAGAAACAGGAATGCAGACTTTAAAACAAGTAAATAATTGTGCTTCTCTGTTGAGTTTTCCTTGCAAATTTTCAGAATCTGTACTTTGAGGTAGAGAAACTTCAAGTTGCTGTAGATGCTTGTCAATATAAGAAGGGAAAACAAAACAAAACAAAACAAAAAACAAAACAAAAAAAAAACCACCAACAAAAAACACTGCAAAAAAGAACATGCATTTGGGATTTAGCTTTACAGAACACACCGTTTATAGGAGGCTTTTCACTCTTTATCACTTGTTATGGAATGTTCTTCTTTTTAAAACAAAGTTTTTTAAAAATTATAAGTCAGTATAAAGGACCTTAGCCCTCTAGGTTTCAAAGCTCCACTCTCTTCCTACACTTGTAACTCTGATGTGTGAATTCCATAGTATCAATTATCCCTTTCAAGTATCTTTCTCAGTCCATGTTTCAGACATTACTTAACAGTCTATTCTGTATATTACCAGCTCTGCTTACCTTTGGGAAAGGTACTGTTTAAAAACATTAAAACAGATTGATGATGAGCTCTCTGAACTGCTGAAGCCAGCATTTAATACATATTGCAACATGATTCTATGATAATTCTATGGGAAAATTCCCATGAAGTAAAGGGCGGGTAAAACTGCAGTGGTGGCTAAAAATGATGATGGCCTGAGTAGCTGTAGGATTGTTAGCTTGATATCAAGGTCAAGCTAAATAATTAGAAATGCTGCTGTGGGATGTGAGGATTACTAACTAAAGAATGTAAGCACAATTAATGCCAGTCAATGTGCTTGTTTCTTTTAATTGAAAACCACTCATGTCAAATAAACCAGTCTATCAAGTAATCATGAGTCCACTAGGAGACTGAATAACCCCTTTAGTCTAACAAAAGGTCTTGTACTGTACATTGTATCTACAAATGGGTGAATCTTGGCTTCATGCGGTCATTAAAAATATTACAACTCAGCCTCACAGTGATCTATTATCCCATATGGTGATTAGCTTGCAGGTAGCTTGTGTGTTAGCGTTCCAGCTAGCAAATGTCAATGTGACTTTCAGCATTCCTAATTTCTGAAAATAAAGTTCACTCCTTGTCATCTCTTGCCAGCTAGCTTATGAGTCCACACAGATCTACTTCACTTTTGTGATCACTCGCCTTTGCACCCTGTGCAGATTCTGCCTACACTGCCAATATAATCACCCTTAAACATTGCTCCAAAACACTGATGGTGATTTGCTCCCCATCTATAAGACTGAAGAGAGCTTTTGTTCTTCCTGTAGCTCTAAAATGGAGATTTCATAATGTTAAGTAAACATTTCAGAGGACCCTGTAAGGTGACTGCGAGTCAGGGTGCATCTACATGAGTGTAGATCAGACCAAGAGTGCACTTTGAAGGGAATCTCCTGAACGTTCCTGTTTATTGGTTTTTAGTTCATACTGTGAAATGGTTTTAGAATGTATTAAACAGGCTCCTTCCTGATGAAACAAAACTGAAAGGATGAACTCATGTGCATTCCAGTGCATTCCACTAACGTGCATTCAGTCAAAAGTTGTAGTTACAGTGTGAATGTCAGGTTGTCACCATCAGCTACTTTGCTCTGAAGACCCACTGCACTGATGCAGACATAGCCTCCAAATCTTCTTGAAGTGATGTTTTATGCTATTAAAAACTAGTGTATACATAGATCGTCATGGCTGCATTTTCCTATCTAATCTCTACAGATGACAGTGTAAGATTTATGTGGTTGCTTTAATGCAACAAATTAATTTAGCTGATAAGGCATCTGGGTGTAAAGGTACTACTTTATCAGAAAAAGACAGTTAGATTAATAGTTTAGTTAATAAGAGACACCATCCTGAAGGTAACTAATTAACCAAGAATAGTCAGGAAAGCTGCATGACCTTGTTGGCAATTAAAGGCCCATGTCAGAAAATGAGATCTATGAACAACTCCTAGGGCGACTTGTATGTTTGTCTGAGTAGATGGTCTTTGGATGGAACACAGCAGAGTTTCCAGGAGAAAAAACAGTTCCATAAGTCCCTTGAGAATAAGGGTGAGTGCATATCCCTAACTAGGCAGAAATGACTTTGGTTGTCAGCCTGAGATTATTTATTTATTAGAAAGCAGCCTCTTCATAAGGGAATATGAGCATTCAAAAAAATGTTGCAACTAGTTTCTAGTTTTGAGCCTGGTCCTGTCTATAATGTCTTAGAAATGGACTGTTCTTTTTGGACTGCTGGAGTGCTACATAAATATTTATGGATGAATGTTGATAATGTAATTTCAGGGTATTGAAAAATAGTCAATATTTTTTCTTTCTTGTTCTGTGCATTTTTGTGTTTATGCCAAGAAAAGTAGTATTTTGCATGGGAGATTTTGAACTGAGGAAGTTGGACACAGAGCCTCCTGTGAAGGAGCAACATGGAGCAACATTTTATTAAAGCAATATTTACCTCAACTGTAAGCCTGGCCATTCATCTTTGATATGAAATCTGTAAGGACCTTCAGGTCTATCTCTGCCTTACCATGATGCTGGATTTACCCACAATAAATTTTTGGAAACTTACAGTGAACCAAAATAACCTGTTGCTTACAGAAAGAAGCCTTGTGCCCAGTGTGCTAGACAGGTAGATTAACTTCATCTGAACTGCTTTGATCTTTAAGATTTTCCAAGACTAGAAGCTGTGTTTTTAGCAGACAGCTACTGTCTTGTGGAATTTAATCTCCTTGGTAGACCTGGAATCCAAAATTTCTGTGTGGGTGTGTGACTTTCATTTGTAGTTTTTCTTTTAGTTACTTGCATAGACCATCAACATGACTGGATACTACATTTTTAAAATCAGTTCCTGACTTCATATCCACCAGCCTCTATCTTTTTTATGACAGCGATACCACTTTATCTAATAGAGCTCTTTGGGTCTAGTATGTAGCTTATATTTATAGTTATATTATATGAAAATTCATAGTAATAGGTTCCAAAATGATTAATGATCTACAGAATTAATCTAAAAAATAATTACAACTTTTCTGTGAGTTCTACAAAGCATTTTATTTCCTCCAAAAAGCATGTAATATAACCATAATCATCTTTGAAAAGCTGACAGTTATACTGGTGTTTGAAAGATTTCTGATCCAAATAGTAAGCTGTAATATACATGCCTACAGAAAACTGTGGCAATGTCATTAAGGTATCTTCTTGCAGTCTTCTATGTTTTTACATTTGCATTTTTCTTTTCCATTTACCCTCTCCTTCCTCAATCAGTGCATAAAAACATACATATATACATTTCAGGAAAGGAAAAATGAGCAAAAAGCTCTGCCAGCCAAGGTATTGCAAGTCCAGATGCATAATAAATAGGCTAACTCATTAAAGCTTCTTCGGAGAACTTAAGAACAATTTCTTGCAAGCATTCATATATTTCATTCTCCTCCTCCCAGAAGGCTGAGTTTCATGCCCAAGAATTTGACATTAAAAGTGTGGGTGTGCACTTATCAGTACGTTTGCTCTTTAATTCTGTTTCCTGTAGCGTATTCTATATCCTTTGGGGTACAACCTCATTTTCAGTCAAGTTTAAAAAAAAAAAAAAAAAGGCTTAGGGCTTTCTTGAAGGTTACTCTTGTACTTCTGGATGTTACATGTAGAGTTGTGTTAACCTTATCCCTAGCCTCTGGAAACTACATCTATCAAGGACAAACTTACTATTGCCTATGGTGAAAATCATTCCTTCTTAATTGTCAAAGTGTCAATTGGAACAGACAGGTATTGTAGCATAGTAGCTATTCCACTATTAGCATATTTTCTTCTTGTTTATCTTTCTCTGTACTGCTCTTTACCTTACACCATATATAGCATAAGCATTTATATAAATTGATCATACATTCTTAAAAATAATGCCCAGCTAAAGCATCAGATGCCCTTAACAAAAAATATACAAGTAATCAAGATGGGATTCTGGCATCTACCCATGCATTAGCAAAACAGCAAAGGCATGCAATAAAAATATAGTGATCATAATAAGTATGTATTGTAAAGTGAAGGACAACACATATGACATAGAAAAAGCCTGCCAGTGCTGTATGTTTAGTAAGAGATCATGTCATGATATTAGCTGAGCTGAAACATTCCTCTTTAGTGATATGAATTCAATAGCTGCTTAAGGTAGACATGGTAAATATTCTAAGAAGTAGCTAATTCTTTATGTCCAGAGATAGAAAAGGGCAACCAAGGTTTAAGGATTAATTTTTCCTACCAGATGTTAAAAAAAATGCTGAGTCTTTGTGCATTAATGTGCAATGTCATTGCCATTTGACCCTGAAAAAGATCTTAATAGCAAATTCAAAAGAACACACTGACACACCAGAGAAACAATTTGGTAGTTGCATACCCTAATTAACCATTTGACTACTGCCGAACATATCACATATTTTTAGTAGACTTATACCTTGCACCCTACCAGATCAAATGTAGCTGATATATTACAAATATGAAGTACTGATTCCAGCCATTTTTTTAAACCTTAAAATGGCAGTGAAGGACTTGGGATAACTTGGAGAGAGTTACCAACACTTCATGTATTTCATTTTCCTGGTGTCAAATCTGACACTTTAAAAGGCTCTCAGGAGTAGAGATATGCCTCTGCTGGACCTTGAAATGACCAGATGATTAATTCTGCATCTCATTTTGAGCTTTGACAAGCTTCACACCGGTTACAGAATGATCTACTTCATTGCACTGGCAACAAATTCTGGCTAGAATAAGCAAAATCACGATGTGAGTTTTTTGTACATGCCATTATATGCTCTGGCAAACACTTAGGCATAGCAGTCCTGGGGGTTCTGTTCCCACTACATAATGGTATCAGCTGCTCAGCTGTGGGATTTCAGGTTTAAAAGCAAGTTCTGCATTTCTTCTTCAGCTTCATGGCTTCAGCTCCTGCAAGCACTTACATAGAAGCAGAACTTGGCATGATTTAGGCAGAGCAATTTCAGGCTGGCACACTGCCTGCATTGCTGAGGAAGTCAGCAGTCTGCCAGCACACAAGGTTTCTGGAGTGTAGTGAGGGTTACGGCTCTGGGGTGTCTCCCCTCCTCGTTCCTCAACATGTCGCCTTCAGTCAGGAGCAGAGGACACCGCACCCTGAGCTGCTGTGCAACAGGGCACTGCTCTCTGGCACAGATAAATTCCAGCACCCATGCCAGTGGGGAACAGAGGCTTGTCTTCAGAATCTCAGGGGGATTGAGTTCAGACCTGGTTGGGATACACTGAAAGGTGCTATATCCAACTTCTGAGTTCTCCACATCAGGGGGCTCTTATCCCTTATGCACAGACTTCCTCCTCACATGGTCGACACAATGAAATCCTCCAAGTGTGGCCAAATAAGTATGCGTTTCTTTTGTCACATAAAATAATAATGTTTACAACTGCAGATTTTCTCCCTGTAAATGCAGCTCAGCAAACTCAGTCCTGGCTATTAGCAGCTCTTGGCGCCTTTCCATGTTGCACATTATCACTTGTCATAAAAATGCTGCAAGTGAAATGATGCCCTTTTGTTAGGTTCATGATTCAATTACCTCAGTGTATTTGGCACTGACATGATTAAATAGATTAAATACCTCTATTGATATAGGAGAGGGAATGGTACCGCAGCTCATTCAGACTTAATTGTGTTGGTTTTGCCAAGGCTGTACAGTATAAAACTTTTCACCGCCACAAGCTGACATGATTCACAGCACACAGCAGGACCGGTTTTAGTGCACTGGCACAGACATTCACTTCCCCGAGCAGAGCTGTATGTTAGTCTGCCTCTTGCATCTGCTGGACCATATTTATCTAGAAATGGATTTTGAAAGAGTATATGTCTCTGTCCCTGTGACATTTGCAGAGATTCTTGGCCCTTTATACTTGCCAAATCTGTCAAATCATGCAGCTTCTTTCAAAGGGCCAGCAGGACTTTTCTTCTCAACTGCATGAAATGAATGTCAGGAAGCTCATCACATCTAATAAGCATCGCGTGAAATTCACAGTGCAGAGCTTATGTACAAATTAGAAGGCTTGTTTTTAAAATCCATGTGTTTACATACAAAAGAATTCATCAAAATGGGTGAAAACAGCAAGATTTTGCTGTTTCTCCCCTAACGAGCTGAGCAGTTCACATTTTCCACTGTGAGGAGAGCAGCTTGTTCCTGCTTCTGGCAGCCCCAGGCCACAGGCTGACTCCCAGAAGGGCTGGCGGGGGATTCAGAGAAGGAGAGAAAAATGTCATGCAGGTTCCCTCCCCCAGATGCTGTCTGCAGGATAACACCAGGCTTCAGGCATGTGACCTGCCAATGTTCCCATCCTTTTATCTCAAAAGCAATGCTAGTCGGTTTAGGACAGGGAATAGGGGTCAGACACAGTCAGGCTCAGGTTGTGTGCAATATTTTTTTTTTCCTTTCTCTCTTTTTGTATCCCAAGATATCCACACTATGTTTAAGATGCTGTTATGCTGCCAGGAATTCTCCTTCCACTGTGTACGTGTATTCTTTACTGTTCTGGCCAGTCTGAATTTAAAACGAGTAGTGGATTGGAGGTTTCATTGCACAGCAACCTGAATTCTGTAGGAGACTCCCCTCTGCACTGAAAAAAAAAAACCCAAACCCTGCTCCCTGTTCTGCTTTGAAATTTGCTTATTGAAATTTGCTTATTGAAATTTTTTATTTGCTTATTGAAATTTTGTGACAAAATGATATATTCTCTGATGACCTTTGAGCAGAGAAAAAAGGAAGAATTTCAATTAATTATAGCTACTGAACACTAGGAAAAAAACAAACAAACAAACAAAAACAACAATAACTAGGGCAACAGAATTTTATTTTAATTTATATTAATCATGCCCTCATGTACTCCAGTGAAAGTGTGGCAGTGTAGCCTACAAGGCAAAGGTTCATTATTAAATTAACCATTCCTTGGGCATCACAGTAATACATGCATTAGGACTAAATATTGAGAAAAAATTGGGGGTGTAATCTAAATCTGCATTTAACTGTAATGCAGTCAAAAGACAGTCACGGCTAAAGATACTTTAGATTTAAAAATATGCCTTTAATTTAAGTGAATGAGGATAGAAATGTCTGTAGTTAGGCAGTTCATACATCCAGTTAATAGAAGAGGAAAAGGGAAATTTTTAAAAGTAATTTTCTAGGTAATGGCACAACAGAACAGAATAAGAAATAAAAATTGCTTGCAGGATGGGAGCGATAATAGTTTGATTATTTCAAAAAATGAAAAGTAACAGCACAGGATCTATATAAATCAATTTATGCCAAGGCTGCAAGAAGCTACCTTGCCCATTTGTGATCTCTCTGCAACTGTAGTTAGTTGTGCTTGTCCTCTGCTGAATCACCTAGGAGCTCCGTGTTGCAGGACTTTCTACAGATTGAATATTGAGCTTCTGACGCTACAGCTAGCACAAGTGCACTTGACTGAGATGGATGCAGCTGAATACTGCTGCGAAGGACGTTAGTTGCCTAAGGTTCAAACAAGAAGAAGAGACTGCAACCAGCAAAATGCTCAGGAATTTGCAATAGCAGACACGTCTTGCTGTGGAATAAGCAATGGAAAGATGTGAATTATTTGAAGATCATGTTTTTGTAAAAGGACGTCCAAAACAGTATGAAATTTGAAAAACAAAAGCAAACCAAACAAAAACCAAACAAAAACAACAAACCAGACATCAAGAACATGTTTTCTTCCCATCAGGCATGATATTCATTGCTGATTACTGTACTATTCTCATCCAGCGCAGGTGACATAACGTACAGTCTAGGCTATGACAGCTATGAACAGATAACACTGCAATAGCTAGTTAATGATAGTTAATGATAGACTATAGTAGGATTCTTGAAGAAGGAAATACACTTGGATATCCATATCACTGTTAAGTGAATTGGCTATAATTAATACTATATAGGCAGCCTGAGAAAAAGTGCATGTTTATACTCTCCAAAAACATTTAAAGTAGAACAACAGTATACAATCAACAAATCTTAATAAACAGTTCATATTCAGTTAATATTCAGTTGAACTACCAAAACAGGTAAAATAGTGAACTTCATACAGTACGAAGTTCTCAAACATGAATATAACTAGAACTGTTCTCAAAGCCAATGCCTGTGACTTGAGTTCTTGTACTATTTTCAAACATGCTCTTAAAAGTGTGCCAAAATTTTTTGGACCATTATAAATGGGATATTAAAAATTGATACTAAATATCAGCTCATGATGCCAGTGATCTTGGTTTCATTCCTAAAAGGACAAATTAGGGAAAAAAAAGTGTTTGGAAAATGATATCGTGACTGGAGATTAACTGGAAGGTAATGCTGTTTGCCTTTTCGCAATGATTCCTCTTAGAGGGTTAGAATTTTTAATGTGTTCCTTGAAACATCCTTTAAAAAGCTCAGTATTGAGTAAAAGCTCAAACATGCAGACAAATACCTGAGGCTGTTCACTTGAATCAAGTTGCATGTACTCACCAATGTTTTTAGGAGTGGCTTTTTCATTAGGAACAGACTGAGATAGTGAATAGTATTGGCAGCTATGGGTTCTTGCTATTAATTTCTTGTGTTGAAGGTGATTTAGAATACTACAATGGCTGCACTGCTAGCCAGAACAGCATCCTGCCACTGCACACTGCCACTGCACACTCTCAAGAAACAAAACAACAAAAGCAATTTCAATAGCTCTGTAAAATCCATTCTGGAGGAGGTGACAAAATGAACACATTCGGTTAGAGGATTGTATGAAGCCATGGCTTGAAGTATTCGGTTTAAATATACTTATTCCTTGTTTCCCCTTTCATTGCTCATGATTGCTCAGGTACTCAATTTCTTTGACTTGCAATGGTGGCTACATTTTATCTTACTTCTTGCAAAAACTTAATGTATCTAACCATATCTTTCTTTTATCTTATGAAATATGCTTGTTCATATACAATGAAAAAATTGATTATCTGCTTTAAATCATGCTTCTGTTACATATAACCATATTTATAGTGAATACGATTACAATCAAATTGTTCTGATCCTTGCAAATCATATACACTCCTCCAAGGCTGTATGATAGAGCAGACAAGTAAGTTTAACTGTTCAAAATTGAGGAAACAAGATGCATTCCAGGATGTCATGGCACATATATTATCTGCTTGTTGTGTAGAAAATCATGTTATCTTTGAAAACTCACATCAATGCAACAATTAGAGCTGAGAAGGCATTTTCATTGTGCCCTGATTTCAGTTGTTTAAAGACACTTTAATTAGATTTTAGGGTGGAAACTCTCATGCTTTTTTAGTACACACAAAATATTTCAGAGGATTTTGGTAAAATTTCATTTTAGGTTATGACATTTTTGCAATGCTATTGTTGGGAGCCTCTCAGCAACCCAACTCTCAATAGAGTACTAATGAAATAGGTATGACAGGAGAAGAGATCTCTTCAGCCAGAAATGTGATTTTGTAGGCACAGATCAAAGTTTATTTACAGAACAATAGATTAAAAAGTCCGCTGTCTTTCAATGTAAATGCCAGCAATACTTAAACTGATATCAGAGTAATCTGAATAAGCCCTAAATTCATGGAACTTGGTTTTTGGTTTTTCATTTGCTCTGAAAATACCATAAGAGTTCCTAAGCATCTCTGATCTTCTAACCTTTCAGTTTATCAGTTTCCCCTTTTGAAATCAGTGTTTAGGTTTCTTAAGGTGTTGTTCATGTAGGCATAGCCTACAAAGCTATTCACCTAGGAATAGCCTGGAGCTATTCACCAGCTCCTCATGTAGATGCTTTCACTGCATGCCACAATCTGCTCCCTGTGATTCAATTTGCTCCTTTGGCAACTTACTTAAGCTAACCTCCAAAATGGGAGCTCTTGTTACAGAATAACAGTGTTCCTACAGAGAACCAATGTGCATTCATTGTACAAGAAATGTCTGCTTTAGTGTATTTAATGAAGAAAACCTCTATGACCTGGTTCTTGACAAATTTCCCCTGTGTATTACCTTCTTATCCAAAGCAGAAGCAGATTCATGATTTTTCTCTGCTATAACATGGCTTATACAAAGAATGCCTTTTAAACTACCAGAAGCCTATGCATATTGAGTGACAGAAGCACTAAGTCTACAACCCGTTTCTTTCTCCTTTGGTCTTTTGAAAGTATCACAATGCCTCTTTATTTGCTGACAAATTAATCTAAGCTATTTTGATTTGTATAGATTACATCTGAAGCCTATCTTGTTGTTATTTTTCAAAAGGTGGAGAAGTTATTATAAAATTAAGACTTGATAAAAAACTCGATCATGCCATCTTTTCATTGCTTCAAAACATTGATATGATCTTTTGCCAGCCATCAGGAATTGTTGGTCCTGAGTCCAAAAGCAAATTGATTTGTTGTCAGTACACTGCATGTACAGACATATCTGTTTTATCTGGAGAGTACAGAATCTGATTTTACTCTATTTTCCTTAGACTGGCTGCATTTCCAGAAAAAGAACAACAACAACAAAACAACACAACGACAAAAAACCCAACCCTTATGAACTCAGCACCCTGCCCAAATAATTGGACTCTCCTGGAGCAGTTGGTATATAATTTATACATGAAGAATAGGAATATCTCAGCAGTGCAGTAGTAATCAGTATTTCCACTGGGGCTGTGACTTAAAAATGTTGGGTTTTTATTTGTATACCCACATCCTTCCTTCATTTCTGCTACCAATGCTAATCAAAATGACAGTAATATTCAGAGCTTAGTTTTATATATATATATATTTTATATATATATATATATATATAATTATTAGTCATGGTCAATTTATTATGTGATACCTTTTAACTTCAATTTTCTCTCTTAGGTAATGACTCTACCCAAAAGGAAACCTCTGAAAGATATAAAATTTCTTCTGTCCCCATCTGCAGTAATTTTGAGCAGGATTTTGAGAAAACCAGTGCAAATGAGATCAGAATAACTTTCTATTTATACCTCTGAGTGTTTTGGTGTAGTTGAATAGATATAAAACCTGTTTTTACTGAGATTATCAATTCAAATTACAGTCAGGAATTCCCTTAGCAGTGGCACTGGAAAATTAGCCATAAACAGTCCTACATAAATGTCTCTGAAAATCCCTGGCACCACTTAGGTGCCTTCTATGTAGTTCACTATTCATGACTTGGATGATGTGCTAGCAATACTGAGGAAGAAAGCCCCCTCACAACATTTACACCGTGGTAGTTAAACTGTGGGCTTAGGTTATCAGAGCTTAAGTTTGACATTTATCTACATAGTGAGAGGAGGGAGGATATACTAAGTGTTTTTTATCCTAGCTATTTAGGTTCCTTATCATTCTCAGGAATAATGCTTGGAATCTTAATTTCTGCAGTAAGAGAATTTTGCAGCAGCACGTTCTGCTGTCATGTCTTCACAAATGGCTGAACGAAATTGTATTTTGATAATGCTTTCCTTGGCATGTTAGCATTGATTTAGTGTGTCAAAGCTGATTCAATGGCATAATGAATAGTAAAATGTGAGACACCAATCTATGAGAAAAAGTGATGTCAGATCACTTCAGTTTCATGTTTTATTTTGGATACTTGTATCAGAGGTAAAGATTTGTTTCCAAGGAGATGAGGATGAATTAAACCTGTCATTAAAATAAATGTAAAAATGCTTGACTGACACATTGATGGAGATTAGTGAAAAGATGAAATGCAGTCCATTAGATTTTTGGGAAAAAAAAAAAAAAAGAAGCTTTTAAATAAATAATTTCTAGCTGGAGGAGATCTAAGAAGAGGGGCTGTATGGGAGACAGTTAAAGAACAGGAAGAGGAGTAAGATTAAAGGGTTGATGAGGTGTGACTTATTTGATGAAACTGGTAAGAGCCAGAAGTAGAGATTTAGCTGTTCATGGCTGTGGAACCTATAATGTGGATGGGAATTACAAACTTATATGAGATGTGGAATTATTTTGTCTGCTGTATTTTAGGAAGATGGCAGAGAAGCAAGAGGGAAATTGCATCCAGAGAGTAGCATGGTAGAAAAGAGCTGCTACTGATCCCACTGTTAAAACTGAGAGAAGTGAAATTGCTATGATTTGATGAATTAATTGAGAGGATTTCCAAGAACAATGGAACAACTAAACTATGCTGTTGGAACACGTGGGCTGTTGCAGTGTTTCACCCACACATACACAAAAAAAAAAAAAAAAAAAAAGAAGAAAAGACTGAACAGTGTGGCATGGAAAACCAGAGCTCAGACATGATGCAGGATAAGTTGCTGGAACAAAAAATCCTTTTTTTTTGGATCTGCTGGAGTGCAGAGCAAAATATCCTTTCTCAAATCTGTTCACAACATAAAATGGAACTGAGCTATGGAAACAAGATAGAAATGATCATTGAAACAAGTTTAACTGTGTAAGGGGACACTGGTTATAATACATTATTTTACGAGAAAATGGATAGAATAAGCTGTAGTACTTTCACTGGCCAGGATCTCCAAATGCCCTCTTGCTGCAGGGAACAGAACACCGACTGTCAAAAGCTCTGTGACTTCCTCAGTCTGACCAAACCATATGAATCTGTCCCCACAGACTTTTACAGTCAGGTCTTTCTTATTTTGTCTTTAACTGAATATCTGAATTCTTCTTTGCTGGAACCCATTGCTAATGGTTTAGAAGAAAAAGCTCAGTGTTAGCCATCTTCTTGTGAGATAAGCTTCCAAGAAATCCAGTTTCAATAAAAGATGGTAGCATATAAGCACATTAGATTGGGATCTTTACTCATTCCAGTTACATTCCAGTGATATTTGTAGTTTTAATAAAGCTATTATCATGGTAAGCAGATGTAGTTAGTATGCAAATGTATGTGGAATCTGCTACTTTACCTGACTGAAAAATTCCAAAAAAGCTTTGAGGAAAAATCCTTTATATCTGAAAAACTTAGCAGAAAAAAAAAAATAAAAATAATCGTTTTTGTTTTATTGACCTAAATGAATATTTTAATCTGAGTTGAAAAACATTTTTAATCAACATAGTTTTTCTAATTATTTTTTTCTTACTGTCACTGCTACACTACATCTATTTCCCAAAACCTTTCAAAGTCTGACGTTATATAGAGATTTTAAAGGCATGATGCAACAAAGAAACTTAAGTACATGCAATACTTGTTCTAATGTTTCATTTATTAGGGTTATAAATAAATTACTTTTGATTCAGTGACTAGCCTTCCTTATTTTTAACACTAATGCTGTGGTCTTCATATTTATTTACAACTGTGTTTTTTTATTTCAAAAGAATAAGGTCAGTTTTAGAGAGCTGATGTGCATGTTACCTCACTGAGTTAATAGGTGGAGAGAGACCTATCCATATTGTAGCTGTGCTTCCATTGTTTCTGAAAACATTATGGATCAATTTCAATTAAATTTTCAATTTCATTTGTATTCACATGCCCTAAAAATTGAAACATAGAAGACAAAGAAATGTCCATCATTCATTCTGATTGATGGTCTCTCAAGGTGCAATTCTCAGGAGCACTTGCTTTGCTCTATTCCCATTGCAACTATTACAAAAATTGCAAAAAAAGAAAAAGGACAAAGCTTAGAGATAACCCAGATGTGTGTTCTTAGCCCAGCTTTTGACTAACTTGTTAGAATATGCAATTGTGCCTTTTCTAAAAGAGGTACATTGCTTGAAACTGGTAACTAAATTACTTTTACATCTTTTAGACCTTACTAAGATCTTTCAAAACTGTCACTTAGGAACTTTTTTCCTACAGTGGTAGACTTCCAGGTTTATCCCACTTAAACTTGTTTTGAGCTTCCTTTCTTAAGTTTCTTTCATGGTAAATGAAACAACATTGGGGAAAAAATATTTTTAACAATGTTTAGCTGTTTCCCCAAGGCTAGGAGACAAATCTGAAGAAACTAAGCATACATCTATATATCAGAGTGCTGTCATGCATCCCTGGTAACTTGAGTATCTGAAGCATTATATCTATGTCAGTTTGAAGTGGTATCCAGGCTAATTTATCATATGTTAGTTCTCATAACTCTGCAAACTCATCAGCATTAATTTATGTGTCTTGAGATGGCACAGCATTTTGTCATGCAGACATAGTTCTCAGATATACGGGAAAAAGATCTACCTAAAATTCTCTGTTTATTATCAGAAGTGAACATAGAAAAAGTTTCTTGCAAAGAACAATTGCTGGACTGGAAAGAGTGTATTTGTTCATGTTTAAAGCAGAACAGTCACTTCATAATGCTGAAAAAAATCCACCACCACACAAAACAAATAGAGAAATGTGAATCTCTTATTTCAATGCATTTTCTTGCATGAGCAAGACCAGACTGTAGTAAAAACACCACCAATAACAAAGCAACAACAACAACAAAAAACACAGAAACCATGTAATTACTTTCTCAAATATTAAACGAAATATCCAACCACCATCTAACAGTCCAAACATAAAAAAAATTTTGCAGGATGACAAAGAATGTATGTAAGGAAATAAGTGAATGCTGTTCCGTGTATGTGTGTGTGTGTGTTTTTGGGGAGGCTCAGATTATTCTCTGATGCTTTCTGTGCACACCTCAGAGATTTTCAGCACAGCTCAGAAGTTTTTCTCTCACTTGCTATTTTTTTCCTGTGCTTCAAACTCAGTTTGTCAAGGGTGGCTTTATATTTAATCCATTAACTGATGTATTCACATAATTACTTCTCCTATATATTAAACTCCTTGGATGATATTACACTTTTTAGAAATGGACAATATTTAGTTTGAGGGAATTGTAATTTTGTGTATTTAAAAATGTGCTGATTGCTAAAGCCAGACATGTTCTCAAGTGAAAGGCTTCAGCCTTTGCTTAGCAGGGTAGGCACTGGAGTCTTGCCAGCATGGCTTCATAAAACTTCTTGCCTTTGAGCGTAAAGAGTAAATTCTCTCCACTTGCTCACAGGGTTGAGTTGATTTTTTTCAGCTTCTTTCTTTGTTGACAAAGAAAAGCAAATCTACACTGGTGCAAGCAAAATACCAGCTTCTGAATGCTTATGCTAGTCAAATAGCTCTGTAAGACTTTTAAAATATTTAAATTACATGTAAATGTGCACCTCCACGATATTGCACAGAGGGCCAGTAACCTCTTTTATTAGTTTTCTTCTGCTTTGACTCTGGGGGTGAAGATATCTATCCAAAGATAGGCAATGACCAGAGGTGATGCAATCTAATTAACTTTGGATTGCAGGGCAAAGAGCTTTGAGAGAACAGAAGCTTCCCAGCACCTCCAAAAACAAAACTGATGCAGAGGTTCACATTAACAAAGACAGAAGATCAGAGAGAGGAAGGGCACAGTTACAGTTGGTCAGTGACAGATGTCAAGAATAGATGGGATGTTTCTGCTGTGTCCTCTTTTTGTCTGTTCATGGACTATCATCACTCTCAATACAGCTAAATTTCCCACTGTCAAATATCTGGTTTCCTTAAGGAAGGCTTGCCTGAGAAGTCAGTATGTTGCCATATTCATGGAACTGGTAAGTGTTCATTTTTTTGATAAAACTTTGAATGTTAATAAATCAAATTCTAAAAAAAAAAAAAAAAAAAAAAAAAAAAAAAAAAAAAAGCAACAATTTCATGAGTGCATCTTTATTTTCCTTTCTTCACCACACTGTTTTATTTCAAGAAGCTACTTTTGTGCATTTTTTTGCATGCCACAGAATTTATGAATAGTGACTTGTCCAGAAGTAAGGAGACCTTTATTTCCTTGCTTTTGGGGGAGTGAGTTGTCTTCCCTTTCATTCTAAATGCACACAGAATCCTCTGGGCTGGCAACTCTGCAGGCTTTCCTACCACATCCTGCACATTCTGGAGCATCAAGACAAATGAGAATGACTGAATAAAGCCACAAGTACCCTTTGGAGGGTTTTAGGATGCTGTGTTAATGGGAAGGAGGTGAGTAGAAAGCAATGAGAAGAAACATTACCTTACTGTCAGAGACACGAAAGCCAAGTGTCCCCAGAGAATCATTCTGTTGTGCAGGTCAGAGACGGCTGAAGCTGGAGGCACATTGCCCTCTTGTTCCAAAGGCTTCTGCAGCTTGCATAGCTGATGCTGCAGGTTTCTAGTTTGGTTAAAAACTGTTCCTGCTTGCTCCACTAGCTCTGTGCCACATAGGTGCAAGCTGCACCTTCTCTAATGTTCTGTTATTAAAAAAAAAAAAAAAAAAAAAAAAAAAAAAGCCTGCTCAGTAAACAGGTAAATCTATTATTGGAAATAGTTGTCTAGGTTGATTCCGAGTCTCACTGATATTCTTGGTGACTCAGAGTGGACCAGTAACAGCAATGACAGCCTACTGTCCTACTTGACACAGAAACCTAACAGTTTGATGATTTTGTCAAATTTGCTTTTCCATGCCCATACACTTAACTGCAAAAGTGAAATTTGAGGCTACACTCCTATGGTGCCCACCTTTACTTTGCCCAGGGTTGGTTTTTCCCTCTTTCTGGAAATAATTACTCATAAAGCAACTGCAAACTGCTGCCAGCTCAGTGTGATAATGTGCACAGCAGCAAACCATCAAATACTCATATCAAAGGAGGTAATGAGAACAAGCTGAGTAATTGGACTGACCTGAGTAGAAAGAATCTAGTAAAATTTTGAAATGCCATTTCCATTTGCTGTAACTCTATATCATGCTCACCAGCATTCCTTCTGCAATTGGATTTTATTCAGTGTAATTGCTAGGGGGCATCCAGACTTACTAGTGAGGTAAGCATTTGTGACAGTGTTAGAGAATGTGATAATGGTAATGATCATCTATAAATGGAAAGTCAGACATCGGTTGTAATGATCTAAAGATTTTAAGTAAGAATCAGAAATAAAGCATTTCTGATATATTAGAAGAATTTGTAAGATAGAGATTAAAATCTACGGATTTCATCACAAAACCAGTGGTTGTATACAGAAATCATACACTGAGTTGGTAGAGATTGTTCCTGAATTTAGCAGCAATGAGCTGTCTGTTGAACAAACAAGTTAACTATGTTTTTTCTCTGTTATCTCTTGTTGATCTGCCTTTATTGTCTCACTAAATGGCATTTTAACAACCTTAACTGTTGCATGCTACATTCCCAAATCTGTTGCTGACAAATGAAAAGCAAAGAAATACAAAAAAAGAAAGGGCATGGCAAGAGAAAAACAAAGAATTAAAAGAACAGGAATCAAAAAGAATGTAGAAAGGCCATGATAAAAATCGAGAGATGTAAGTAAGAAGCAAATCTAATTTCAGAAAGAATAGTCATATTGCTGAAATCTCCCAATTAGGAATGCATGAGGCTGATGTATGTAGCTTAGAGAAATAATCTGAAATTTAGGAGCTGTTGTTCAATACGCGTAACCATAAGAGGAATTCCTTAGGGTTTCAGTACAAACTGCATTCCCCAATCTGCCTGAGTAACTATCAAAAGGTGCTGCACCTCTGTAATTCAAACCAGCTGAATTTCCACTGGGAAAAGACCATGGAGTAGGGGTGACACTGAAAACTTCAGGTCCTGAAGAGCTCACCACTTAGAGGCTTGGCAGTGGGCTGAGCCCAGGCAGCTACTGAGTGCAGCTCCCACCCTTTGTTTCTGGATGTTTGTTGTTGTTGTTATAGGTAAAGTTGTCTAACCAATGAAAAGTTGTTTTGAAAAGGACTGCTGTGGGGAAAAGGGTATAAGAGGGAAGCCTGTCCTCAAGAGAAAAAAAAAGGCAACACGATGAAGTTATGTCATGAATAAAGAAGCAGGAAAGAGGAATGAAAAGGAACAGGCTGGCAGAACAGAGACCAGGACGGGAACGGGCACATTGATTGCCTCATGAAGATAGGTTTGGCCAGACTCAGCAAACTGCTCAGTGCTCATACAGAAAGTTGCTGGAAAAGGGTGCACCGGAGCTGCGAAGAAGCTGAAGCTGAGAGAAGCGGAGCCATGCACACGGCTGCCCTCGCTGGTAAGCAGTTGCACATTATGGGGAATCATATGTCCTTAGGAACAAAGACTGTCCTGGTAACCTTACAGCTTATTCTCCTTCTTAACAATCGGACAGTTTATGATTCTGAAACACGGAACCAAATTGAGGTCAAGGTGTGGGACTCTGCAACTAAAAATGAGAAGGTTGCAGTGGGATTGCTCAGCACCTGGCGAGCAGTCTCTGAGGCCTTAAAAAGCCATGTGGGGCCACAGTCAGAAACGTGTGGTTTGCCAGACAGTGAGGGAGCTGCGGGCTCCTTTACTGATCTGACTGCTACACCATGGGCCCCTCTGCTGCCACAGCCATTGAAGGCTTTTGCTGTTACGCCTCCTGGTGACCTGGACGTGCCTTTTGACCCAGGCCTTACTGGCCTTGAAAAGGAGGTGGATATGTTTTCCTTCGATCCGGGAAGAATGGGATACATAAGGCCTGAAGACCAAGTTGCTCGACAACTTAAAGCGAGACATATTGTTCAAAAGGAATGGAAAATGGAGACTTGTTTGTAATCGAGAAAAGGAATGGAAAATGGAGACTGTTAAGTCATGGAACTTAAAGGATTGTTTGTTACCTTTTTTGATTGTACGTATGTATAGGCGTGCTCGGGTTTAGTATGTAAAGCCATGTTCTATATATTTAGAATGTTTGATGTTCGTGTGTGCGTGTTGGTGGAGCGTAGACTCCCCACACACCCAGCGCTGTTTACTTGCCTTTTATACCTTTTATGAATATTCCTCTTATGAATATTACTAAATTCAGATTGAGTTGAGACTTCATTTATAACAGCTTCATAGGCCTAATTAGCAAATGCTGATACAGTGCTTAAAAACACATAAAGCTGGTACCTTGTACAAGCTGATCACTGTTTTATTCTTGCATGTAAGAATTCACTTCAGATTTCAGAGGGCAGATCTGTGTAGCTCTAGGCAAAATGGAAAACATCTGCCCCACAAACATTTGTAGTCAGCCATAAAATGACAGTCAAATGATGTTTAGCTGCCTGTACTACCTTTGTCATGGCAGCCATACATATCTTATTCTGTAAGCTAGATCAAATATATATACTGAACTGCTTCAGACTGACTTCCACTCTCTCGTTTTCATGGATACATGAAGTACAGGAAATGGCTCCTGCACTTTCTTTTCAAATTCATGTTCTCTGCAGTAGAAGTGAGATTTTCTTAAAGGAAAAGAAAGGAACATCTGAACCCAGATTTATCCTCCTGTTTCATGAGTGAGAGTGGAAAACACTGAGAAACATAAATAACAAGGCAGGGTGCTGGAGGGAATGAAGCTCTCAAATATACAAGCTCAGAAAGAAATTAAATTCACAGACACTGCCTAAAAGGGGACAAGACTGCGAGTAATAGTTGTGAGGCTTCTTGATAGTTATCGGGGGGGGGGGGGGGGGGGGGAGCCATAAAAGAGTGGGGAAAGGACATATTACAACAAGACAATATCACTGTTTTAAAGAAACTAATTGGAAAACTCAAAACAACTTGGATGGTATTGCAAAAGAAGAGAGGGGCCTGAGGCACAACATTCAGTTTTGATCTAAAATCTCTCTTTTCATGCCTGCTTCCCAAAAAGGCAGTTCAGGAAGTGAATTCATCATTTGTATTATTTCTATCTATGTATTTTATCTAAAATGTTGTTTCTAAACATCTTCAGAGATATCACATATAAGGTTTGTTTATTTGCAGGCAGAATTATAAATGAAAGTTGAATTTCAAAGTTAATTAGATAAATCTTGTATATTAAATAATATCTTTCTCATAGCAAAGACTGAGAGAATGATAGGGATACTGAGAACCACCAGCAACTATCCCAGAACAACTATTGTAAATACTGAAAACTTCATATATAGCATAACTTAAGACAGGCAACTTAATAAATATATAAATGAAATAAAACTCTTGCATATTTCAGGCAAAATATTCCAAACCTGCTAAAACCCAAGATTATAAAAGAAGATGGACGTAGGCAACATTTAACTCCAAAATGTCCAATTTTCATTTAACATATACAGGGAAATCTAAGCACTCTAAAAGGAAGTTTATGCAAACTGGCCTCAAAACCCCAATAGGAAATGCTGAGAAGGTTATGTCCATATGTGTGTTGGACCTAAACTGAATCTAGATGCTGTGAATCCTGAAGTGGATTATGTTTTTTCTTGCAGAAATATGTTCTTCTAATATAAAATTTAAAGTCCCTAATTTGCAGAAACTGAATATCTTCCCAAGAGCTGAGAATCATTGTAGACCAACTCTGGAATGGTGCGAAATTTTTAATCTAAAGTAAATACCGAGGACCACAGAATACTATCATTAAAAGGGGCACAGAAAAAAAAGGATAAAAATCCCACTGAAGAAAAGTCTTGCACTACCTCTTTGCTGTATATGGGCCAGCGTATGTGTATATGGACCCTGGTGTAAAAATCCTTTGGGTGGAAGAAACTGATGAGGATTTAGGTGGTGGGAAAAAAGGTCTGTAGCAGGTTATTAAGCTGACAAATTAGAACAGGCTAAGAAACCCCCTGACCTGAAAACAATCAAAGGACAAGGGAGCATTAGTCTCCATTAGGGATTTGTTTATAGTTGTTTTTGGGAACAGAATACTTAATGAGATGAACCCTTGAGCTAAACCAATAATGATATTCTCATGTTATTGAAAGAGATTTGAAAAAGAACAACAAGATTACATTGCATACATTGACAAGAATCAAACTCTGGGATGCCATCCTTGCAGAGGAACTGACTCTTGCACTCAGTGACAGATGGCAGGAAAGGATTTGTCCTTCCTAGACTCTGCTGAAGACCTTCTGCAATGTAAGGAGTGTTTGACTTGAGGGAGAGTAGGCAAAAACCAGGTAAAGAAGAGGGTGATAGGAAATGTAGATGTATCTGGAGTCTTTGTTTGTCTTTCTGCTGATCCCTTTTCCTTGTGGAAGTATTCTTTTCCACAATAAAGGAAGTAGAAATAGGATTAATATGTTGGGCTTACGTGATTCGGAACTTGAGTAATTCATAATTAAACACATTTTTCTGTCAAAATGTTATAGCTACTTCATCAGAAAATTACTTAACTCCAGCAGGTGGACCTTAACTGAACTTACTTCATGCAGAGACCTCTTGTACTATTTTTTACTTGGGACTGGATAATAGAATCAAAGTTTCTTGCTCATTTTGTTTTGTGTTCAGGTTTTGGATGGTTTGAAGTCCCTCAGATCTCTCTTCTGTTCCCAGGACTGCTTCAGCTCTTGCTAAACCATAAATAGATTTTTTTCTGAAGATGAAATCCAGGCTTTCATTCAATATGCCTGTAGCAGAAGGGCTAGAATTCATTCTTACGTCAAATAGGCAGGCTTGCATATGATCACTTAGTTACAAACATCTGAAGTGTTTGTAACACCTGGAAGAAATCTGTACATTTAGGAAACGTGAACAAGGTTTCTTGTTCGAAAATGGTTTATTTTAGGGCAGAACTTTGATCATTTATTGTTGTTGTTTACAAAATTTCAGTTAGAATATTCATCCTGCCTGTAAGGCTAAGAGCTTTAGGAGATGATTTGCATTGGTCCTTTTATATCTATTTATTTATTTAGACTTTCCTCCTGAAGGAATCCGCAAGACAGGAAATAATGTGTTTCTTCATGAAGCAGAAAACATAGTGGATTAACAAGTGAAATGTCATTTGTTATCAATTGCACCTACAATCTACTTTTGCCTCTCAGTGGCATGAAATATAATCCTTTATCTTTATTTCTTCATGAACTTTAATTCTTTATCTGCTCCAGTCAAGTTTAATTTATTAAATGTGAGAAACTACACCGTCTACAAGATACTAAATCAGGTTTTGATTTTTAATTGTTGAACTCATTTTAACTGGTGGTATATTATCTTGTGTAATGCTTTTTTTTGGGGAAAAAAATAGTGGTGTTCCAAATTGCCATAACAACAGGCTCCACTCCTTAAAACAAGATAAGCTGTGTGTCAAAGTACAGCTGTTGCCATGGTAACTGGTTGCATAGTTAAAGTGCAGCAGCCTGGTTTAATCAGTCAAATTGTCCCTTTTTCAAAAAAAAACAAAAAACAACAACTGCATAGGCATTCTTCTACCAGAAATAGCAAAAGAGAGGAATATGTAGAGGAAATAAAGAAATAGAATCACCCCTTTACCAAGTGATACCTTTTGACTCTGAACTTGCTCTGTTTCTTTCTTGCAAACGTGCAAATGCTGGATGCAGTCTTTTGTCTGAGGATTCTCAGAAATTCCTCTCAGCTATTCATGGTAGGCTTCCCCTGAACAGGTTAATAAGATATTAGCATCTAAGCATGTAGTTGTGAGTTCATAAGATCACCTAGTGACAATTATACATATTTATAACCTCTGTGTTTGGGAAGACTCAAAAAATGGCAGCTGAACTTAAATCAATCCCTTAAATCAATATCTGCCATTTCTACGAACCCCATGATTAGATGGTCAAAGCTAAATAAGCTGTTTCATCCTTTTGTCCTTTTTTTTTTTTTTTTTTTCTTTTTTTTAAAGAAAATGTTTATGTACTGAAAAATAGATTGTTTGTCTCTGGAAGAGAAGAGTTATGATGCATAAGTGTATTGTACCATGCTTAGCTGCATTGTGTCATGTCAGATTCCTGTACTTTTGGCCATGAAAGTCAATGAACCATAAAGAAAGTGACATTTAAGCCTCAGAAGAATGCTAAAAAACATAGCAAAAGCCATAGCATTTCAAAGGCTATACAATCACTATGCAGTTCTTCTGAGATATTACTTGATATGAAAGTAGGTGAATAGGGTGCATTACCTGTACACTGCTATTGTACAAATACTACCTCCTGATGTGTCTGAGAAGTGTCATTAGTTTACCTTTCCTAATAGGGATTTTGAGTGAGGGAGTCCAGCTCTCACTCCCAGAGGTGTAGTTGCCTGTCCTATTTCTTTTGAAGCCTAGAGAAAAAAGTGTTGCATACAGAATAAGACAAATTCTGCAGATTAGGAATGGCTTCCTTCTCCTCATGAAGTGACAGTTGGTGCTGGATTAGGAATTGCAGCAGAACTCTTGGCATGCAAATGGATTTGAAGACCAAAATTCATAATTTTAATAGACAAACAGAGTATCACAGATGTCTTACTGCTTTTTGAGGAAAATATATACATAAAAAAAACAACTATGAATTTTAAAGCATTAAATTCTGTTTTGTATTCCCCACAGAGAAAATACATACTGTTTCTGTTGTGCTACCAGCTCTATTATGCCTTATTGAAACAGAAAAAAACAGGTTTTCAGGCTTTGCTTCTTCCTGATGCAGAATCTCTGTGTAAGGTGGTATATATCCTGAAGGAAAAGAGTGAAATCTTCCTTGAAAAGCTGCCAAAAAGTCATTAATTTCTAACACAGAACAAATGCAAAACACAACAAATATGAGTCCAGAAAATGTTTGGTTGTACTTCACACTTGCATATCTCATTGCTACTGTGTTATTGTTATTTAAGGCTGACATCATAACTGAGATTTTCAGAAATTAAATATAGCTATCTGCTCTAAGTGGCTGTCAGAACATTTTTTCCTGCTCATGCTGATAAGCCTCCCTTTCTGCCACTTTTATAGCGCTACTGAGACATTGTTTTATTATTGATATATTATGGAAATTGGTTATGCTAGCAGGACAAAAACAAATTCAAAATATCAGAGTTAATCATCAGTTTATGATCAACTCTAAGGCCACTGAAACTTTTATATTTTTAAGGGTCACCTCACATGATTAGTTCTAAAATATAAGTAACTTACTTTGCGCTATAACTAGACGTCAAGCTTCAAAGGTGTTTGAGATACATAGTCTGGAATCTTTTTCCCCCAACTACAAAAAGTATTCTTCTATTTGTTTTCTTGAGTGACCACGAGCTTTAGTGTATGAAAGAATCACAGCGTTGTCTGTCACACCATAGCAGATGTTAGGGCCTGTGGTTTAGCCATTGTGTTGACGGAGAAACTGGACAAAAAGTCAAACTTTTTTTTTTTTTTTTTGGAAGGGCAAGATATCTACAGCAGCCTGCAAACTGAAGTATTGAACTGAAGCAGTCACCACGGTGTGAAAATAGCTGCTCTTAAGAATCCCAATCCCAAACACTCGTTCTCCACTGCAGGAAGCAGATGGCTTCCGAAAGCCTACATTGAGGATATTTTTATACTGCAGCCAAACTACAAGTACAGCTCACGAAGACAAGAAATGAATCTGTGGTAATGCAGAGCTCAGTGCAGGCTCCAGACTGTGGGAGGGAGCCTTGGTAAGGATGCACACAGGTATTTTATCTTGACCTCTATGCCACAGATAATTTGCCTGAATGAAGCTGAATGTTACCCCATGCTATCCTTGTATTAATCCTGAACCAGAAATTTGAAACAAGTTTGGAAGCATTGAAACAAGTAGAGGCATGCTTTAGCTGCAGTGTAAATACATCTTGAGATGAAAAACAAACTTGGCATAGCATTGCCAAACAGAAAGAAGGACCACATTACAGACCTTTTTTTTTTTCTTCTTTTTTTTTCAGACTAAGTGCTGCTCAGGTGCACCTATTTTTAAACTATGAGTAAAGGACAAAACTCTTTGGCATGCCACCTCTAAACATATATGTGGAAGGCAACTTAGAAATAAGATTCAGCCTCTACAGCCTGCAAGAAGCCAGGCAAAAAGGCTGCCCCATGCTGAGCAGCAAGACACGCTTCCAAAGACTCAGAGGAAGACGTGTTCTTAGGAAGGGTGTCCTCCAGAACTGCCTACTGCTAAACTGAGTGCCTAAATGGTTCATTTAGTCTGGACATCTAACGTGGATGGTGCCAGTCAAGGGAAGGCATCTCACACCTAGATGGGTGCTGTGGAGTGATGTTAATTATATCATGTTGTGAGACTGTCCTCTCCAGAGTTGCAGGCACCAGGGGCCAGGACCAGCCTTGAACCCCCATGGTAGCCAGGGAAGGCACAGAGCCTGCTCAGGCTGGCAGCCATGGAGAGAGGCTGCCCCACAGCCTGGCAGGAGGCCACAGACAGTGCCAACCCCCAGGCCTTGAACACATGCAATGTGAGGTGTCCGTCTCTGAGAGGGGAGACCTGCTGTTCAGCTTTGCAGATGAGAAAATGAATCTCATAGTTAAAATTTAGGCTGGGAGGAGCCTCTGTGGGCACAATCCTCCAGGGCAGCTGCCTGGCACCGTGAGGCAGCTTCAGTGAGGCAGCAGCCTAGCTGGGAGGACATGGAGAGCAGGGCTGGGAACCCAGGCACCTCAGCAGCAGGGGCGCTAGGCCAAGTCAGGGGCTGTGCCCTCCTGTCTTGATCGTTGCCCACATTATTTTGTTCCTGGCACTTTCCTGTTATTTATGTGTTTACACTATTCATGGTTTAAATGACAAAGATTAAATAGTGTAACACTTTAGTCTGACATTAAGTGTATGCTATTCTTTCCATATCTGTATGTTGAAGGAGCATTTTTGTAATAACAGTATGAACATAATCTCATCTTCTTAACAGAGGGATTTTTTTTCTGGTGTGATCAGAAATACATATTTGGCCTGAATGTTAATATTTATATTTCAGTAAAATACATTCGTACTGAGATGAAAGGGCCGTTGTGGTTAGCGTTCTGTTCAAATCTCAATTAGCAGCTGAGCTTTGAAAAAATAATAATGAAAAAAAAAAGGGAGGATCCTATTAATGTCTATAAATATGTGAAGGGTAGGTTGTAAAGAGGACAGAACCAGTCCCTTTTCAGTGGTGCCCAGCACCAGAACAAGAGGCTCTGGGCACAAACGGGAATGGAAGAGGTTCCCTCTGAACACCAGGCAGAACTTCTGTACTGTCCAGGCGACTGAGCACTGGCACAGGCTGCCTAGAGTGGTGGTGGAGTCTCCTCCTTGGAGATCCTCAAAAGCCACCTGGATGTGGTCCTGGGCACCCTGCTTTTATGGGGCCCAGGGATTTGGACCAGATGGACCCAGAGGTCCCTTCCAGCCTCAACCATTCTGGATTCTGTGAAATCCAGCCTTCATAGCAAATTCTCTTGTGCTAAGGGCAGAAACAACTGCAAGAGATGTTGTGTCTCCCAGTCTCTTGGATCAATTTTACTAACACCAGTCTTGTCTGCTTCTCCTAAGGTGCCTGCTGTCTGAGGGCTGGCTTCCAGCTATGTCTGCTAGTTTTATCTGGAGCTTATTCTTTGCCATTTTACCAAACAGTAGCCACAGCTGAGCAGGTGGGATGTGACCTATCCTTGTTGGGGTCTTCTTGGGGTGTTCCTCCTATTGTAAATTCCAGTCCAAACAGGGCCTGTGTTACCTAGAGTGGCTAATATTGATATGCATATGAAAGTGCTTTTCTACTCTACTAATACACCACCGTACGATACAATAGCATTTTGTTGGCTTTTTTTTTTTTTTTTCTTTAAACCTCTGCAGCAATGTTCAAATCTCTGACTTTAATGCAAAGCCATTTGTTTGGGATGAGCACGAGATAACAATCTTTCACTTTAATCTGCTGCCTTATTCGCTCTTTCTGTAGGTATTGCAGGCACCCTCTCACAGCAGGCATACTTTCATCTTCTCACAATTACTAGTAGCAGCCAGACACAAAAAGCAAGTGTCAGTCTCAACTTAAATAATTGGTATGGCTTGTACATATGCTGCTCAGCACCCTTCTCTTCACAAAGCTAAAGACATCGCTACAGGTGAAGAAGGATTTTGTATCTCCCAGGCACAAAGTTGATCTGCATATAAGGAGGAGCTTGGGTGTTCGTAATGGCAGGCCTAGCTAAGTCAATAAAGAAAATAAAATAGAAATCTATTCTGCGCTCCCAAATTCACTTCAAATTCGTGGTCTCCCGAAGGCAGACAGCACCATTTGTTCTGAGTAAGACACTCTGCTAGCTCGATGAATACATGCCATTAAATCTGGCATGCAGTGTTTAACATCACTACAATTGCAGAATATATTCAGCTGCAGTATTTTTCCTCCTCCTCTTCTGCTCTTTCCCTTGGGCATTAATTAAATACAGCATTCACAAGCATAACCCCTTTAGGAATGATTGTTCTTTATATATTACAAATCTCAAGCTGTGAATGCATGGGATAGTTATATTAATTTCTAATCACCATTTTTAACAGGGAGCAGCTGGGCTGTATCTAGCCAGCAATAGATATCTGTAGGAATTTAAATACTTTTGCCCATTAGTATGCAAATGCAGAACCAAATAGAATCTTATTGCTAGAATAGTGAATTTTAGTTTTTTGAAAATATATGAGTAACCATAAAGAAGTCAAAATTAGATCATACTCCTCCTAAAGACAATCATTTGTCATTTATATGTCATCTGAATGCCTCAGATGCTCATGCAAATGCATGTGAGAAGTTCATATGGTATAAAAAATAGATCCAAATGTGCCTGAAAAGCATATAAAAGGTAGGAAATCCATCAGAAATATATAACATCTCTGTTAGAATATGACTAGATTACAAACCCCAGAGAAAGAAGACATTCTACTTTCATAAAATGAGACTTTCAAAATTTTTTTATTGTATTGTATATATATATGCAATATAGATTGTATTTGCTATTGTATATTTTTATTCTCAAACTGAATTGACTTGTTTGTGCTTTCTTCGTTATTTTGCCTTCATTGGCGTTTGAAAGCACATTATTTATTTAGGAAAACGCATACTCCTTTATGTTAGTAATTTCTACTGCAATCAGTCCTTGACCTAGATTCCCGCAGTTCTCAGAAATTATGTTCCTGAAGTTGTTCAGAGACTCCATTTCATAAGAGATTGAGTTCTTGGAATGTGGTATTTAGTCAAAGCTCAGTGTGTGAATCAAAATTGGACAAAGCTCATATTGTTCTACTCTCAAAAGCCATTTTTAGTATGTTCAATAATTGCTTCACAGCTGGCTTTAATAAAACGGGTGTTGGAAAGGAGCCAGGCTCATGCAATATTTAAATACATGTTTAGCTAGAAAATAAAATGCATTACTGCAATCTGATTTTCAGAGATGTGAGACAGACATACCATGATTTTTTGTGCAGTAATAGAGAGCTCAATGAAGTATACATCCCTTATTATAAGCATGCAAATAACATAATGCAGTTGGAGTATTAAGAAAAACTCAGAATCTGGAAGCAAAATCTCAGAGCTAACTAGTAGTAGGGGTTCTTTTTGAGATCTTCAGAAAAAGAATGCATGTTATTATGTAAAGAGAGGAGGAAAATAAGAGCATTGTCTACCAACATCCTATCTCAGTATACAGAGGCAAAAAATATTTAAAATAAAATTCTAGTGCAAGGTAAAAATTTCAGTTCTCCTTTTCAGTGTTCTGACCAAATCAGGAGTGAGTAAGGTGCACAATCAGACTCAAAGGTGTTTGTGAGGTTCCAGGTCAAGACAAAAGCTGTTAGTGTGTTCTAAATAAACTAAGATCAAACACTAGGAAGCACTGTAAACATGACAGTTCAAAAGCAAGACAGATTGTAGTCAAAAACTGATCAAACATCAATTTCAGTGTATCTGTATCTACCATGTCCATAGGTAAGATTTCATGCCAAAGGACGAAACATTAGAAATGACTGGGGGAAAGGGTATCTGGAGAAGAGAATGAATTCACATCTGCAAATCAGGAACCATTTGATATGGAAATGCCAGAAGAAAAACTGTGGATTGACAGAAAGGTGAAAAAGGAAAGCAGAACTCTGGTTCTCAAAGTGTTGTTGAGAGGCTGATATGAATTGAATTAATTATTTTAGTCTACACACGTCCATTCATTTTTCAGCATCGTACCTAATACAAGTGAGCAAAATTGTAAAACAGTATATGTATCTTTGGTGTATATTTCAAGGACACATAAATTTGGTCACATTTGTAGCTAATGTAAAAGTTTGTACACGTAGGCTTCTTTTTTTTGCAGATGAGACTTAAGAAGCTGTACTGGTTAAGGGTAAATGATATTGAAATTCTTGGTTGTGGTATTGTTGGGAGTTCTTAACTGAGAACAGTATTTGTGAAATTTGCCATCCAGAGCATTAGATTGCTAGTAGTGCTATGCAAGTTCTCAAAGCATTTGTTAATATAATATATATTATATTATAATATAATATATTATATATTATATTATATATTATATATTATATAATATAATTTGTTAATATAACTTTTATTTGCATTTGTTGTGAAAGATGCAGTGTTCACATACACGAGGACCAAACTGCAGAGGATTTACTACCATGTGCAAGATCTACAAATTTGTTGGAAATTTGTTAACACGTTAGCTTGTAGAATTTACTACTTAACTGCTGGATCTTTAGTTAGACATTAACTTTTCACTTAAAAGCAGCACAGGATCCTCTCGCAAGTGGTGAGAAAGGCATTAGAAAAAACAAAGAATATGATGTTTTCAATGAAGAATTCTTTACCCTGGAATTTAACCCCCTTCTGCTCTTCTGTGAGATGACATGCATAGTAAAAAAAAAAAAAAAAGAATAAATTTTCTTATAATCATATGGATTTACTGAATGTGATATTTCGCAGACATGTATTGGCTTCAGCAAAATTTTCACTAGGAAGGATTTTCTAATCCTGATTCTTCTGGTAGCTGTCAATATTAGATAAAACAGAAAAAGAGTATGAGAGCAAAGAGAAAAGGAAAAAGATGGGCAAATTTGATAACATTGTTTTTCATATTTCAGCATACCATTGATACTGTATTAAAAATTATTAATTTTCATTTTAATACAGATCAAAATGTAAAAGCTCATAACTTGCCAGGGAACTGAAGACTTATCTTGCACAGAGCTTTAGTATTAACTAAATAGCTGATTTATTCAACTTTCTGTAGAGGGTAAAAGGAGCAGATTGCTATCAAGTAGTATAAAAGAATTATCATATTTAGGGTCAAATTACATGTGTAACTTATTCCTTGTGAAGTCATTGTAAAGACACAGTATGATGGACAGGAATGGTTTCAAAGGGAAATCATAGAATCATTCAGGTTGGAAAAGACCTCTAGTATCATCTAGTCCAACCTTTAACCTAGTAGCAAGGTCCACCACTAAACTATGCTACTAAGTTCAATATCTTGAAGACCTTTGGGAATGGTACTCAACCACTTCCCTGGGCAGCGTATTCCAGTGCGGCACAACCGTTTCATTAAAGAAATTTCTCCTAATATCCAACCTAAACCTCTGCTGGTACAACTTGAGGCCATTTCCCCTTTTCTTATCACTTGATGTTTGGCAGAAGTGCCTGATCCCCACCTCACTACAACCTGCTTTAAAGTAATTTAAGTAAAGTACAGTAAGGTCCCCCCTGAGCCTTCTTTTCTCCAAGCAGAACAATCCCAGCTCCTTCAGCTGCTCCTCATAAGACTTGTTCTCCAGACCCCTCACCAGCTTCATTGCCCTTCTCTGGACACACTCAAGCACCTCAATGTCTTTGTAGTGAGGCGCCCAAAACTGAATACAGTATTTGAGGTGTGGTGAACTGTGCCAACACCATTTAACTTTCAGTATTACTTACTCATCTATGTCTTAAAACGCCTTTTCTTAAACATGCTAATGACTTTGTATGAAATTTTGAAAAGCATCATATATTTTCGACTAGTACATTCCTTTTTTTTTTTTTATTTTTTTATTATTATTTTTTTTTGTAATGCATTTAATCTCAGTCCATTTCAACTGTCTGTTAATATTTTATTGATGCGGAGAAAGAGAACCTGTTAGAAAACTTCATTTCTGATGTAACTTTAATGAAGTCAATTGAGTTAAAGTACAGAAGAATTCTTACCCCTGGCTTAGTGAGACTAACTCAGTGCTCTCAGTCAGGATATAGT
Source organism: Aythya ferina (assembly GCF_964211825.1). Classification (NCBI taxonomy): domain Eukaryota; kingdom Metazoa; phylum Chordata; class Aves; order Anseriformes; family Anatidae; genus Aythya; species Aythya ferina. Next base: position 47,211,072 of record NC_140300.1, on the reverse strand, counting down.
AAATAACTGTATAGTGGTATAGCAGTTCTGGTTGAGCTGGACTTGATCACATCTGTTTTCCTTTGATGCTCAGAAACTATTGTGTGTAACTAGACCTCTCTATTACACATTCATATGCAGCACATCTGCATATAGATAACAGTTGCATTACTTTAAAAGGGATAAATAACAGATTTGGAATACAAAAAACAAGCTTACTGTGATTGTTTCTGAAAGGGCCAGATGAGCTTACTAATTATTAGTCCCTTACAGTGTAATTAATCTTTGTATTGCTATTCAGTCTTTCAAAGTAACTAATATATTACTTTGTCCAGTGTATATACCTGTAGATGACTCTTTCAAATACAATTGAATGAATTGAGCTCTGAAGTCAGAAGCTGACAATAAATCATTGTAATGAGGTTCCCTTCATTTGTCATAGAATAAGAATATAAATGGAAAAAAAAATTAACCCACATTTATATTTTGTTTAGTGGATACTGTATTTTTAAACATTCATCTGACATCCTGATGTCCATGCACAAGGATTAGGTGTTTTGCTTCTAATTTTCTAGTTGTCTCTGTGGGGTTCCTTAGAATGCCACATATAACCGAAAGATTAAAAAGCTTTTTTAATATCCAGATGCATGACTGTGCTTCACAAATTCTTAATCTAGGGTGAGGACTTAAGGTCTTTGTATGGCACCTAATGGCAACTGTTTAACCATTTACTAGTCCAAGGAATACAGGTCATCTGTTGAATAATGATGTGTTCTGAAGCACTGTTCTGTGTAAGCACAGTGATGCTTTTTAGTATGGCACCAGAGACTTAAACTTTTGTGATTACTTTCACCTTGTGGCTACATTCCCTACCTATATTTTAGTAAATCATCATGGTCCTGTGTGATTAGACAACTAAACAATTTTATACTCAATATATTGAAACCAAAGGATCTAACAAAGAAAATCTCATTTGGAGATACATGATGATGATGCAGTTATATATATGGCTTATAATCACATTAAAAATTAGTCATTGATATAAATGTAATATTATCTTCTACACAGATTTATCCTGAATAGAGACTAGTAATAAGAAGACTAATCTTCAGTACTGCCAAGTTTCTGGGGAGAAGTTGGATCTTTTTTCTGTTTCATATAAATAAATATTGAGCATAAGTTGTACATGTTCTATGTACATGTTCATAAGTTGTACAGTCTATGTTCTGTCTTCTATATATTTCCTGTTACTCAGTACATCTTCAGCTAGTTCAGAATGACAGTCTTTTTCAACCATTTGTTAGACTTCCAAACAAACATATGTGTTATTGCCATCTTATTTAAGAAGGAAATCTGCACAAAAATGCTCAGCGATATATTGGTATCTCCAAAAATGCTCCTTAAAAGTGTACTTTGCCAAGTAAGACTTGTTTAAAAAGTCCTTTATGTTCATTCTGTTTTGCATCTTTTAATATGCTCAGAAATACTGTATCAATTTCTAATTTAGTATTGTGAATAATTGCCTCACAAAAAGAAGAAGCTAGTCTTGGCATACCCCACTAGGTCAAGGTGTAAGTTGTGAAACCACAAATAAGTTATACATGTATGATTTTCTGAACTTCATGTCCTTGTAGTCTCTTCCATGCCTCTTTCCAAGTTTTACGTGCTAACAAATTGTTAGAGTAGCTGTGCAAAGATTATATGCAGAAAGTAAATAACTGCTATTTTGTGTGTTGAGAAATTAGAAAAGTAAGAAAACACCAAATAAACCAAGTTATCTATTAATACATAAATGGTCAGGCCAAGTTTTCACAGGCATATTGGGACAACTAGGTAAATGCATGCTATGAAGAGTTTCTAAAACTGTGTTATTTATGTGGCAGATATAAATGATCACTTGAGAGCCATTAAGGTATATTATGTAAACAAGCATTGAGGGGCTTTTGAAAATTGTAATTATGATAGTGCATTAGCTCTAAATTGATTTTCCAGAAATGCTTTATGAGACATTTGTTAATAGCACTGTTAAGGTAAACCTCTGAACTAAAACATTCTACTTTTATATCACTAACATATTTAAAACAAACCGGAAGGATAATCTCCTCTAAAGTATTTCTCACTTTAGGTTTGGCTCCTGACACAGCACTTTCTTCATCTGGTTACTCAGTGGGTGGGGGGAAAAAAAGGTGTCAAAACAAAGCTCTAACATTGACATTGAACGGCTGTTACAACAGGAGCCTTAAAGGTTTTCCTTCCTTGTTTGCCAGGTCCTCCAGGGGAATAAGTAAACACATTTCATTTTTTATTGATAATCCTGGATCTTGGGGAAGAGATATGTTTGATATTTTAACCTCTTCCATCTCCAGTATAATCTCCTTCAGGCAGAGGGGTCTGAATTGGGTTGTCTCCATGGAAAAAAAAATTCCTATAAGCCAAAACCTGATCATTAGTGCCTTATGCAGAGCAGTGGGCTTGGAAGGTGGCACATGATAGTTTGGTTCCTGATACAGCTGGTAAATAAATTTAAACTGGGCCTTCTAATTTCTTTCCAAGTAAAACAAGCTAGTATGGAATATTTACATGCTAATATTGATAGGTCTCACTGAGAGGAAATTAAAATGAGGCCTGAAGATAGAGAAATCCCAGAAGTACAGATACAGTAAATATAGACAGCACAAGAAATCGCTAAATGGAAATATACGAAAGTTCACCGAAGCTATTCTGATCATATCAGAGGGATACCGTGTCAAACTCTGCTGTAGTGGAAATTTGTCTTTTGTCCAAAAGCAGAAGACTGTCATGTATCATCTGTTTTATGTGCTTTACTCAGCTTCAATCACATTTGGATTTGGGGATTTTCTGAACAATGTGGCTTTTTATACTTTCTTGTCATTCTCTTAGGCCTTAATGTGCTAGACAGTTATTCTTCTCTTGACCATTAAGGGCTTATTGGCATCATAAACAAAAAAATTAGTCCTATGTTAACTGTCCATCACTTTTTCATGTTCTTGTGTGCAGACAGGAAGGAGACACCAGACATAGAAGAGCCAATAGCTGACTGTCAGATCTTTCAGAAATAACTGCAGGAGTAGCTTCCAGAGTTTACAGTTGGAAAAGAATTGTGAAATAAAAATTAGGAAGAAAGGAGGAAAGAACACACAAGACAAAAAATAAATAAATATTGAGTCAGTTGTCTATTAATGAATAATATAGAACAGCTGGACAAACAAGCTTTAATCTATAAAATTGATGTTGACTGATATGGCTATCATTTTCATTGTGTGGGATTTGTATAAAGCCTTAAGTCTTCAGCAATTGCTCTGTCATCTTCCACTTAAGAAATTTTGATCCGCTCAAAGTTGTAAGGTACAGTAGAGGTTTTAAAGAAATTACTTCCTACAAACGTTGAGAAAGTAAGCAACAAAGCCTTGGAAGAAGTTCTGCATTGCAGTCAGTCTGTATCAGAGGGAGTGGCTGAGGTCAGCTGTGGTATCAGACAGTAGAGATTTCTCACTGGGAAGACCCACACTGCTCACGGAACCACCTTTATAATGTTTCTACTATGTTTTTGTACTAGCACTTTTTCAAGCTATATACTTTTGAGAATCAGCCCCTCTGATTATATCTTGCATGGCAATGTAAACGGCAATTAATAGTTTTTCAGAGATGTTGAAGAACAAGTGAACTAGGCAGTGCTGGATACCATGTTCTCCAACAGAATTTTTTTTTTTTTTTTTTTGATAAAGGACACAGATCTTAAAAATTTCAGACCAAACCTAAGTAAAGAAGACATTTTTAGCAAACAACATCCCGAAATGATAATTCTTCATACATTTTAGCGTAAATTACTATAATTTAATCACATGTTGCCCAAGACATAAAGCTTGTCTGTCATCTATTTTTACAGCTTACATACTTCTTGAAAATAAGCAGAAACACTGCAAGAATTCTAACGAATGCTTTGCTACTGTGTGCCATGAGAACTGTAAACTGGCCTACATTTTAAGTCTGCTCTTTGGCATCACTTAACCAACACGTTTGAGATCTTGTATTGTACTCGCTACTACTGATTTTCTTGAAGTAATATGTAAGACTGTCATTCACACTCAGGTTTCTCAGAACAAACAGTTTCAGGAAATGCAAGAGAAACTAGTCAACAGAAGCAGATGGGCATCATGGGAGTCTGGAGTGCTAAAAAAAATATGACAAAATATATTAGCAGTGTATATAGCCAGTTTATACAGTTTTGTGACCTTATTACTATTACTTTCATATTCTGTCTTCTTTCCCCTCTTCTCTTTAAGGTCACATTTGCTATGGAACTGGTAATATTGCATTACCCTTCCCCATAGGCCATGGAAAACAAAGGAACCTCAAGCATGTAAAGAGCAAAGGTGTTTTAAATATTGGAGCTAAACCTAAACAGAAAGTCACAAAACTCAGGATGTACATCCCTTCTCCATCTGAAAATCAAAATTATCCACCTACAGTTTCTATATAAGGAGAAATTTAGAGATTTGAGAATAAATTGGATACAATCACACATGTGCTTGAGGGGGTGTGAGCAGGCAGATCACAAAGCACAGCAAACAGCACGTTCCTGCCAAGTTTGGCACAGAGCACTCTACCTCCTGCTCAGTTTTCAGCAGAATAATTAAATTCACTGGACTAGAGATAATCTATTGTGCAGTGGTTAAGGCACTCATCTGAGATATCAGACCACATTTCCAGTCTTTGCTCCAGTCAATACTGGTGCAATTTATGTTACTTATTCCTTGTGGCAAGAGCTGGGAGGAGGCTTCCCCCCACAATGAGCTTGCTAACTAAGAGACATTATCACTCTGCGGAGTTGGCTGGTGCCAGCCAGAGCCTGGACCCCCCTTTGGCAAGCATCCCAAATGATTGTGCTAATCATAAAGGGAGACTCCAGAGTTTGATCAAATAGGTGCAATCTGGATATAGAAAGTGAATCAGGCCTTCAAGGCCAAAAAAAAAGGGACAGAACTGGGCATGTCTGGTGAAAATGTAGATAACTGGCAGTTGCTGCTTAGTCCTAAAACCTGTAAGGAAAAAGAGGTGAATAAATTTCTGGTTTTGCAATTTCATTTTGGATGCTCGCTTTCCATTTAAAACCTTAGAATCTAAGAAAGTAAAAAAAAGAAACCAAATTAAATATTTACCCTGAGAAAATGAGATAAATTTCTGCACACTCAGCAAAGCTGATCAGAAAATAGTCTAATGAAATATTAAATATATTAAGAAGCTATTAAATATTAAACTCTTATAAATATTTAATATAGTGTATTGTAAATATGATCAGCTTAATAAGAAATATTTTAAACATCTTCCATAATTTGAGAAACAATGATTGTATTATGTTTCTTGGTCAAAATGTTTTTGAGCAATTTGAATTCCTGCCACTATAAATTTTTCCTACAGTAGGTTAGCACAATATTTTCATAGCATATAGATAAAATTTTATTTTTAGTCTTAGAATGACAAATTTGACAAATAATATATTTAATATATAATTTATCTGTATATATATAAAACGCATAAATAATTCTATACATATAAAATTCATATTAAAATTACATATACGTAATCTGCATATTACATTAAGATATGTAAATATCAATCTTACAGAAATGAAGAATCTGTAGTTTCATTAAGAAACAGGATAAAAACGGTAAAATTCATCTTCCTTTATATGCAGAAAGGATAATTAAGAGATCAAGGAAAACAAGTCTGCAGTATGCTATCAAGTTATTGCAACACATGTAATCTCATCTACTTTTTGTCAAATAAGATGAGCTTTCATTCATTTTCATTATAACAATAAATATGTATCAACTAGTGTTGGTACTTAGGGATTTGTTTCAGTAGCCAATTATTGTGGAACTAAATATAGAAAATATTTTAAAAAGAAAGGGTTACATAGCCATATCTGTGACAAGAAATGGGAAATGCACTCAGAGGTATTTTATTTGCATATTTATATTCAATTTAAATAGAACCATAATTTGAAGTTCTAATGTCTTCAATATTCCTTGCCATGTCTCTGTATATGCATTTTTATACCTAGAAAAAATGCTAATGACAATGAGCAAATGATATTACAGGAAATATGGGAAACTGTATTAGGAGTAGTATCCTAAGCAGATTTTGACACAAGGTCCTGCCTAGATAATAACTCATATAATTATCATGTTGACTCTCCTTGCATAGCTAAAATTCCCCTTTGGGCTGCTATGCATTCTAAATGTACAACAATAGAAAGAAAACTCTGACTAAAATCAGATAACAATGTTAGTCATAATTTGACTTACTAAAATAGTTTGGTGGATTTAATTTCATACTTCATTAAACTAGCTTACCACTATGTCAGAAGTGTTCAAATAAATACAGGGGATAAGAAATGAATGGTGTACTCAAAACAGCATATAAGTTATGTGTCCTTATTTCTGTGGGGCCTCCTCTCTGTTTAAGGTTGAAATAAAAATGAAACAAAAGGAGGAGGAGAAATTGTATACCATATTGCACCTTTTAATCATTTTCAATAATACATTGATATTCTCTCTTGCTATTTGCTATTTATCCTAGTGTTGGGTTTCCACAACTGAACTCCTCTTGCAAATGCCATTATCTTTTAATTTTGAAGTGATGATACTAATACATTAATTATCTGCATGTTTGGCTACCCAAATAACAACGCTTACCCTTTTACCCTTTCAAATTATTTACTCCCCAGTACAATTCCTGAGTGGTGTTTGTGAAGCTAGCAGTTTAGTATTGAACACTCATCATAGTTAAAAAGTAGATCTAGCTTCACTTCATCACAGAAGCTAGATACAGTTTTGACTCAGATATGCAGAGGCAATCAGCTCCGGGGCAGACGCGTTCAGACAGGCAGGGCTAATTTTTCCAGCACCGAGCCCACTCGAGGGAGCTGCCAGGACCGGGCAGCCCTCGCAAGGGAGGTGAACGAGGCGAGAACGAGGCGTGGGCGGAGCCAGCAGCGCCCCCTCCACAGCCGTTCATAAGCTGCCCCTAGGGAGCGCGGCGACCAGGACGGGCAAACAGGGCGTGGCGCGGCAGTTAGGGCGTGGCACGTCAGAAGGGTGTGGCGCGGCAGAAGGGTGTGGCGCAGCAGTTCGCGCAGGCAGGGCGAGCAGGAAGGGCATAGCGCTTCCCCCCTGCCCATACGAACACCTCCTTAACGGCGGTCTACCGCTAGCTCAGCTGCAATGGTGTACACCAGGCACAGTGTGCTCTCCAGGAAGTCTGTACACACCCAGACCGACTGCCTGCTCAAAACTGCGGCAGTTCAGGTCTCCGGGTGCAGGGAGTGCCTGAGCCTGTTGCTACCACCTGCGGGGGGCAAAGAGACTGTGTGTGTGAGGTGTGAGCAGGTGGACGACCTGGTCCAACTCGTGGCAGAACTCGAGGAGGTTGAGGGATATCAGAGAGTGTGAGCGCGAGATAGACTTGTGGAGCAACTCCCTGCGCGGCCTGAAGGACAGGTACCAGGGTGAGACACCCCAAATGGCGGTGGACCCCCTGTCCTGTTGCTGTCGGGCAGAGGCAGGGGACCTAGGAGTTGAGGAGGAACGGAGACAGGTCCCTGCTTGACATCGCAGGCAGTGCCCTCCCCCACTGGCCCCACCTTCCCAGGTGCCCTTATGCAACAGGTTTGAGGCCCTGGAGCTTGAGAAGACCAGTAGCTGAGGAAGAGATAGAAAGTCTTCCCAGGAGGATGCCTAGGGCGAGGAAGTAACTCCACGCCTCCTCCACCAGGACAGAAAGAAGGGTTATTGTTGTGGGCGACTCCCTTCTCAGGGGAACAGAGGGACCTATTTGTCGGCCTGGCCCTACCCATAGGGAAGTCTGCTGCCTCCCTGGGGCCAGGGTCAGGGACATTGCCAGAAAGCTTCCCAGCCTGGTTCGCCCCTCTGACTATTACCCTCTTTTAATAATCCAGGCTGGCAGTAATGACATTGAAGAGAGAAGCCTGAAGATCATCAAACGGGACTTCAGGGGACTGGGATAGTTAGTGGATGGAGCGGGAGCACGGGTCATGCTTTTCTCTGTCCCTATGGTGGCAGGGAGGGGTACAGAGAGGACACAGAAAGCCCACCCAATAAACATGTGGCTCAGAGGCTGGTGCCAACACAGAATTTTTTTTTTTTTTTTTGACCATGGGGCACTTTACTCGGCACCCAGCCTGATAACTGCAGATGGGTCCCACCTGTCTCAAAGGGGAAAACAGATCCTAGCCCAGGAACTGGCAGGGCTCAGTGAGAGGGCTTTAAACTAGGTAAGAAGGGGGATGGGGAGGGAATAAGGTTTGTTGGAAGTGTGCCAGGAGGAACAATGTCAGGGCTGGGGGAGCAGGCAATGACCCAACTGCAGTGCATCTCCACTAATGCACGCAGCAGCCCAGAGAAAGCAGTCTAGGAGGTTCCTGCAGAGCGTGGAAGATAACTTCCTGACGCAGCTGGTTAGTGAGCCTACCAGGGGAGGTGCCCTGCTAGACCTTTTCTTCACAAACAGAGAAGGACTGGTGGGAGATGTGGTGGTTGGAAACTGTCTTGGGCAGAGTAACCATGAAATGGTAGAGTTCTCCATTCTTGGAGAAACCAGGAAGGGGACCAGTAAAAACAGTAAAAAGTCCAGTCTTGGACTTCCGGAGGGCCGACTTTGAACTCTTCAGGACACTGGTTGGCAGAGTCCCTTGGGAGGTGGTTCTGTAGAGGAGTCCAGGAAGGCGGGGTGCTCTTCAAGAAGGAATTCTTAATGACGCAGGAGCGGTCTGTCCCCACGTGCCCAAAGACGAGCTGGCGGGGAAGAAGACTGGCCTGGCTGAACAGAGAATCGTGGCTTGAGCTTAGGAGAAAAAAGAGGGTTTACAATCTTTGGAAAAGAGTGCAGGCCACTTGGGAGGACTATAAGGATGTTGTGAGTCAGTGCAGGGACAAAATTAGAAAGGCCACAGTTCATCTGGAGCTCAATCTGGCCACTGCCGTTAAAGACAACAAAAATGTTTTTACAAATACACTAATGCAAAATGGAGGACTAAGGAGAATCTCCAGCCTTTACTGGATGTGGGGGGAAACCGAGCTGCAAAAGATGAGGAGAAGGCAGAGGTGCTTAATGCCTTCTTTGCCTCAGTCTTTAGTGGCAAAACCAGTTGCTCTCTGGATGCCCAGTACCCTGAACTGGTGGAAGGGGATGGGGAGCAGAATGTGGCCCTCACGATCCATGAAAAAATGGTTGGTGACCTGCTACGACACTTGGATGTACGCAAGTCGATGGGGCCAGGTGGGATCCACCCGAGGATACTGAGAGAACTGGCGGAGGAGCTGGCCAAGCCTCTTACCATCATTATCAACAGTCCTGGCCATCAGGGGAGGTCCCAGTCGACTGGTGGCTAGCAAATGTGATGCCCAGTTTGACCTCAATGCCAGGGAAACTCATGGAGCAGATTATCTTGAGTGTCATCATGCAGCACTTACAGGGCAACCAGGTGATCAGGCAGGTCCTGTTTGACGAACCTGATCTCCTTCTATGACAAAGTGACACGCTGGGTGGATGAGGGAAGGGCTATGGATGTGGTCTACCTTGACTTCAGCAAGGCTTTTGACACCGTTTCCCACAGCATTCTCCTCAAGAAACTGGCTGCTCTTGGCTTGGACTGGTATATGCTTCATTGGGTTAGAAAGTGGCTGGATAGCCGGGCCCAAAGAGTCGTGGTGAATGGAGTCAAATCCAGCTGGAGGCCGGTCACTAGTGGCACTCCCCAGGGCTCTCTACTGGGGCTGGTCCTCATTAATATCTTTATCGATGATCTGGATGAGGGGATCGAGTGCGCCCTCAGTAAATTTGCAGATGACACCAAGTTAGGTGCGTGTGTCCATCTGCTTGAGGGTAGGAAGGCTCTGCAGGAAGATCTGGATAGGCTGCACCGATGGGCTGAGGTCAACTGTATGAAGTTCAACAAGGCCAAGTGCCGGGTCCTGCATCTGGGGCGCAATAACCCCAAGCAGAGCTACAGGCTCGGAGATGAGTGGTTGGAGAGCTGCGTGGCAGAGAAGGACCTGGGAGTGATGGTGGATAGTCAGCTGAATATGAGCCAGCAGTGTGCTCAGGTGGCCAAGAAGGCCAGCAGCATCCTGGCTTGCATAAGAAGCAGTGTGGCCAGGGCTAGGGAAGTGATTGTCCCCCTGTACTCGGCTCTGGTGAGGCCGCACCTCCAGTACTGTGTTCAGTTTTGGGCCCCTTGCTACAAGAAGGACATCGAGGTGCTTGAGTGAGTCCAGAGAAGGGCGACGAAGCTGGTGAGGGGTCTGGAGAACAAGTCCTATGAGGAGCAGCTGAGGGAGCTGGGTTTGTTCAGCCTGGAGAAGAGGAGGCTTAGGGGCGACCTTATTGCTCTTTATAAATACCTTAAAGGAGGCTGTAGAGAGGTGGGGGTTGGTCTGTTCTCCCACATGCCTGGTGACAGGACGAGGGGGAACGGGCCAGGGGTGTTTTAGGTTGGATATTAGGAAGAACTTCTTTACTGAGAGGGTTGTGAGGCATTGGAATAGGCTGCCCAGGGAAGTGGTGGAGTCACCATCCCTGGAGGTCTTTAAAAGACGTTTAGATGTACAGCTTAGTGATATGGTTTAGCGGAGGACTTGTTAGTGTTAGGTCAGAGGTTGGACTCAATCTTGAGGTCTCTTCGAACCTAGATAATTCTGTGATTCTGTGATGCAGGTTTAAATTAGTCCAGAAAAGCAGGAGACAAAGGATGAATGAATTTCTACTGTCATGTCAGTGACTTTTGTTGAGCCTGGTTCACTGAGCAAGGTAGGATGCAAGATACAATGAACCAGTGAGGCAGAGAAGAGGAGACTCGATAGTTTAAAGCAATCATTATGACATAGAAGTCCTATATTCCAGGCTTGTTCTGAGAACTGTTCCTATATATTATCCTGTATATCTCACAGAAAAAAATATATTGATTGTCCTTGCAATAAAGACTGGAACTGATGAAAGCATCAGAAAAATATAATTTTTAAATTCTGATTAAACTTAGATATGAGACAGATTCTAAACTAGTCAGTTTGGTCAATACTAAGATGCTGTAGTATATACTAAAAAGCAAAACTGTGAAGCTCCTCATATTTAATGAAGAACTGTAGAATTTAGAGAACTCCATAATTAGGAAACAGATTGCATAGATATTTTTAGGGTCCAGCCTTTTCTGCCCAAGTACCTATGCTTTGCTTACATTTCAACTTTATCCTCTTAAAACCTTCTTGATAAGGCCATTAAACTTGTATTTTCTTTTTAAATGGGAGAGAATGATATGATTTTTAATAAGGGTAGAAATAAGAAGTGTTTCCTGTTTGTTGTCTATGAATTCTTTATGCCTTTGTGGATTTCTCTCCATGTTGAGGAGGAAATAAGGAAATCAGAAAATACAGTCAACGATACAGTCTCTGATCTGAAGAGTTCAAAATCAAATGCAAAAACCCTCTGGGGAATCAATAAGGGTGCAATTTCCCACTGTTGTAAGAGGATCAGGTTATCTGATTAAAAAAAAAAATATATAGCACAGGAATTTTTGCCAGGCTTAGGTAAAACCTCATGGAGAAGATTAAAAAAAATATCAAAGGGGGAGAAGGGAGGGGAAGGGAACTAGCACTACAAGAAGTATGAATAGATATACTGTGTTCTCCAAGAAAGTAGTCTTATTTGAGAAGAACTCTTGAAAATTTGCTTTAGAAAGTCTTAGACATACTAAATGCACCCCTGAGAGTGTGAAGTGGGATTGTGAATTTGCAGACAAATAAGTCACAGAAGATGTACCTGAACAATTACAACAGGAAACTATATAACTGAAGTGTAATCATACCTCAGAAACTTGGTTTTAATTGGAAACAAGATTCTGAGAGTAGTGGTCAAAGTTACATGTACAAGAATTGATATTAATAAATTGTTCATAACTTGAAGGGATTTTTATATTTATTTTGACAAAAAAGTTTGTGTATGAACTTTGCTTTTGGAATATGAGTGCACAACATTCACTAAACAGATTCCTTAGCTGTATTCAATCAGAATAATAACTATGTACAAGACACAGTAAACTACTGCTTCTAAAAATTTTCATGGAGTGAAAAACTAAAACTGCAAAATTAATCATAGACTAGAAAAATAAACTCATGGTTAAGTATGTCTTACATATGAGAACAAATTTCATATTTATCTACAGTATTTCTAAATAACCCAGAGGTATGTCAAAGTTGTCATTCAAAAGTATGTCACCCGGAGGTCATTCATGGCTGATTTGCTTGATACACAACAGTAGATTAGCATTAGAAGATTCTTGTTATATTTTTGTTTAGGAATATATGTCTATTCAGTTTCAGGTAGTACCTGAAAGCATCTTCACTTACAAGGAGAAGATTGAGCAGTAGTAAAAAAGAAAAACAGACGTGCAAAAACCTGATCCTTACATATTGTGTCTATATCAGTACCATTATAATGAATCATTAAATGCAGACACCATTTCATTCTCTTCTATTACACCATAAACAAACATTATGAATTTAATTCACTTCCCTCACTTGATAAGAAAGTCAAGTTATGTACCAACAGATCTCTTGCTGATTCCCAAAGCTACCACTGAAATATTGTCATGAGCTAGGCATTTCTGATTTCAGCTTTGCTGAAATTCAAGCAGTGCTGATTTTCAAATTAGTAAAAGACAAAGGGCTTCAGCTCAAGTTAGGAAATCTCATCATCTGCTAGTACAGCTCTTCAGTGTAGCTTCAGCTTTGTGGAGTGCTGTTCAGTCACACTAACATGACTGAAGGAATTTGTAGACCTCACACTGACCTACCTGTTAAACTAAATACAAGTGCACAGTGCTCGTGTAACTCTTGTAAGACTCTGCTGTAAGCTCCAGTCATGTTTCTGATCTTTTCAACCATGTGTTGTGAAACATGGAACTAAAAAAATAGCCCATTCCTCAGACAGGATGCGATATAAGACACAATGGAGAGAGAATGTCTTACGGCATCACTGGACACCCTCCAGCTCCCACATACTCACTGTGACAGTGGTTTCAGTAAAGATTTTTTTTTCATTTTAATCCCAAAGTTGTAGAAGTTCAAATTAGGCAGCTAGCCTGAAAGATGCTGACCTACAACTATCTGAATCAATTCTAGACTGTAGCATGAGGTAGAAGAAGACATTAGGAACCCTACTGTGCAATTAAATTACATTCAAAATTTCCACTGATTAACTAATTAAAAAAGACTCAAAACATGACAGGATAAACTTTATATTGACACTTAACAGTATTTAGCAACATTCTGGCTAATATTTGGTGTAGGAGAGAATTATAGAAAAGAAATACATGTTCTGTAACAGTACTTCCCACTTCCTTCTTTTTTCATCTCTCAGTTTTTCCCTGTCTGCTAATCACTGCCAAGCCCATTTCTCTCAGCTCCTGTTTCTCAGTTTAAATCTATTTTTATCTTATTGATGAGTCACTCGTCAGTCTGTAGTTTAACACATCCTGTATTTCTCTGGGTGGCCTCACATGCTTTTTATATAAAGGGAGAGGAGGACTGTGTAATTGCATCGTGACTCTTTATTCTGTTCCACTCTAAAAGGAAATTAAGGTGGTATTTATTTATAGCCTGAAATATTCTTGATTTTTTTCCTATCAAAATTTCCACCAGATTCCATCGGTGTATTTACCCAGGTCTGCTACTACTTTTTTTCTCACTCATAGCCTGTATAAATGCTGGTGTTTGTTTGCATATGCTGGTTGACAGTTCAGCTGCAGCTGAAATCATTAAATTCTCATATAATTATAGTGGTGCCATTCAAACAGCTAGAGTTAAGGTTGTGTCAGCAATTCCCTTCTAAATCCTTAATTTAAATGGTCTGCAATAACTCAAATAACTCAACCATAAAATATGTTTTGAGCTGAACCTTGGCTTTTAAGGTTTCAGGCCAGTACCAACTTCCTTTTGAACTCCTTCCTACCCTGCCCTCTCACCTCCTTCCCCCCCCCCCAAAAAAAAAAAGAAAGAAAACCAATCATTTCAAGATTGCAATCATTTCAAGAATGAATTTAGTACTTGTGTAAATGCTACATTTACTGCCCTAGGAACTGAGGCATGGTAAAAGTCTGTAGTGATCTGTGCTTTTAGGACTGATAGCAAGAGAGTCATTTTATGATAATTTTGGTAGTATGTTAAGAGACCAATTAAAGGCATCCATATCAGCCAGCACAGGAGACTGGTACCGCCAAACTGCATTCTGCACTGCTTTCAGTCACCAAGGAACCATTCAGGATAATGTGGGCCAAATCTGAACCGTGACCTTGTTGAGATGAAAAGCTTTCAATACTTCTCTCATGAATAATCTGTCTCCCAGGCTATTAGAAACCCAATACAGAAATAGTAAAAGGGATGAAGAGTAGGCAGGGCAACGCAAGCATACAAGCGTGGGAGTTCAGATGCTTTTCACATTCTTGTTCCTACCATTTTAATTCCCCCCCCCCCCCCCCCCCCCTCTGGATTTTGCAACATGCAAAGCACACAAACAAAGCAGAGCCTCTATCTCTACTGTAACAATTCCCAGTGCACTCTTTACCAGGTGATATCTCACAAAACCCCACTTAGCAAGTGAAAAACAAATAGTTTGTTAAATTCTTTTCATTTTTAGATAACATAATCCTAATTTAGCTTGACATGAACTATAGCTGGCAAAGTTCAAGCTTGATTTTGAAAATAGTTTAATGACAAGGCTTAAAAATGAACTGGGGATTTTCCTATGCATTTCAGAAAGTGTCAGCTGATTGCCATGCACTTTTGAATAGAAACTTTTGACCTTAAACTACTGTCCCTATTACTACCAGTATTAGTGGGTCAGGACCTTAGTTTGTGTATAAACATGAAATCAGACATTATATTTAGTCTTCATATTTATTATTTGTGGCAATATTTCCTGAAGAGTCCCTATAAAAATTAAGATCACATTATACTTAGTCCTGATTATCAGATAATAGCTGTTTTATAAATTGTTTTCATATCAAGTCATAAATGGAGATAAAGTGGAGGTGTGTTTTCTTTTTCTTTTTTTTTTTTCTTTATAATTCAATTAATCAGCCTTCAAAGCTAGTCTGATTTCATTTAAATTTGCTGCATTTTTTTTTTCTTTCATCTTGGTTCTACCAACTGCATTTGGATATTAGCAGTAGAAGAGGAGTCTATAATTTTAAAGGAAAAAGGAAAAAGTCAGCTCTAAACGTTACTAGCATCATTAAAAATAATTAAAAGTTTGCTAAAGAAGATATTCCATAAAATATCTACCTTCTGAAATGTGACTGATTAAGCTCTAATTATTCCTGAAAGAAGGTTGTGCCATAAATAAGTCCTAGCAACAGTAACTGTAATAAAATATAGAAATAGACCTCATTACATTCAAAAAATGAAACTCATTTTTTTCCTTGGTTTATGTATACTCAGCTACCTAAGAAGACATTCAAAGCTTTCATATTTTGTAAAGGATTTCTGATCAGTAATTTTCTACATGCTTTCACATCGGATACCTTGACTGTGCTTTCAGTGAGAGTTTTATCTACACCTATATTATCTAGAAAGTAATACAACTGTATTTAGGATGCCATAGAAAATGAGGAATGTTATTGTGATGCTATCTACTAAAAGTACAGGAGGAAGATAAATAAGCTAGCAGTTCAGTGGTTATCAATTTATTCCTTACATTGATCTACTACTACAACATGAAAACGTTCTGACAACCTTGCCCAAGGTGGACAACCCACCAGAGAGCACCCACAGTCACAGAGATGAAAAGCAATGCCACCCTGGGACCAAAGATTGTTTAGTTACACAAGTAGAGTGCACTGCTTGTGCACAACTGTACTAGTGTAGCTTTTCTTTTTAGGGCCCAAGGCAGTATTTCATCTCAGCACCAAGCTGTGCTGTATATTCTGAAGGTAGTTTGGGGATCTCTAAAATTGAGGTGTCTGGCACACAGATATATTCAAAGAAAAGCATGGGTGGCTGCAGTCTAGGAAAACCAGTCAAGCCTTCCAGCTTCAAAACTCTGGCAGCATTTTAGAATACATTGGCCAAGTATATTTCAAGATATATATAAAATTGTGCTAAAGCTATAATTCATATTTTCTGAGTTTCAAAATCTGCCTTTTGAATACTTTCCTGTGTCAGTGTCTACATGTACGATAGTAAAAGATGGAAGAAAGTAATGAATGTCACCCATCTTCATCAAATCTTCTATTCTCAACAGTTTTTCAGTGATGTAACTACTTGGGTAGGACAACCAGTTGATTGCACTGACTTAGTGGTTTTGCTTCTCATCTTAATGATATAGAGAAAAATAACAAATGACAGCTTATTGATGTGGACAATGTCAATTTGTTCTCCAGATTCTAGGATCATTGATTTTGATGAGGGATTCTGTAATCATAATGGAACTGTTCCTTCCTTTCATAAGGTGTGAAAAATATCATTGCATTATGACATGGTGCATGAATAAGCAGCAGTTTGTGCATTAACATATTAACTATTGTGACTCACTACTTCAGGGGACAATTTTCTTTAAAATCACACACACAAAATCCCAACAACAAACCAACATTATGTTAAGTTTTTGGTTTTTCCTGCTGGTGAACAAAGATGAGGGAAAATTGACAGCACTCAAAAAAAGGCCAAGTAAAATGTTTGGCTCAGATGACCTGCAATACTTTGCAGTGAATCTGTTGTTTACCGTGGGCTACCTGCACACACTTGCAGTGTTTTCCAGTAGACATTGTTCCCCAGCATAAACAGCTTGAGGATTTCTGCTGTGACTCACGAGCACAGAAACTCTTCAGCTTCTATCATGCAGAACTCTTAAGGTTATTTTTGATGGAGTGATAGCCTTGATTTCAGTATGAATAAATAAGTACAAACAAAACTATTTCTGTGTATAATCATGAGTATTGATGCTTGTATAATTTATTCTGTTCCACTTTTGCTGTTCTTTACTACTCAATCAGGCTTTGAGACACAGGCATATGCAAAAAGATTTCAAGTTGGGAGATTTCTTCCCTACTGATATATAAAACAAAATTTTCCCGGCCAAGGTAACAGGAGTTGACTTTTCTTCCCCTGTGTACGCTTCAGAACACTCTCTGTTTAAGATGTTAAACAAAAACAACAAATAAGGTAAGAAAATTTTGGAGTCTTATCCAATCCAAGTATTCTTCCCAACAACTGCTTTGCAAGAGTTTTTTAAATCCAAAATTGCTTATCTCCCTCAGATTCTTATTTTCTACTTTCTGCAAGAGTGTCACTAGGGAATCTCTTTTACTGCTAATTTTATGTGATAAGAGGAAGCTGAAAGTTATCTTGGCCTAGATGCATGCCTATGCCTTAGAGACACAGTCTCTATCATTACCATCTGAGTCATTGTCAGTAATTATCCATTTCATCAGCATAGATCTGTTTTGTTACTTTAAGGATTTTTATTTTTTTTTAAACTTTGTTTATGACAAGAGCTTTGTCTGTTTCTTTCCAGATGTCCTTCTGCTGTTAACAAGATGTTACTTAAAACTTTTTTGTCAATTGTTGACCTCTCTCAAGCAACATTTATTTACTACATGCTAGTTTTGTGTGGGCTTTTTGTCAGTACGAAGTACAGCATAAAAAGTTCCAAGGTAAGTCTTCTTCAGTCAATGGAAATAGGTTTGATGTTATTTGTGTAGCATGTCATGAACATTGCCAAATCTGAATTCAAGAGGATTTTATGTTTTTGCAAGCAGAAATACTTCAATATCATTAGAGATAATCTTCATTCATTTAGGGCTTCCCCCCCACTTAATCCTACAGTATTACATTTGTAGATTTACATTATTGATCCATCTTAGAATCAATAGGAAGAGTCAATAACTATAAAGCTAGATATCTCAAGACATTAGGTATGTTTTAGTCATAATAAAAATAAGATGAACAGAGTCATTGGTGAGGGAATACTTGTCTTTACACACCACCTGGGCCTTAGCAAGTGAAACTGCCTGCAGACAAAACTAGCCATGGTGGCTGCTATTTGTTCTAGTTCTTTTTGCCAACTTAGGAAAGGACTGGATCAATAATGCAACTTTAGGGATTACTAGTCAGGTCCTCAGTGATATATCGCTCCATAATTTACATACTTCTGAAAGTTCTGAAACAGTTGTTTTTCTGACACCTCTCTCTGTATTTGCCCTAGAGCAAAGGGGTGCACATAAAGCTGCCTAAATGTTGGTATTGATTAAGGAGGTATTGGGGAGGCACTGGGGAGGCAAGGACAATCCCCAGACATGGACTGTATATCTCGAAACAAGACACTGAAACTCATGATAAGGAAGCAGCAGACGGACAGAGAAACAAACGTAAGGACTATAAATCTCAAAACTGGACATTGGAATTCATTATAAAGATACAACAAACGGAAGAATTAGCAACAACCAGCTCTTGCAATTAAGAAACCTGCCAATTCAGCAAATTCCTGACCAAAGGTGAAAAGTACACTGTGAGGAAGACTCGGGGTCTTCCTCCCAAAGACCCCTGCCCACGTCCCAAAGACCCCTGCCCACAATTCTTGGAAGGCTCTACGCAGGCGCAAGGTGCCAAAAGGCTAATTAGCATGAGAAGCGAGGGAAGGCGGGGATAGGTAATGCATATGTATAGGTGCTTGTAGAATATTGATAGATTGATTGTATAAATTCAAGACTGCTTTCCACTTTAGGTATGCACGATAGGTGGAGAGATCCCCCGTGCATCCAGCGCTGCAATAAAGAATATACCACTTAAAGGAATTACGGCTTCGATCTTTGAATCAATCTGGCACCCCAGATGGGACAACCTCTCTGCCGGACCGCAGGACCCGCTGGGAACAGGACTCCCTAGGGTACCCCCGGGATTTCCCGGAGGGACTCCTCGACTCACCGGATCACTGCGGAGGCAGACAAGGACCCCTTCATTGTAAGTGAGTATATTCTTTATTCTGGTTTGGTTTTCTGGTAGACCGGTCATCTGGGACTGTCCAGTAAGTCGGAAGGTGACTTCTGCAGGACAGTATTTGGTATATACTTTGTGGTTAGTACCACAAGTATATCTGGGGACCTTGGGGTCCATCTGTATCTGGAACTGTCTGTAAGTCAGAAGGTGATCTTCTGCGAGGCAGTGTTTGGTATATACTTTGTGGTAAGCACCATAAGTATATTTGGGGACCTTAAGGAAAGAGCTCGCTTTAAGGTCCATCTGGAATTGTGTTGTCTATTTCGGTTTTCTGACTCATGGAGTATGGTATTTAACTTTGGTTATTGTTACTGTGATTTTGGCTATTTTTCTGGTGGTAATAGTAGGTTCGTGGCATTGTTATAAGAGAGATATCGTTACGGTGTTACACAGTTCGGTTTTCTGACTTATCGCATGTGGAATTTGACTCTGACTATTGTTATTGTGATTTTGGCAATATTGCTGGTAATAGTAGTTTTGTGACATTGCTACTGAAAGATATTGCGTGCCCGTATTTTTGTGAGTGATACGTTTTGTGATATGCTTTTGTAAGTAACATGTGTATTCTGAAAGTGTAAACTGGAAAATGGGGGGGCAAACAAGCAGTGAAATTTTAAAGAAAAGTGTGTTAGGATGTGTTTTAAGTCACTGGAAGGATATTGGAGGATCTGCCGGTGGAAGTGTGAACAGGAAAACATTGATAAAATATCGTAATCAGTGGTGGCCGCTTTATAAGCTGGAATGTGGAGAAAAGTGGCTCCTAAATGGAACTTTAAACTATAATATTTTGTTACAGTTAATGTTGTTTTTTTGAGAAGCAGAACAGGATGAAATGTTGTATACTGATGTTTCAGCATCTTGGTGGGAAAAGGTACAGAATTAAGTTGGCCCCTGACTGAGCCTTTGATGATGGCATTAGAGAAGTAGAGGCTGGAGAAAGATAAAGGAAGTGTTAAAAGGGTTGTTGAAAGTGTTAAAGGTGTTTGAAGTTGAATGAGCAGGGAAAGAGGATGTAGGAATGATAATAGTTCTGCCTCTGCCAGAGGCAGAGATCTTAAAATCATGGGTGTTAGCCCTTTGGGGCAAAGGGACCATGATGGGTCCGAGAGAGTTGTCACAGAAACAGAAAACCAGTTAACTCTTAAAACAACCTGAGTTCATGTGCGAGCTCAGATTGCCGATGGGACCGCTCAGGGAACTGTGGACAATTGCATTCCCCTGACCGACCCCCACTAAGACCCTAATCATCCCGAAAATTATGAACGGTTAAGTAAATACTAAAATCTGGATGAATTGGGAATTGAGAATATGCTTCCAACAAGGTCTAAAAGAAACCCCTATGGAATTTTTAGACCAACTCTGAAATGTAATGAAAATAAATAAATAAATAAATAAAACAAAACGGTTTGGACCTGGCTTCGGAGGACAAATTGACTAGCCTTTTCCTAGGGTAATTGACCCCTGATTTCAACAGGAATAATGGGGACCTGGGGAATCTACCCTAGCGGATCCTCCACTGGTTATAATGAAGCTAGGGGAGGAATGGAAGTGAAATTTCTTATTGATATGGGGCAACATATTCAGTTCTAAATCAAGCATTAATGCCTTCACAGAATTATTATGTTAGGGTAAAAGATGTGTCGTGGTTTAACCCGGCTGGCAGCTAAACACCACACAGCCGTTTGCTCACCCTCCCCCTCGCTCTCTGGGACGGGGGAGAGAAATGGAAAGTGAAGTCCGTGAGTTGAGATAAAGACAGTTTAATAAGACAAAATAATAATAATAATAATAATAATAATAATAATAATAATAATAATAATAATAATAATACAATGATAATAATAGTACCACTACTAATAATGTGTACAAACAAGTGATGCACAATGCAATTGCTCACCACCCGCTGACCGATGCCCAGCCTAACCCCGAGCAGTCCGGCCCCCTCCCCCTGGCTAGCCACCCCTATGTATTGTTTAGCCTGACATCAGATGGTATTAGCCTGACATCAGATGCTATGGAATACCCCTTTGGCTAGTTTGGGTCACCTGTCCTGGGTCTGTGCCCTCCCAGCTCTTACTGCACCCCCAGCCTGCCTGTTGGCAGGACAGAGCAAGAAGCTGAGATGTCCTTGGCTTGGTATAAGCACTGCTCTGCAACAATTAAAACATCAGGGTGTTATCAGCACTCTTCTCATCCTAAGCCAAAACATAGCATTCTACCAGCTACTAGGAAGAAAATTAACTCTGTTCTAACTGAAACCAGGACAAGGTGTAACCGAAAAGGCTTATTTTTGTGAACCTTTGAAGTACAAGTTAGGGAAACAATGGGGCATACACAGATTTTTATATATGCCTAACTCCTCATGGGCACTCTTAGGTAGAGATTTATTAGAGCAAGTAGGAGCAGAAATTGTCTTTGAAAAAGGGAAAATGGAATTAAGAATAGGAGAAGAACAACTAACAAATGTGTTAAGTTTGGCACTAATACAAACTGACCCTAAAAGTGAAATACCTTTAGAGATCACAGATCAAGTATGTCCAGGAGTTTGGGCTACTGAAACCCCTGAAAGAGGTAAAAATGTGACCTTAATAATTATTAAATTAAAGCCAGGAGAGAAACCCATTAAGGTTAAGTAATATCCTTTGAGGATAGAAGATAGGAAAGGAATTAAAGAGATAATTAATAAATTTTTACAGTATAGATTATTGATTGAATGCGAATCAGAATACAATGCACCCATATTGCCAATTAAAAAGGCAGATGAAAAAGCTATAGGCTAGTTCAGGATTTGAGGGCCATAAATAAAATCACTGAGGAAATATATCCAGTAGTGGCAAACCCTTATACTTTGCTGACTAAATTAAAGAATAGTCAAGTCTGGTTTACCGTACTGGATTTAAAAGATGCCTTCTTCTGCCTAGGCTTAGCCACAGAAAGCCAAAACCTATTTGCCTTTGAATGGGAAAATCCCGATTCAGGCAGAAGGACGCAGCTTACGTGGACATTACTACCTCAAGGATTCAAGAATAGCCCCACTATTTTTGGAAACCAATTAGCAAGGGAACTCGAAACATGGATGCCTCCGGACACTGAAGGTGCTTTGTTACAATATGTAGATGATCTCTTAATAGCTACTGAGACTAAAGGGAGTTGTATTCAATGGACTATAAGTCGTCTTAATTTTCTGGGTTTAAATGGATATCAAGTCTCTTGACAGAAAGTCCAGCTGGCTCAACAAAGTGTGACCTATCTGGGATTTGAAATTTCGGAAGGACAATGAGAACTAGGAACTGAACATAAGGAAGTCATTTGCCAGACTCCAGAACCCCAAATGGTAAAGGAGCTACAAACCTTTTTAGGAATGACAGGTTGGTGTCGCCTTTGGATTTATAATTATGGACTGTTGGTAAAGCCTCTATGTGAATTGATAAAGATTAACCAGTCAAAGTTAGTCTGGACTGGAGAAGCACAAAAAGTGTTTAAACAACTTAAACAAGAATTGATGATTTTGAAATATCAAGCAATATTGGTAGAACAGGACGACGTGGAAATTGTGATAACTAATATTGTGAATCTAGCCTCTTTTCTTAGTGATGCTCCAGCACAACCTGTGATTCACGATTGTTTAGAAATTATAGAGACTGTGTATTCCAGCCGACCAGACCTTAAGGAGGAGCCCATGGAAGATGCGGAAGAAACTTGGTTCACGGATGGGAGCAGTTTTGTTATGCAAAGACAACGTAAAGCTGGATATGCTATAACAACTACTCAGCAGGTAATCGAGTCTAAGCCTTTACCCCCTGGAACATCAGCTCAAAAGGCGGAGATAGTTGCTCTCACGAGAGCATTGGAACTGGCAGCGGGAAAAAGGGTAAATATTTGGACAGATTCTAAATATACATTCGGCGTGGTACATGCTCATGGAGCAATTTGGAAAGAACATGGATTGCTGACCGCTCAGTGAAAACACAAAGTATGCTGAAGAAATTTTAAAATTGTTAGAGGCTGTAAAACAACCAGAAAAGGTAGCTATCATGCATTGTCAGGGACACCAAAAGGGGAACACCGATTTTGAAATTGGAAATCAATTGGCAGAGGCTAAGCAGGCAGCTGAAATAACTGAGGTGAAGGCATTGTCTTTGATACCAGACGGTAAAATCCAAACTATATCCAAATTATACAAAAGAAGACTTAAAATTAATTGAAGATTTGAAAGGTAAAATGAAGCCAGATGGATGAGTATATTTAAAAGATAACCACATAGTAATACCCTCTAGTTTGACATGGCCCATAGTTCTTACAGAACACAATAAAACGCATTGGGGAGCTGGCACACTGCATAAGAGCCTGAGTCAGACATTAGTGGGACGATATGATAAAACAAGTAACTCAACAATGTAGCATTTGCTTACACAATAACCCCAATACCAAGAATAGAATAAAATTTGGAATAATCGGTTAAGGAAATTATTCGGGGCAACAGTGGCAAATTGATTTTTCAGAACTCCCTAGAAAAGGGGGATATCATTATTACTGGTTCTGACTGACACGTTTTCAGGAAGGCCTGAAGCCTTTCCCTGTCGAACAAACAAAGCAAGAGAAGTGGTTAAAGTCTTGTTAAATGAAATAATACCATGCTTTGGGATTCTAGTAGCAATGTCTTCTGATAGAGTTTCACATTTTTGTGCACAAGTGGTAGAACAGATAAGTAAGATTCTAAAGATAGATTGGCAACTGCATACTCCTTATAGACCACAGGCAAGTGGACAGGTAGAAAAAATGAACCACTTAATTAAACAATAAATAGCTAAAATTGGATAAGAAGCTAATTTGTCATGGACTCAATCCCTCCCTTTAGCATTACTTGGAATTAGAGTTAAACCTAGAATAAAAGGGAATTTGAGTCCCTTCAAAATCTTATATGGAAGGCCATAGCAATTTCTATTTAGTGGAGAGGACCTAATGCAGTTAGGATCAGAATATTTATATGCTTATATAACTGAACTTCAGAAACAATTAAATAAAGTACATAAATTTGTTTTAGGGACCAGGGCTAGAGGGTTGGATCAACCAATCCACCCCTTTAAGCTCGGGGATTATATATATATAAAGACTTTTTCAGGACAACCCCTACAGGAAAAATGGAAGGAAAGTGGATGGGACCATACCAAGTATTACTGACAACACACACCGCCATTAAGATTAAGAAGCAAGCAGCTTGGATCCACAATTCAAGGGTGAAGAAGGTCCCGGCGAGGATATAGACCACCACTCCAATTGGACCAACAAAATTACGGTTTTCCAGATCCTAATGATTGCAGGGGTGCGGTTCTCGGATTCGGGGTGGGCAACTTGGGATGAGAACTTACACCTGACCTTAATACAAACAATTTCTCAAGTAACTAATAAGACGAACTGTTGGGTATGCACCCATCTGCCACAGAATGGGAATAAGGGTGTATCGTTAATCGGGATTCCCTTGCCTGCAAACTTATCTTGGACTAATTTGTGGGAAAACACATCTTGGGGTCGAAAATATTAAGAAGTTTTGGAACTAGAAGTGAATAGCTTTGTGCTGTTGGAATCTTACTATGTATGTGTACAAAGGTGTAACCCACCTAGGGGTATGGGAAATAGGATTGTATAAATACGGATACTACTTATGTGGGAAATCAGACATCTTGTAATCGAAAAATTGATATTAGTACGACTAGCGGCTGGGCAAATTCAACCAGCTGGACGGTTCCAGAAGGAAAAGGGTGGTATTGGCTATGCAATGATACAGCCTGTAAGGTCTTGCCTGAGAATTGGAAGGGAACTTGCACTCTTGGAGCAGTAGTCCCCAATATGACAGTACATGATGTAGTGCCTCGAGGTTACTTGAGAAATCATATCCGGAGAATCAGATGAAAAATTAACAATACAATGGTAGAGAGACACACCCCTTTTCATAGTTTTGTGTCATGGTTTATCACATGGTTAGGAGTGAGTGAATTGGAAAAGGCAATAATTAATATTTCTGCAATTATAGAGAAGTTAGAAAACAAAATTCTGGATGCTATAAAGGCTCAACAAGAAGAGATATCTAGTTTATCACAGGTAGTATTACAAAATCGGATGGCCCTAGACTTGTTACTGGCCGCTCAAGGGGGAGTCTGTACAGTAATAAACACAAGTTGTTGTGTGTATGTAGATCAGAGTGGAAGGATCTCTACCGACCTGGAAGAAATATGGAAGCAGACAAGGGTCCTACATGATATCAGTAAAGATGATCTTTCGTGGAGTTTTAGTGAAATATGGAATAAGTTAACCTCCTGGTTGCCCAATTTTCAATGGTTGAAACAAGTGTTCATTGCTCTAATCGCATTAGTAGTGTTAGGAATATTTGTGTGCATGTTGTTTAGATGCCTGCTTTGTTGTGTTACTGTAAATAATGAAAGTATCTGATGCAAAAGAATTTGCATGGGAAAAGAAAAGGGGGGATTGATTAAGGAGGTATTGGGGAGGCACTGGGGAGGCAAGGACAATCCCCAGACATGGACTGTATATCTCGAAACAAGACACTGAAACTCATGATAAGGAAGCAGCAGACGGACAGAGAAACAAACGTAAGGACTATAAATCTCAAAACTGGACATTGGAATTCATTATAAAGATACAACAAACGGAAGAATTAGCAACAACCAGCTCTTGCAATTAAGAAACCTGCCAATTCAGCAAATTCCTGACCAAAGGTGAAAAGTACACTGTGAGGAAGACTCGGGGTCTTCCTCCCAAAGACCCCTGCCCACGTCCCAAAGACCCCTGCCCACAATTCTTGGAAGGCTCTACGCAGGCGCAAGGTGCCAAAAGGCTAATTAGCATGAGAAGTGAGGGAAGGCGGGGATAGGTAATGCATATGTATAGGTGCTTGTAGAATATTGATAGATTGATTGTATAAATTCAAGACTGCTTTCCGCTTTAGGTATGCACGATAGGTGGAGAGATCCCCCGTGCATCCAGCGCTGCAATAAAGAATATACCACTTAAAGGAATTACGGCTTCGATCTTTGAATCAGTATCAGACTGCAAGTAATAAGCTAGTCTGACAAAAATACCATAGTGAAAATAGATATTTCCCTGATTACATGCCTTAACTAAAGTAACTCCATGGCTAAAATATTCAACCCTGTTTTAGAGCAGTTTCAATAACAGAAAAGTTTCCTCTTGCCGCACCTGCTCTTGGGGACCAGGTCCTTCTTTCCACAGACAGGTCCCAAGCCCACATCTCCCACTGCCTGGGAAGGCATCCTCAATGAATTCTGTCTACCTGCCTTCAGTAACAGATTGCTTTTCTATCTGCTAGGTGTGCTCCAAGGAATCCCCTTTTAAAAGGTAAGCTTAAAAAAAAAAAAAAAAAAAAAAAAAAAAGTCTTGCTTATTGACTGCAGCAAGGCTTAATTATGACAGGTGATGGCAGTTGCTAGGTCCAGAGCTAGAAAAACTCCTGCAGCTGGTTGAACCTTAAGGCTGGAGAAATCAGCCAGCAAGCTGAGGGGAGAAAGAAGAGGCAACAGGGGAGTGGATTTTTGGGTTGCACAATCCACATAAAAACCTCCTATAGAGAATAATCTGAGGGATCTGAAATGATCCATGGCTAGAGATTAAATAGTTGAAAGTTTGACTCATTAACTGAGGAACAACTTTCTTCTAAAAATGCTGCTTCTGGGAATCAAGACAGACAGTACACTGAAGAGAAGATGAATAGTAACCATCCCACTAGGCAACTTTTTTTTTTTTTTTTTTAAATAATTCTCAATATTCTTCAATATAATTGATATTGTTTTACATAGCTTATGTGTTCTGTCTGCCCAGGTACTCTAAGTACACTGGAAGTACAGTGAAGAAGAGACTGAGGGGAGGCCTTATGGTGGCCTGCAGCTCCCTCATGAGGGGAGCGGAGGGGCAGGCGCTGAGCTCTGCTCGCTGGGGACAGCGACAGGACGTGAGAGAACAGCATGGAGCTGGGACAGGGGAGGGTCAGGCTGGATGTTAGGAGAAAGTTCTTCACTGGTGGTCATACACAGGAATATGCTCCCCAGGCAGTGGTCATGGCACCGAGTCTGCCAGAGTTCAAGTGTTTGGACAATGCTCTCAGATATATGGTCTGATCTTTTGTGTGGTCCTGTGTGGAGCTAGGTGTTGAAATCCATGATCCTTGTGGGTCCCTTCCAACGTGGGATACTCCGCGATTCTATGATTTTGTGATTCTGCTGATTAGGGTTCTCATTCTTCAGGAATTTTCACAAGGAATCTCAAAATGGGGAAAATGATCACTCTTCTGTGAAATAATTCTAGGCAGATATTATTTATACTTTCATAGTTCCTTCCTACTGACAAGGAACTGACAAGCTGAAACAGTCTATTAAATATAAATATCCCTTAAACAGTAAGGTTATAGGTATATATACCCATGCACTACTAGAGGTAAGACCAAATGTGAAAACTGTCTAGCACACAGAGGCATGGGGAGGAAAAGTAGGGGGATTCATAAAGCTTGTTGAAGACATGTCTTTTAGAAAGATATGCAGTCTCGTCTTGAAGATGCCAATACAAATGAGTTTACCACCTGCTGCAGTAGGCTGTTCCAATATTTATATGTACTTCAGGATTATTTCAAGGTTGGCTTTCTCCAAAGTCTTTTTGCAGCCATTCAGCCTTTCCTTTTCTGCAATGCCTTTTTCATGCTCATATGTGCTGTAATTAAGTCACTTTTCAGCCTCTTAAATAAAAAGAATATTTAAGTCTATAAACCTGGCATGATGGATTTCTTTTATAATCACATAATAATTACAGGGTGTTCTCTCACTGTCTACTTGTTTTCCAGGGCCCATTTCAGAAATACGTTCTAGTCCTGATTTCACCAGTGCTGTGCACAGGGACATGAATGTTTTTCTACCTTAATTTGACACTACTCCTTTTCATCACACTGTAAAGAATTTACTTGCCATTTGGAGGACGTTGCAGTAAGAGTTATTACTGCAGCTGAGTGTGCAAAGGCCCGCAAGCCATTTCTGAGGATCTGTTTTTTTAGACATTTATTCTATAAAAATAGTTGAATTATTAATATTTTTAAAGCAGTATTATTTAATTCTATAGAAATATATTTGATGGTACCATAGCATTCAAACAGCACTGGCCCCTTCTCTTCTCTTTCTTTTTCTTTTAGCAGTTACTTATGAAGATTACCAGCAAAGTACTAATATCATTTTTTCAAATCACTGTTAAAGAAATAATGAATACCACTGAGAGAAGATCCAGTAGACAATGGACTCAAGTAATTTGTTTTCACTTCCCTGTTGGAAAATATTTATTTGTAGAAGTTTTAAATCCGAATACTTACCTATGAAAGGCACAAAATTTAGAGTAGTTTTAATTTTCAATATCTTCCAGAGAAGACTTTTGTGAAACAGTAAAAATATTCAAGGAGATAGCTTTAATTTTATATCTCTTGACTTTTACTAAAAATCCTTGTTTTACTAGTAACTTTCTTCACATTAAATCATGTTTCAAGTGTGCTTCTTTGAGAAAGTGCCTTTCAGGGTTTAAATGACCTTTATTATTGCTGGAAGTCAGTACCTTCTCTAGTATTCTATAAATGCACACCAAGGAAAGAGAAATACTGCAGCACCGTGTGGGACTGGAGCAGTACCAAGAGGTTATCATACATACTACACTGAAAATAGGATCAAAGCTGTAAATGCTGATTCGGTTATCAGGGCACCATGGGTTTGTTCGTATTTATAAAATGACAGAACAAATCACAAAGGCCCATAGCAATTATTAAGGGTGATGTGATTTTTTATGTCCTGAATGTGGGCTATGCACTGCTGTAATGCCCAGGGAGTAGGACAAAAAGGGAATTATGACTAAGTTACAGTTCTTTTTCCACTCTTACAAAGCAGGAAGCAGTCTGTTTTGATTTGTATCTGGAAGAATATCTTTATCTCTATGTGGACTTGATTGTGCAGCTTCTTTTCAAATACCAGTAATAACTGAAAATGACCAGGAACAAAATGGGGGCTTTGCCTGAGTTTAATTTTTGCTTCAATTTAACCTAAGCCTAAATCAGTGAAAAGAAGTTTAACTGAAAACATTTCCTTAAGGAATATTTCTGAAATAAAGCGTGGCACTTTTGTAAAGTAAGGGGAGAATGGACTGGAGGGAAGACTAAACAGTAAATAGCTCCTAACGGTTTGCAGGATACTGAGTATTGTCTGGGGCTCTCCTTCATTCAGAGCTAAATACTAAGTAATACTTTTCCTCTTAGGCTACTGCTTAAACATCCAGGTTGTGTCTTATTCTGAACTTTGGTCTATTTGGTATATTGTGTTCTGTTTTGACGTTTATTTTATTTTATTTTATTTTATTTTATTTTATTTTATTTTATTTTATTTTATTTTATTTTATTTTTGAAATGGCACATGAAGGGTCATGTGCAAATATAAACCTTCTTTTACTTATTGTTTAAATGGAGACAACATATTTAATATTTAACAAGAACATTTAATGTTTTGACAGGCTCTAGTGGCAATATAAGCTGAAGCAATGTGTTTTTATACTGTATTTAAGAACACTATTAAAATAGGCTTTACTCTTCCTGAGATTACTCTTAATATATAGAAGTGTAAGGAATCTAATTCACTCTGTCCAATATAACTGACTAATTTGATGATTTACTGAACACCGGAACACTTATTTCCTTGTATTAACTCTTTTCCATTATCTTTAGCTAAAGCTTCTATATAGCTGAGAAAGTTTTTGTAACTTAAATGTAGATTAAGTGGGAAATGAGGGACCCTGTCCAGGGTTCCGATCCTCTCAGATCATAGCAATGTTGCTCAGCATAAACACAGAACTGGAGAAGAAACTGATTCCTCAGAACTGCAAACAAATAGATTAATATGAAAGAGGATTTGAGGACAGCCTGGAGAATTCTAAGCATGCTTGTGCCAGTCTTGGGACAAAAGAAACTTTAAAGAATGACAGCAGTGTAGACAATGGTATTCCATCTTGCAGGAAGAAAACATTAATTCATCTTTAAAGTTAATTCCCTAGCCATTCTACTCTGTTTACATGACTGTATATATTTGTTTATCTTTTCAGGGAAAAATATACAAACTAAACTTAATTCAAATCCAACTTGTGAATTTCATGTCCTTAATTAACATTTCATCCTCTTTACTGCTTGATTTTTTAATAAGGTTGTATTGTGTTGCTCTGAGACAGTGAGAAAATCTGATGGTTAGATTTTTCCTTTACCCAAGGCACCAGCTTGCTGGCATGAAGAACAATTCTGTCAGCGTGTATGAGCTCCACTTTCACTTACTTTCCTACAAGAGACCTTCTTAGCTTCTGTCTCCTGTATTCTACCACTGACACCAATGAGTCAAGTACCCCTTCACTCTGTCCCATTCCACCTGCATTTCCTCCTTCAAATAAATCCAATAAACCAACCCAAACCATACCCAGCTTCATAAAACCTTATAAAGTGTTTGCTGTCTCAAGATATTAAAAACCTCAGAAGTCTGTAAGAATAAAGCATAC